>NC_134085.1:132186715-132913359 GCF_000715075.1 Nicotiana tabacum
AATTCCCTTTCTAGCTCTCTGTGGAAATCGATACCGACCCAAAATCGGGTAAAAGCTATTGCGACCCTCTCTCGCTATTTTTTAGTGGTGCGGAGTAGGCTGCGATCACTTTTTGGTGCCATTGCCGGGGAGCTAACGATTTTGGCTATCTATTTATTTCGTTTTGTTTATTGTTTTTCTTTCCTTCTTTGTTACTTACTTGTTTGTGTCACTACTCAGGTACCAATATGGCTTTTAACAACGCTAATGACCCTCTTGGAAATGTGATTGTGGGGGAGGAGATAGATGATGTTGAGCAAGATGAGGTGCCTCTTTTACCTCAAGGACAACGTAGAGGACGCAATGCCAATGCTAATCCAAATGACAATATTCCAGACCCTCCTCTGCCAGCTCCAAGAGTGGCTCCCAGAGTACTTCCGAACCAGGGTTATGCAAGTGCTATTGTCCCACCCAGAATCCGGGCGGGCAACTTTCAGATAACCAATGTGATGTTGACCTTACATGAGCAGCGTGGGTACTTCACGGGCGCTGTGGATCAAAATGCCTACAAACATATGAAGGGGTTCGTGGATAAATGCTGGGGGAGCAAACAGACGAATGTGTCTGAGGATGATCTTAGGTTGAGACTTTTCTCATTCTCACTTTGGGGGAAGGCATTAGATTGACTCGAGAGACTCCCCAACCATTCCATCACAACTTGGGATGAGTTGGCGGATAAATTCATTTCTAAATTCTTTTCACTCGGGCATATGGCGGTACTTCGAGATGAGATATTGGCTTTCAAGAAATAGCCCACGGAACCTTTGCATGAGATTTGGGAGCGGTATAGAACGATGGTGAAGGAATGCCCCAATAATGAAATGACCGACGCTATGATCCAACAAACTTTCTACTGGGGCATCAATACAACAAATCAATGCATAGTGAACCAACTTGCCGGGGGCAACTTTATGAAGTTGTCATATGATGAGGCATGTGATGTACTTGAAGTGATGGCTGACACTTCTTCTGCATGGCAAAGTAGAGCCAATGTGCCTTAAGGTGACCCTACGGTTATTTATTTACACAAGGAATTACATGACCATGGGCAAGCTATAGCAGAGTTGACAACTACTATGAATCAATTGGCTATGTCACAATTACTACAAGTCCAAAATCCTCATCAAGTGAATGCCATGGAGGGTGTTAATATGCTTGTCAACAAGAGAAGGCAAAGAAGGCAACATAACCAAGGGAACTATAAGCAATTTGATGATGCATGTGATGGTTTTCAAAATGATGGTTATGATGACCAAAGTGAAGAGGTTCAATATGTAAACAACTATCAAGCCCAACTGGGCAACTCTTCCAACCAACAATAGTGGAGACCTCAAGGCAATTGGGGCAATCAACAACAAAACAGTGGCAATTGGGGGAACAACAACCAAAACAACAATTGGGGCAATCAGAACAACAATCAAGGCAACCAAGGGAATTGGAATGGTAATAACAATAATTGGGTGGCAATAATAATCAAGGAGGATGGAACAATGGAAACCAAGGAAACTGGGGGCAAGGCTTTCAAAGGCCCCCAATGTACCAACAACCGAACAATCCACCACCATTTCCATCTCAAAGTCCTAGTTCTTCGGGTAATGATATGGGTAGAATTGAAGTGATGTTCGAACAAAATGCGGATTCTGATGCATAGTTAGCTTCTCACAACACCTCTATCCGAAACTTGGAGGTGCAATTAGGCCAAATCTCTCAGTCATTGAATACTCACCCGAAGGGTGCTCTACCAAGTGATACGGTAGTGAATCCAAAGGGTGGGAACAATCATGTTATGGAGGTTGCAACAAGAAGTGGGAGAGGCGGTGATGTGAATGCCTCTAAGCAAAAGCAAGTTGTGGATGATGATGTTGAGTTACAAGATGACGAAGTCCCTTTGGTAGTTGAAGACGTGGTTGATGAAAATGTGAACAATGAAGTGAGGATTGATATTCAAGAAGTCGAGGTGGAAACTCAAAATGATGTGAACCCGTCTAGGAAACACATAATTGACATGCCGGAGCCGGTTGGGCCAAAAGCCAAGGCTTTTTTGCCAAGTCCACCTCCACCTTATCCTCAAAGGCTCGCGAAGCAAAAGAATGATAATCAGTTTAAAAAGTTCATTGATATGATGGAAAGCTTATCTATTAATGTGCCTTTGGTGGAGGCACTTGAACAAATACTGGGTTATGCAAAATTCATGAAAGACTTGGTTACAAAGAAGCGTTCTATGGATTGTGAAACTATAAAGATGACTCACCAAGTTAGTTCTATAGTGCATTCAATGGCCCCGAAGCTTGAAGATCCCAGTGCTTTCACCATTCCCTGGACCATTGGGAGTGCGGATTTTTCCAAGGCTCTATGTGACTTGGGAGCTAGTATCAATTTGATGCCCTACCCGGTTTTCAAAACTTTGGGTATCGGGCAACCTAGGCCAACCTCAATGAGACTTCAAATGGCGGATCGATCGATGAAACGACCTTTGAACATTATTGATGACATGCTTGTCCGGGTGGACAAATTCATATTGCCGACTGACTTTGTGATTTTGGATTGTGAGGTGGACTATGAGGTTCCTATTATCTTGGGAAGGCCTTTCCTTGCAACGGGGAAGGCATTGGTTGATGTTGAAGCGGGTGAGCTCACTTTCCGAGTGGGAGATGAAAAGGTCGTCTTTCAGTGTGCAAATCTATGAAGCAGCCCAACTGTACCGAGGTGTGCTCTTTTGTTGAACTCGTCACAACAGTGATAATTGATGATACCAGTGCAATGATCAATGTGGAGGACCCATTGGAAGCTGTATTGTTAAATCTTGATGTCAATGAGGATGCAAGCCGAGTGGAGTGCGTAAATGCTTTACATGGAATGGGCTCTTATTCCTATGAGCCTAGAAAATTGTCTTTGGATCTTGAAAACCGAAAAACGCTACCAACAAAACCATCAATTAAGGAGCTATCGGTGTTGGAGTTGAAACCACTGCCTCCACAACTCAGGTATGAGTTCTTGGGCTCAAATTCTACTTTACCAGTTATTCTTTCTTCTTGCCTTACTAACATGCAGGTTGAGGCTACTTTGGCGGTGCTTCAAAAGCGGAAAAGGGCAATTGGATGGACTTTGGCTGACATTCGGGGAATAAGCCCCACATTCTATATGTACAAAATTATCTTGGAGGATGATTCAAAGCCTTCCTTGGAGCATGAAAGAAGATTGAACGAGGCAATGCAAGAAGTGGTGAAGAAAGAAGTGATCAAGTGGTTGGATGTCGGTGTTGTGTACCCCATTTCCGATAGCTCATGGACTTCTCCGGTGCAATGTGTACCGAAAAAGGGTAGTATGACTGTGGTAACAAATGACAACAATGAACTTATTCCTACTCGGACAGTTACCGAATGGAGGGTATGTATGGACTACCGGAAACTAAACAAGGTGACCCGAAAGGATCATTTCCCATTGCCATTCCTTGACCAAATGCTTGATCATCTTACGGGGTGTGCTTTTTATTGCTTTTGGATGGATATTCGGGGTATAATCAAATCTTAATTGCCCCAGAGGACCAGGAGAAGACCAGCTTTACCTGTCCATATAGAACCTTCGCTTTCTCTTGGATGTCGTTTGGGTTGTGTAATGCTCTGGCGACCTTCCAACAATGCATGATGGCTATTTTCACCGACATGGTGGAAGATATCTTGGAGGTATTCATGGATGATTTTAGTGTGGTTGGTGATTCCTTTGAAGAGTGTTTCAGAAATTTGGATAGAGTATTAGCCCGATGTGAAGACACCAATCTCGTGCTTAATTGGGAAAAATGCCACTTTATGGTGGAGGAACGCATAGTGTTGGGCCACAAGATTTCAAAGCGTGGAATTGAAGTTGACAAAGCCAAGATAGAGGTGATTTCAAGGCTTCCTCCCCCCATTTCCGTCAAGGGGGTGAGGAGTTTTCTTGGGCACGCGGGGTTCTACCGGAGGTTTATAAAAGATTTTTCAAAGGTTGTAAACCCCTTGTGCAAGCTACTAGAAAAGGATGCAAAGTTTGTGTTCGATGAGGGATGTATGCAAGCATTTGAGATTCTCAAGCTTAAGTTGACCAATATCCCAATCATTACCGCACCAAATTGGAGCTTGCCTTTCGAGCTCATGTGTGACGCAAGTGATGTTGCGGTTGTGGCTGTCTTGGGTCAAAAGGTTAACAAGATGTTTCATCCGGTGTACTATGCAAGCAAGACCATGAATGAGGCTCAAAGGAACTACACAGTTACCGAGAAAGAGTTGTTGGCTATAGTATTTGTAATGGAAAAGTTTCGGCCGTATCTTATGGGGGCCAAAGTCATAGTGCACACTGATCATGCCGCTCTTAGGTACTTGATGACAAAGAAAGACTCCAAGGCAAGATTGATGCGATGGGTGCTAATACTTCAAGAGTTTGATCTAGAAATTGTGGATCAGAAGGGTAGTGAGAACCAAGTGGCGGACCATTTATCCCATTTGGAGGAGGAGGGGAGGCCTTGTGATGGCCTTGAGATCAATGATTCAATTCCCGACGAACAACTCCTTGCGGTGTCAATGAATGATATGCCATGGTTTGCCGATGTTGCTAATTACCTTGTGACCGGAATAATCCCGTGTGAGCTCTCTTCTAACCAAAAGAATAAGCTAAAGCGGGATAGTTTGGGTTTTATTTAGGATGAGCCATACTTGTTCAAGATTTGCACGGATGGTGTGATCCGAAGGTGTGTCCCGGAGGAGGAGCAATTGAGTATCTTGGAGGCTTGTCATTCCTCTCCCTATGGTGGCACTTCTTCACTTCAAATGATGTGATGGTAACCTGTGTCATGCCGCGATGTTAAATCAGGCGCTTCTTGGGAGGCAACCCATGTGTTTTTCTTCTTGTTTTCTTTGATTTTCTTTGTAGTATAGGACTGATTTTTAGACTAACTGGTTGTGAGATGTTACAGGGTTGTGTTGATGCAGTGTAAGACAAGGTGGAAAAATGCACAGGTCTCTGAAGTTGCCAGCGCGGCCGCACTACATTTTGTGCGGTTCGCACTGGTAAAGGGTGAATTGAGACCTCTTTGAAGTTTTCCAGTGCGGCCGCACTACATTTTGTGCAGTCTGCACTGGGCCTCTGCGGCCGCAGTTCATTCTATACGGACCGCAGAGCATTGCCTTCTCAGGTTTGAACATAATTGTGCAGTGCGGACCGCGGTCCATTTTGTGCGGTCCGCACTGGTTGGTGAAAATAGGCCCCAGGATTTTTCTATAAATAGACCCTGAGGGACCCCTTTTACTATTTTCACAAAATTTGAACCTCAAAGCTTATAAACACTGTTCTTTCGTATCTCTGTTTGTAATTAACTGCTTAGGATCATCATTCCTCAATTCATCTCATAACTAGAAACTTTGAAATCATTTTTTTCCTTGTGAATTTTTTAATTTCGTTTAATTTTTGTTTTTCTTAGCTTCTTTTCTTCTTCCTCCCGTATTTATTTCAATTGCCTAGGCTAGAGTAGTTAAATTTTGAATTCATGAGGACTTTGTTAGTTTAATGGACTGGGAAATGATTTAGGGACACTAATTAGGTGGAAAATTGGACTTTAAGGCAAAATTTCATGAACCCTAATTTAGTGCCATTTTTGGGCACTCAGTGTGGACCACAATTGTTTTTGTGTGGTCCACGGTGCCCTTGTGTGGTCTGCAGTACCATTTTGTGCGGACCGCACTGAAGAACTTCTGGGAAGCTGAACATTGGGCAGTGCGGCTAAACTACATTTTATGTGGTCCGCACTGGCCCCTGTACGGCCGCACTACTATTTTGTGTGGTCCGCACTGTCACGATACAAAGGGTGGGTATTCTAAACCCCACCCCTATGCGAACCGCAGTCAATTTTGTGCGGTCCGCACTGACCTTTGTGCGACCGTACTCTATTTTGTGATGTTCGCATTAGGCTATTTTTTGCAACTGTCTGCAATTCTTCATGCCTGATCTGCAACTCATTCTGTAACACTACATTCAATTGCCGCAATGATATTAACGAGTTCATTTGATTGTGCTTTTAGGCTATGGTTAAATAATGAGGAAAAAGCTCGAAACAACCCGGCAGAGGTGAGTCCTCCCGGGGTGGAAAACAGAAAATGGTCAAACTCACTCTCCAAGCTAGACAAAACATCAAGAACATGAGGAAGGCCATAAAAGCAGCTGACAGAACCATTGACATGTCGGGGAGTGAGTATGAGCCCTCTCGGGAGAACTCTTCGGACTCAATTCCAGAATACATCCCGTATCCGGAGAGGGCCAAACACAGAGACACTCCTCCCCCTTCCCCCGCTGCCCATGCATCAGTGAACATTTCTTCTGGGTCGTCTAAGGGATTAGGTGAAGGTAGTAGGGAATACTCCACCTCTCCCATAACTTCATTATCCGGGGAGGGTGCAGAAGGAGGTAAGGAGGATATACAGGGAGATGAGGGAGTAGCTGAAGGTGGTGAGCCTCAAGTGGGAGGCGTTGCTAGAACTAGGAAACCCGAAGCTTGGGAGGATAGGTTTGTAAGTGAAGTGGCATACCATAAGTTTAGGGAGTGATGGCCGGTGAGAAAGTTGATACAGGAGCGGAGTTTCATTGACAAAGACTTACTACCCCACAACCCCAACGTGCAGAGACAATTTAGAACTAGAGTGGGTTGGGAGCACTTCCTAGATGCTTGTGTGAACGCCAACGAACACTTGGTCAAGGAGTTTTATTGCAATGTAGCCTACATCAAAAAGGGCTCCAAAGTGACCAAAGTTCGAAACCTCAAGGTGTTATTTGATGGGAAGTCGATTAATGAATACCTGGGCTTCAATGAGGAGGATGAGACTCTGTATATGGTGAATATGGAGATGGACGAGGAGGTCCGTCCATGGCTAGCACAGTACCTGGCAATCCCAGGTACTATCCCCGATTGGTTGACTACTGGGGTCAAAATATTGATAAGGACCTTAAACTTTGAAGGGAGAGGATGTGAGACTTTTGTTTGCAGCCGGTTGGACCCTACCACTCATGACAACACCCTTCCTCTCTACCGGGCTGTTTTGGTTGCTTTGATTATGGCTGGGTACCCCATAAATGTCGGGAATGTGATGTCCTGGATTATCACGATAGTGGGTGCGGAGCATGACCGAAACTAGCCCTTCCCCAGTTTCCTCATTGAGTACTTCCAGGACCTAAAAGTGGACAATAGGCCATATGACATCAAGGTCAAGGCGACAACCCCATTTTCCTGGTATAGCATGAAGGGGGATGACAACCCCAAGAGCAAGAACTACAAAGTACCAGCTACTGCTCCTACTGGCTAGTCTGAGGAGCCGGTTGAGGTAGTGGCTTCTGCTGAGCATACCTCCACATCTACAGATATCCCCCAGTCCATCCATATCCTCAGCCATTCCTCCTGGCCCATCCACATCAGCAGGCTCGGAGAGCCCATCTACTTGGGCCCATCCTATTACTGCCCACCGTCTGAGCCAGGCAATTTTGAATATCAACAACTGGATGTAGACTGCCTTATCCAAGTTGTCCATTTTGACTACCACTGTAGAGGCTCAGTCGGTTCCCCCAGCTCCATAGGTGCCACAGTCGATAGAGGATGCACTTAAGAAGATATTTGACAACCAGAAAAAGATCCTCGATACTCAGGCTGCGCTCTCAAAGGCAGTCGATTCACATAGCAAGGCTCTCAAGGATCTTGCTAAGGAGCATAAGAAGCTGCGGAAGACACGAGCCTCCAAGGAGTCCGTGAAGGTGCTGCGGGCAGATGTTGATAGACTGAAGGCAGACCAGCTTCCTTTAGACTTGTTGCTTGATGACCCAGTGCCAGCAGCTCACCCATAGCAGGAGCATACACAGAGGCCTCCGAAGAGAAGGAGGATAATTCCTAGAGCTGATGATGCTATCATCTAGTTGGCGGACCCACCAGAGGCTTCCTCCAGTCAGCCACATGATGTACCAGTTTCAGAGCCTGTCGAGGTCCAGGCCCAGATTCCAGTAGTAGAGGAGCAGACCATCAGGAACCAGTCTGAGGTTCCCGAGCACACAGAGGACCCAGGGACCACTCATGATCCTATGCAGATAGACATGGCTTAGGGAGTCTTCTACATCCTTTTTCCTCTTATCTTTTTGATGCTTTATTTAGATTAGTTGGCATGGGGACAATGCCAGCTTTCATTTGAGGGGGTAGGCCCTACATTTTGGATAACTGTATATATATATATTGATACATTTTTATGCTTTCTTGATTTTTCATATTTGGTCTATATATAATTTGATATTTAGTTACATTTATCACACTTTTATTTTACTTTGGATCTGTATATAAAGTTACGTTTCATTGTACATATTCATCCCATCTATTGTATATTCAAATCCCCTATTGTATATATTCATTCTATTTTCCACAAAATATTTCATTTTTGGCTTCTTATTTATGTTCGTAGCTTTTTGTTTTGTTTTGGACGTTTTTAATAAGCCTTTGGTTTTCTTAATGCCACGAATCTTTCCAAATGTAGAGTGTTGTGTGAACCGGGTGCCTCTTCCCAATGATGGATGGCGTGACAACCTTCTTAAAGGTTTGAGTCCGTTTTTCTTTTTGTTTTTAGTAGCTAGTAGATAAGGGTGCCTCAAGTGAAGCTTCACTTGGGCCTAGCACATTTGCCTTTGATCTCATGGTCAAAAACAAATTATTATGTTTAGGATGGTGAAAGTCGTGACCTTGAGACTCTTGTGTTGACCGATAATCATCAAGTGGTTTTTCGGGACCATGTGCACAAATCGTATCTAAGGTCCTTGTGGGCCTCTGGCTCTATGTCTTTATAGCAATCCCTTAGCTTGCGTGGTGAGTAATTGAATTGCAATTCCAAGTCCCGAGCCATTGGTCTAGAACTTGCCCTGAATGTTTGTTGAGGCAAAATCATAAGTGAATTTTGACTTGAGGCATGATTATAGGCTTTCCTTGATCCAAAAGATAGTTTGAACAATTCCATAACCTACCAATGATATGATCCCTAGTTAAAGACCTTTTTCTTTCAAGAACCATGATACAAGCCTATACCTGTTCTAAAAAATAACCTCTCTTGGCACCCGATCTTTCCTTTAGCACATAGCAAAAGTATAAGTTTAGGGGGAGAGATGAGGGTTGCAACAAAGTGGTAAAAATGGCACAAAAATGAAGAAAATAAAAGGCAATGAAAAAGAAAGAAAAGGAAAAAGACAAAAAGAATATTCAAAGTGAAAAAGAATAAAAAGGGATTCAAAAAAAGCAAAGAATGAAAGGTGTGGAAAGTTGAGAAAGGAGAAAAAGGTTTGAAATGCATAAGATAGAGTGACAGTATGTCTCTCTAACCCCTTAGAAAGAAGTGAAATGACTCAAAGAGTCAAGAGAATGTGTGCCAAACGAATCAAAATAAGTTCTTAAGGGAAGATGGAACCTACTTAGACTAAAACATGTCCTCCCTTAAACCAAAAGCCTTCACAATATCTCCACAAAAGACCTATATGATCTTGAGTTGAATGAAGCATAAATTAGTAGATACTCACATAAGGGGCAAGCATATGCTACTTAGAGCCGGAATTGTGACTTTTTCTTGAGAGAGATGAGTGAATTTCCATTAGCCTCTATTTGCGTGCTAATATTCTAAAGGTGAGGTTTGCATAGGGAGAGTTGAGGATGTGCGAGTTTGGGTTCCACAATGACCAAAGTAATTGAGAGAGTTCTTTGATGTGCTGAGTCAACTCTTGAAGCTCTTGTGTCTCACTTGATCCATGGTTTTCAAAGGTTAAATGTTGTTAATGACTCATTTGTATTGAGGGCAATTGTTAGTCCCAATTGATGCTAGTGAGGTTGCTTTAGGATAGCTGAAAATTTCTTTGATTTTTCCTTCAGGAGTGGGTCTTATTTTGTTTGTTTGAGGACAAGCAAAAACTTAAGTTTGGGGGAGTTGATAACTAGGGATTTTTACGCATTTTATACTCCTTCTTGCTTACACTTTGATTATAAATTCATACAAAATAGTCCCAAAAGGCTCATAAGTTGTTCTTGATTGCATGTTTGATAAATAAAGTGACAAGATGTCAAAGATCAGCTCAAAAGGAGTGAAATTTGCACAAGTACCAAAGACAAGACAAACTCAGGAAAAACAGGCCTAGTGCGGCCGCACTACACTTTGTGCATACTGCACTAGGAAGATTCAGAGAGCTGGTACTTCAGGCATTAAGGCAGTGCGGCCGCAGAAGGTTTTGTGCGGTTCGCACTGAAGGCAATGCAGCCGCACTACCATTCTGTGCGTTCCGCAGAGCCAAGGTTCAGAGAGGGTGAAGTTGGAGCTGTCAAGCCTATGCGGTCCGCGGTCCAGTTTGTGCGGACCGCACTAGAAGCCTCCGCGGCCGCGGTCCATTCTGTGTGGTCCGCGAAGCCTGAGTTCGGAGAGCCAAGTTTTCAAGTTCAAGAGCCTAGTGCGGCCGCACACCATTTTGTGCGGTCCGCACTGACCCCGCAGAGGCATTTTTGTCCAGTTTTTCCAGCTTAGTATAAATAGAATCTTTTTCCATTTTTAGGGTATCAGACATTTTAGAATAGCTGCTGCGCTCGTAGGAATGTATCTTGTAGCCATTTTGGGCATTTTTACTTACTTTTTATCATTGAATTTTTGTATTTAGCTTCGCAATTAATTAATATGTGTTCATCTTCATCTATTTCTCTATTTTTCTCTTCAAGTATGAGTAGCTAGACCCTTTAGCTAGGGTTATGGCTCAACCCTAGTGTGGGTAATTGATGGGGGTTGCAATTTAGGGCTAGATTGACTCTGTGTGTTTGCTATTTGGGTCAATTTCATGGTTTAATTACTGAATTAGTGGTTGCAAACACTAGTTAATGGTAAGTTGACTTGGGCTCTTCTTGAGAAAAAGAGCCTAAGTCTCCGAAATTGATCCAACAAGGAATTGGGATGGAATCAAGAGAATTGATAGTCCCAATTAAAGGGTTAAACCTCGAGAGAGTAATACCCAACTTGAACCCTAGTTGCTTGAGCAAATATGCATACCCAATTGGTTTTGAGAAAGTCAATTGGGCAAAATCATTCTTTCTGCCGAGAGGTGTGAGAGTGGGTAATATGGAGCAACGGTTATAACATATTCCCAATCATGTCAATCGTGTCTTAGATGCAATTACTCATCAATTGGCCACCTAGGTGAAAGTCACTACCCTAGTGCCTTTTAGAATTATTTGAACAACTTGTAGCATTTTACTCTTAGCTTAATCTAGTTGCAATTATAATTTGTAGTTTGATAATAGTATAATTATAAAAGAAAACCCAAAAATGAATAGAAGTGCAATTTGGAACCAATACGCAATCCTAACCTAAATAGTTACTCAACTCCCTTTCTAGCTCTCTATGGAAATCGATCCTGACTCAAAATTGGGTAAAAGCTATTGCGACCCTCTCTCGCTACTTTTTAGTGGTGCAAAGTAGGTTGCGATCAATGGCCGGGAATGCCGACCTTCAAGCGTGGGTGGCTTCTTTAACTGCTGAGCTCGGGCAAAGGGAAACAGAGGTTGTCGTTCTAAGGGGCGAGTGGAGCGCTAAAGTTGATGAGTTGACTCGTGCCGAAAAAGGTAGGGTGGCCGCCATATCTGAAGTAGCAGCCTTGGACGATACCCTCTATATTTGTAGGTTTGAGTGAGATAATGAGGTGGAGACGTTGGCGCTCAAGGCGACAAGGTTAGAAGAGCGGATCCAGGATCTGGAGGCGGAGTTGTTATGATTAAATGAATAGGTTGTTGATATGAAGGCTGAGGAAGTGCGACGACAGTCACAACCGTCTATGTCTTATGCTTCTGTTGATCATATCGTGCTGCGGGAGTTGTATGAGATGTGGGTTCATGCCGAGGCTCAGCTTGATGTGTACAAGTCCCTAAAGGCCAACGGGAAGGTTTCCGAGGTAGAACTCGAGGGTGTCCGTGTTAAAGCACGTGCGGCCTGTGAAGCTGTGGTTATGACCCCAGTACGCCTGGCAGAGACGATGTTGGTGATGATGCAGATAGGCTCGCCTCCAATTCTTGGTATTATGATGAATATACCGGAGGGGATGACACGGAGTAGGGCCATTGTACTTATTTTTGTTTTGCCCTGCAATTTTTGTAAGGGTGTCTTCGGGCCCTTTGTAAAAAGTTTTTGTAGGATAACAGTTGTAATGGAATGATTACCTTTTTACTGTGTATTTCTGGATTATCATTTTTTCTGCTATGTGGTGAAGTCCTTGGCTTTTCGGCCGTTTGTGTATAGTGTTTTGGCGTAGCCTATTATAGATCTTAAAGTAACTCGAGCAAGGTTGAGTGTAAAGTAATTCGAGCGAGGTCGAATGTTAAAGTAATTCGAGCGATGTCGAATGTTAATTGATTCGAGCAAGGTCAAATGTTAAGTGATTCGAGCGAGGTCGAATGTTAAGTGATTCAAGCGAGGTGGAATGCAGGATATGAAAAAGAAACTCGATGGAGAGAAAATGTTGCTTTATTTCATTCATTGGAGAATATATTGGTGGAGAATACAAAATGCTACTTTATTTCGTTCACTAGAGAATGCTATACATGTTCATTTCATACATATATTGGAGAAGTTTCCATGTATCTAGTCCCTTCATCGCTTATCCTGGAGAAGCAGTCTGCAGGCGGGGTGATGAATCATACTTGAACTTCAAGACGTTCCCTTTGTCCCCTCGTTAAAAACGTTCCCGAGAAAACCCAATTGGGACAAAACCCGGGTGAGGGAAAAAGAGTACGACTTGGGGCATCATTTTTCAGAAGTTGAAGTATTTGAGGTGGGCGACATTCCAATTGTTTTGTAGTAGTTTTTCTTCCATTGTTTCTAGTTGGAATGCTCTTTTGCTTGCTGCTGCCGTGATTTTGTATGGCCCGTCCCAATTGGTTCCTAGTTTGCCTTCTTTCGGGTCTTTGCTCGCTTGTTTTTTGGCCTTGAGAACATAGTCTCCTACTTTGAGTGGTCGTATTTTGGCTTTTTTGTTGTAGTACCTTTCTGCTTGTTGTTTTTGGGCTACCATTCTTACGTAAGCCATGTCTCTTCGTTCTTCTGCCTCATTGAGGTCTTGTTTTCTATTCTCGTCATTGTTTTGTCCGCTATCATTGGAGTACTAGGCTCCCTGACCTCGAGAGGTATCATGGTGTCAGTCCCGTAGACTAGTGAATATGGCGTTTCGCTTGTGCTCGTTTTTGGCGTAGTGCGGTAGGCCCATAGTACCACTGGTAGAAATTCCAACCATAACCCGTTGGCGTCCTTGAGCTTTTTCTTTAAGATGTTCAATATTGTTTTGTTGGAGGATTCGACTTGACCGTTACCGGCGGAATGATATGGCGTGGAGAGTATCCGCTTGATGTGCCATTTTTCGAAAAACTCGGCGGTCTTTCTCCCGGTGAATTGGGGCCCGTTGTCACAACTGATTTATTTAGGGATGCCGAAACGGCATATGATGTTTCTCCATATGAATGTGATAACTTCCTGTTTGCATATTTGGGTGAACGCACCTGCTTCCACCCATTTGGAAAAGTAGTCAATTAAAACCAAAAGAAAACATACATTACCTCGCCTTGCTGGGAGGGGTCCGACGATGTCCATTCGCCATTTGATGAACGACCATGTCGAAGTATGTTATGATGCGGTTATGCCAGTCCCAAGTCAAATTTATAGAGTATACCTCAAAGTTGGTCTATTGACGAGTGGAGAAGGGTGATCACATTTTCTTTGGTGATGTTTTTGGTAACTGTTGCTAACTTGGCGAGGCCATCTACCTTGATGTTTTGCGCTCGAGGTATCTGGTCGAGTCGACATTCATCCAATTCTGGCAATAATTTATGAATTTCTGCCTAGTACTTTTGCAACCTCTGCTCTTTGATTTGGAATGTCCATGTGACTTAGTTGACAACAAGTTATGAGTCGCATCTGAGGATGACTCATAGTTCTCCGTATTTGACAGCTAGCTTTAATCCTGCAATTACAGCCTCATACTCGGCATCATTGTTAGTCATATCGGGGCACCGTATGGATTGGCGGATAACTTCGCCTATTGGGACCTCAAGTATGAGTCCCAGTCCAGATCTTGACATGTTGGATGTGCCATAGGTGTATAGGACCCATAGGTCGGGTAGCCTAGGAGGGGTACGAGCGGCTTCCTGCTCGACCTCAGGCATTATTTGGGTACTGAAGTCGGCGATGAGGTCGGTGAGTACCTGTGATTTTGTTGCTGTTCGCGACTGATATATTATATTGTGCTTGCTTAATTCTACACTTGGCCAGTCTTCCCAACAATTCGATTTTATGTAGGATGCTCCGCAGGGGGAAGGTCGTTACTATCAATATAGGATGGCACTGAAAATAGGGTCTAAGCTTTCTTGAAGCTATAACCAATGCTAAGACCAATTTCTCGAGGTGGGGCTACCTTGTTTTTGGCGTCAACCAGGGTTTTGCTAATATAATAAATTGGAAACTACGTACCTTTATTTTCGCGGACCAACATTATATTTACCGCGACTTCTGAGACGGCCAAGTATATTAAGAGGCGTTCTCCAGGTTCTACTTTGGCGAGCAGTGGGGGCAAAGACAAGTATGCCTTCAGTTCCCTCATGGCATTGATGCATTCTGAATTCCACTGGGGCCCGTTGTCTTTTTTCAACATGTTGAAGAATTTGTGGCACCTGTCGGATGATCGTGAGATGAACCTCGATAGGTTGGCTATACGGCCAGTCAGTTTTTGCACCTATTTCTTGCTGGGTAACACTTTAGGTATCCCTTCAACAGCTTTGATTTGATCTGGATGGACTTTGATGCCTCTTTGTGACACTAAGAAGCCGAGAAATTTGCTTGAGGTTACGCTGAAAGCACATTTTTCGGGGTTCAATTTCATGTCTACTGCCTTAATATACCGAAGGCCTCTTTCAAGTGGCCGGTGTGGTCTTCTTTCCTTTTTGATTTGACCAACATGTCATCTATGTAAACTTCCATTACTTTGCCGAGTTGATCCTTGAACATCTTGGTGACCAACCGTTTGTACGTTGCCCCTGTGTTCTTCAACCCGAATGACATGACACTATAATAGTACGTTCCCTGATGGGTGATGAAAGTAGTTTTTTCCTGGTCCTCCTCCTCTATGAGGATTTGGTTATAACCAGAGTAGGTGTCCAAGCAGCTTAACAATTCGTGCCTCATTATTGCGTCGATGAGCTGGTCAATGTGAGGCAATGGAAATTAGTCTTTTGGGCATTGTTGGCCCAAGTAAAGGAGAGTTTTTAAGATTGACAAAGGAACTCAGACATGGACCAGGTCCATCCTAGTGAAGCATAGATATGGTCAACTCAACCTGCGAGATGTACGTGAAGGAGATAAACCTAACTTACCAGAAGTGATATCTCCTGATCCTGATTGAAAAGGTTGCATATTAGATAAGGAGAAAGACTCCTTACTCAAAGAGAACACGACTTAAGAGATGGATAGAGTTAGAGAATGAGATCAACTAGAACTCTTTCACCAATGAAGAGTAGCATCAGTATTCTAGTCAATCTCTATTTACTAACTCCATAAATATCAGTGTTGTTCTCTTTTACAGGTAACGCACATAAGCAAAAGTTAAACGTGAATTGAGAGCAAAATAGCAAGGCAATTTTGCAAGCAATTTATGTGTGATTCAAGCATGCAAACCTGAAGCTACTTGAACCAGATAGAAGAACCAGTTCCAAGTGTCTGTCTTTATTCTAGTTCAATTGTAGTAGGTGGTTTTATATTGCACCTTTCAGCTTTATCTAGAAGAAATTGTATTAGGTACTCAAAGTCTTTCAAGTTAGAGTTAACTTGAAGTTGTCGCAACAGTTGTGGCTGTGTGTACAATGGGATTAGAGTTAGTCCTAGGTTTACAAAAGAGTTTTTGTAAATGCAGTTTTTGGCTCAGTGATTTTAGTGGAGAGTTTGGGAAAATACTACTGGAAAGTAAGTCGTGGTTTTTTCACCTTTTGAGTCAGGTGTTTTCCACATAAAGTCTCTGTGTTCTTTAATTTCTGTACTTATTATTCCGCAACAGTAGTAGTTGGAACACATAGAAGAACCAGGTCCTTCTATAATCAGTTTAAGTGAAAAATTGGTCACCACACAAATCACCCCCCTCTTGTGTGGTATTGAAGTATAAAACATCAATTGGTATCAGAGCGGGTTATCCTTGAAGAGGCTAACACCTTAGGAATAGATCAAGATGAGTGCATCACCTGGAAACTAGGAAGGGCAATCCACTGCTAGGCCTCCACTCTTCAATGGCCAGTACTACTCATGGTGGAAAAATAGGATGAGAGATCACATCATAGGTGAAGAGTATGAGCTATGGGAAATTGTCACTGATGGTCCTTTAGCTACCACGAAGAAGACTGTTGAGGGAGTAGAAGTGCCAAAAACAAGAGCTGAATGCACGGCCGAGGACTTGAAAAAATAGGAAAAGAATGTTAAGGCCAAGAAATGGCTTGTGTGTGGACTTTGTCCAGATGAGTATAGCAGAATTCAAAGCTATACTACTGCTAAGGAAATTTGGGACAGTTTGCAAGTGGCTCACGAAGGAACTCCTCAAGTGAAGAGATCAAGAGGAACACTGTTGTACTCTCAATATGAGAATTTCACCATGAAGGAAGGAGAAACCATCCAAGATATGTATACAAGGTTCACAACACTAACAAATGAACTTAAGTCTCTTGGAAGGATTATCCTTGAAGAAGATAAGGTTGAGAAGATTCTGACAAGGGTTTTGCCAGTTACTTGGGAAAGCAAAATCACTGCTATCCAGGAATTGAAGAACATTACCACTCTTAAGTTGGACGAGTTAATTGGAAATCTCACTGCCTATGAACTTAGAAGGCAAACCATGAAGATGGATGCACCCAAGAAGGAAAGAAGCCTGGCTCTCAAAATCACTGAAGGTGCAGATCTAGAGAAAGATGAAATGGCTATAATCACGAGGGATTTCAAGAAGTAGCTAATGAGAGGAAAGGGTTCTTTAAGAGGTGCAACTTATAACAAACCAAGGGTCCCTGAAAAACAGACCAACGAGGGTTGTTTCAAATGTGGTAAGACTGACCACATGATAAAAAATTTTCCTCAATGGGAAATTAAATGGAAGAAGGAAAGGGCTGAACGAAGAAACAGGAAGAAGGAACAGGTTCATCCTAAGAAGAACAAAGGATCAACAAAGGCTATGGTTGTTGCTTGGGGAGAGAGCTCAGATGAGGATTCAGAAGATGAAGATAGAGATAAACAAGCACTTATGGCAATTGGAGAATCCGATGAGGAATCTGAGGTAAGTATAATTCATCTCAAAGACAAGATTAAATTTTTGTCTAAAGAAAGGTTGTCTGAGTTACTCCTGGATTTCATTGATGAATCTGAGGATCTAAACAATGAAAAATAGCAGTTGTCTAAGGAGTGTGTGATTTTGAAAGCTAAGTGCAAAAATCTAGAACCTAAGGCTAGTGAAAGAGATAGTAAAAATGCCGAGTTAAAGAACCAAGTTCATGAACTTTACACCACTATCCTAGACCTAAGATCTAAAAATCTAAAACTGAAATCAGGAATAGGTAAAAAGAAGTTTATCATACACACCTCACTTTAGAAGAAAATGTAGGAAAAATAAAAGATGAGTTGTACAAAAGAGATGAGCAAATAAGAGTCCTAAAAGAGGATCTGAGCAAGGTCAAACATGAGCTAGATAGAACCTGTAAATGGAACAGGTCCTCCGATGCACTTTCATAGCTACAAGAACACCATAGTAGCAATAAGAGATGACTTAGCTACAGGACCCCTGCACCTAAGTGGGATCCCAAAAGCAAGTAAACGCCAGTCAAAAAAGTGAAAGACTGGTCACTATAAAAGTGAGTGTACTGCAAAAGAAAAGGCTAGTTAAAAGAACAAAACTTTTGTTCAAGAGAAAAATAGGCTGCCAGGATGGGCTAAAAAGAATTTAATTCACCCTTTTTCTTATAGAAAGGGACCCAAACTAGTTTGGGTTCCTAAGACTAACCCCTGATTTTTTTTGCAGGTCCAAGTGAAGGGGAGCAGCCAAATATGGTACATGGATAGTGGTTGTTCAAAGCATATGACTGGAAGCAAGAACCAGTTCCTTTCACTTGAGGACCTAAAAGGAGGTAATGTCTCCTTTGGAAATGGCAAGAAAGGTGAGATAATTGGTGTTGGAAAGGTAGGTAAGACAGACTCACACTCCATTGAGAATGTCTACTTGATAGATGGCTTGAAATATAGCCTAATCAGTGTATCACAACTGTGTGACAGAGGTAACTTGGTAGCATTCACCTCTACCAAATTCTTTGTGATAAATCTTACCACTAGCAAGATTGTTTTGCAGGGAAAAAGAGTAAACAATATATACATTGTAGATTTGTCCACTCTTTCAGAAAATGAACTCACTTGCTTAAGTGTGTTGGATAATGATCCCCTCCTTTGGCACAAAAGACTTGGACATGCAAGTCTAAGTCAACTCAACAAATTAGTCTCCAAGGACCTAGTGATAGGTCTGCCTAACATCAAGTTTCAAGAAGACAAAGTTTGTGAGGCTTGTGCAAAGGGGAATTAGGTAAGATCTTCTTTGAAAAGCAAGAAAATGGTTAGTACCACCAGAACGATAGAACTGGTCCATATGGATCTTTGTGGGCCAATGAGAACTCTGAGCAGAGGTGGTAAGAGATATGTTATGGTGCTTGTTGATGATTACTCTATGTTTACTTGGACATTGTTTTTAACATCTAAGGATGAAACATTTGACATGTTTACTTCTTTTGTTAGAAAAACTCAGAAACAAATAGGTAATCAACTTGCATCAATTAGGTCTAATCATGGAACTGAATTTGAAAATGCCAAGTTTGCTGAATTTTGTGATGAGCATGACATAGATCATAATTTGTCTGCCCCTAGGACTCCACAACAAAATGGAGTAGTTGAAAGAAAGAATAGGACACTTGAAGATATGGCTAAGACTATGCTTCTTTCTAGTAAACTAGCCCATAGCTTCTGGCAGAAGCTGTAAACATTGCATGTTAATAATAGGTGCATGACTAGACCTATTATGGAGAAGACTTCCTATGAGTTACTTAAAGGGAGAAAACCAAATATATCCCATCTTAGGGCATTTGGATGTAAGTGCTTTATGCACAATAATGAAAAGGACTCCCTAGGTAAGTTTGATCCCAGAAGTGATGAGGGAGTGTTCTTGGGATATTCCTCACATAGCAAAGCTTATAAAGTATACAACAAAAGAACTATATGTGTAGAAGAAAGTGTACATATAATTTTTGATGAAACTAACATTTTCTGAGAGACGGGAATATGAAGATGAAGCTATTGGGCTGGTAAAAGGTTTAAATGAAGTCACAGCCCAAGCTGAAGCTACACCAGAAGAAGGAATATGTGATGGAACATGTTCTTCCATCCAAGGCAACCTGACATGGGGGGACTGAACAAAGAAGAACTAAATCTAATTCCCAAGTGGAACCTGTTCATGATCATGTTCCTCAACAACAGAACATGGGAGAAACATCAAACAGAAGCCAGCTGGTTGTGAGACCCTACAAGTATCAAAGTTCTCATCCCATTGAGAACATAATTATTGATCCAACTTCTGGAATCAAAACTAGATCTCAATTAAAGAATCTGTGTGCTTTTGATGCTTTCCTATCTCTTATTAAACCTAAAAATGTTGCTGATGCTTTGTAGGATGCAGACTGGGTAAATGCAATGCAAGATGAACTCAATTAGTTTGAAAGGAGTCAAGTTTGGCATCTGGTTCTAAGACCCAAGGACCGATCAGTAATTGGCACTAAATGGGTCTTTAGAAACAAACTTGATGAAGATGGAACTGTTATAAGGAACAAGGCAAGGTTGATGGTTCAAAGTTATAGCCAAGAGGAAGGCAAAGACTATGATGAGACCTTTGCTCCAATTGCAAGGTTGGAAGCAATAAGACTCCTCATATCCTTTGCTGCATAAATGGAATTTACTCTTAACCATATGGACGTCAAGAGTGCCTTCCTAAATGGCTACTTAAAGGAAGAAGTGTTTGTCAAACAACCTCCATGGTTTGAAAGCAAGGAGTGTCTGAATCATGTATACAAACTAGACAAGGCACTCTATGGACTCAAGTAGGCTCCTAGAGCATGGTATGAACGACTATCCAAATTCCTGCTTGAACATGGCTACAAGAGAGGTAAAATTGATAACACTCTATTCTTGAGGGAAAAAGTTAAGGATCTTCTTATAGTACAAATATATATTGATGACATAATTTTTGGAGCAACCACTGAAAAACTAAGTACGGAATTTGCTAAACTTATGGTGAGTGAATTTGAGATGAGTATAATGGGTGAGTTTAATTTCTTCTTAGGCTTACAAATTAAACAAAACTCAGATAGAATCATGATCCGTCAGCAGAAATATGCAAAAGAGCTGATTAAGAAGTTTAAAATGGAAGAATCAAAGGAAATAGATACTCCTATTGAAACAACCACAAAATTGGACATAGATGGACCTGGTTCATCTGTTGATTAGAAGCTGTATAGGGGTATAATTGGTTCACTTTTGTACCTTACTACTAGCAGACCTGACATTGTTTTAAATGTAGGGCTTTGTGCTCGATTTCAAGCAAATCCAAAAGAATCCCACTTGACTGCTGTCAAAAGAATATTGAGATACTTGAAAGACACTACTGACCTTTGCCTTTGGTATCCAAAAGGTAGTAACTTTAATCTAGTAGGATATGTTGATGCTGACTATGCAGGTTTTCTTGTGGATAGGAAGATCACCTCAGGTATGACACACTTCCTTGGTTCATGTCTTGTGTCATGGGCTACTAAAAAGCAAAATTCTGTGGCTTTATCTACTGTTGAGGCTGAGTATGTTGTTGCTGCTTCCTGTTGTGCTCAATTGCGGTGGATCAAATAGCAGTTGATGGATTTTGGTATTGAAGTTAGTTGCATCTCTGTTTTCTGTGATAACACTAGTGCTATTAGCATGATTAGGAACCCTGTTAATCATAAGAGAACTAAGCACATAGATGTTAGACACCATTTTTTAGGGACAACTATGAGAAAGGACTGATCACTATAGAATTTTGTGCTACTAATAAATAGATTGCTGACATCTTTACAAAAGTACTGAGTAGAGAGCACTTTGAAAGGAACAGGTTAGAGTTAGGGATGATTAAGATTACCTAATGGAACTAGTTCAGAATGCACAATGAATTTTTTTTTGACAAAAATGAAAAAAAATTGGTTAGAAAATCTGGAAAGTGTGTAAATATTTAGATTAATCTTTGCTCAGTCTCATACTATAACTAGTATACTCCTGTGCCATTTGTTAATATGACTCACTGATCTCTAACAAAATTTTCTCTATTTTGGCAAATTGAGGCATGATCAAGAGGATTCTTAGTGAAGAACCTGGTTCATCAGTACTTGTTCATTTGAATAACGAGATATGTTTTCTACACTCTGCACAATTAGAAATATTAATAATTAATTCATGAGCAGAGTCCTACATATGTTCAAAAACATCAGAAAACCTATCTTTTTGAGTTTGAACCAGTTTTGTCTCTATCAGAATCCCCACTGCATAAAATGCCAAGAATCTAGGGAAGCTTAACCGCTCATTCAACCTGAAATTTCAGGTTGATTGGACTTCTAATTGACTACAAAAAGCTACCGTTAGACATTAATTAACCTTCTCTATTTAAAAACCCATCATCACCATCACTGCCACTCTCATAATTCTCTAAGCCGTCAATACTCCTTCGTTCTCTATCCTTCTCTCTTCCAAAACCCAATTCAGACATCCTGTTCCAGAATTAGCAAAAATGACTAACCCCCAAGATTACCCAGGCACTCATCCCTCTGATTTTTCCACTACTCCTCAACCCAGCACAACCCCCAACCTAGGAGAAGGCGGGTGAAGATGATTGCTCGCAAAACTATGGCTACATGTGCGCTTTCCAAGAAATTAAATGCACAATTGAAGGCCAGACAAACATAAATTCTGATGATTCTTTCAAGTCTGCGAGCGAGAGGGAAGGAACTGGGTCTTCTAATTCCGAGCAAGCAACATCTGTGCAAAATCCCCCTTTTGAGGTACGTTCTGTTCTAGTTGAAAATTTGGACAATCATTTTGTCTTGGTTTTGTTAGGAATGTGGAAATGTCTAAGTCAAGAAGAAGAGGAGTTAAAAATAAAAGTAAAAAAGAAAAAGATAGTGAGTAGTGATATGAGGGGAAAAGGGAAAGAAGTGGCTGATTCCTCACCCACATTTGAAGTGGTTACACTGGAAATCTGTGGAACTGAGCCAGAGAAGGTGGTAGAGAGTAGCAAGAAAACAGAGGGAAGTGGATTAGGGGAGGCTGCTGAAGGGCTGGTCAATCTCAGTCTCTGTATATGAACCCGGTTCATCAATTGAGGAGACCCTAGCAGACCTTCTAAAGAAAGTGGGTGAAAGCTACAACCCCAAGAAAAGGAGAACCCCAACACCAAAAGCTCCCAGCACTACAAAAATTACCAAAAAAAGGAAGGCTATTTCTCAAATACCTGCTGAGATTCCTCTACCCAAAGGAAGGGCTACAAGGAATAAGGTGAAACAGAGTGAGGATGAGTTACAAAAGGACATGGCATAAAGCAAAAAGAAAAGAATGGACAAAGGGAAAGCTAAGGTTGCAGATCCTACTGAGGCTATTGATGTGGATGTGATGGACCCGGTCCATCAAGATGAACATTGTTGCGCCACCATTTTCCATCACGGAGTCCGGGTTTCAACATTCATTGGGAACAACTCATTTCCTTTTGGGAATTGGGTATTTGAATTTGAAGAGTCGCCACCTAATGGATTAAGGTGCGTTAGGAAACCTAGAGCAATTAACTCATATGACTAGTTTGCATTACCAGAAATTAGGGTAAGGGCTCGAAATAACCTTGAGGGAAAGGTGTTAGGCACCCCTCGCAGTCCACAACGGTGGGTCCCAGCCGAACTTGATTTATGTGAATTAGTCATTTACAAATAAGCAGTCTAAGCACACATTTGCAAATAAAAGAAGTTTAGGTAGTCTAAGCACATATATGTAAATAAAGGAAGTTTAGGCAGTCTAAGCACACATATGTAAATAAAGTAAGGGAATTCCTAGGTTTGTTAGCTTATAGGATCACATCTGTACAATACCCGGTAAGCCTTCCTCAACTAGAGGGGTTACACGTGGTATTGGCGTGCAGATCATCATATCCTTTACTACCAAATTCCCTCTCCTTGGTCATAACCTAAAGCGTTCTAGCAACCTTAAGATGTATCCTATGTGTGCACTACCCGTCCCTTTACTTATATAGTCCCGGAGGTATTTTAGGACTTCTAGTTAGGGTGGATCTAGACTCTCTTACAGTAATTAAAAGGAAAAAATTCTAGGCGACAAACAAAATAATTAAGACTGTCAAGTAAAGAACAATTAAGAGGGCTCACATTTTACCTCCAGAAATAGAACAAACAAATGCACGTCTCACGCAGCAATGTTTTAGACATTTGAAAAGAGTCCTAATGACATGATATCTAGGCGAGCATGACAAGCAGAGAATATGCAATATTGAGTTAAGGCAAAAGTATTTAAGACCTATTCAGTTGCCTACTGAATTTTAGAACCTCTTAAATCGGGGCAGTTACAAACAAATCAATTTCATAGTTTTTATTAAACCTTGATTACCTATAGGCTTGCCTAGGCGTGAATCCGTAATACCATATACACATGCTGTCTAAATGCAATTAGAATCTTGAGAACCATTTTAAAACAGTTGAGTTTATTAAGTCCTATAGGCATGACATCTAAATGCAGTGATTATTTTTTAAAACATGCCGAAGACTGATTTAAGCATTGTTAGCACGCAGAAATTGATCTTTTCGGGCAAGACTGATTAATTTTAAACTCCTATAGGCATGATATCTAACATCGCAGCAAAACCACAGACATGTTAGTAGAATGCAGGATCGATTGTTTTTTGAATTCTATGTAAGTGAACAAACATTTATAGGCATGGTATCTAGACTGTATGCAAATAATCAAATAGCACGATGATTTCTAATTATAGAAACTTAGTTTGAACCCTATAGACATGATTTCTATAATTTACACACGTGATGATCATTGCAATGTCCTATAGACATGGTTTCTAGGAATGTAAACATTGTTTTTAAATCCTATAGGCAGGATATCTACCCATTCCCAACAAATGTGTATAATAATCCCTCCCAGTTTACTAATTTCCCCAATACTTGTTTACAAAGTAAATAATTATTACAAAACAACGCTAATAATGAATTATAGAAGTGGAATTACTACAGCTATAGAGAGCTTGAATATAGGCCCAAAAGATACACCTGGCAGACCAGGTCTTCAACCAGTCCACAAATGCCATATCTCATAATTCACCCAACAGGATCCTGCTGTGTCAAATTTCCCAAAGGCCTCAAAGATCCCGGGCGATGCTCACACCAGGAAAACCTCAAAGTAACCCTTTGTGAGCAAGTTTGGAAATCCAACTCCAGCGTGTCAAAGTTCAGAGGAGCCTCAAGGACTCCTAAGCAATGCTTACACTAGAGGGGCAAGACCCTAGGTGTTCTAAGAATAGGAGTAATGTTTGAAAATAGAAGTAGTTTTAAGAAAATAGTTTAGAAGTAAACATAGTCATTACAGCACTCTGAAGCAAAGGTTTCAGCCATCAAACAACAAGCAGAAAACACGGTCACAAAGTTTCAAAGCAAAGATTCCCACTGCCCAGATTTAGCTTAGTTCATTAGATAACATTAGGTAGCAGATAGCATGTTGAGAACAAACAACCACATAGAGAGGGGAGCAGGGGTTGGGGAGTCATATTGGTCACAAGAAATAAGCATGAGTCTAGTTCATATGGATACACAGAAGTCTAACTAAAGCAGGAACCAATAGATTGAGAGCAGGACACCCATAGATTCAACCAGACAGAGGCAGGCAGGTTATTGTAGTCAACATATAAGCAAACATGTGATAGTAGTAGCCATATAGGTTCAATGAAGACAGAAGAAAGAGCATGCTTAATTATAAGGAATCATACAAGTTAAGTCAAATAGGAGGAAGCAATCAACATAATTGAATGGCAATACATATGCCGTCTAAGAACAAGAAGCATGAAACACATAGGTTTAGATAGAAAGGCTAATCATGAAGACCCTACTAATTTAGTAACATAAAAAAGACATGCTGGGAATTGGAAGTAAACAAATTAAATTTATATAGAGGTTTGCATGATAGTAAAGTGGGAGCATACCGGTTAAAGAAGCAAAAAGCAGAAAGTAAAGTAGTAGGATTCAACAGTCTAGTCCTGACTTTCAGCCGACTAGACAAACAGATGAACACAAGTAGTAGAGAGATGAGAGCAGTGTGTGAGTGTACTTATGAACTGTTGTTTGTGTGTTGAGAGGTAAAACAAGAGTGTATATATAGCACTTTAGGAGTAGAACAAATAAGGTAAAAGAATCAGAAGCCAGTCAATTAGGGACAATCACAGAATTACATAATCAAATCACATAAAGGTGTTCGGAATAGACCCCCTTAATTAGGGGTAATTGATTAACGATAACAATTGGGGTTTAATTAAGGCAAGGAGTCCAAATCATACCAAATAAGGAATCAGTAAGAACCCTAAAATTATACGGACAGTCAATTAAGGCAGAGATGACCAATTAAAGTCAAAAACAAGGAAATAAATAAAACCTATGCACCCGAATCTTAATAGAGTAAAGTAATCAGCAAAACCTTCAAAAGAATACTGATTTCCAGAAAGAATTAAACAAATTCCATAAATAGAGATTAAACTAAGTAAGACCTCACAGAAAATATAGAACTTAGCCGGAAAACAAAGATTAATCAGGGCAAAACCACAAAAATACTGGATTTAACAAAGACAAATATTTAAGTTCAAAAGATAGAGTAAACTAACCGACTAGTATCATAAAAATACCTAGAATTAAAGCAAAGATTGAAGGACCCACATAGAATCAACTAGGGTTTACATATTCTTGTACAAATCATTCATGAAGATGAAATAATAATTAATCAAACACTTAGAAGTCAGAAAAACCTTTGAAAAACAACTTGGGATGAACCCTAGTTTAGGAAGAGTGATTAAAAATTGGAATAATCAATTAAAACAAAGATTTTTTGAGGGAAATCACTTAATAACATTTGAATCATCTCAGACCTGTAAAAATCTGAGAAGAATTGACAGTATCGAGCTAGGGTTCTTAGAAAAGTAGTAGAGATGAGAGAATAGGTCAAAAACACATAAACCCGTAATAAAACAAGAAGAAGTTCTTACTCACAGACAAAAAATGGCCTGTGACAGGCTGATAAACAAAGTTTCAAACCGGAACCAGTTAGGGTTCCCTTGAGATCTTCTCAAGGACCCAAGAAATCGAAGAACCATGGCGCGTAAAAGACCAGGTCTGGTCGGAGAAGACATAGAAGCACCACAGGAGGGGTTTATGCCAATGATGGCGTTTTAGGATTATGGTTAGGTTGAGAGGGAGTTTGAGATGAGGGAGATGATGACGGCGGGTGAGGGAAAGAGTGAGAAGGGTTTGGGTAGTTTAGGGGGGTTAATTAAGGTAAGGATAATCGTGGACCATTGATCAAAATGATCAACGACCACGATTGAACGGGATAGTGGGTCGGGGGTAGGCAGATTGGGCGAAAAGGGGTTTAGGCTATTTTAAAAAGGGTTTTGGGCTAGTTTCAAAGAGGTCAGGTCTGAATTAAAAGGGGCTATTTGTCAAATGTACAAACAATTTATAAAAAAATATTTTATAAAATAATTAACTGATTATAAAAATTATTTTCATGGGTGGAAATGTTTTAAAAGAAATTAATCAATATTTTGAAAATACAATGAACCATGTTTTGGTAAAATAATGCAATAATGTACACATGGGCTATAATTGCAAAGTTATTGCAATTGTAACCAAAAAGTATAAATTTGGCCATTTGTGAAATAATTTGAACTTAATATGACTATAAATAGCGAAATTGGATCATGTAATGTTGTAAAATCATTTGTGATGCAATTTTGTAATTATTTATATAAATAAAATACTAGAATAAATTAATTTAAAAATGTAGAAATTATGAAAAAAGATCAATTGATGTTAATGCATAGTTTTGAAGATATATATACATTTTGAAAAAATAATATTGGGAAAAATTGGGTATCAACGGCTTACCCTCTTTACCCGGGAAGGATGAAAGAGTTGTCGGGTAAAGATATGATGGCCAATTTTGACGAGCGGGATGGTTTGAGAGATTTAGGCCGCACTCTGGTTCCTGAGATGCCTACATATCCATGGTTTTACAAGAATCAGGCCGTGTGTAGTTCAGAATTCATCGGCAGACTATACCGATGACGTCATCACAAGAACAGAGAATAGGTGAAGAATGGTTGTGGTGAGAGGTCAGGTTTGAGATAGTTTGAAGGGATCGGAGCGGGATTGCTCCTGTTGGGGTGACAATTGCTTATCGTGTCACCTGCAAATAAAGAGATACTACGAGAATATATTTGTGTGGAAATTTAAACATGATAAAGATTCCCTTCAGACCATGAAAGTTGTCTTCAGGCAGTTGAGGATGACGACCTTAGACCATGATGTCATGGGCCATGATTTGTTCAATGAGGGATTTGCAAGCTATGAAATGATATTCTCGGGCCATGAAAATGGGGCCTCCAAACCATGATGCCTTTGGCAAGTTTGAGAGATCCTCAGGCCATGACATGGTGTCTTCCGGCTATGAGGATGATGCCTTTAGACTATGACGCCTTTGGACAAGTTGGCGATATTTCAGCCTATGAGATGCAATAAGATGGTGTCAACAAGACAAGGCTTAATCTTGTGAAGTTGGGGGTAGAGCTTAGCTCAAAAGAAGAGCAAATAGATAGTGCTGGAATAGAGCAACATTTATGCAAGGAGGGACAATGATTAGCCCTATGAGAAGGAAGTGCTTAGCCATATGCAAATATAGAGGTAGGGCTTAGCCTCATGCAAGATGGAGATAGGGCTTAGTCTCATGCAAAGAGAAGGCAGTGCTTAGCCTTATGCAAATATGGAGGCAAGACTTAGCCTCATGTAGATGGATACGTGGCTTAGTCTCATGCAAAGAGAAGGCAATGCTTAGCCTTATGTAGAATAGAGGTAGGGCTTAGCCTCATGCAAGACGGAGGCAGTGCTTAGCCTTATGCAGATTCGAGACAGGGCTTAGTCCCATGCAAATAGAAGGCACTGTTTAGCCCTATGCAAAAATGGAGGCAGGGCTTAGCCTCATACAGATGGAGACAAGGCTTAGTCTCATGCAAAGAGAAGGCAATGCCTAGCCTTATGAAAATATGGAGGTAGGGATTAGTCTCATGCAGATAGAGACAGGGCTTAGCCTTATGCAGGATTCGGGACAGGGCTTAGTCCCATGCAGATGGAAGGCAGTGCTTAGCCTTGTGCAAAGATAGAGGCAGGTCTTAGCCTTATGCAAGATTCGGGACAGGGCTTAGTCCCATGGAGAGAGAAGGAAGTGCTTAGCTTTATGCAAATATGGAGGCAGGGCTCAGCCTCATGCAGATAGAGACAAGGCTTAGTCTCATGCAAAGAGAAGGCAGTGTTTAGACTTATGCAAAATGGAGGCAGGGCTTAGCCTCAAGCAGAAGGGGACAGAGCTTAGTCTCATGCAAAGAGAAGGCAGTGCTTAGCCTTATGCAAAATGGAGGCAGGGCTTAGCCTCATGCAAGATGCGGGACAGGGCTTAGCCCATGCAAATGGAAGGCAGAGCTTAGCCATATGCAAATATGGAGGCAGGGCTTAGCCTCATGCATATGCAGACATGGCTTAGTATCATACAAAGAGAAGGCAGTGTTTAGCCTTATGCAAAATGGAGGCAGGGCTTAGCCTCATGCAGATGGAGACAGAGCTTAGTCTTATGCAAGATGCGGGACAGGGCTTTGTCTCATGCGAAGAACATGTAGCAAATAAGAGTAGAATATTTCTTAGCTGGAGATATATTCGGTGTCTGGTGGACCGATTGACAATGACTTTGCTGCGTGTATATATATTTGCGAATGCTACTGTTATGTCAGATGTGCTTGCGCTCAAAGAAAAATTGTAAGTTTTGTAAGGGGAGGTTGGTTCGTGCCTTCGTCTGCTGACTTTGCTCTGCTCCGTTCTGGAGGACTATTTGAGTTTCTCTGGGTAACCTCTGGCTGTCATGGAAATAGAGTTTTCAAAAATATGCACTTATTGATGAAAGTAAAGTTATTTTAGAAAACACGGTGAAATATCAAGTAATTTTAGATGAACTAGTGACTGTAACACATTTAAGAGACATTGCAGGTTTCTTGTATTAAAATTTTGAGGGTCCTCCTCAAAATTCTGCCCCAGTTTGGTAAATGATCCTTCGGCCATTTGCAAGTGACGAAGCTTGTTGCACCTTCTTCAAAATTTTGAGAATCCTTCTCAAAATTCTGACCCAGTTTCTTAACCAACTCATAACTTTCTGGCATGTGATGGCGTCGGCTGGACTTGCTTTGGAATTTTGAGGGTCCTCCTCAAAATTCTGCCCCAGTTTCTAGTTCTGGGGGGGGGGAATGAAAATTTTATCATGTTGTGACCGAATCCATATGGCTGCTTACGTATCCCCTCTTAGACGGGAATTAGGTCAAGCGTAGTTCAATTATATCAGATAAAGAAATGTAAACAGTCTAAACATAGTATCTCTTGACTACGTTTGAATTGATTGGTTTTGGCCAAACTTCTCCGTCCATTTCTGCAAGTATGAGTGCTCCTCCTGTTAACACCCGGTGAACCATGTAGGGACCTTTCCAGTTGGGAGAGAATTTCCCTTTGGCTTCGTCTTGATGCGGGAAGATCTTCTTCAGCACCAGCTGTCCTGGTGCAAACTGTCTTGGTTTGACCCTTTTGTTGAAAGCTCTAGACATTCTATTCTGATAAAGCTGACCGTGACATACTGCATTCATTCTTTTTCCATCTATGAGGGCTAGTTGCTCATAGCGGCTCCTTATCCATTCTGCATCGCTGAGTTCGGCTTCTTGTATGATCCTTAAAGAAGGGATTTCTACCTCAACTGGAATGACAGCTTCAGTGCCATAAACCAATAAATAGGGAGTTGCCCCAGTTAATGTGCGAACTGTAGTGCAGTACCCCAATAAGGCAAAGGGTAACTTCTCGTGCCATTGTTTGTGGTTTTCTACCATCTTCCTTAGTATCTTCTTGATATTCTTGTTGGTAGCTTCTATGACTCCATTCATTTGAGGTCTGTATGCTGTAGAATTCTTGTGCTTGATTTTGAAGGTCTCATACAAGTCTTTCATTAGATTACTATTGAGATTGGCGGCATTGTCAGTGATGATTGATTTTGGAACTCCAAACCGGCAAACAATCCGGTCGCGGACAAAATCTGCCACGACTTTCTTAGTTACTGCCTTATAAGATGCTGCTTCGACCTATTTGGTGAAGTAATCAATAGCTACCAAGATGAACTGATGCCCATTTGAGGCAGTGGGATCGATTGGACCAATGGCGTCCATTCCCCAAGCGGCGAATGGCTAAGGTGAGCTTGTTGCATTGAGCTCATTTGGCGGCACTTTTATCATATCGGCATGTACTTGTCATTGGTAGCATTTTTGGACATACTGGACGCAATCTGTCTCCATGGTCATCCAAAAATAATCGTCCCTAAGTATTTTCTTGACCAAGACAAAACCATTCATATGCGAGCTGCAGGTCCCAACATGTATCTCCTCAAGTAGCTTAGAAGCTTCCTTTACGTCTACACACCTTAGCAATCCCAAATCAGGAGTTCTTCTGTACAAGTTTCCTCCGCTTGTGGAAGAAGTGATTGGATATCCTCCGAAGCGTACGCTTCTGAGTATGATTCGCATGCTACAGATATTATCCTTTTGCCAAATATTCTTTGATATCGTGAAACCAAGGCTTCCCGTCTGTTTCTTCTTCAACATGGGCACAATACACTGGCTGGCTATGGATCCTTACTGGGATGGGATCGATGAAGTTCTTATCGGGATACTGTATCATGGATGACAAAGTGGCCAATGCATCAGCAAATTTGTTCTGAATTCTGGGAACATGCCGAAACTCTATCTTCGTGAACCTCTTTCTCAATTCCTGTACATGGTGCAGATATGGAAATATCTTGGAATTCTTGGAGGCCCATTGTCCTTGTACCTGGTGCACAAGCAAATCTGAATCACCAATTACCAGCAGCTCCTGAATATTCATGCCGATTGCCATGTTGAGCCCTAGTATGCAGGCTTCATACTCTGCCATATTGTTGGTGCAGGGAAATCTGAGTTTAGCAGATACCAGATAATGTTGGCCAGTTTCCGATACCAAGATGGCCCCGATGCCCACTCCTTTGAAGTTTGCAGCTCCATCAAAGAATATTCTCCAACCATCGTAAGCCTCAGAAATGTCCTCTCCTACGAATGACACTTCTTCATCAGGAAAATACATTTTCAAGGGTTCGTATTCTCCTCCCACAGAGTTTTCAGCAAGATGGTCTGCCAGTGCTTGTCCTTTGACCGCTTTTTGAGTTACATAGACGATATTGAACTCACTTAATAGTATCTACCATTTGACTAACTTCCCAGTCAGCATGGGCTTCTGAAATATGTACTTTAGAGGGTCCATCCTGGATATAAGGTATATGGTGTAGGCACAGAAGTAATGCCTCAATTTCTGAGCTGACCAGGTCAAAGCACAACAAGTGCGTTCCAGCAGAGAGTATCGTGCTTCATAAGGTGTGAATTTCTTATTCAAGTAGTATATGTCTTGCTACTTTCTCTCTGTCTCATCATGTTGTCCCAAAACACATCCGAAAGCCCCATCTAATACAGATAGATAAAGTAGCAAAGGTCTACCAAGTTCTGGGGGAACTAAGACTGGTGGTGTGGACAGGTACTCCTTGATTTTGTCGAAAGCTTTCTGACAATCTTTGGTCCAACTTGTTTCGGCATCTTTCCTCAACATCTTGAAGATGGGTTCACATATAACTGTGGACTGTGCTATGAAGCGACTAATATAGTTGAGACGTACTAGGAAGCTCATCACATCCTTTTTGTTCCTAGGTGGCGGTAACTCTTGAATAGCCTTAACTTTGGATGGGTCCAGCTCGATCCCTTGGCGGCTGACAATGAATCCCAATAGATTTCCTGTGGGAACCCCAAATGCACATTTTGCGGGATTCAGTTTCAAGTTATACCTCCTCAACCTGTCAAAGAACTTTCTCAAGTCTTCTATGTGATCTGCGGCCCTCTTGGAATTGATAATGACGTCGTCAACATACACCTCTATTTCTTTATGTATCATATTATGGAAAATGGTTGTCATGGCTCTCATATAAGTGGCCCCAAAATTCTTTAGACCAAATGGCATCATCTTGTAGCAGTACACCCCCCATGGTGTAATAAAAGCTATTTTCTCTACGTCTTCTTCATCCATCCAGATCTGGTAATAACCCACGAAGCAATTTACAAAAGATTGGAGCTCATGCTTGGCGCAATTGTTGATCAGGATATGTATGTTTGGTAGTGGGAAGTAATCCTTGGGACTTGCTCTGTTTAAGTCTCGATAATCAACACATACTCTGACTTTCCAATCTTTCTTCGGAACTAATACAATGTTGGCTAACCAGGTTGGGTACTCAACTACCCTGAGGACTTTGGCTTTCATCTGCTTAGTGACCTCCTCCTTAATTTTCAGGCTCATATCTAGTTTGAACTTTTTGAGTTTCTTCTTCACCAACGGACACATTGGATTGGTAGGCAACTTGTGAGCCACTATGGATGTGCTTAGCCCGGTCATGTCATCTTATGACCATGCAAATATGTCCTCATATTCATTTAAGAAACGAATGTACTCCTTCTTCTCTGTCGGTGATATGTTAATACGTATGCGAGTCTCCTTGACGGTTTCGGCGTCTCCCAAATTTACTACTTTGGTTTTGTCCAAGTTGGACTTAGGCTTATTCTCGAAGTTCTCAACCTCCCTAACAACTTCCTCTGGTATTTCATCTTCTTCCTCCGAGTCATTGTCCTTATATTGCATTGTCTCATTACATATCACAATTACCGGTTCATCAGGAAAAGTAATAATAACGCTGTAGAAAGAAAAATGTGGAAGATAATAATGAATAATAAATATCAATGCATTGATTAGAAATAGAAAATATCCTAAACAAGTACAGCTTGATGAATCGAGCAATTATTTTGAAACAAGTGAGTCTTTAAAACTAAATTACTGAAAATATCTTAAATGCCTAGCATTGCTATAGAAATAAAATTAGGCTGAATGCCAAGCTACCCAGGGACTCGGCGGGCCCGGGATGGTGTGGCAGTCCAATTCCTGAGAACGGATCCTTTCTCCATGGTCTGAATGGTGAGACCTTCTTCCTCCTACTCCTCAATTATTGCACTGCAATCTATATCTTCGTCTAGGAACAAATTCCTCAGCCCAACTAAAGCTTTTTCCTCTACTATTGCCCATATTGTATCAACCTAGTGAAAAGTCTGATCCAGATGTGGCACTGGTTGCTCGAGAGGGTAATAAGGACCATGCCATAAAGGCGACCAATCGTCATACTTTTGCCATGTATACTGGTATCCGAGCCCGAAGGTTGTACCATGATGTTTCAGCTGTATTGGTTTAGTAATACCTTGGAGATTCTTCACAAGCCCTTTGCCGGGTTCATACCCAGACCATGCTAGTATGCTTTCTATCTTGTTACCCCACTATTTTTATTTCTCAACTGCATTGACATGTTCAATGTGGTGGTAAGTTTCTCCTCCTAGCCTTCTTCTTTTCTCGATAACCGGGATAGTTTGGCTGGTGTAAATGGGGTTGCTCCCATCTCCATGAATGATTATCTCCTGATAATTCCATTCAAACTTTATGTCTTGGTGCAGTATGGAAGCCACAACCCCAGCGACGTGTATCCAAGGTCGACCCAACAGAAGATTGTATGTAGCTGATATGTCAAGCACTTAGAACTCAACGTCGAACCAAGTTGGCCCCATCTGTAGGCAGAGATTAATCTCCCCAATTGTGGCCCTTTGAGACCCATCAAAAGCTTTCACGTTCATACTTCCTGCCCGTATCTCATGAAAACCTTTGCCCAATCTTTTCAGAGTAGACATTGGGAAAGTATTGAGGCTTGAACCTCAAGAGTGAGAGTGACTACAGGTTTAAAGTCGTCACCTTCCCGAATAAGCCCGATTGATCCCTCAGGATCCTATTCCTCATCCGTTTCTATCACATGTACCCCATCACCCTTATGGTCTGGGAGAGGATTGTTGCAGACATTAGGCACAACCTTTTTGCCTATATGACCTTGTTCCCAATCAATGTCTGGATTTTATCTTTCAATGTTTGACACTCGTCAATGGTGTGCCCCTTCATACTGGAATGATATGCACACGTTTTGTTTGGGTTGACCCATTGAGATGAGTTCTCCACTACCACAGTAGGAATATGAGTGACATAACCAGCGACTTTCAGCATTTCATACAGTTGGTTGATGGGTTCAGCAATAGCGGTATATTGTCTGGGTGGTTTGCGATCAAAGTTAGGTCGGGGTCTTGGGTAGTTTTGGCGAGCCGGAGGTGACTCGAAATGAGATGGTTGGGAATTATAGGTGTGATAGGCAGTGGCTAGTTGGGAATATCTGGGAGATAAGGGTTGGTACGTGTGTGGAGGTGTTTGGTATGTGAGTGGAGGTGTTTGGTATGTGAGTGGAGATTTTGGGCCTTGATCCACCATTACCGCCCCCACGCCTTTCTTCTTTGATATGCCGCCTGATTGTAATGCTTTGTTTGTGGCATGTAGTGCCTCAAAGTTTGTTACCATCCCACTCTTAATGCCTTCGTCGATCCTTTCACCAAGTTTGATGATATCAGAGAACTTATGGTTTTCAATAACCATCAACCTTTCATAGTATTGCGGATCATGTGCTCTGACAAAGAACTTGTTCATCTGTTCCTCGTCCAATGATGGCCTGACTTTGGCCGCTTCTGACCTCCAACGAATATCATACTCGCGAAAAGTCTTGGTGGGCTTCTTCTTGAGGTTCTGAATGTAGAAAACATCTGGCACATTTTCCGTGTTGAATCTGAATCGGTCCGTGAAATCAGACGCCATACTCACCCAGTTGGACCACTTTTTAGGATCCTGGCTGATGTACCAAGACAAAGCATCTCCCGTAAGACTCCTCATAAAAAGCTTCATCGGAATCTTTTCATCCTTTTCGACCCCGACAAGTTTGTCATAATATTTCCTTAGATGAACCCTGGAATCACCTGTACCATCGAACACCTCGAACTTGGGAGGTTTGTAACCCTCAGGCAGTTCTACATCCGGCTGTATGCATAGGTTTTCATAATTCAAACCTTTTATCCCTCTGCCTCCTTCGATACCCTGAACTCGACTTGTCAAATTCTTGAGTTCTTCAGCCATGTTCTTGATGAGCAGGTCCTTTGATAACTAGGAATTTTGACGTGTTTTATGCTCCTTCATGCTTATGCTTTGATTATAAATTCTTACAAAATAGTCCCAAAATGCTCATAAGTTGTGCTTGATTGCAGGTTTGATCGACAAAGTGACGAAATGTCAAAGATCGGCTCAAAAGAAGTGAAACCTGCTCAAGTACCAAAGACAAGGCAAACTCAGGACAAAAAGGCCTAGTGCGGCCGCACTACACTTTGTGCAGTCCATATTAGGGGATTCAGAGAGCTGGCAAATCGAGCTTCAAGGAAGTGCGTCCGCATTCAATCTTGCGCGGTCCGCACTGAAGGTTCCGCAGCCGCATTGCCATTATGTGCGGTCCGCGAAAGAGAAGATCAAAGAGATGTAATTTGACAAGGATCAAGACAGCGCGATCCGTGGTCATTTTTGTACGGACCGCATTAGAGACCTCTGCGGCCGCGGTCCATTTTGCGCGGTTCATGGAGCCTGAGTTCAGAGAGCCAAGACTTCAAGTCCAAGAGCCTAGTGCTGCCACAATCCATTTTTTGTGGCCTACACTGCGTCCAGTTTTTCCAGCTTAGTATAAATAGAACATTTTTCCATTTTTAGGGAATCAGTTATTTCCAAAACAAAGCTGCGCTTGTGAGAAGCTATTGTGAAGCCATTTTTGGCATCTTAACTTAGATTTAACGATAGATTCTCTATATTTACATTAGCTTTTAATTAATATGTCTTGTTCTTCATCTATTTCTCTAATTTCTTCTTCAAGCATGAGTAGCTAAACCCATTAGCTAAGGTTGTGTCTCAACCCTAGTGTGGATAATTGATGGGTGTTGTGATTTAGGGTTAGATCGACTATGGGTGTTTGTTATTTGGGTCAATTTTATGGTTTAATCTATAAATTGGTGGTTGCAAACACTGATTTGTGCTAAGTTGACTTGGCTCTTCTTGAGAAGGAGAGCTTAAGTCTCCAAAATTGACCCAACAAGGAATTGGAATGGACTCAAGAGAATTGATAGTCCCAATTAAAGGGTTAAACCTCGAGAGAGTAATTACCTGACTTGAACCCTAGTTGACAGCTAATTTGCCTTCCCATTTGGTCTTGAGAGAGTCAATTGGGCAAAATCACTCTCTCTACCGAGAGGTGTGAGAGTGGGTAAAATTGTGCAACGGTTATAGCATATTTGCCCAATCATGTCAATCGAGCCTTAGAAGCATTTACCCGTCAATTAGCCACCTAGGTGAAAGTCACTACCCTAGTGCCTTTCTACCGATAGATATAACTCTAGCAATTTTCTCATTAGCATAATTTAGTTCTAATTAGTAATTGATAGTATTAGTTTGTTAAAGAAAACTCAAAAGTTGTTTGGAAGTGATATTTGGAATAATTACACAATCCCAATCTAAATAGATACTCGAGTCCATTCCTAGCTCCCTATGGAAATTGATCCTGACCCACAAATCGGGTAAAAGCTATTGCGACTCTCTCTTCCTACTTTTTAGTAGTGCGGAGTAGGTAGCGATCAACTTTTTGGCGCCACTGCCGAGGAGATAATGGTTTTGGCTATCTATTTAGTTAGTTTTATGAATTGTTCTTATTTCCTTCTTTGTTACTTACTTGTTTGTGTCATTACTCAGGTACCAACATGGCTTTAAACAATGCTAATTACCCTCTTGGAAACGTGATAGCGGGGGAGGAGGTAGATGATCTTGAGCAAGATAAGGTGCCTCTTGCCCCTCAAGGTCAGCAGAGAGGCCGGAATGCCAATGCTAATCCAAATGACAATATTCCAGACCCTCCCCTGGTTCCTCCAAGAGTGGCTCCCAGAGTATTACCGAACCAGGGCTACGCAAGTGCTACTATCCCACCCCGAATCCGGGGGGGGGGGGGCAACTTTCAGACAACCAATGTGATGTTGACCTTACTTGAGCAGCGTGGGTAATTCACGGGCACTGCAAATCAAAATGCCTACAAACATCTCAAGGGGTTCGTAGATACATGTTGGGGGAGCAAGTAGACGAATGTGTCTGAGGATGCATTGAGATTGAGACTTTTCTCGTTCTCACTTCGGGTTAAGGCATTGGATTGGCTCGAGAGACTCCCCAACCATTCCATCACAACTTGGGATGAGTTGGCGGATAAGTTTATTGCCAAATTCTTCTCTCCTAGACATATGGCGGCACTTCGGTATGAAATATTACCCTTCAAGCAAGAGCCAACGGAACCTTTGCATGGGATTTGGGAGCGGTAACCTTCTACCGGGGCATAAATACTACAAATCAATGCATTATGAACCAATTGTCCGGGGGCAATTTTATGAAGCTTTCTTATGATGAGGCATGTGATGTACTTGATGAAATGGCGGACACTTCTTCAGCATGGCAGAGTAGAGCAAATGTGCCTCAAGGTGACCCTATGGTTATCCTTTTGCACAAGGAATTGCATGATCACGGGAAAGTGATAGCTGAGCTTACTACTACGATGAATCAATTGGCTAAGGCACAGTTGCAACAAGTTCAGAATCCTCGCCAAGTGAATGCCATGGAGGGTGTTAGTATGCTTGTCAACAAGAGAAGGCAAAGGAGGCAACAAAATCAAGGAAATTCTGAGCAATTTGTTGATGAATATGATGGGTGTCAAAATGATGGTTATGATGACCAAAGTGAAGAGGTACAATATGTCAACAACTATCAAGGCAATAGAGGCAACTCTTCAAACCAACAATGGCTACCCCAAGGAAATTGGGGCAATCAACAACAAAGTGGTGGCAATTGGAACAACAACAACCAAAACAACAATTGGGGTAATCAAAAAAACAACCAAGGCAATTGGAATGGAAATAACACCAATTGGGGCAACAAAAACAATCAAGGCGGGTGGAACAACAATGGAAACCAAGGCAACCGGGGGCAAGGCTTTCAAAGGCCCCCAATGTACCAACAACTGAACAATCTACCCCCTTTCCCTTCTCAAGGTCCTAGTTCTTCTGGTAATGATATGAGCAGAATTGAAATGATGTTCGAGCAGATGATGAAGAGGAATGCGGATTCAGATTCACATTTAGCTTCTCACAACACCTTTATCCGAAACTTGGAGGTGCAATTAGGACAAATCTCTTAGTCATTGAATGCTCTCCCGAAGGGTGCTCTACCAAGTGATACGGTAGTGGACCCAAAGGGTGGGAACAATCATGTCACGGCGGTCATAACAAGAAGTCGGGGAGGCGGTGATGCGAATGCCTCTAAGAAAAAACATGTTGTGGATGATGATGTTGAGTTGTAAGATTATGAAGTCCCTTTGGTAGTTGAAGATGTGGTTGATGAAAATATGAACAATGAAGTGAGGATTGATATTCAAAAAGTCGAGATGGAAACCCAAAATGATGTGAACCCGTCTAGGGAACACATAATTGAAATGCCGGAGCCGGTTGTGCCAAAAGCCAAGGCTCCGTTGCCAAGGCCACCTCCACCTTATCCTCAAAGGCTCGCGAAGCAGAAGAATGATAATCAGTTTAAAATTTTCATTGACATGATGAAGAGCTTATCTATTAATGTGCCTTTAGTGGAGGCACTTGAACAAATCCCGGGTTATGCAAAATTCATGAAAGACTTGGTTACAAAGAAGCGTTCTATGGATACTGAAACTATAAAGTTGACTCACCAAGTTAGTTCTATAGTGCATTCAATGGCCCCGAAGCTTGAAGATCCTGGTGCTTTCACCATACCTTGCACCATTGAGAGTGCGGATTTTGCCAAGGCTCTATATGACTTTGGGAGCTAGTATCAATTTAATGCCCTTCTCGATTTTCAAAACTTTGGGTATCGGGCAACCTAGGCCAACTTCAATGAGACTTGGATCGATTTATGAAGTGACCTTTGAGAATTATTGATGATGTGCTTGTCCGGGTGGACAAATTCATTTTGTCGGCCGACTTTGTCATTTTGAATTGTGGTGTAGACTATGAGATTCCTATTATCTTGGGCAGACCTTTCCTTGTAACAGGGAAGGCATTGGTTGATGTTGAAGCGAGTGAGCTCACTTTTCGAATTGGAGATGAAAAGGTCATTTTCCATGTTTGCAAATCTATGAAGCAACCCAATAGCACCGAGGTGTGCTCATTTGTATACCTTGTCACAACTGTGATTATGGATGATACCTGTGCTATGATCAACGCGGAGGATCCTCTTGAGGCCGTGCTATTAAATCTTGATGTCAATGAGGATGCAAGTAGAGTGGAGTGCGTGAATGCATTACATGGGATGGGCTCTTATTCTTATGAGCCTGGAAAATTGTCTTTGGATCTTGAAAACCGGAAAACTCCACCAACAAAGCCATCAATTGAGGAGCCACCGGTGTTGGAGTTGAAACCACTTCCTCAACACCTCAGGTATGAATTCTTGGGCTCAAATTCTACTTTACCAGTTATTCTTTCTTCTTGCCTTACTAACATGCAGGTTGAGGCCACTTTGGTGGTTCTTCAAAAGCAGAAAAGGGCAATTGGATGGACTTTAGCTGACATTCGGGGAATAAGCCCCACATTTTATAAGCACAAAATTATCTTGGAGGATGATGCAAAGCCTTCCTTGGAGCATCAAAGAAGATTGAACGAGGCTATGTAAGAAGTGGTGAAGAAAGAGGTGATCAAATGATTGGATGCCAGGGTTGTGTACCCCATTTCTGATAGCTCGTGGACTTCTCCGGTGCAATGTGTACCGAAGAAAGGTGGTATGATTGTGGTGACCAATGACAACAAGGAGCTTATTCCTACTCGGACAGTCATAGGTTGGAGGGTTTGCATGGACTACCGGAAGCTAAACAAGGTGACCCGAAAGGACCATTTCCCATTGCCATTCCTTGACCAAATGCTTGATCGTCTCACGGGGCGTGCTTTTTATTGCTTTTTGGATGGTTACTCGGGGTATAATCAAATCTTAATTGCCCCGGAGGGCCAAGAGAAGACCACCTTTACTTGTCCGTATGGAACCTTCGCTTTCTCTCGGATGTCGTTCGGATTGTGTAATGCTCCAGCGACATTCTAAAGATGCATGATGGCTATTTTCACCGACATGGTGGAAGATATATATGAGGTCTTCATGGATGATTTCAGTGTGGTTGGTGATTCCTTTGAAGAGTGTTTGGGTAATTTGGATAGAGTGTTGGTCCGGTGTGAAGACACAAACCTTGTACTCAATTGGGAAAAATGTAATTTTATGGTTGAAGAGGGTATAGTGTTGGGTCACAAAATTTCAAAATGAGGGATTGAAGTTGATAAAGCCAAGATAGAGGTGATTTCAAGGCTTCCTCCCCCCATTTTTGTCAAAGGGTGAGGAGTTTTCTTGGGCACACGGGTTTTTACCGGAAGTTTATAAAAGATTTTTCAAAAGTGGTACACCCCTTGTGCAAGTTTCTAGAAAAGGATGCAAAGTTTGTGTTTGATGAGGGATGTATGCAAGCATTCGAACTTCTCAAGCTTAAGTTGACCACTTCCCCGATCATTACCGCACCAAAGCATTCGTTGCTTTCCAAGTACGGTGTCAATCATAAGGTTTCGACCCCTTATCATCCTCAAGATAGTGGTCAAGTGGAAGTCTCCAACAGAGAAATCAAAAGTATCTTGTCAAAGACGGTCAATATAAATAGGACTGATTGGTTGAAGAAGTTGGATGACACTCTATGGGCTTATCGGATGGCTTACAAAACTCCGATTAGGATGTCTCCGTATCGGTTGGTGTTTTGGAAAGCATGCCATCTTTCGGTTGAGTTAGAGCACAAGGCCATGTGGGCTTTAAGGAAGTTGAACCTTGAATGGGATGTTGCAGCTAATCTTCGTGTTGAACAACTCAATGAACTCGATGAATTTAGATTCCATGCCTACTCCAGTTCGCCCTTGTATAAGGACAAGATGAAGTACCTTCATGACAAATATGCTCGTGGAAAGGAGTTTAATGTAGGTGATTTGGTTCTCTTGTTCAACTCCCGATTACTTCTGTTTCCGGAAAAGCTCAAATCCAAATGGAGTGGACCATTTGAGGTTGTGTTTGTGACCCTTTTTGGTGCTCCTGATTTGAGAAACAAAAATGGTGAAGTCTTCAGAGTTAACGGGCACCGGGTCAAGCATTATCTTGGAAAGTTTGATGACAGCCAGGTGGTGGCGCTCCTTTATTTCTAATGATGTAATGGTAACATGCGTCGTGTCGCGACGTTAAATCAGGTGCTTCTTGGGAGGCAACCCATGTCTTTTTTTCTTGTTTTCTTTGATTTTCTATGTAGTGTAGGATGGATTTTTGTGCTAATTGGTTGTGAGATGTTGCAGGGTTATGTTGATGCAGTGTAAGACATGATGGAAAAATTGAACAAGTCTCTGAAGTTGCCAGTGCGGCCGCACTACACTTTGTGCAGACTGCACTGGTGTGAGCCAATGTGAGGACTCTCTGAAGTTTGCCACCATGGCCGCATTACATTTTGTGCGGACCGTAGTGGACCTCTGCGGCCGCGGTCTGTTTTGTGCGGACCGCAGAGGTTGTCTTCTCAAACTTTTTCTAAACAAACCCAGCGCGGACCGTGGTCCATTTTGTGCGGCCGCGTTGGTAGGTTAGAATGGGTCCCAGCGGTCATTCTATAAATAGAACCCAGGGACCCCCTTTTACACTTTTCGCATTTTTAACTCTCAGATACCTAAAGCACTGTTCATCTTTCTTCTTTTGATCATACCTACGTATTTGCATTGCCTTGATTCATACCATTTCAATACCTGGTAACATTTCACCCAACTCTTTTTAGTTTAATTGTTTAATTTCATTTTAGCTTTATTTCTATTAGCTAGTAGTTTCTCCTCCCGCATTTCTTCAGTTTTTAGGTTAGTTCAATTCAAATGATGATTTTGGTGGACTTCTTGAGTATAATGTAGTGGATAAATTGAGTAGGGGCCCTAACTAGGTGTAAATTTGAACTAAGTAGCTTTATCTCGAACCCTAACTTAGTGCCATAACTAGGTGTAAATTTGAACTAAATAGCTATATCTCGAACACTAACTCAGTGCCATAACTGGGCACTCTTTGCGGACCACGGTCAAGTTTGTGTGGTCCGCGGTGCCCTAGTGCGGTCTGCATTACCACTTTGTGCGGACCGCGGTGATGAACTTATGCAAGGTGACCTTAAGCCCAGTGCGGTCGCAGTGCATTTTGTGCGGCACACACTGGCCCACCGCAGCTGCGGTACTACTTTGTGTGGTCCGTAGTGGTCAGATTTAGAGGGGGGTATCCTGAGTCCCACCTTTGTGTGGACCGCGGTTGTTTCTGTGCGGTTTGCGGTGGTCTCAATGCGGCCGCACTCCTTTTTGTGCGGTCCACACAAGCCATGTTCTGCAACTATTTCTGCAATTGTGTTATTCTATTCTGCAATTCTTACTACACTAATGTCTCACTATCTCTGCTGATACTAACAAAGTTAGATGCTTGTGCTTGCAGACAATGGTTACTCAAAGAGGAATATGCTCAAAACAACCCGGGAGAGGTGAATCCTCCTGGAGAGGCAAGGGCAAGAAGATGATCCTAAGCGCCCCCCAAGTGAGAGAAAGTATTAAAAAGATGCGAAAAGCAATTAAAGCTGCTGATAGAGCTTGTGACCAGTCGGGGAGTGAGTACATGCCTTCCCAGGATATTTCCTCTGATTCTGTGCCCGAATATGTCCCTGACTGGATCGGGAGAATGAGATTGACTGATGATACTCCTCTACCCACACCCACTGCCCAAGCAGCAGATCATGTCTCCACTGAGTCGTTTGAGGGATCAGCAGCCGGCAGTGGCGAGTACTCCACCTCCCCCACTGCTTCATTATCCGGGGAGAGTGTAGGCGGAGGTGATGAGGGAGATGAGGAGGTACCTGAGGGGGATGAGCCTTAGGTTGGGGGGATTGCCCGTACTAGGAAACCCGAAGTGTGGGAAGATAGGTTTGTAAGCCAAGTAGCATACTGCAAATTCAGGGAGTGGTGGCCGGTGCAAAAACTGATTTTGGAGAGGAGTTTCGTAGATAGATATCTTCTAACCCTAAACCCCGATGTGCATAGATAGTTTAGAACAAGAGTGGGGTGGGAGCACTTTATAGATGACTGCGGGAGGCAAATCAACACTTGGTCAAGGAGTTTTACTGTAATGTGGCCCACATCGTCAAAGGCTCCAAAGTGACTAAGGTTCAAAACAAAAAGGTGTTGTTCGACGGGAAGTCTCTGAATGAATATTCGGGCTTCAATGAGGAAGATGAGACTCTCTATATGGCAAAGCTGGAGATGGGCGAGGAGGTCCGTACATGGTTAGCTCAGTACTTGGAAATCCCAGGTACCGTTCCAGAGTGGTTGACTGTTAGGGTCAAAATATTACGAAGGACCCTAAACTTTGAGGCTTTGGGTTGGGAGACGTTTGTGTGCAGCCGATTAGACCCCACTTCCCATGATCAGACTCTACCTCTCCACCGGGCTGTCCTAGTTGCTTCCATCATGGCAGGGTATCCCATCAATGTGGGGAATGTGATGTCCTACATCATCTCGATGGTGGGTACTAAGACTGAAAGGAACTACCCTTTCCCCAACACCCTGACCATGTATTTCAGAGATTTGAAGGTAGAAAAGAGGCAGTTTGACATCAAGGTCAAGGCTACAGCTCCATTCTCATGGTATAGCTTGAGGGGACCAGACAACCCCAAGGACAAGAGCTACAAGGCACCCGCTTCCAACCCAACTGGCTAGTCTGAAGAGCCAGTTGTAGTAGAGGCCCCCATTGAGCCTGCCTCTACCTCTACTGAGATGCCTCCCGAACCCCCCACTTTAGATATTCCTCCAGGCCCCTCCACATCCGCGGGTCCAGAGATTCCATCTACTCGGTCCCATCCTATAACTGCCCACCGGCTGAGCCAAACGTTTCTGAGTTTAAACAACTGGATATATACTGCGCCATCAAGGTTGTCTACCTTGACCTCCACCATTATAGCTCAATCGACCCCTCAGCCAGCACAGGTCCCACAGTCTGTAGAGGATGCCTTGAAGAAGATAGTTGAAAACCAGGAGAAGATCCTCAATACCCAAGCTAATATGGCAAAAGCAGTGGATTCACATGGCAGGTCTCTGAAGGAGCTCACCAAGGAGCATAAGAAGCTGTGCAAGACATGGGCTTCCAGGGAGTCCGTGAAAAAGCTACGGGCGGATGTGGATAGACTGAAGGCAGACCAGCTGCCTTTAGACTTATTGTTTGAGGACCCAGCTCCAGCAACAGTGCCAGTAGTAGAGCCACAGCAAGAGCAGGAGCAGCGACCTCTGAAGAAGAGGAGGATGATCCCGAGCGCAGATGATGTAGTCATCCAGTTGGCGGACCCATCAGAGGCTTCCTCCAGTCAGCCATAGGATGTATCTGATACACAGCCTATCTTGGTCCAGGCCCAGGTCCCAGCAGTTGAGCAGTAGGATACCAGGAACCAGTCTGAGGTTCTCGAGCATACAAAGGACCCAGGGACCGCCCATGATCTGATGCAGATGGACATGACTTAGGGAGTCTTCATATCCTTCCTCTATTTTATTTGGTGCTTATTTGATTTAGTTGGAATCGGGGACAATTGCAACTTTTATTTGAGGGGGTGTGCCCTTTATCTTTGGATGGTTGTATATATACTTATTTAGTTTATGCTTTCTTGATTTTCATTTGGTCTGTATATAATCCTACACTTAGTTAGTTTTATCGCACTTTTTATCTTTCATTTGGTCTGTATATAAAGTTACATCATTGTATATATTCATTCCCCGTTGTATATTCAAATCCCCTATTGTATATATTCTTTCTATTTTCGCAAAATTTTTCATTTTGTTTTGTTTATGGCGCTTTCAATAAACCTTTGGTTTTCTTAATGCTACGGTTCTTTCCAAAGGTGGAGTATTGTGTGAACCGGGTGACTCTTCCCAATGATGGATGGCGTAACAACCTTCTTAAGGGTTTGAGTCCATTTTTGTTTTTGTTTTTGGTATCTTATAGTTAAGGGTACCTCAAGCAAAGCTTCCATGTGGCCTAGCACATTTGCCTTTGATCCCATGGTCAAAGACAAAATGTTGTGTTTAGGATGGTGAAAGTCATGACCTTGAGACTCTTGTGTTGACCAGCAATCATCAAGTGGTCTTTTGGGACCATTGTGTGCTCAAATCGTATCTAAGGTTGTTGTGGGCCCCCGACTATATGTCTTTAGCAATCCTTTAACTCGTGTGGTGGGAAATCGAATTGCGAGTCCAAGTCCCGAGCCATTGGTCTAGAACTTGCCCTGAATGTTTGTTAAGGCGAAATCTTAGGTGAAATTTGACTTGAGAAGTGATTATAGGCTCTCCTTGATCCAAATTATAGTTGAACAATTCCATAGCTTACCAATGATATGATCCCTAGTAAACCCTTTTGAGCCTTAAACCTTTTTCTTTCAGAAACCATGATACAAGCCTATACCCGTTCTTAAAGATACCCTCTCTTGGAACCCGATCTTTCCTTGATCACATGGCAAAAGTATAAGTTTGGGGGGAGAGACGAGAAAGGGAACAAAGTGGTAAAAGATACAAAAGTGAAGAAAAGGAAAGACAATTAAAAAGAAAGAAAAAAAAGGACAAAAAGAAAGCCCAATGTGAAAAAGAATAAAAAGGGATTCAAGAAAAGCAAAAGAGAAAAAGGTGTGGAAAGTTGAAAAAGGAGAAACGTTTTGAATTGCATGAGAAAGAGTGACAGTGTGTCTCTCTAACCCCTTAGAAAGAAGTAAGATGACTCAAAGAGCCAAGAAAATTGTGCCAAATGAATCAAAAGAAGTGCTTAAGGGAAGATGGAACCCACTTAGATCTAAACATGTCCTACCCTGAACCAAAAGCCTTCATAATGACTCCACAAAAGCCCTATATGATCTTGAGTTGAATGAAGCTTGCATTAGTGGATACTTACATGAGGGGCAAGCATATGGTACTTAGAGGCGGACTTGTGACCTTTCTTTGAGAGAGATGAGTTAATTCCCATTGACCTCGATTTGTGTGCTAATACTCTAAAAGGTGAGGTTTGCTTAGAGAGAGTTGAGGATATGTGAGTTTGCGTTCCACAATGACCGAAGTAATTGAGAGAGTTCTTTGATGTAATGAGTCAACTCTTGATGTTCTTGTGTCACACTTGATCCATGGTTTATCAAAGGTTAAATGTTGTTAATGATTCATTCGCATTGAGGGAAATTGTTAGTCCCAATTGATGCTTGTTGAGGTTACTTTAGGATAGCTAAAAATACTTGGATTTTTCCTTAAGGGGTGGGTCTTATTTTGTTTGCTTGAGGACAAGCAAAAGTTTATGTTTGGGGGAGTTGATAACTAGGAATTTTGACGTGTTTTATGCTCCTTCCTGCTTACGCTTTGATTATAAATTCTTATAAAATAGTCCCAAAAGACTCATAAGTTGTGCTTGATTGCAGGTTTGATCGACAAAGTGACGAAATGTCAAAGATCGGCTCAAAAGGAGTGAAACCTGATCAAGTACCAAAGACAAGGCAAACTCAGGACAAAAAGGCGTAGTGCGGTCGTACTACACTTTGTGCAGTCCGCACTAGGGGATTCAGAGAGCTGGCAAATCGAGCTTCAAGGTAGTGCGGCCACATTCGATCTTGCGCGGTCCGCACTGAAGGTTCCGCGACCGCATTGCCATTATATGCGGTCCACGGAAGAGAAGATTAGGGAGATGTAATTTGACAAGGATCAAGTCAGCGTGGTCCGCGATCATTTTTGTGCGGACCGCATTAGAAACCTCCATGGCTGCGATCCATTTTGCATGGTCCACGGAGCCTGATTTTACAGAGCCAAGACTTCAAGTCCAAGAGCCTAGTGCGGTCGCAGTCCATTTTGTGCGGCCCGCACTGACCCCACAGGGGCATATTTGTCAGTTTTTCCAACTTAGTATAAATAGAACATTTTCCATTTTTAGGGAATCAGTTATTTCCAGAATGAAGCTGCGCTCGTGAGAAGCTATTGTGTAGCCATTTTTGACATCTTAACTTAGATTTAATGATAGATTCTCTGTATTTACATTAGCTTTTAATTAATATGTCTTGTTCTTCATCTATTTCTCTATTTTCTTCTTCAAGCATGAGTAGCTAAACCCATTACCTAGGATTGTGGCTCAACCCTAGTGTGGGTAATTGATGGGTGTTGTGATTTAAGGTTAGATCGACTATGGGTGTTTGTTATTTGGGTCAATTTTATGGTTTAATCTATGAATTGCTAGTTGCAAACACTGGTTTGTGCTAAGTTGACTTAGCTCTTCTTGAGAAAGAGAGCCTAAGTCTCCAAAATTGACCCAACAATGAATTGGGATGGACTCAAGAGTATTGATAGTCCTAATTAAAGGGTTGAACCTCGAGAGAGTAATTATCCGACTTGAACCCTAGTTTCTTGAGCTAACTTGCCTACCCATTTGGTGTCGAGAGAGTCAATTGGGCAAAATCACTCTCTCTACCGAGAGGTGTGAGAGTGGGTAAAATTGTGCAACGGTTATAGCATATTTCCCCAATCATGTCAATCGAGCCTTAGAAGCATTTACCCGTCAATTAGCCACCTAGGTGAAAGTCACTACTCTAGTGCCTTTCTACCCATTAGATACAACTCTAGCAATTTTCTCATTAGCATAATTTAGTTCTAATTAGTAATTGATAATATTAGTTTGTTAAAGAAAAATCAAAAGCTGTTTGGAAGTGATATTTGGAACAATTACACAATCCCAATCTAAATAGATCCTCGACTCCATTTCTAGCTCCCTGTGGAAATCGATCTCGACCCACAAATCGGGTAAAAGCTATTATGACCCTCTCTTCCTACTTTTTAGTAGTGCAGAGTAGGTAGCGATCAACTTTTTGGCGCCATTGCCGGGGAGCTAACAGTTTTAGCTATCTAGGTGTGGTTTCTACATATATAGGGTTGTTTTGGTGAGTACTAGGGACTTAGATGTAGTGGTGGTCGTTGATTGAGTTTTGAGGATCGGGAATGGGTTGTGGTGTGTTCTGAGGAGTATGATAGGTAGTGGTTTGTGGGTACTGGATTAGTTGATGATGGTGTTGTGGTGGAGTCGAAATCGGTAAGGGATTGGTATTATGAGGTGGCGTCGCATATTGATGTGGTGCGGGAGGGTTTTGTAGATGCTGGTTTGGTGTATTTTGGGGAGGCGCCAGGTTTTTGGTATTCTAATGGTTGATATCAGGGATGTTCAGGGTGAGGGATAGGTTTGCTAAGTTGCGGACCTACTCAAGTTCTCCCTGTAACTCTAGTATCTTTTGTTCCAACTGCAAAACCAAGTCATTTGGTGTCGGAGTACTCCGACCGTGTGAAGTTTCCATATTCTCAATGTTTTCCTTTCGAATTCCACTTAATCCATCCATTTTAGCCTTCCATTTGCTTCTCGTATTACTTGGAAGAGGAGGAGGTGGAGGGCCTCTAGATCTGGTGTGATATGCTGATGATGTCAGTATGTGCAAACCAACCTTAAGGGATGAGAATAATAAAGAATAAAGAAAAACAAAAAGGTAAACCAGTCAATAATGATTCTGAAATATTTGCAGTATTTAAACACATATTGCGTGAATGTAAATATGCATCCTAATTTGGGAGCCTCGTTGTGCCTGAGGTAGGCCTAGTGACAAATAGATTTGGAGAAATTCAGTTCCAATAATTGCCTCATTTCATTAATGTAAAAAATAAACAACCCAAAAGGATAGTAAATAAGATAATGTTACTAATGGCGCTTGGCCTTATTACATTTTAAAAAGAAAGTAAGTAAACCTAATCTACTTGGTCCCAGAAGGACCCTCTCCAGAATAGATGCTCTTGTCGATCAGTTGCCCCAACTCGCACAAGTTCAGCAGTAAGAAAGCCCTTGCCAAATGTCCTCCTTCATTTCCATTAGCGTTCTGGCAATCGGTGACCCTTTTTCTCATTTTCCCTTCCAATTCCATCAGATTATACTCCAGATATTCCAGCCTTTTGCTGGATTTAGCAGCTTTGTCTTTCCACTCATTGATCATTTCCATATCGGCCTTATGATGTGCCATATGCTTAGCTTCAAACTCTTGAACTCTTTTGCGCATCTTGTTATACTTCACCTCTGCTTCGGAAAATTCGTCTATGACCCTGTTTCTTAGAACAACCCTTGGCTCGAAGATCCCTGCTATGTTATCATCCAACCATGAGGGGTAAAAGTATGAGTGGCCCGCATGATATCGGTCTGGCTCGATGGTATCCTTTTCCACGAAAATCTTCAGGGTCCACATATGTTGTGCTTCATTCTTATATGGGATGGTGTCACCCTGAAAGTTGGCTATGAAGTGACTCATCTTAGAGACTCGTGGTATGACCTGTTTCCTGCCTGCCTGTCTCATAACCCTGAGGGGAGAATAAGGGTATATTCCCCTTAACCCAATCAGTACCAAGTGTGGAGCATCCCTTGATCTAATGATGAACTCGTTGGTAGGGAACCACTCGAACATCCTTTAACCTGGTCCTCGGTCAAATTGTTGAAGAGTTGTACCCATCCTACAGCGTCCTCCGGTTGAGCAAACATGTTTGGGATATAGGTCATTCTTTTGGGATGATGGAAGGCTATGTGATCATTCCACGACCTTCATGGAAATTCCTGACGGTATTGACCCTTTTGGAGATGTTCTAGCAACCAAACTTGCAACAACAAATTGCAACCCTCGAAGAATATGAACCCCCTTTGATAGCATTCCAAGGCCCTATATATGTCTGCAATGATCATAGGGACAATGGTGTATGTCTGCCCCTCGATTCCGTCCATTAAAGTTTTGGCCACCATGGTCAGCCTGGTGTGGATTTTATCCCCTTGGATCGAGAACACTAGCATGCCCAAGAAACACACAATGAACACAAAGACCCTACGATGAATCCAACCTAAGGAGGTGATTGAGAACTCATCATAAAAAATACGGTAAAAGCTATTGTGATCGTATCGTTCATAGAGGAAGTCGAAAGGTATGTAGGAGTCTTTCAGGCACTTCAAGTTGTCATTCTTCTTTAGCCCCATCATCTTCAGAAATCCTGATAGATCTTAAATACTCTTGCCTTATGTTTTGATGATCTAACAAACTTACTGTTTAGAACCAGATAGGGAACCTGACCTACTTAGACTGCTGCAAGCTTTAACGGATTCCAACTAAAGGTGAGCTGCTACAGCTTTAGGAGCTAGGAACCAACATAAGGACCTAATGCTCTTGTGGTTTCCTTATAGCAGTACAAAGTCAATTGGACACAACTGGAAATGAAGTGACTGACGACACTGTTTCTGCCACACTACACTGCACTGTCCGCCCACTCATTCTCTAACCAAACAAAGCACTCACACCATTTCAAGTGATGTGATCAAGAAGTACCCACAATAAGCTTTATACAGAACATCACTAGAAGGTTTCTATTTCTCATTCAAGCCTCTTGCAAAAACAGAGAAATCAATCCTCACAAGCTGGAAGAACAAGATTGAACGCAACTACGGACCAGTTCCTAAAAGATAGACTGTGGTTGTCCTAGTTGAGTTGTAACCTTGTTATTGTACTTATTGTATCTCCTAAACTGCTTACCTAGAAGCGTTTTGGTTAGGAATACTCTTGAAAATCCGTACACTCCTTGAGTTAATGTTGTGACTAGATTTATTCATAAGGAAAAGTTTTTGTAATTGTAGAGTTACAAAGTAGCTTGTGTTGAGAGCATCACAATTTAGAAAAAGCCTTTGTAACTAGGATAGTCACAAAGTGGTTTGTGGTAAGAGTACCACAAGTTAGTTCAGTAAATCCTTTGCAATAGGAAGTATTGTAAAGTGGCTTGTAATAGGTAGATTACAAGTCAGTGAAGTTAAAAACCTACAGGTGTAGGTCGTGGTTTTTTATCCCCTTGTGTGGGATTTTTTCACGTAAAAAATCCTCTATCTTATTTACATACTGTTGTATTAGCATTCTCAGCAGAATCTTGTAGAAGACCAGGTACTCTACGATTTGGTGGACCCATACAAACTAACAATTGGTATCAGAGCAGGTTCCTTCTATCAAGCTAACACCTAGGAATGATCCTCATGGTGACTCCACCAAATTTTGAAAAAGGTCAATCGATATACCGACCCCCCAAGTTTGATGGACAATTCTATTAGTGGTGGAAAGCTAGAATGTACGATTTCATCATGGCTGAGGATTGTGAGCTATGAGATATCATTTGCGATGGTCCTTATGTTCAAATCAAGGTACTAGATGAATTTCCATATTCAATGGCAAACACCAGTAAAGAATACACTGAAGCAGACAAGAAAGCTGTGGAGCAGAATTTTCGTGCCAAGAAAATTCTGGTATGTGGAATGGGACCTAAAGAGTACGATAAAATCTCTACCTGTGACACTGCAAAGGAAATATGAGAATCTTTTCAAATAGCTCATGATGGAACTACACAAGTAAAATAGTCTGGAGATAAACCTAATACCGATGATAGTTCCATGATGCCAGTTGAAGGCGAGGAGATTGGATATGACTCAACTTTTGCTTTGATGGTTCAATCAGATGATGATGAAGACAATGGCAACAAAGAGGTAAACTTCAGGGATGTTCAGAGAAATCTGAAATCCTATTTTCCAAAAAACTCATGTGTTTAGCTGATGTTTTACTCACTGCCTTTTGTAGTCTTGCGAAAGATAGGGATTCTTTGATCTTAGAATTAGAAGAATTTGAACATACTAGAGAAGACTTAGTGGCTGTAGTTACTGACCATAAGAAAACCATTGAAATCCTTAGAAAAGAAAAGAGTGATATGTTGGCAGAAATTGCATACTAAAAGGAAACGATAGTTAAACCATGGACTAAGTCAAAACCTGAAAGTTCTGAAAGAGGAAAGGAGATAGCAAGTGAGGAATACATTAGGCTTGAAGATGAGGTGAAAGCTATGAGATTTAGAATGTGTGCTGAAACTGAGAAAAACAAGCTTCTCCAAACCAATCTAGAAAGAGTAATGAATGATCTTGAAAAGTCTCTAAATTGGACCTGGTCCTCAGAAGCTACCATTGCCTTGTTTACTAATGATTGTAAAAAAGGGCAGGAAGCAGGGTTCCAAAGGGAGAAAACTCCTCACAACCCTCACAGTAAGTACATCACTGTCTCTGATAACTGGCCTCATACCCAATGTGGGAACATTGGGCGCTTCAAGGAAGGTGTCCAGGCCAAGAATCAATCAGTTCAGAAAGACAAAGTGGCTGCTGAAACCATGACCACAAAAGAGGGACCAGGTTCCACTCACAAAAAACACACATTACCTGCATGGACTAAGAGAGATCTTATTCATCCTCTTGCTTACTACAAGGGACCTAAACTTGTTTAGGTTCCTAAAACTAACTCCTAATCTCTTGTGCAGGGAACAGTGAAGGTAAGCGGTCAATAATGGTTCATGGCAAAAAGGGATACATTCTTGGAGTTGGAAAAGTTGGAAAGTCACTCACTCATTTTATTGAAAATGTGTACTATGTCAATAGGCTTAAGTACAGTCTCCCAAGTGTTTCTCAAATCTGTGATAAAGGAAACAAGATGGAATTCTTGTCCAAAATATGTACGGTCACTGACCTTGTGACTGGTGAAATAGTACTAGTGGCCAAAAGATACAAGAACATCTATGTTGCTGATTTCGAATCTTTACAGAGTGGTGATCTGAGTTGTCTGAAAGCTATTGATGATGATGCTGAACTATGGCACAGAAGACTGAGCCATGCAAGTTTTTCCCTTCTGAAGAAACTAATTCAGAAGGACCTGGTCCATGGTCTACCTATGTCACAATTCAAGATGCTAAAAGTCTGTGATGCATGTGCTAGAGGAAAACATGTGAAGTCCTCCTTTAAGTCTAAAAAAGATGTGAGCACCTCAAAGCCGCTTGAGCTTCTGCATATGGATCTGTGTGGACCTATGAGGGTGCAAAGCAGAGGAGGAAAAAGATACATTTTCGTAATTGTGGATGACTATTTCAGATTCACGTGGACTTTGTCAACAAAAGATGAAACTGTTGAAGTGTTTGTGGCCTTTGTAAAGAAAATCCAGATGAAGATGGAGTCTAGATTTGTATGCATTAGATCAGATCATGGGACAGAATTTGACAATGTCAAATTTGATGAATTCTGTAATGAAAATGGCATCACTCATAACTTCTCAGCTCCCAAAACTCACCAATAAAATAGAGTAGTAGAAAGGAAGAACATAACTCTGGAAGAAATGGCAAGAACAATGCTGATTGACAGTGGAATTGCAAAGAACTTCTGGGCTGAAGCTGTCAACGCTGCCTGCTACATAGTGAACAGGTGCATGATCAGATCACTTCTGAACAAGACCCCGTATGAATTGTTGAATGGAAGAAAACCCAAGCTGACTCACCTAATAACATTTAGATGCAAATGTTATGTTCTCAACAATGGAAAGGATCATCTTGGTAAATTCAATGCCAAGAGTGACGAAGGAATATTTCTTGGTTACTCTTCTCAAAGCAAGGCATACAAGATATATAAAAAGCAAACTCAATATGTTGAGGAAAGTGTCCATGTTATTTTTGATGAATCTTACTCATCATTTGAGAAGAGTGCTGAGCAAGATCAAGATGGAGAACCCTTACTTGTTCCTGGTGAAGTCATTAACATGACAAACGGAAAGGCAGATATGATGAGTCAAGTAAAGAAGCCAAATGAGGACAATGCTACCTTATCATCAACAGAACCAAACACTTCAATTACAACCACTGAAGCTGAAGAAAGAGTGGTTGATGCAGTACATGGAACTCTACTAGCACCTGAGAGAAGGATAAAGGAAAATCAGCCAAACATACCTTCCTCCTTTCAGAATTGAACCTCAGGCATCCAACTGGAGACATCAAAGCTCTCACCCTATAGACAACGTAATCACTTCTCTAGATTCCGGAGTTCAAACCAGGTCAAGAGCCAGAAATTCACTTGCCTTCTCAGCCTTTCTCTCCCAGATAGAACCCAAAAACATCAAGGAAGACTTGAAAGATGCAGATTGGATTACAGCCATGCAAGACCAGCTGCATCAGTTTGAGAGAAACAGAGTGTGACACCTGGTACCTAGACCCCTAGATCGAACCATTATAGGAACCGGGTGAGTATTCAGAAATAAGCTCGATGAACATGGAATTACCACAAGGAACAACGCCAGGCTAGTGGTCCAAGGCTATAATCAGGAGCAAAGGATTGACTATGATGAAACATTTGCTCCAGTGGCTCGCATGGAAGCTATCAGAATTCTAATTGCTTCTGCATCTCATATGGAATTTACCTTGTTCCAAATGGATGTCAAGAGTGAATTTTTTAATGGACTCCTTAAAGAAGTCTATGTGAAGCAACCCCCAGGGTTTTAATGTCATGAGCACCCTGAATATGTGTTCAAATTGGACAAAGCTCTGTACGGGCTAAAGCAGGCTCCTTGAGCTTGGTATGAAAAACTGTCAGAATTTCTCGTAGAAAATGGTTTTAAGAGAGGGAAAATTGACAATACTCTTTTCTTAAAGAAACGAGGAAGGAACCTGCTCATTGTTCAGGTTTATTTTGATGATATCATTTTTGGAGCAACAACTGACTCTGTGTGTGAAGAATTTGCAAAACTTATGGGAAGCAAATTTGAAATGAGCATGATGGGGGAATTAAACTTCTTCTTGGGTCTTCAAGTAAAACAATCCCCAAAGGGTACTTCCATTTGTCAGCAAATATATATTAGGGAACTATTGAAAAGGTTTGACATGGAAGCATCAAAGGTGATAGACACCCCCATTGCAACTGCCACTCGATTGGACATGGATAAAACTGGATCTCCTTTGAATCAAACAATGTATAGAGGCATTATTGGGTCTCTCCTCTATTTCACTGCCAGTCGACCTGATATTGTTTTCAGCGTAGGGCTGTGTTCAAGGTTTCAATCAAATCCCAAGGAATCTCACTTGAAGGCTACCAAAAGAATACTGAGATATCTCAAAGGAACACAGGACCTGGTACTGTATTATCCATCAGGTGACAGTTTTAATCTGATTGGGTATGCTGATGTAGACTATGCAGGTTATCTTGTGGATAGAAAAAACACCCCTAGAATGGCTCACTTCTTAGGTTCATGTCTTATCTCTTGGTGATCAAGGAAGCAGAATTCAGTGGCTTTGTCAACAACTGAAGCTGAATATGTAGCTGCAGCATCCTATTGTGCTCAACTTCTATGGATAAAGCAGAAACTAGAGGATTTTAAGGTACTCACTGAGAGTGTGCCCCTTCTATGTGACAACACCAGTGCACTCAATATGGCCAAGAATCCAGTTCAACATAAAAGGACAAAACATATTGATGTGAGGCATCATTTTCTGAGAGATAATGTGGAGAAAAGGTTGGTATGTATGAAGTTCTGCAGCACTGAAGATCAAATTACAGACATTTTCACCAAGGCACTAAGTAGGGAACATTTTGGAAGAAACAGAGTAAAGCTGGGACTGTTGAAGCCAAATTAAGAACCTGATTCCTTTTTGGCTGGCTCGTATCCTTAAGAAATAACTGGCTCAAAGTGTTTTCTGGCCCTGTCTAACTCACTTCAATACTGTTGCAGGTAAACACGCATGATGAGCATATAGGCAATAGATGAAGTGCATGACTGATAAAAGAGGATTGATTCTTTTCAAAAAAAATCAAGAACCAGGTTCTTGTACTAAAGGTTAGTAGTTCTGTGCATCCTTTTAATACACATCTTAAAAAGGGTACAAAATACAACTGCCATGTCATAAACTTTTCAGATTCTGCTGTCATGTCCTTTCAATTCAAAACGTTCCATCTCCCTCTAAAACATTGCAATTCTCCACGCCCAACCGCCATTTCAGAACCGGTGCCTATTCCTCTCCCTTCATAATTATCCTCTCCTTTTAAAAACCCTCTCTTCTGCTCTTCTTAACCATAAGTCCTATTCTAGACTCGCCCAAAAGGGAAGGATCATCACACCACTTCTTCCAATGGCTGAGAAAACTTCCGATCTCTCTGCCTCAGCTATAACTACCACTAACCCATCTATGGAACCTCTCGTTTTCACTGAGCCTTCATCACCCTCTATCACTCCTACTACTGCAGTCACACCTTCCCCAGTTTCCCAATCTCTTCCTAACTCAAAAACCCTTGAAATTGTTGTTCCTTTCTCCCCATCGTCTGTTGTTCCTACCAGTCAAACCCTAAGTGGAGAACAAGATCAAAATACTGAGTTCACAAAGGGTTATGCCATCGTTGCCACCGATTCCATGGTTGTGGAAACACCGGTTGAAGAAGAGAAAGATGTAGTAACTGTGTTTGTAGTATCCGCTGATGGGGTATTGCATGAAATTACTTCCCAGAAAAATAAGACACACAGTTTGGAGGAAGAAGGGGCCATTGTGGCTGTTGAAGGGGATGCAATAGCAAATACTACTGGGGTATCACATGAGGAACCCGATCTCTCTCCGAAGGACCTGGGTCAGGGTTCTCATCCCTAGGACAGTGTTGTTCCTGCATTCAATGTTGTGCCCCTAGAAATTCAAGCACCTGAAATACGATCCATTGATGAAGAATACCTAGACAATGTGGCTCTTGATGCGTTCATTAGTAAGCGAAGGGTTGTATCCACCCCTGAGTCTGAAATCAAATGAACTACTACCAGGCTTCAAGTCAAAGTGGCTTACGACTCTGCTCTCCAAAAGAGCAAGAAGAGTAGTAAGAAAAAAGAAGAAAGTTGGTGAAGGGTGGTGTACCTATAAGTGATGAGGCTATCCCTGTAGTCGAGGTGGAAGAGGGAACTCTAGAGGAACCTGGTTCACTTGTTAGGTGGTCCTCGAAAAAGGTAGAGCCTGTTTCAATGGAGAAAGGGTCAACATCTAAGTCTAAGATGAATGAGGTAGTGAGTGAGTTTTCCATGTCTAATGAGGATGTATTAGTCAAGTCCAAGGGAAAAGGCAAAGTCAGTGGAAAAAAGTTTAGGAAACGCAAGTCTGAATCTATTAAAGAACCTAGTTCTGTGAAGAAAATGAGAAGTGAAATCAGCCTTGGCTCTGAGAGCCTGAGGCATCAAAAAGTTCTGTTGTATCGTACGTTTGACCCAACAATCTCTGAGATGTCCAAAATGCGCCAAATTCTAGAAATGGTCGAGTTTCAACAATGGGTGCATCTATTTCACATTGATGCACCTAAGGTGTATGAGGAGGAGGTACAAAGTTTCTTCGCTAGTCTCTTTCCAGTTGATACTTACCATGTCTGTGCTTTGGTCAATAGGGTTGACATCGTCTTTGATGTAAAATTGCTTGGAGAGATTTTAAAAGTTCCTACAGTTGGGGTGTCGAGTGTACGAGATGTTTGTTAGTATAACTTCAAAAATGCAGTGGTGAAAGACAATGCTAATTAGAAAGGAGACCAGATCCATAAGACAACACTACTCCCAGTTTACCAGCTGCTGTTTGAATTGGTTAACAAAGTCCTGTTGCCTCGAGCTGAAAGGAGGTCATTGACTTCTAAGTCCGACCTATTCCTAATGGATCAACTGGATGGTTTCAATCCTATGAGTCTGCCTGCTATTATGATAGAACACATGCAAAAGGTTTCCACCTTCAAGGATGGTAATCATGGCCTTCCCTATGGATTTTTGCTTACTCCAGTGTTCAAATTCTTTAAAGTTCCACTGGGAATAGGTAAAATGGGGACTCAAAAGCAGACCTTCTCACAGACAAATTTGGAAGAGTGCGCGTGTGTGGGAAAGTATGGCCGGGGGGGGGGTAGGAAGTACATCAACCGTGTCTCAACTTATTAATGTCCAGAACAGTGCAGCTGAGGAAATTTGTCAGTTGAAGGCCAGGAATGCTATCCTGGAAGGTCAGTAAGCCCGAGGGGTTCCCATGTCGAATGATGAAGTGGCTCGTTTGACACAGGAAAATGCTGATCTCAAGGCGCAAGTTGAGAACCTGAAGGCAGAACTGCTCAATGAGAAAAAGTCGGGAAACGCCTAAATAGACCTCGTTCTCCAGACAATTGTTGTAGCTACCAAGCCTTTTACTCCTAGTGCCCCCCTAAGAACCCTTTCAATGACCAGTTTTCTGGATATGTTTCTTTTGTTTTCGTTTCTTTGTTGATGTTTGGTGGATTTTTTTTGTTTTCCTTTTTTGATGGTTGGGATGTACTACTACTGCTCCTATTAACAAGTCCAACATTGCCTCTTCCTTTTTCAAAAGGCAGAGGCATATTAAATTGTTATTAATATAAATCCTCTTTTTATTATGTCCAGTACTCTCTCTCTGTGTGTGTGTTCTATTCTCTATCATGATTGTGTGCACATACGTGGCATGAGTTAGTTTAGCTGGACTTCTTTGTGTTGTTTTTCTTTTTAATTATGCCAAAAAGGGGAAAATAGGACTTAGGGGGAAACACATTGGGGAACTGGTTATTGGGCAACTAGTTCTTAAGTTCTTACTGCTCTGATCATGTAAACTTTTGTTATGATAAGGCATAGTTTCAGGGGGGAACTCTCTGGGTTCCCTAATACTTTAAAACTGGTACTGCTCTAATTCCACCTTATAAATGCTAAGTTTGTCATTATCAAAAAGAGGGAAATTGATAGATCTTAAATACTCTTGCCTTATGTTTTGATGATCTAACAAACTTACTGTTAAGAACCGGATAGGAAACCTGACCTACTTGGACTGCTGCAAGATTTAACAGATTTCCACTAAAGGTGAACTACTACAACTTCAGGAGCTAGGAACCAACACAAGGACCTGATACTCTTGTGGTTTCCTCATAGCAGTACAAAATCAATTGCACACAGCTAGAAATGAAGAGACTGACGGCACTGTTTCTATAGCACTGCATTGCACTATCCGTTCACTCATTCTCTAACCAAACAAAGTACTCACATCATTTCAAGTGATGTGATCAAGATGTACCCACAATGAGCTTTATACAGAACATCACTGGAAGGTTTCTGTTTCTCATTCAAGCCTCTTGCAAACACAGAGAAATCAATCCTCACAAGCTTGAAGAACAAGGTTGAACACAACTACGGACCAGTTCCAAAATGATAGACTGTGGTTGTCCTAGTTGAGTTGTAACCTTGTTATTGTACTTATTGTATCTCCTAAACTGCTTACCTAGAAGCGTTTTGATTAGTAATTCTCTTGAAAGTCCGTAAACTCCTTGAGTTTATATTATGACTAGATTTAGTCATAAGGAAAAGTCTTTGTAATTGTAGAGTTACAAAGTGGCTTGTGGTGATAGAATCACAAGTTAGAAAAAGCCTTTGTAACTAGGATAGTCACAAAGTGGCTTGTGGTAAGAGACCACAAGTTAATTGAGTAAATCCTTTACAATAGGAAATATTGTAAAGTGGCTTGTAATAGGTAGATTACAAGTCAGTGAAGTTAAAAGCCTACAGGTGTAGGTCGTGGTTTTTTGATCCCCATGTGTGAGATTTTTCCACGTAAAAAATCCTCTAACTTGTTTACATATTGTTGTATTAGCATTCTCAACAGAATCTTGTAGAGGACCAGGTACTCTACGATTTGGTGGACCCATACAAACTAACAAAACCCCTAGTGGTGCGATTTTCAGGCGCTAATAAATCGGGGCTATCCTAGGGCAACCCAGCGAATCCCCTTATTTCTTCCAAGAGAGTGGTCATTTCTATGCTTCCAAAGCGGAACACGACCCTTTCTTTGTCCTAGAATATGGTGGCGGCTTCGACCAGCATTTTGTTTGGCTAAAGGTCCAGCAAAGAAGGCAAATTTCCTAAGACCCTTTTCACATGATTTTAGTCACATGAAGGAAGATCCCTCCACCAAACTAGCAAAAGTGAAGGTATGCTACCGACCATGCTGAACCTGGGGACTTCGTGTCTCATTTTTCTACAAAACAAAATATGGTTAGTCCCTTTCCCCCTCCAGGTTCATCTATTTATACAACAATGATTAGCATATTGGCACTTATTTCTCCAAAGTTAATGCACACAATCGTGGTTGCGTCCGTTGGGATTATGGAAAACCTGATGGACTTTTGGGTGAAGTTTGTCTTAAATGGTTATTATGTGGACAACATATTAACCCGGCTAAGTTTGACCATGATGCATGTACAATTATTCAGAGTAGGGTTGCAATAGAGTTCTAGACTTGGACCCTCAAGCGGACAACTTGAGGGGGAAAGGCATGGAACTGTCGAACGCACCGTTGATCAACTAGTGTTACCGCAAATATGCCTTTCCGAATTTAAGAGGTGATATATAGGAATAATGCAAACACTCATCAAGCTTTGCTATATTATTGATTATGCACGAGTGGAATATGATGTTGAGCAAGATTTATGCAACAATAAATAGCATGTTGTCAAGTATTTGCACGTAAAAAAAATGATAAATGCGGTAAATAATTGAAAGACCGTTACGAAAAAGAAAACAAAGAGACAAGTCAGTTTTAGGAAATAAAGGAAATCATAAATGCTTGAAAATAAGCAGTTAAATCCAAATAAGGGGAAGGGTGCACGGGATAAAGCATGCTTAAGACTAATTCACAAAAATAAGTTCGTTATGGTAAGAGCCTAAAATATCCCCAGCAGAGTCGTCATGCTGTCCCGCCCTCTTTTTCCATCGCGGAGTCTGGGTTTCGACATTCATTGGTAACAACTAATTTCCTTTTGGGAATTAGGTATTTGAATTTGAAGAGTCGCTACCTAAAGGATTAAGGTGCATTAGGGCACCTAGAGCAATTACCACATATGACTAGTTTGCATTACCAGAGATTAGGGTAAGGGCTCAAAATAACCTTGAGGGGAAGGTGTTAGGCACCCCTCGCGGTCAACAATGGTGGGTCCCGACCGAACTTGATTTATGTGAATTAGTAATTTAACAGATAAGCAGGCTAAGCACACATTTGCAAATAAAGGAAGTTTAGGAAGTCTAAGCACACATATGTAAATAAAGGAAGTTTAGGCAGTGTAAGCACACATATGTAAATAAAGAAAGGGAAGTCCTAGGTTTGTTAGCCTATAGAATCACATTTGTACAATACCCGGTAAGCCTTCCTCAACTAGAGGGGTTACGCATGGTATTGGTACACAGGTCATCATATCCTTTACTACCCAATTCCCTCCCCTTGGTCATAGCCTAAAGCGTTCTAGCAACCTTGAGATGTATCCTATGTGTGCACTACCCGTCCCTTTACTTATATAGTCCCAAAGGTATTTTAGGACTTCTATTTAGGGTGGATCTAGACTCTTCTACAGTAATTAAAATGAGAAAATTCTAGGCAACAAACAAAACAATTAAGACTATCAAGTAAAGAACAATTAAGGGGGATCACATTTTACCTCCACAAATAGAACAAACAAATGCACGTCTCAGACAGCAATGGTTTAGACATTTGAAAAGAGTCCTAATGACGTGATATCTAGGCGAGCATGAAAAGCAGAGAATATGCAATATTGAGTTAAGGTAAAAGTGTTAAAGACCTATTCAGTTGCCTACTGAATTTTTTTAACCTGTTAAATCTGGGCAGTTACAAACAAAGAAATTTCACAGTTTTTATTAAACCTTGATTACCTATAGGCTTGCCTAGGCGTGAATCCGTAATACCCTATGCACATGTTGTCTAAATGCAATTAGAATCTTGAGAATCATTTTAAAACAGTTGAGTTTATTAAGTTCAATAGGCATGACATCTAAATGCAGTGATTATTTTTTAAAACATGCCGAAGACTAATTTAAGCATTGTTAGCACGCAGAAACTGATCTTTTCGGGCAAGACTGATTAATTTTAAACTCCTATAGGCATGATATCTAACATCGCAGCAAAACCACAGACATGTTATTAGAATGCAGGATCGATTGTTTTTTGAATTCTATGTAAGTGAACAAACATTTATAGGCATGGTATCTAGACTGCATGCAAATAATCAAATAGCATGATGATTTCTAATTACATAAACTTAGTTTGAACCCTATAGATATGATTTCAATAATGTACACAAGTGATGATCATTGCAATGTCCTATAGGCATGGTTTCTAGAAATGTAAACATTGTTTTTAAATCCTATAGGCAAGATATCTACCCATTCCCAACAAATGTGTATAATAATCCCTCCTTGTTTACTAATTACCCCAATATTTGTTTTCAAAGTAAATAATTATTACAAACCAACGCTAATAATGAATTACAGAAGTGGAATTACTACAACTATAGGGAGCCTGAATATAGGCCTGAAAGATACACCAGGCAGACTAGGTCTTCAACCAGTCCACAAATGCCATAATCTCATAATTCACCCAACACGATCCTGGTGTGTCAAAGTTCCCAAGGGCCTCAAGGACCCTGGGCAATGCTCACACCAGAAAAAACCTCAAAGTAACCCTTTATGAGCAAGTTTGGAAAGCCAACTCCAGTGTCTCAAAGTTTAGAGGAGCCTCAAAGACTCCTAAGCAATGCTTACACTAGAGGGGCAAGACCCTAGGTGTTCTAAGAATAGGAGTAGTGTTTGAAAATAGAAGTAGTTTTAAGAAAATAGTTTAGAAGTAAACAGAGTCATTGCAGCACTCTGAAGCAAAGGTTTCAACCATCAAACAACAAGCAGAAAACATGGTCACAAAGTTTCAAAGCAAAGATTCCCACTGCCCAGATTTAGCTTAGTTCATTAGTTAACACTAGGTGGCAGATAGCATGTTGAGAACAAACAACCACATAGAGAGGGGAGCAGGGGTTGGGGAGTCATATTGGTCACAAGAAATAAGCATGAGTCTAGTTCATATGGATACACAGAAGTCTAACTAAAGCAGGAACCAACAGATTGAGAGCAGGACACCCATAGATTCAACCAGACAGAGGCAGACATGTTATTGTAGTTAACATAGAAGCAAACATGTGATGGTAGTAGCCATATAGGTTCGATCAAGATAGAAGAAAGGGCATTCTTAATTATAAGGAATCATACAGGATAAGTCGAATAGCAAGAAGCATGCAACATAATTGAGTGGCAATACATATGCTGACTAAGAACAAGAAGCATGAAACACATAGGTTTAGTTAAAGAGGCTAATCTAGAAGAACCTACTGGTTTAGTAACATAAAAAGACATGTTGGGAATTGGAAGTACACAAATTAAATTCATATAGAGGTTTGCATGATAGTAAAATGGGAGCATACCAGTTAGAGAAGCAAAAGCAGAAAGTAAAGTAGTAAGATTCAATAGTCTAGTCCTGGCTTTCAGCCGACTAGACAAACAGATGAACACAAGTAGTAGAGAGATGAGAGCAGAATTTGTGTGTGAGTGTGCTTATGAGCTGTTGTTTGTGTGTTGAAAGGTAAAACAAGAGTGTATATATAGCACTTTAGGAGTAGAACAAATAAGGTAAAAGAATCAGAAGCCAGTCAATTTGGGAAAATCACAAAATTATAGAATCAAATCACATAAAGGTATTTGGAATAGTCCCCCTTAATTAAGGGTAATTGATTAACGGTAACAACATGGGTTTAATTAAGGCAATGAGTCCAAATCATACCAAATAAGGAATCAGTAAGAATCCTAAAATTAGACGGGCAATAAATTAAGGCAGAGATGACCAATTAAAGTCATAAACAAGGAAATATACTGATCCAGCAAAACGCTCTAGCTTCTCTCTACTATTGCATCACTGTAGCAGTCAAGAACCCTACAGTTCATCAGACAAAACTGGGCAAAACTTGTTCATTCATGGATCTGTAAAGGCAGCCATGGCTGCGCCTATCTCTCCCCAGCCTTTGGCTATGGGAGAGGCAACACAAATCCATACAGAAACAATCCCAAATCATAATACAAAACAAACCTATGCTTCTCAACTTCAACCAAAACAGTCCGCCTTAGTGTCGTCAAAAATCGAGTTGTTTCCAGTAAAACTCGACCATGGAGAACCAGTCATAGAATTCACAGTGGAGGATGTTAATGACTTCATTAGGGAGGAAGGAATGCATCAAGCAGTTGTGATTAAATTTTCATACGGAAAACCAGATCTACAGGAGGTTCGAAGAATTATTTTAACGCAATTTGACATCCAAGGTCACTGTAACGTTGGGCAATTGAAATTTCGTCACCTGTTGGTCAGGTTTGATTTATTCAATGATTATGTTCAGTTCCTATCGAGGTCGACTAGATATCTTAAATCCAAAGGCGACGAGTACTTCTTCATAACATTCCCATGGACACTAGGATTCAATCCAAAGGAGGAGACTTCTATGGCAGTCGTCTGGATCTCGTTACCAGGTTTGCCACCTAATTTCATTGCAAAGAGGTCGTTAATGTCTATAGCGTCAGCTGTTGGAAAAGCTCTTGTTGTGGACAAGGCGACACAACAAAGGACTAGACCTAGTGCGGCAAGAGTTAAAGTTGTAATCGATTTGCTAGACAAACACCCCAAAAAAGGTTAAGCTTCAGATTGTAGCTCAGATTGTGGATAATATGTCGTACATTATCAGGAAATAGTGTATGACAATCTTCCTAAATATTGCACTTGTTGCAAACATCAAGGACATGACGAAAAGGTATGTCGAGTAATGAAAGAACAAGCAGAAAAGGAGGTGGTGACAGAGGAAGTAACAGGGGTTAAGCTTCAAGGTGGTCATGGTTTGGTCGAGGCAGATGGTCCAGTTATTGAAAAACTACAAGGTGATGCTAGGGACTATCTCAATGCAAAAAGAGTTGGCCAAATAATGATGTTAAATCTGAAGATAACAGAAAAAGTGAGCAGCAACAGATTTGCAGCAATGCGGTTACATTTGTTCCTGTAGATCGTGATAGTGCACAGATTTGCAGCAATGCGGTTACTATTGCTCCTACATTGAAAATAGTAGATGATTTTAGGAAGGCTAAAAATCATGATGCTGCTCGGGAAAGTAGTGCAGCTGGCAACCTTCAAGATAGAGTGGAAGGCAGTGGAATAGCTGAAGTTGTACGAGTTTCTACTGTGTCAAGGCTGGATAATAATTTTGAACACAATGCAACGGGAGGTCGAGCTACACAGCTGACAAACTTGCCAAGCAATTCTGCATTTGGGCAAGTTTTGTCAAATAAAGCTGAGGTAGCTCCTACTGCTAAAAAACACACAATGCTCCAGCAGATATTCATGATACAAGAGCTTTGGCAACAATTACCAATGCAGTGAGTAAAGCAACAGATGTTGCACTACCTGGGAACAAGGTGACTGCTAATAAGCTTGATGAGGAGCAACAAAAGGACGGAACTGCTATTGTGAAAAAATTGAAAACAGGGGAACCTACTGTTCCATTGCAAACTTTTGCAAATCTGGAAACTAGCAGTCAACGACCTGAAGCTACTAATGAGCATGATCAGCTATTGGTTAGCACAAATAAAGCAGGCAGAACAAAAGAAGTGCAATCAGAGGGGTCGTGTGGTGAAGTTGAAGGTGAATCTGGAAATCTCTTGTTATTAACTGATGTTCAAGATAGTCAAGATGAACTGCGTTCAGTTGGCTCATCACCAATATCAACACAATGCAGCTCACCACCAGTGCCAAAAAATTACAGCACTTCCATTTTAAGTGGTACTATGATGCAAAATACAATAAGACTAAAATCTGGGCAGCAACAACATAGTTTAAATAGTACAGAAGCTATCACTGAAGCGGGCAAATCTACTGCACAACAACACAATCATGCTCTTCCAAATACAGGACATCAGCTAGATTTTCCTATAAGTTTCATGGCTGGACAACAGAAGCATACTCTAGGCAGTCCACTACAAAAGCAACATCATACTTCAAGTGATGCAGCAGTAGAATTGGACAATGTTAAATGTTCAGTTGAGTTTTCAAACCACGCTTTGATTTCAAAACATGATCGGGATCTATTGGATGCTTTGGACAGTCCACAACCTCTTAGATGTGCATACCCAAATAAAATAATGACCAGGCAACTCCCAATGAGAGCTGCAAAACAAAAAGGGGTTGCCACCTCCACATCTACGAAGAAATGAAGAATTTTGAAGATTATTTGAAGATAGTTAAAGAGGAATTTAAGGAAGTTCAAATTGAAGAACTCACAAGTTTGAGAAATGAGGGGCAAGACTCTAATTTCTACATTTTTTAGTTTATCATTTTCAAAGCATCATCACTTGTAATAACGTCATAGAGTGTGTTATAAACTCTATGGCGATCATAGAGTACTTGGTACTTTCAAGTTCCTATTTCTTACATGCTTGCTAGAAGATGAGGCTTTGTCTTTGCCTCAATAGGATTAGTAAGGTAAGGTTTAGCCCGGTTTGTTGCCTTGGTCCTATGCCTTTGGAAAAATATCCACACGGCTATGAGATTATATGCCCTCGTGAGACATTGCCGACAGCTACACCATGAATCCTCTACATGAGGCTGTCATCAAAAGGCAGTGTAAGGCGCAGAGGAGTGATTATATAGCCAAGGCATATGGGCAATAATATCGGTGCTATTGTCCCCCTTATTTATACTTTTCCTATTTGTTGTATTATCTTTTCTTTTTATTAATAAAAAACTTATTTGTGAAAAAAAACATATGCACCCGAATCTTAATAGAGTAAAGTAATCAGCAAAACCTTCAAAAGAATACTGATTTTCGGAAAGAATTACTCAAATTCCATAAATAGAGATTAAACTAAGTAAGACCTCACAGAAAATATAAAACTTAGTCGGAAAAGCAGGTTCGAACCCTAACAAAGATTAATCGGGGCAAAATCACACAAATACTAGATTTAACAAAGAAAAATGTTTAAGTCCAAAAGATAGAGTAAACTAACACGACTGGTATCACAAAAATACCCAAAATCGAAGCAAAGATTGAAGGAACCACATAGAATCAACTAAGGTTTACATATTCTTGCCCAAATCAGTCACGAAGACAAAAGAATAATTAATCAAACACTTATAAGTCAAAAACACCTTTGAAAAACAACTTGGGATGAACCCTAGCTTAGGAAGAGTGATTAAAAATTGGAATAACCAATTAAAATAAAGATTTTTGAGGGAAATCACTTAATAACATTCGAATCATCTCAGATCTGTAAAGATCTTAGAAGAATCAATAGTATCGAGCTAGGGTTCTCAGAAAAGTAGTAGAGATGAGAGAATAGGTCAAAAACCCATAGATCCGTAATAAAACAAGAAGAAGTTCTTACTCACAGACAGAAAATGGCCTGCGATGGAACTAGTTGGGGTTTCCTTGAGATCTTCTCAAGGACCCAAGAAATCGAAGAGCCATGGTGTGTAGAAGACCAGGTCTAGTCGAAGAAGACATAGAAGCACCATAGGAGGGGTTCACGCCAATGACGGCGTTTTAGGGTTAGGGTTAGGTTGAGAGGGAGTTTGAGATGAAGTAGATGATGACGGCGGGTGAGGGAAAGAGTGAGAAGGGTTTGGGTAGTTTAGGGGGATTTATTAGGGTAAGGACAATCGTGGACCGTTGATCAAATTGATCAATGGCCACGATTGAACGGGATAGTGGGTAGGCAGATTGGGCCAAAAGGGGGTTTGGGCTAATTTTAAAAAGGGTTTTGGGCTGGTTTTAAGAGGTCAAGTCTGAAATAAAAGGGGCTATTTGTCAAATGCCCAAACAATTTATAAAAAATATTTTATAAAATAATTAACTGATTATAAAAATAATTTTCTTGCGTGGAAATGTTTTAAAAGAAATTACTCAATATTTTAAAAATACAATGAACCATTTTCTAGTAAAATAATACAATAATGCACACATGGGCTATAATTGCAACGTTATTGCAATTGTAACCAAAAAGTGTAAATATGGCCATTTGTGAAATAATTGTACTTAATATGACTATAAATAGCGAAATTGGATCATGAAATGTTGCAAAATCGTTTGTGATGCAATTTGTAATTATTTATGTAAATAAAATACTGGAATAAATTAATTTAAAAATGTAGAAATTATGGAAAAATATAAATTGATGTTAATGCATAGTTTTGAAGATATATATGCATTTTAAAAAAATAATATAGGAAAAAATTGGGTATCAACAAACATGTGACTATGGATGTGGAGGTTTAGACCCCTAAGCCCAAGAAAACCAAGACTTCTTTGAAGAAGTCCTCATCTGTTTCCAAGGCTGTTGAACCTTCTTCTTTGGCTAAAAGAACAAGGTCTGTTGTGAAATCTAAACAAGTTAAGGTTACTGAGGAAGAAGATTGGAGTGGTGAAGAAGAGGGTGAATCTGATTACGAACAAGATAAGCTGGCCAAGTTTGGCAAACGAAGAATTTTGAAGGGTAGATTGTTAAAGGATTTGGAGGAACCAGGGATGGTTCAATTGGTTGATGCTCTAGCTGTTCAGGGCCGGAAGGACATGGTCCTTCAGTTGGATGGTAGGATAGCAAGGAATGGGATTATTGAGTTCATGTCCAATGCAGAGGTTAAGGATGGTAGAGTTACCAGCCAGGTGAAAGGGGTTCAAGTGACTTTTGATGCAAAGGAGCTGGGTGAGATCCTTGACATCCCTTCTAAAGGGTATAATGACTACACAAGGCAAAGATGGCCAAGCCTAGACTCCCTTTCTACTGCCCTTGCAATCACTAGGAAATTCTGTGATGTCACAGAAGTGAATGAGGCCAAGGTTGTGCATAAGAGTGACATGAAGCCATGCCACAAAATCCTGTTTGAATTTGTCAACAAGTGCTTGCTGCCTAGGCAGGAAAGAAGGCACATTGCTAACTACATGGACTTGGTTTTAATGGAGTGTCTTGAAAGTGGAAGGAAGATCAACTAGCCTACATTTATTATCAAGCTACTAGACAGGGTTATCAATGGATCCAAGGCCCATGCCACTCATTATGGGTTTATTATGACTACTGTTCTTGATCGGTGCAAGGTGCCACTGAAGAAGTGGGAAATGGTCACAAGCAAAGACCATTTTGGAATCAATACTTTGATTGCTTGTGACTATGAGGTCAATGTCATTCCCAATGAACCTGGTTCATCTAAAAAGACACCTATCAATAGCAAAGTCAGAGCTCTAGTACAGGAGGGTGGAGCAAAGAATGCTGAAATAGCTAGGCTGAAGTCTCGTTTAGCAGAGGTTGAATCTGAGAGAGATGCTCTCAGAACTGAACTCACAAAGGAAAAGGAGAAGAATGATGGCATTCTTCAATACATGTTGCACCTTCTCCAAGCCAAAACCCAACCCTCTTGTTCTTCCAAGCCTTGATCTCCTCAACCTTCATTTCTAGAACTTTGTCTAGGACTTTCAGTGACCCAGATTAGGGATTTTTCTTGTTTTGCTCATAATTTAACTATTTTTGTTTCTTTTTTGTGGATTGTGGCAGAATCATATTCTCTATCAATGAAGTTTGTTGTTTTGCTATTGTTGACTGTTTATCTTTCCTTGATAGTTGAATATGTTTGGTTGATTACTGATGATTAATCCATGATTGCACTTATAGTTACCCCAATGGCCATGAGAAATTTTTAAAATCTGAGAATCACACTTTGATTATGCAACTTTTCCATGATTCCAAAAGGGGGAAGAGATATTGTGCTTTATATTTTGAATAAGTGATGTTTATAACCTAATGAACCTGGTCCTTGATGATAAGTAAAAAATTTCTAACTTTGTACTGATGATTGAGCTGAGTTTTGACAGGGCCTAAGTGAGTGAAAAACACAGAGTTTGTCATCATCAAAAAGGGGGAATTTGTTGGCCTAAGACATGGACCAGATCCATCCTAGTGAAGCAAAGATATGGTTAACTCAAGCATGTGAGATGCACATGAAGGTGATAAACCTAACTTACCAGAAGTGATATCTCCTGATCCTGATCGAAAAGGTTGCATATTGGATAAGGAGAAAGACTCCTTACTCAAAGAGAACATGGCTTAAGACATGGATAAAGTTAGAGGATGAGATCAACTAGAACTCTTCCACCAAGGAAGAGTAGCATCAATATTCTAGTCAATCTCTATTTACTAACTCCATAAATATCAGTGTTGTTCGCTTTTACAGGTAACACACATAAGCAGAAGTTAAACGTGAATTGAGAGCAAAATAGCAAGGCAATTTTGCAAGCAATTTATGTGTAATTCAAGCGTGCAAACCTGAAGCTACTTGAACCGGATAGAAGAACCAGTTCCAAGTGTATGTCTTTTATTCTAGTTCAATTGTAGTAGGTGGTTTTATATTGTACCTTTCAACTTTATCTAGAAGCAATTATATTAGGTACTCAGAGTCTTTCAAGTTAGAGTTAACTTGAAGTTGTCACAACAATTGAGGTTGTGTGCTACAACGGGATTAGAGTTAGTCATAGATTTACAAAAGAGTTTTTGTAAATGCAGTTTTTGGCTCAGTGATTTCTGTACTTATTATTCCGCAACAGTAGTAGTTGAAACACATAGAACACTACAATATTTAAGGCCTCTAGCCACCCCTGAAAAGTGTGGCCTAAGATGTCAAGAAGTGTAGCATTAGATCAAAGGCAACACTTTACGACTTTAGGCTATGCTTTTAGGGGGTGGCCTAAAGTACCGTAGCCTTTGACTTTTGGCCATGCTTTTTACGTGTTACCATAGGATCCACACTTCAAAAGTGTGGCTGATGCACTAAAAAAGCTACACTTTATATTTCCTCTATAGCCACACTTTTATGATGTAAAGCTACAATTTTGAAGTGTGGTCTTTGTTGCTTTATAGACCACACTTTTAGAGCGTGGCATCTAAAGAAACAATGATCAAGCATAGCATCAAATTGCCAGTCTCTATGGTCACATTTTCTAAGTGTGGCAATTGTCTACGCTATAAAATAATTTTTAAAATATTTATATTTGCCACAATTGTGTAGTTAAGAAATTATTTTTGTCTGACGACCCGGCCAGTCGTCTCATGAGTTACCGCACTGTTTTACCCATTTTGCTTCTTATTGCTTTGTTTATCAGTTCTATATATGATCGGGTTGGTTGGCTCGGGTTCATAAAGGATTTGGCAAGGTTTGGAACACTTAGTCTCTTTTGAGTAATTTTAAGTTGGAAAAGTCAATCGGATGTTGACTTATGAGTTAGAGGGCTTGAATGTGAGTTCCAATGGTTCGGATAGCTTCGGGAGGTGATTTGGGACTTAGGAGCGTGATCGGAATATATTTTGGAGGTCCGGAGTAGATTTAGGCTTGAATTGGCAAAATTAGATTTTGGTGTTTTCCAGTTGGTAGGTGAGATTTTGAAATAAGGATCAGAATTGAATTCCGAGAGTTGCAGTAGTTCCGTTGTATCATTTGGGATGCGTGTGCAAAATTTTAGGTCATTCGGACGTGGTTTGGTTGGGTTTTTGATCAAAAGCGTAATTCGGAAGATTTTGGAAACTTAGGTTTGAATCCGATGTGTTTTGGTTGATTCGATGTTGTTTGAGGTGTTTTGAAGACTGGTGTAAGTTTGGATGGTGGTTTATGATGTGTTTGTGCTTTTGGTTGAGGTCCCGGGGGCCTCGGGGTGATTTCGGATGGTTGAAGGAAAGAATAGAAGTTTGAATGGCAGCTGAAGTTGAAATTCTTCTGTCATAACCGCAACTGCGGTTGGGAGGCCGCAGGTGCGACCCCCGCAGATGCGGAAATGAAGTCGCAGAAGCAGAAAGAGGCTAGAAGGTTGTGACCGCATAAGCGGTTAGGTAACCGCACCTGCGATGGCGCAGGTGCGGAGAGTGCATCGCAGATGCTGAAGTTAGGATTTAAGTGCAAAACTGCAGAAGCGGTTCATGGACCACAAAAGTGGTACCGTAGATGCGGTATTTTGGCTGCAGATGCAAAATCCCTGGGCCAGAAGGTATAAATTATTTCCTTCGCAATTTTTGAGCTATTTCACCATTTCTAAGTCGGCTTTTGGAGCTTTTTGGGTGATTTGAAGAAGGATTTCAAGGGGATTTCATTGAGGTAAGGATTTTGAACCTAAAACTCGTTCATATGGTATTATTTCATGGATTAGAGCTATAATTAATGGAATTTAAGGATCAAAGTTTGGGAAAACTAGGGCTTCGTATTGGATACCTAGACTTGGGGATTTGAGGGACCATTTATGGTCAGATTTTGGTACTTTTTATATGTATGAACTCGTGGGGAGATAAGGAATCTATTGATGTAAATTTCATAGAATTCCAAGATGTGGGCCCGGGGTCGAGTTTTGGTAATTTCGGGATTTATGCTATAAATTAATTTTTTTCGCTTGGGCTTCGTTCCCTTAGCATATTTTGACGTCTTGATTCTGATTTTGGATAGATTCGATGCGAGTGGTGGCCGATTCGAGGGACAAAGGCATCGCATGCTAGAGTTTGGACCGGATTGAGGTGAGTAATTATTGTAAATGTTGTCCTGAGCGTATGAAATCCCGGATTGCACATTGTTGTGCTATATTGAGGTGACACACACGCTAGAAGGCGAGCATAGGGTCGTGCACTATTGGGGATTGTGACTTAGTCCATCCCGAATGATTGTTTTACCGCGTATTTGACTGAAAACTATTTACTATCATCATGTTTTGGGCTGAATGCCATATTTGGGCCTCGTGCCAACTATTTAGACCCTTAGGGGATTTTTACTGATATTTCCCCACTATTTTGACTTTATACTTAAACTCAGTCATGCTATATTCTAATGTTTTCATAACTTAGTCATGTTTACTCTACTTCAAAAACTTAAATGATATTTTGGGCTGAGCATCATGTTTTACTATTGCCCGAGTGGCTTGTAAGATTCTGACTGAGTAAGGCCGAGGACCTATGTTGTGAGGAAGCACTGATTATGATTAAGAGGCCGAGGGCCTGAGATTTGTACGCCACGAGGTGGCTTGTTGATATTAGACCGAGAGCCTAGTGATGATGCCATGAGATGGCTTGATATTGCGCTTGGGCCGTAAGGGGCCCCTCCAGGAGTCTGCATACCCCCAGCGAGCGCGGGTACCCATTGTGATGTGAGATATAGCCCGAGGGGTGGTGTTGTTCTATGATATTGCCTGAGGGGCGATCCTTTATGTGTTTATCTTTCCTAGTTGCCTGTCATTTACCCGCTTAATTGTTAAAAAGGAATTTCATGAAGTTTAAACTGAACTAAAATGACTTTACATATCTTCGCAGATTCAATGTTTTTACTAGTTTTTACTGCTTCATTATAGCCTGTAATGTGCCTTACGTGATTTCATATTTCTCAATCTTTATTTATGATTATTACTCATTGAGTTGGAGTACTCACGTTACTCCCTGCACCCCGTATGCATATTTAGGCGCTGCTGATCCAACTTGCGAGGGTTGAGAGCTCCCCGTAGATTTCAGAGTTCACGAGGTAGCTGCTCAGCGTCCGTAGCCCCGTGCTTCTCCTCCTTTATCTCATTTCCTTTCTATTGTTAGTGATTCTATAATAGCTTTGTAGACCCTTCAGACATGTAGTATATTAATAGATGCTCATGACTAGTGACACCCCGATGTCGGGCTGTGTTGATTTTATTTTCTAGAACTGTATTGTTTCACCTTATCTATTTGGTATATTTATTATGTTTAAGACTTACTTGCATTATCTTAACTGCTTAAATATGAATTGCTAATGTGTTGGCTGGACTTGTCTTCACGAGAGGCGCCATCACGATCGGGTTCGGGTTTAGGGTCGTGACAAGTTGGTATTAGAGCCTAGGTTACATAGGTCTCACGATTCATGTGCATGTTTAGTAGAGTCTCGCGGATCGGTACAGAGACGTCTATATTTATCCTCTAGAGGCTACAAAACCTTTAGGAAAAGCTTTACATTCTTGAAATTCTTATCGTGCGAATGTATTGATCCGAGTGCTAAACTTCTGTTATTCTATTCTCTCACAGATGGTAAGGACACGCGCTACCGGTCAGGATGGATGACCACCAGTACCACCAGTTGTGGCCAATAGAGGACGAGGACGCGGTCATGGTCGCAGTAGGGGCTAAGGTGTCGCCCGCACAACAGCTAGGGAAGCAACTGTAGATCTTCTAGTCGCCCCAGTTCAGGATCAAGTCCTAGTTGTGGACACTCTAGCAGTACTAGCTCAGGCACCAGCTGTGCCCATTGTGATTCTAGGTCTTCAGGAGGCACCTTGGTTCAGATTTTGTCAGTTTGCACTAGCTTAGCTTAGGCGGTCTCAGTTACTATAGTCGCAGCTTCTTCTCAGGGCGAGGGAGGCACTCAGACTCTCGCCGCTCATACACCTAAGCAGGTCGTGCAGGGACTTTAGACATCGGGGGCACATCCAGCCCAACCGGTTGTAGTTGCTCAAGATTATGTAGTTCCTGCCATGCTAGAGGATGAGCAGCGTAGGTTGGAGAGGTTTGGTAGACTTCAGCCTCTGACCTTCAATGGTGCAGAGGGCGAGGATGCCCAGGATTTCTTGGATAAGTATCGGAGGATGCTTCGTACAACGGGTATTCTGGAGACCAACGGGGTCGCTTTCACTACTTATTAGTTTTTTTGAGGTGCCTTCACTTGGTGGGAGACTTTTGAGAGGCGTAGGCCTATTGGTGCAGCACCCCTTACCTGGCAGCAGTTCTCCGTTCTCTTTCTAGAGAAGTATGTGTTGTAGTCTCGTAGAGAGGAGCTACGTAGGCAGTTTGAGTGGTTGCATCAGGGAGAGATGACTGTGATGCGGTATGAGATGAGGTTCTCCGAGTTAGCTCGTTATGCTATTTGGTTTGTTCCAATAGATAGAGAGAGGATTAGGAGGTTTGTTAATGGCCTCACTTATCAGCTTCGTATTCTCATGACCAGGGAGAGGGTAACTGGTGCTACTTTTGAGGAGGTTGTAGACACTACTCGGGAGATTGAGTCAGTTCGTCGCTAAGAGCTAGAGGAGAGAGAGGCCAAGAGGCCTCGAGGAGAATCTGGTAGTTATAGTGGTGCTTCTTCGAGAGGTCAGTTTCAACACGGCAGAGACTGTCCATTTAGGCATGCTTAGCCAGCTCGCCCAGGTTATCGTGGGGCGTCATCGGGTCATGGTTCTCACAGTTCTCATCAGAGCCAGTCATCACGTAGTGCCCTTCCAGCTCAGGGTTTGTCCCGTGCTCTATTAGTTTAGGGCTCTTCTATGCCAGGTGCATCTGCTAGTCATTTCGGTATGATGGGTTCCCTTTAGTCCCCTTCTCTAGCACCTGGGAGTTACTATGAGTGTGGTGAGATGGGCCATATATGGAGGCAATGTCCTTGTTGTCTTGCGGGTCCATCTTAGCAGAGAGGTTAGCCAACCAGCTAGGGGTGGAGGTCAGACAGCTAGAGGTCGTCCTAGAGGAGGAGGTCGATCAGGTGGCGTTCAGGTCCATTTCTATGCACTTCTAGAAGACCTGATGCTATTGCTTCTAATTTTGTTATCACAGGTATTGTTTCAGTCTGCCACAGAGATGCCTCTGTATTATTTGATCCCGGTTCCACCTTTTTTATGTGTCATCTGCTTTTCTCTTTATTTGGGTACGCACCGTGAATCTCTTGTTTCACCTGTTCATGTATCTACCCCGGTGGGTGATATTGTTGTTGTAGACCATGTGTACCGGTCATGTGTGGTGACTATTAGGTGTCTGGAAACCCGAGTGGATCTTTTACTATTGTGTATGGTGGACTTTGATGTTATTTTGGGCATGAATTGGCTATCTCTGTGTCGTGCTATTTTGGACTGTCATGCTAAGACAGTCACATTGGCTATACCAGGTGTGCCACGGATTGATTGGCGAGGTGTGACTAATTATGTTCCCAGTAGGGTAATCTCATCCTTGAAGGCCCAGCGTATGGTTGGGAAGGGTTGTCTTTCGTATCTAGCCTTTGTGAGGGATGTCAGTTCAGAGACTCCTAGTATTGATTTTGTTCCAGCTGTGAGGGCATGTTCCTGATGTGTTTCCCTCAGACCTGCCAGGCATGCCATCAGACAGGGATATTAACTTTGGTATTGACCTGGTGCTGGGCACTCATCCCATTTTTATTCCGCCGTATCGTATGGCACCAGCGGAGTTGAAGGAGTTAAAGGAGCAGCTTCAAGAACTCCTTGATAAGGGGTTCATTCAGCCTAGTGTGTCACCTTGGGGTGCGCCGGTTCTATTTGTGAAGAAGAAGGATGGCACTATGAGGATGTGTATGGATTATAAGCAATTAAACAAAGTAACAGTTAAGAACAAGTATCCTTTGCCTCGCATTGATGATTTATTCGACCAACTTTAGGGAGCGAGAGTGTTCTCCAAGATTGATATCCGTTCAGGTTATCACCAGTTGAAGATCACGGACTCGGATATTCTTAAGACGGCTTTCAGGACCCGATATGTTCATTATGAGTTCTTGGTGATGTCGTTTGGGCTGACCAATGCCCCAGCAACGTTCATGCATTTGATGAATAGCATGTTTCAGCCTTATCTCGACTCGTTTGTCATAGTCTTCATTAATGATATTCTGGTGTATTCACGTAGTTAGGAGGAGCACCTGAAACATTTGAGAGTTGTGTTGAAGAGATTGAGGGAGGAGAAGCTTTATGCAAAATTCTCCAAGTGTGAGTTTTGGCTCAGTTTAGTGTCTTTCTTGGGACATGTGGTGTCCAACGAGGGTATTCAGTTGATCCAAAGAAGATAGAGGCAGTTTAGAGTTGGCCCAGGCCATCCTCAGCCACAGAGATTTGCAGCTTTCTTGGTTTGGCAGGCTATTATCGCCGGTTTGTTCAGGGATTCTCATCTATCACATCGCCCTTGACCAAGTTGACTCAGAAGGGTGCTTCATTTGTATGGTTGGATGAGTGTAAGGAGAGCTTTCAGAAGCTTAAGGCAGTCTTGACCACAACTCCAGTGTTAGTTTTGCCATCAGCTTTAGGTTCATATACCGTGTATTGTGATGCTTTGAGAGTTGGTATTGGTTGTGTATTGATGCAGGAGGGTAGAGTTATTGCTTATGCTTCTCGTCAGTTTGAAGCCTCATGAGAAGAACTACCCCGTTCATGATTTGGAGTTGGCTTCCATTGTTCACGCGTTGAAGATTTGGAGGCATTACTTGTATGGTGTGTCTTGTGAGGTGTTTACTGATCATTGTAGCCTCCAGCACTTGTTCAAGCAGAAGGATCTTAATTTGAAGCAGCGGAGGTGGTTAGAGTTGCTAAAAGATTATAATATTACTATATTGTACCATCCGGGGAAGGCCAATGTGGTGGCCGATGCTTTGAGCCGAAAAACGATGAATATGGGTAGTTTGGCATATATTCCAGTTGGGGAGAGACCTCTTGCATTTGATGTTTAGTCCTTGGACAATCGGTTCGTGAGGTTAGATATTTTGGAGCCCAGTCGGGTATTGGCTTGTGTGGTTTCTCAGTCTTCCTTATATGATCGCATCAGAGAGCGCAGTATGATGATCCGCATTTGCTTGTCCTCAAGGATAGAGTTCAACACGATGATGCCAGAGGTGTGACCATTGGTGATGATGCGGTGTTGAGGATACAGGGTCGGATATGTATGCCCAATGTAGATGGGCTTCGGAAATTGATTCTGGAGGAGGCCCATAGCTCGTGGTATTCCATTCATCCGGGTGCTGCAAAGATGTATCAGGATTTGAGGCAACATTATTGGTGGAGAAGAATGAAGAAAGACATTGTGGGATTCGTAGCTCGGTTCTCAATTGTCAGCAGGTGAAATACGAGCATCAGAGATCGGGTGGCTTGCTTCAGCAGATGGATATTCCAGAGTGGAAGTGGAAGAGGATCACTATGGATTTTGTAGTTGGACTTCCACAGATTTTGAAGAAGTTCGATGCTATTTGGTTAATTGTGGATTGGTTGACCAAGTCCGCGCACTTTATTCATGTGTGTACTATATATTCTTCAGAGCGGTTGGCAGAGATCTATATCCGGGAGATTGATTATTTGCATGGTGTCCCAGTTTCCATCATTTCAAATAGGGGCACTTAGTTTACTTCATAGTTTTGGAGGTCTATGCAGCGAGAGTTGGGCACTCAGGTTGAATTGAGCACAGCTTTTCACTCTCAGACGGATGGGTAGTTCGAGCTTACTATTAAGATATTAGAGGACATGTTGCGTGCTTGTGTCATTGATTTCGGAGGGTCATGGGATCAGTTTCTACCGCTTGCAGAGTTTGTTTATAACAACAGCTACCAGTCGAGTATTCAGATGGCTCCATATAAGGCTTTGTATGTGAGGCGGTGTAGATCCCCAGTTGGTTGATTCGTGCCGGGTGAGGCTAGGCTATTGGGGACAGACTTGGTGCAGGATGCTTTAGAAAAGGTGATTCAGGAAAGGCTTCGTACATCGCAGTCGAGACAAAAGAGTTATGCTGACAGGAAGGTTCGAGATGTGTCCTACATGATTGGTGAGAAGGTTCTGTTGAAGGTTTCGCCCATGAAGGGTGTTATGAGATTCGGGAAGAAAGGGAAATTGAGTCCTCGGTTCATTGGGCCTTTTGAGGTGCTTCGTAGGATTGGGGAGGTGGCTTATGAGCTTGCTTTGCCACCCAGCTTGTCGAGTGTGCATCCGGTATTGCATGTTTCTATGATCCGAAGTATATTAGCGATCCGTCTCATGTTCTAGATTTCAGCACGGTTTAATTGGATGGTGATTTGACTTATGATGTGGAGCCATCAGCTATTTTGGAGCGTCAGGTTCGAAAGTTGAGGTCAAAGGATATAGCTTCAGTGAAAGTGTAGTGGAGAGGTCGACACGTGGAGGAGGCTATCTGGGAGAACGAGCGAGAGATGCGGAGCAGATATCCTCACCTATTTGAGACTTCAGGTATGTTTCTTGACTCGTTCGAGGACGAACTTTTATTTAAGAGGGGGAGGATGTGATGACCCGGCCAGTTGTCTCATGAGTTACTGCTCTGTTTTCCCTATTTCTACTTCTTATTGATTTGTGTATCGGTTCTATATGTGATCGGGTTGGTTGGCTCGGGTTCGGAAAGGATTTGGTAAGGTTTGGGACACTTAGTCTCTTTTGAGAAAGCTTAAGTTGAAAAATTAACCGGATATTGACTTATGAGTTAGAAGGCTTGGATGTGAGTTCCGATGGTTCAGATAGCTTCGGGAGGTGATTTGGGACTTAGGAGCGTGATCGGAATGTATTTTGAAGGTCCGGAGTAGATTTAGGCTTGAATTGGCGAAATTGAATTTTTGGCATTTTCCGGTTGATAGGTGAGATTTTGATATAGGGGACGGAATGGAATTTCGAGAGTTGCAGTAGTTTTGTTGTGTCATTTGGGATGTGTGTACAAAATTTCAGGTCATTCGGACGTGGTTTGGTTGGGTTTTTGATCAAAAGCGAAATTCGAAAGATTTTAAAAACTTAGGCTTGAATCCGATGTGTTTTGGTTGATTCGATATTGTTTCAGGTGTTTTGAAGATTGGTATAAGTTTGGATGGTGGTTTATGATGTGTTTGTGCTTTTGGTTGAGGTTCTGGCGGCCTCAGGGTGATTTCGGATGGTTGGCGGAAAGAATGGAAGTTTGAATGACAACTGAAGTTGGAATTCTTCTGTCATAACCGCATCTGCGGTTGGGAGGCCGCAGGTGCGACCCCCGCAGATATGGAAATGAAGTCGAATAAGTGGAAAGAGGCTAGAAGGCTGTTGTCACGCCCCAAACACGGGGAGGCATGGCTGGCACCCGGTGCCGAACTGGCCCGAGCGAACCACTATGTAACTCATTATTCTTCTAACTATCATGGGCTAAAATGGCCGCAACTCGTAATGTACAACTATAAGTGAGAAAATACTGTGTCATTGAACAATTTTTCTTAAAAAATGAATACATTTGGCCATCAAGGCCTCAGACATTCTATACAAAATGAACCTCTGTCTACAAAGCCTTTAAGATTATTTGACATCAAATGGGACAGGGTACCGGCTGACCCATAAGTATGTAGTAAAACTCTGGCACGATGACTTATAGACTCGGCTGCACTCCGAATGAGGTGGAGTCTTACCGATCCTTCGCTGAATGCCAATCTCATCTACTCTGGGGGATCGTCAAACTGATTGTCTACACCTGCGGGCATGAAACGCAGCATCCCCAGGCAAAAGGGACGTTAGTACGAAATAATGTACCGAGTATGTAAGGCAATATACTGAAAGTTGAAACTGAACTGATAATATAATAACTGCAAGTAGCTGGAAGTCAAAGATAATCTGAAGATATACTTACATGCTGATACTGACTCAACTCTCTCGATACAGTAAGTAAAATAGCTACCCGGCCCTATATGTATGTATGTATGTATATATATATATATATATATATATATATATATATATATATATAAATAGTTGTCCGGCCCTATAAGGCACGGTATGTGTAACTGCTCTGCCATAGTAGGCACGCTCATAGGCGCTCGGCCATACTAGGCTCTGTATCTTGGCCATTCTGGGCTCGCTCATAGGCGCTCGGACACAATAGGCTCGGTATATAACTTACCATCTGATCAGAGGTTGCCCAATAGGGACCTGCCCATCGATTAAGCTCGATGGTAATGAAAATACTTTTAATACTGTATATATGTAAACTCTCTGCTCTCTTGACTGGAAGAAGGAAATACTCAACTGATATGAAGTCCCCATAAGGAGTTACAAAATAAGAAAAAATATACGTAACTTGCAAGACTAGCAAATTATACGTAAATTTTGGGATATGAATTTTTCTTTATGATTCATTATCAAACTTGTATAATAGCAAGATCATGCCAAAATGAAGGAAGGGCTTAGACTTAACATACCTTAGGTGACTCTCTTGACAATAAGAATGGAGAAGAAAGGAGCTTGAATGAAACACAATTTCGCAGTAGGTCATGACTTCTTCTCGTAACAAACTAGAGTTCTCACCATAAATAGAATTGTAGTAGCAGACGAAACATGATCAATAATAGAAAATCTTGTTCTCAGTAGAACTTTACAAGCCACCAGAAAATGATACTCCCCAGATACTTAAATTCTAAATATCCTCTTACTAGTTCACCTCTTCTCCCAATTCACCTTCTTCACAACTTTTTCAGTGGGACTCGGTATCTCATTTTGAGGTTATCTGAAAGTGCAGTCAGGAAAATCTGAATGCTTCTTTAAATAGTACAACCATCTTGATAATAATACAATAATAAACAAGGACCTGCTTAGGAGTGTCCACTCACTCACATCTTAATAAATATTTCTATGGCTTCTTGTAAACAACAACAACGACCTACTCATTTCCAACAGAGCATCCCAGTAGCAAACCAAATTTTACAAAGATAATACTATATGTTTAATGCTTTATCTTTTAACGTACATTTAGAAGAAATGTAAATCTTATGAAAACATTGAACGACTTTAATCACTTTTGAGGATTTTGTTTTATGATGAATTTTGTGCTACATATATTACATTAGTACTTGCTAGGGCTGGAGAAAGAATTGAGGGACTTCAGCCACTCATAGAAAGATAAAAAAAGTGATCGGCCAACTTATTTTTGTCATGCAGAATGCTTATATTTAAGGAAGACAATTAATAGACACAATGTTGATCACCAGGGAATATCTAGAATTTAAATATATGAAAGAGGCAAGGTATAATTGCATTGGTATGTATCTTGATCTAGAATAAACTTATGACCATGCATTCACTGTTTGGCTTCCACCTAGCCATGTATTGGCGGTGGAAGTGCTATACTTGTGACAGATAGTGCTTACCAATGCAAGATATGTCTATACTTATCCTCATATTTTAGTATTTAATATATATAAAAAAAAAATTATCCACCTAATTAAGAATTATCTTAAATTACTTAAAATGCTACTCACTTTTAACACACTATATATATAACTTACTATCATGGTCATTTTGGTACCATATAAAATAAATACATACACTATTGTTTCATTAAAATCTCCATATAAAAATACATATATTTTCTCAATTTCTAATTTTTCTAATCTCATATAAAGAGTACAAATTTTCGTACGCTTAGTTCTTAAAATGGTAAAAAGGCAACCTTATTTTCTTGTGAGAAAATAATTTTTATCTTTACCATAAAGAAAATCTCATAAACTTTCTCATAATAGGCGTATAATTTAAAATATATTAGAAAGTAGTAACATTAATAACTATATAAAATCATATTATTCAAACCACTTTTTTTTTGTTTTACAAAAATGTTCCACTCAAAATACCATATCATATATATATATATATATATATATATATATATATATATATATATATATATATATATATATATATATATATATGGTACTGAAAGGCTGTTAAACTTACGGGGTGTAACAGCTGTGACCGCAGAAGGGGTTGGGTAACCGCACCTGCGATGGCGCAGGTGCGGAGAGTGCATCGCAGATGCGAAAGTTAGGATTTAAGTGAAAAGCCGCAGAAGCGGTTTATGGACCGCAAAAGCGGTACCGCAGATGCGGGATTTTGGCCACAGATGCGAAATCCCTGGGCCAGAAGGTACAAAATTATTTTCTTCGTGATTTTTGAGTTATTCCACCATTTCTAAGTCGGGTTTTGGAGTTTTTGGGCGATTTGAAGAAGGATTTCAAGGGGATTTCATTGGGGTAAGGATTTTGGACCTAAAATTCGTTCCTATGGTATTATTTCATGGATTATAACTATATTAATGGAATTTAAGGATCAAAGTTTGGGGAAACTAGGGCTTGGTATTGGAGACCTAGACTTCGGGATTGAGGGACCATTTGTGGTCGAATTTTGATACTTTTGATATGTATGAACTCGTGGGGAGATAAGGAATATATTGATGTGAATTTAATCGAATTCCGAGACGTGGGCCCGGGGGTCGGGTTTTGGTAATTTCGGGATTTATGCTATAAATTGATTATTTTCGCTTAGGCTTCGTTCCCTTAGCATATTTTGACGTCGTGACTCTGATTTTGGATAGATTCGACACGAGTGGAGGCCGATTCGAGGGGCAAAGGCATCGCGGGCTAGAATTTGGACCGGATTGAGGTGAGTAATGATTGTAAATGTTGTCCTGAGGATATGAAACCCTGGATTGCACATCGTTGTGTTATATTGAGGTGACGCACAAGCTAGATGACGAGCGTGGGGTCGTACACTATTGGGGATTGTGACTTAGTCCATCCAGAATGATTGTTTTACCGCGTATTTGACTGAAAACTATTTGCTATCATCATGTTTTGGGCTAAATATCATATTTGGGCCTCGTGCCAACTATTTGGACCATTAGGGAATTTTTACTAATATTTCCTCACTGTTTTGACTTTATACTTGAACTCAGTCATGCTATATTCTACTGTTTTCATAACTCAACCATGTTTGCTCTACTTAAACACTTAAATGATATTTTAAATGATATTCAGGGCTGAACATCATGTTTTACTGTTGCCCGAGTGGCCTGTGAGATTCTGACTAAGTAAGGCTGATGGCCTATGTTGGTAGGAAACACTGATTATGATTATGAGGCCGAGGGCCTGGGATTTGTACTCCATGAGGTGGCTTGTTGATATGAGGCCGAGAGCCTAGTGATGATGCCACGAGATGGCTTAATATTGTGCTTGGGCCGTAAGGGGCCCCTCCAGGAGTCTGCACACCCCCAGTGAGCACGGGTACCTATTGTGATGTGAGATATAGCCCGAGGAGGTGGTGTTGTTCTATGATATTATCCGAGGGGCGATCCTTTATGTATTTATCTTTCCTTGTTGCTTGTCATTCACCTGCTTAATTGTTAAAAAGTAATTTCATGAAGTTTAAACTGAACTAAAATGACTTTACATATCTTTACGGATTCACTGTTTTTTTTTTGTTTTTACTGCTTCATTATAGCCTGTAGTGTGCCTTACATGATTTTATATTTCTCGGTCTTTATTTATGATTATTACTCATTGAGTTGGAATATTCACTTTACTCCCTACACCCCATGTGCAGATTCAGGCATTGTTGATTCTGCTTGCGAGGGTTGAGAGCTCCCGGCAGATTTCGGAGTTCACGAGGTAGCTGTTCGGCGTCTGCAGCCCCGTGTTTCTCCCCTTCTATCTCATTTCCTTTATCTTATTAGTGATTCTGTAATAGCTTTGTAGACGCTTCAGACTTGTAGTATATTGATAGATGCTCATGACTAGTGACACCCTGATGTCGGGCTGTGTTGGTTTTATTTTCCGCTACTGTATTGTTTCACCTTATTTATTTGGGATATTTATTATGTTTAAGACTTACTTGCATTATCTTAACTGCTTAAAAATGAATTGGAAATGTGTCGGCTGGCCTTGTCTTCACGAAAGGCGCCATCACGACCGGGTTCGGATTTAAGGTCGTGACATTTTGCCTACATTAAACTCTGTATTCACATTTATTTCAAGTATATACACTATGATATTAAGCATCAAATTAAATAATAAGTAACAGAATAAAAATAATTCAAATGTATATACTTGAAATAAACTTCAACAAAAAAATATAATTTGCATAGTACTATACCCATACTAATAAAGCACTACTACTTCAAGAAGTTCACTAGAAATAAACTATTTAAAACCAAATGTATTTATAACAATAACGTCACAATCGTTCAAAAAAATCTTCATCATTCGCGTCAATAGGTCAAATTCATTTGTGGCCACCATTTCCAATTGCATCACCCGCATTTTTATACACATTCAAAATGAAATTAAAATTAGAAAAAAAACTATATATAGTATGCATAGGTTATAGCAACATGTCTTACTAATAATTAATGAGGTTTATTTCACTACTAAAGCATAACTAAGTCACACACAAAAAAAGAGGTGCAAGTCAAAGAGAAGCAAAAAATGTGAATTAATAACCTGCTTACATCCCAATATCTCATAAAGCTTTGCCTAGATTGATAACCCCCAATAGACAGTTGAAAATAGTGATTTTCCGCACAAAACAAAAGTTGTTCATTTTCCTCCCTTCTTAGGACCAGTGGGTATAAGAAAAAAAACTACTTAGAGATTTGGTAGGGATGAGAAATTAATAACACCTCCCTTCCTAGGACCAGTGGGTATAAGGGAAAAAAACTACTGTATGCTAGCATTTTGGCTCCAAAAAGTTGGGATAAAGTTTATGTTTTGGTGGATTTAAACTTATTAAGTACAAAAGGAGATTTGATATTAATTTCTCTATCATGCCAGTGATAAAGTTATTGATCTTTAAGAGGTAAGAGTTTTATTTTTTAGAGTAAAACCTAACGATTTGGACCATTAAACTTCCTGAGGCTTCACCATATATACCCTTTAACAAAGAATCATTCAAGGGAACCTCTTGAACTCATTCTTTACCAAATGGCTAGAACAAAAAGAACAATGACTTTTTGAAGAGTGTCAGCAGCTATGAACCTGTATTTCATTGCATAAGGATTGTTGGAAGCAATGAAGTGAAAAGATAGCAATGAAATAGTAAAAAGAGCAACAAATTTGTTGATCTCTGAACATTGATCTGGGGTGAAGATTTTTCATCATTTTACTGAACTATAAGCTAAGATCATTGCTATATACAGTGAAACTTCAACAGTGATAACATTGTAAAGGTCTGAAAGTGATATCATTTTTTTCTTAACTGATGAAACTCAGCAAAAAGACTCAAAATTTATGGAAAATGAGAGAGGTGATATGATATATTTATGAGAATTAAAAGGAGACAAAGAAGTAAAAGCAAAAGAATAGAGAGTATGATATAATTTATGCTCAAAACATAAGTAAAAGAATCCACTAAGTTAGAAAGTGAGGGTGCTCACTGTTCACTACCCATATTAGAGGTGATAAATGTAGAAAACCAAAAGCTAAGTATCAAAAATTCTTTTTATGAAGAAATAAAAGACATTGTTAAGATATTTTGTAAATTCCAATTAGAATAACACAATTACATGATATGTATGTTAAAGTTAAGATTGTGTATTTATATCATCTGTAAGTCATATTCATGAACTGTTTTTAGTAGTAGTGAGTTGATACTTCTGTAATGACGTTCTAACAAGTCAATATATGAAAAAAGTAAAATACGTTTAAAGTATAGGTTCAAAGACAAAAAATTTATCTCCTTGTATAATCACAACAATCACTTAATTTAATAACAATAGCAATTAAACTCGCTACAAAATAGACATATAACAAGGGCCTTCCACTGAAACACTAACATGTTTCAGTGGAAAACATCTAATGAAGAGAAATTATATTGATGGTAGATATCAAACAGAAGCTTGCTAACCAAAATTGAATTCTTTCCATAACCAAATACCTTAACTAGATCGTGTTTCGCTAAAAAGAGCTAATACTTTCGTGTGGTAAAATTTGGCACCAACTGATGCTTTGTTAACAAATAATCACGTGTCTTTTTCTTTTAACAAGAGGAAAATGAACTTATTTTGCAGCCATTACTATTGCCGCTAAAGCGAATATTTATTGCGGCTAGAATTCTTTTTGTAATAATGTTATCATATAACAGAACCATCAAAAGCAAATAATTTGGGAAAACATGATTTTGTGAGTTAAGATTGAGGTAGTTTTTTGGAAGTGTGAAATATAAATACATTTTCAAGATTCGGAGAATGAGTTGAGCCAGAAGAATGTGGTAGATTTTGGCCTCTTATAACTCGTGCACTACTTGCATCAACCGATGAAGGAATATTAGATCCAGCACACCCTTGTATATCATGAAAATTCAATTCATAGTTGTTTTGCACCACTTGACTAAGAAAGGATTGCATTTCTTCTCTCAACATTTCCTTCATTTCTTCTTTTAGAGAAGTCATTTCATTGGCATGCTTTTGTTTAAGCTTGGTGATTTCATCATCTTTTTTCAGAGAGCTTGTCGTCACCGATCTACCATAGCATCTAACCTGACCAGGCTGCTCCTTTCCAAACAACAGCCCTAAATGCATCATCTGCTGTTTCTCCGGAACTTTGACGATTCTGAAGTTCACATTGTGAAAAACAAATATTACTGCACATCACTTACAAATCAAGATAGATTGAATACTAAAATAACTTAAACTAACTTTTATTTTTCCTACAAAAGACATGAAATATTTTCAGGGGTTGTTGTAAATGAATATTACTCTGGAAGCTATTAAAAGCAACACTTATAAAAAGGAATGTGATTTAGTTTCAATTTGGCAAATTATTTCTTGGTCATGGTAAATTAAGTTTCTTTCCCAACTATGAATTCTTTTGAGAAACTTCAACTTGTCTTATTTTTTAGTAAAGATCTAGGAGCTCTTAATAATAATATTTTTTTTGAGCTTTCGTTTCAAGTGTCTAAAGAACAGATACTTGCTAAGTAGATTATTTTTTCCATGTACACTAACACACAAAAAAAGTAATACAAGATGGAGTTATCTCCTAAAGAAACTACAATTTCACTAATTTGTCATTCAATTAGTACAAGATATAAGCACCAGACACATATACAAAACTGCATTAGAAATACATGGTTTTAATTAAAAAGATGAAACTTTAATAGACACACATTCAGTTAACGAGAGGGGCTATATAATAACAAGATCTTAACTTGCATCATGATTTACTATTGCAACTTGAGTATCTGTATGAACTTCTTTTCCTTTCTTTGTACGAGTTGCAATAAACATTTCGGACTTTGATGGTTCCTGGTTGTTCTCTTTGGTTGCACGCTACAAATTAAATCAAAAGAAAGTAAAAAATAAATATTAATGTGTTCCGACAAAGAAAATGGAAGTCAAAATTTTCATAAATTGTCAAGTAAATGCTACCAATGTTATGAGTATTCTTCCAAAATTAATAGGTCCCATTCGATGCCTCCATTTTTATTTTTTCTGTTTTCAGAATTTAATTGACACATGGCCTAGCACCAAAAGAATTACATTAGTCAATAAATCAAAAAGAAAAAAAAAAGATATAATGCAACAATATGCTCAAGTGTAGAAATGCACAATTTAGTCTCACTTGGATATCTGAATCCTTCCAATACTCAATCAATTGGCCGAATTGAACTTCTGGTATCTCATTTGGACGATTTTGTAGCATACCTTCATCAGTAGTATTCTTATTGAAATATTTCATCTTAATATTTCTCTTGTGTCGCCTCCAAGCATCACGAAGGTCGGTCATTACCCATTTCTCTCCTTCTGCTGGAATTGTGAACTTGGACTATGCAAAATAACGTATATTTATCTTCACTTAGTAGGAAATATACAAAAAAGTATACATTTAAAAAATTAATTATTCTTACGTTGACATATTCTCACATTCGTTGCTTAATATCTTGTGACACAACATGTCAACTACTATGCACCAAGGTGATAAATCTTGAATTTCTTGCAATTGTTCCTATTAAGTTGGTCAAATCAGACACTATCTTGTCAGTTGGTCCCACTGCTTGTTCTTTGTCAAATGCCACCTCCTCTCTTTTTTCAAACCTTCTTGCATGAATATTCTTACATGTCATTTGCCCTCAAACTCTTTTCTTCTCTGATATCCCTAGATTAATGTAACAACATGACATAAGGAAAAAGTTACAATATGTAAAAGAATTACAAATTTTAAGACATACCATCTGCAGCACTATCAATGTTTACATCCTCATCTCTAACAAACTCGTCGTCACCAACTCCTACTTGTGCATCAAAATTATCCATTTCTATTTCCTGCTCATCAACAACAGGGGATGACATAAATCTAACTTCAGCTACTGGGTGGATATTAGGAGAATTTTCACCACCAACATGTATCCTATATTTTTTTAGAAATTGATTTAGACTCGTCGATGGTAGGACCGAGTTTGTCTTTACTTTTTTACAGTTTTTTTGCTCCTGAATATCAAGTTATTTCTCTCCTTCACCTTGTTTTCTTCCACTCATACCTAAAGTGTTAAGATCTTTCTTTGAAGATGACTGGAGCATAGATGTGTGCACATGTAATTTATTCATTTCTTGCTTTTGAATTTGCTCCTCCAATTGAGCTAACCTCTGTGTACTTGTCCTCTTATTGCAATGTTATGTGAAGTGTTCAGATCTTCCTTGGAAGGCGATTGAATCATTGATTTGTATATAAGCAATTTACTCAGTCCTAACTTTTGAACTGACTCATCGGATTGAGTTAACCTCTATCTTCTTTTTCCTTATGTTATTATAGGCATACTATTCTTTCTTTTAAATCTAAGTGATGCCTACTCTTTCACAGCTTTATCCTTGTGATAACTTACGAGATTTTCTCTCTTAATTTGAAATTTTTCGTCAATTCGGCACTTGATCGATATTGAAAATCAAAACCTATATTCTTCATTGGACTTTCAGCTTTGTTTGGATTCGAAACTTTTTTCTTTAGAGCTGCTGCTTGATTCATCCTTCATACAAAGAAAAAAATTATTTTAGTCTAGCAAATAGTAGAAATACAGAACACTATGCAGAAAATAGACATTTAAGACCAAGCTATCATGAAATATATAATCATTTAACATGCAACATTGTGGCAAAATCCATTGCATAAGGAAGGTAATCAATGAATCTACAATTAGTAAATGTGTAAGAAGGTCACTATATTCATCTTCCATTCTAGTGTGGAGAGAAACAACAGCTCCATTCGCCTTCTTCTACCTTTACTTCCTCAGTGAAAAGATCCACTTTCCAAGTCTCTTCTTCACTGTACAAAGCATCTAATAAAAAATGGAAGCTTTTCTATTTCTTGATGAAGTTGAGTACACATCTTCTTCTGAGAAGAAGAAGATTACTTGTGTTTTCATTTACTTCATAATATTCAAGAAACTAAATAAAGGAATTAAACTCTTATCCTTGTGGCTTCACCTAAGCCTACAACTTATTTGTTGATAGTGTTGAACGGAGCAAAAAAAGGAGACCGTGAAAAAGAAAGAACAAGATATAGACTTCCAGCACTCCCTCTCAAATTAATTTGAGAAATGCTAACTGAAGTACTACATGTTAAAAAATGAAGACTTTAATGCAGCTCTAGAAACATTGAATCCCAGCTAGTACTGCACCTGAATGAGTAACTAAAATCAACGGGGAAAGGTTATATTTTCTTTTCACTTAGCCAATTGAATGATGAAAATTGCTAAGTCAGAGGAACACAAGTTGTTCAATTACAAAAACAAATAGCATATGCTTCATAAATAGATAAATAGAGTTGCAGAGATACATGTTCACTATTTATCTGCTTCCTCAAAATTTCTAGTCAACAATTTTTTTTTAGTTGAATGAGCACCATCTGATAACAATAGAAGAAATATGTATGCTTTAACACATTTTTCAATACTCCAGTAATAAGATTAGTGACAAATTCAGAACTACAATTTCTACTTATTCACGTTCACTTCCTGGGATATTTAGTGCAAAATTAGAGGACTTAAACCTCTTTTCATATATGATGTAATACGGTTCCTCATGTTATGAAACTAAATTGAGGCACACTTAATAGTAACCAAATGCTTTAGAAACCAAAAGTAACACTCTAAAATTATATGAGCACAAAATATATAGGCATAAGGAAGAAACCATCAACAAAAATAAAATTTAATATTAGAACATGACAAAATATACAAGGAAACATCGGCAAGCAAATATCATCCATGCGAGTCTAAAGCAAGTATCTACTAATCTTTAATGTACCTTTAGTCGTTATTCAAGAAAGGGCTGAGCTATATTCTATTTGAATTATAATCAAACTCATAATGTATCCTCAAAATCCAACTCGTCGTCCTCCGATTCAAACTCATCCTCTATTTTAAACTCGTCTTCCGATTCAATTTCAAGTTGTTATACAAGAAATCCTTTTGGAGGCACATCAATGATGGTTGCTCGTAAATCATTCCTTACCAAGACAACTTCACCATTATCATCCGGCATAGATGGGCCTGCCAAATGTTCAGAAGACTCATTTTCATAACAGTGTATGGCATTAGATTCAATTTGGTCACTTATGCTAAACAAGTCTCTCGGGACAGTCTTCATAACAAAATGTTTATCTTAATCATATGGATCTTGCACATAAAAGCATTGGTATGCTTGATATGCTAGAATAAGAGGCTCTTCCTGATAGCATTTCTTGTTGAAGAAGACATAGGTAAAGCCATAAATATCTTCTTCAACCTCATACCAGTCGCACTTAAACAACACAACCTTAAAATGGCCATAGTAGTCTAACTCAACTATATCTATTATTCTGCCATAATAAGTCAAATTCGCATCAACTGGAGTTTTATCCTTTGAGCTTGCAAAGCTTGTCATTAGGACATCTAATGTAACACCACTATTTTGCGTTTTATGCCTTGCATCACGCTGCCTCGTATGGAATCTATATCCATTAATGAGATACCCAGAATATCTTTTGGCAATTGAATTTGGTCCTATGGATAACTGTTTTATCAGGTCGGACACATCCTCATGCAATACACGAGTTTCAAACCATTGAGAGAAGTTTTGACTATGATTTTTAGCGTTGCTCCATCTAGATCCTCGCCTCTGATTATTAACCTCCACCTCATGTTCTCTACAGAACAATAATTTTTATTTGTTAGAAAAAGATAAATAAAATAATTTTAGAATTATTTACGTAAAAGAAAATACTACAAGTGAACAAAATTACCTGATGTATTCTTGAACTTCATCACAATTGTTCAATATGTATGCATATGCCTGACATATTAACCTGTCATCTAAAACAATTGGATCACTCTTTTTGGCTCCTAAAGGGCAGCTTCTTTTAGGGAACAAACTAAAAGTTTGTGTATCATAACTACATTCATCATTATTTCGGGTTCTTCTATTAAATCTGGTTTGTACACTCCATGTAAGTATCTAGAGCACAAAATCAAACACTCTTCAACCAAGTATGCTTCAGCAATAGATCCTTCTGGATGATTTTTGTTGCGAACATATGATTTTAACGTGCACATATATCTTTTAGGAGGATATATCCATCGATTATGAATGGGACCTCTTAATCTTACTTCGTTTGCCAAATGAATAGGCAAACGAATCATTATATCAAAAAAAGTTAGAGGAAAAATTCGCTCCAGTTGATACAATGTTTCTCTAATCTCTATCTCCAAACAATCTAGATCTTCCAGTGCGATAACTTTTTGACATAAACAGCGGAAGAAGGAGATTAGATGAATCAAAGGAATAGTAACATGATCAGGAAGGATGCTTTTAATTGGTATTGGTAACAAGTAATGTAACATGAAATGGGCATCATGCGTCTTATAACCAGATAATTTTCTTTCGTCTAGTTGCACACACCTAGATATATTGGAAGCACTACCATCAAGTAGCTTTGCTGTTTTTAGAACATCACAAAAAACTGATTTCTCTCCATTAGCCATTGAGAATCACGCTTTTACATACTTTGTTCTCTTGACATCCTTTGTATCTTTTGGTTGAAGGTTCTTTCTAATGCCCATCTCTTTTAGATCATAACGAGCATTTGCATGATCTTTTGTCTTGCCAGGAATATCCAAAAGAGTTCCAATTACATTATCAACTATAGTTTTCTCTATGTGCAATACGTCAAGATTGTAACGTAATGAATTGTGCTGCCAATAAGGTAATTCGAAAAAAATTGACTTTTTCTTCCATGGGCCATCATTTGTTCTCTTGATCTTTTTCCCAAAGACATTATTAACATTTTGTAAGTCATTAAACACATCAGTTCCCTTTAACAAAGGCGGAGGAAGCCTAAATTCTATTTTCCCATTGAAAGGCCGTTTGTTGGATCTCCATGGATGATCCATTGGCAGAAAAATACGATGATCCATATAACACATTTTTCGACTATGTTTAAGATAGCAAGAATTAGTGCCATAATTACAACAAGGGCAAGCCAACTTCCCTTTTGTACTCCAACCAGATAACATAGCATATGCAGGGAAGTCACTGATTGTCCACAAAAGAGTTGCTCGCATTTGAAAGGTTTGATTTCTTGAAACATCATATGTTTCCACCCCAGACACCCACAACACATTTAACTCTTCTATTAGTGATTGTAAATAAATGTCAATGTCATTTCCAGGTGACCGCGACCTAGGTATAAGCAAAGAAAGCATACAATATTCTAGCTTCATGCACACCCAAGGAGGCAAATTATACACCATTAAGATAACTACCATGTACTCTGAGATATGCTCATGGTTCGAAATAGATTGAACCCATCACTTGCCAAGCCAAGTCTCAAATTGCGAGAATCTCTTGCAAAATCCGGATGAAAGCTATCAAAGTCTTTCCATGCTTGGGCATCAGCAGACTGCCTTAACTTTCCATCTTTAGAACGCTCCTTATCATGTCACCTTATTGTATCTGTTGTCTTTAACACATGAATAGCCTTTTGTGTCTAGGAATTAATGAAAAATGTCTCAAAGTTTTTGCTAAAACACGATGAGCTTTTTTAGAAGGCTCAACCTCGCTATCTGCTTCAGGATATTTAATATATCTGGAAGCTCCACAAACATGACAATATTCATCAGCCTTATGTTTATTCCTAAATAGCATGCAATCATTGGGACATGCATCGATTTTTCATAATCAAGACCGAGATCCTTAACTATAGACTTGGCATTATTGTAGGATAAAGGAATGTTCAACTTGGGCATCGCCTATTTCAATAACTCTAAAAGAGAAGTGAATGACACGTTACTCCATCCATGTAGACACTTCAACAAATATAGACGAATTGTGAATGATAATCTAGAGAATCCTTTACAACCAGGAAATAGTTCTTGGCTTGCCTCATCAACTAAGTTATAAAATTTATTGGCATCTTCATTTGGACCTTCATAAAGTCCTTCGGCTTGTGCAATATTTCTAAATTGATCATTCAATAAACCATTAATATCATCATATGAGTTCGTTTCATCACTCATGTCACCATCAACATTCATAGGGATTTCCCATTCCTCGTGATTAATCCATCTTGTATAACCTTGAACAAATCCATAGCATATTAGATGATCATATATTACATTCCTTTGAGTCCAACGAATATTGCAACACTTTGCACATGGGCACTGAATTTCCTCGCCTTGAGGATATCTATAAAGTTAAGCAGATTCTAAGAAAGATTGTACCCATCAATATACTCTTTGCTATACCTTGGTAAATCCATCCAATCCTTGGATGGAACATTTGAAACCCTAAAAATCAGATATTAATATCGAATCAACAAATATATAATCATTTAAGTATTATATATACATTACAAATAAATCCTAAAAGTCATGAGTAAGTTTTCAAAATCATATGTAAGGTAAGATGATAAGAATATCTTACCTAGTCATGACACATATGTTAAGCCAAACCTAACTTCAAATATAGATCTTCCTGAGCGTTGACTTTTGTTCTTGAAGAAAAAAAGTAAAATTAATAGGATCCACACAATAAGAAGATAAATCAACAAGATATTCTTTTGGTAGGGAGATAGGATATTACTCAACTGAATACATACTTATTAGTCCAAAACTCACATGTTAAATTGACTTCTTTGAGAATCAAAATCACAATAATTCATGAAAGAATAAGAACAATGAAATCAAAAGAAAAACAGAAAGTGAGCAAACAGTAGTATCAAATTCCTATTCAGCAATATTCATATTTCAGGAAGTGATCAAATAGTAGTGTCAAATTCCTTTTTGCCAATATTCTTGTTAACGTCTTCAAAAAAAGCTCAAACAAGAGAACCAACTTGAGTTAATAATCATTATCTCTAAAACTCAATAAGAAAGCTTCTATAAATTGCAAATTATATACTATTATGCAGTATACACTTCCTGTATCAATGGTTGGTTATACACCCAAGTTTTCATTACAATGGAGAAAGACTATTAACAAGAATAGGAAAGAACATCATGGAGGAGGTTACGGCAATGCGAGAAAAACTGGAGTCATCCATACATCACTGTCAATACAAGAAGGATGAGAGTCCAAACTTAAAACATGGACATCGAGACTGCGCAGTCCTCGTTGGTGTTTATGTCCAGATACAGAGGTCATCATGGGTACAGTAAAACAAATAGGCAATTACATGTACATGACGGGTAACCAAAAGTTCTGGAACAGAACATTTTTTTGGAATACCAAAACTTTAAGATGGGAATTTGGCAAGGTACTATAGTTTGAACACAACTGATAGAAGTAGTGAATGCTATTAGCAAGGAAATCCAAATACATCCAACTACTTCAACATAATAAGAATTTGATTCATACAATGGTTTGTCAACTTAAAGGGAATCCAATCAGCTACAAGAGCAAACAACAGGCCAGGACACTGAATTTTGTGTGCGACGCCAACTGTTTTTACTCTATTTTTGGACAACAGAGGCTCTATCACCAAGCTAATTGAGTATATTCAGGAAGATGGAATCTCAACAAAAATAACAAAAGCATGGAACCAACTCAGATACATGACAATCACTACATAAATACATTCGATGTATACTACTTGGATAGATCAAATTGTACGACTAAGTTTGAGTATCACTAACTCAAATTTGGTTATAGGAAATATGTATTACTCTTACCCAATGGGATCAAAAGACTACATACAATTTGTAATTTGTTTTGGTTTTTAAAATATACAAATAACAACCCTAGGCACTTTGCCTAGTGGAATTTTAAAAAAAATTAGAGACTTTTTCATGAGATGGGTTTTATCTAAATTAATTTTGTAGAGGCTTGTTTCAGTTCTTTCTTTCTTGGAATTAGCAAAGTAAAGAAAACAGAGATTGGTATAATATAACTATTTCTAAAAGCTTGAGAACTTACAATTCTAAAAGCAATAGAAGAGCAGCAACCAAGGATGAAGGAAACGTAGAAAAAGAAGCAGCAATTGACGGTATTGGAGCAGCGGTGGTGTGGAAACTGATTTGCTACTTATTCCTGTAGGGTTTTCCAAGTACTATTTTTGCTATGTATTCCTATAATTTTCCAAGTACTATTCGATCTTGGACTTATGAGAATTGGCGGAATATGAAGTATAATTTTGCTGGGAAATTTTTTGGAATTTTTTTTATAAGGAAGTTTTAGGGTACGCTTGCAAAGGGTGGCATTTAGGATGATAATATAGCAACCGTCCAAAAACATTGCAATATAATTTAAAAGTGTGGCCAAAAGTTTTATATTTAGGCAACACTTAGAAAATGTTATCTTTACAATTAAACGGAACGCTTTATAAGTGTTACCTTAAAACCCATTGCCAAAGACTCTATTCAAAGGTCACGCCTAAAAAGTGTTCCTACATATACTTTTGACAACACTTTATGAGCGTTGCTTAAATTAATGTGGCTATAGGCCTAAAATGTTGTAGTGGAAGAACCAGGTCCTTCTATAATCAGTTTAAGAGAAAAATTGGTCACCACACAAATCACCCCCTCTTGTGTGGTATTGAAGTATAAAACATCATGCATGCCTTGTTTAGGTTTGTGAAATCTACGCACATCTGCCATTTCCCGTTTTTCTTTTTTACCATGACCACATTGGCGACTCATTTGGGGTATTTTGATTCCTGGATGGAACCGTTGGCGAGTAGCTTATCCACTTCATCACTGACGGCCTCGTTGATTGTGGCGTTGAATTTTCTTCTTATTTGCCGCAGTGGTGGGTAGAGTGGGTTAACATTCAACTTGTGTCTGGCTACGTCTTTTGGGATACCAGGCATATCTGCATGGGAGAAGGCGAACAAATCGGCATTGTCAATTAAAAACTTATGAAATTTACCTGGTTCTGAGAGTTTATGTCCGATGTAAGACTTTTTGCTGCTGTCGTTGCTGTCTAGTTGGACGGGATCGAGGTCTTCTACCATTGACTCAGTGGCTTCCACGATGTCGGGGTCCCTGATGACGTCTATTTGTGCGTCGAATCCAGTCCTCGACTTCAGTAATTACTATGCTTTTGAGTCTGTTCCCTTTAGTTGTTGAGTGTATGTGTAATCCTGGCGGATACGATCGCATTCTTAGGTGGTGCGTTGTTCGCCTCGGATGCTGAATATTCCCCACGGAGTAGAGAACTTGAATACTTGATATAGGCTTGACGGGATAGCCCTCATGGTGTGTATCCATGGCTGCCCTATGATGGCATTGTAAGTTGTGTCTTGGTTCATGACGTGGAACGTTATATCTAGGGTAACGCCCCTGGCCAGAACAGGTACTGTTATCTCCCCAGAGGTTCGCTCAACTGCATTGTTAAAACCTGTTAGTATTATGCAACGTGGTACTATCTTGTCTTCGAGTCTCATTTGTGCGAGGACTCAAGGGTGGATAATACACGTGCCGCTTCCGTCGTCTACCATTATTCTTTTCACATCAGTATCTGAAATATGTAAAGTAATAACAAGAGCATCGAAATGGGGGAAAGTCAAACCGTCGGTATCTGACTTATCGAAGATGATACTATCTTCGAGGTCGTCATACCATTCGTGGGTGATCGACCGCTTCAGTTTGTGTATGGTGGTGAACTTTACATGGTTGATCATTGCTTCGTTGCCTCCGCTGTTAATCATTTAGATGGTGCGGGCAGGGGAGGGTGGCTTTGGAGGGCCCTGGTGTTGTTCACGTTCGCGGTCAAATTTGGCTCGTCTATGGTCTCTCATCAGTTCCCTCAGGTGCCCTTGGTTCAACATGTTTACTACCTCTTGCCGTAGAGCTATACAATCCTCGGTTTGGTGACCCCGCTCCTAGTGAAATTCATAGAGGACGTTCGACTTTCGGGTACTTGGGTCGGACTTCATCTTTTGTGGCCACTTCACCTTTGTGCCAAGCTTCTCTAGCATATACACTATTTTTAAAGGGGAAACACAAAAATTATGAGAGGATAACAGTGGAGGCATACCTCTTTCATTTGACTGAGTCCCTGTATGTGGCCTGGAAGGACCTGCCACATGTCGAAGAGACGGTGGGATGGTTGTTCTGATGTAGGGTTGATGTCTTTCTCGGTTGAGACGGGTACCTGACTGATCTCTTCGACCGTCGTTATGATGATCTTTTCTCGACTCCGTTTGAATTGATATCAATTGTTTGGTCGGACCGTTAAGGTCGTCCTCTTCGACTCTCACCTCGGCACAGTAGGCATTGTGGATTATTCTCAAGTGGTAGGAGGGTATTTCATGAGCGTGCTTAATAATTTTCTGGTTGCTCTCGACCCGTTCCTGTTCAACGCATTTTGGAAGGCCACTACCGCCATCCTTTCTAATACATTTGGTAGGCTCATTCTCACCATGTTAAACTGGGCGAGGAAGTCCCTGAGTCCTTCGCCAGGTGATTGCCTAACGACGAATATATCATTTACCTGGGTCTCCGCCTTTTTAGCCCCAGCATGGGTGGTGACAAACTTGTTGGCCATTTTTTCGAACGTTGTTATTAACCGTGTCGGCAGTTGTGAATACCAGGTTAGGGCTCCCCCCATTAGGGTTTTGCCGATCTTTTTTAGTAACACTGATGGTACTTGCTCCTTCGAAAGGTCGTTGCCCTTCACCGCTGTGATGTAATGGATGATGTGATCTTCGGGGTCTGTAGTACCGTCGTATATCTTCAAGTACGGTGGCATTTTGAAGGTCTTGGGAATGGCATGTGGAGTCGCTTCCTCGATGTACGGTTGTTTTACGAACCGGTCAATGTCTCGTTTTTGTAACAACTTTGGGACGCCCTATATCTTATCGACCCTTTCTTGATGCTCCCTCATCTGGTCGCAAAGTGCTTTGTTTTCATTTTTCATTTCTTCCATTTTCTTTAGAATGGCTGCAAGTGCATCATTACCTGCATAAACGGTGGTGTAAGTGTTACTTGTTTGAGGGGCGGGCTGCTCGCCAGTGATCGTTATGATATCTGCTTGCGCGGTGTTTCTGCTCTCCCTTTGAACGGGTTTGTCGAGTATGTTGTTTAGAGTGCTTGTCAGCCACTCTTCCAGTAGTTTTTTCACTGCTGGTGGTACTTTCTCAGCTGTAGACGTGGAGGCTCCCCTTTCGCGTGAAGCTGTTACGCTTTCATGAGGGAGGAGGGGGTGAATCACTCCGCCTGGGCGTAGCGCTTGACGTCATGTTCTCGTTATCTTCCCTGCCATCTTCGTTGATGGTGTTCAAAATGTTGGTAGGGACGCCTGCTATTGCTTTCAGTCTTGCATCTCTTTTTCCTACCATCGTTAGTTTGTGCAAACGAAGAAGAGATGGCTATTTTTTTTTATCTAGAAGGAACTAAAATCTCCCCACAGACGGTGCCAAATTGTTTGACCAAAAAAGTATTGAACCTTTTAGTTAAACCAATCAATGATGAGTTAAAGGGAGAGCTTTAGTCGAACTTAATAAATTCTAGACCGAATGCAACAGAATACTTGTGAGACGAGTAGTGCTCAAGAACATTAAATAGCAGATTTAATGCTTGATTAGCAGTGAATATTATAGCATGAATATGTAATAGATGTAGATAATGACAATAAATGTGATAAGAAAGGATCTACCACCCAATTATTGTATGATTGGAATGTTCCTTTCTTTTGTCAGCGACGTGAAAATAGAATAACATGTGCTTGAATAATATAATCAGTGAACAAGACAACTTTTGTATATTCTCTTCAGTCAACCTTTACAATGTGTTTTTCTCAAAAAGTCAAGATCCCCCTTTTATTCTCTTTCTCTTCTTATTTATAGGGAACATTTCCGAAAAATCCTAAAAAGTACAGCATAAATAATATCCCAAGGAATATTCTTTATGTCTATCTTTGAACCTATTCTATCGTTATTTCTTCATCTTGGCTATCCGTTTTTGGCACCGGCCTATTTAAGAGCGACCTTTAATCTTCACACCATGGTTGACTCCGTCCTTTGCCCTATTTATCCGTTACTGCCAAGTTGCCAAATTTGGACTTATACAACATGTAGATAGAACTTTTACATGAGAAGATTAAAGAAGGTGGGGTTAGAAATGGAGAGAGACGTTGCTTCATCGCAAAGTATAATGATTAATGCATCTGGTCTCACTTGATGATCATCCCATGGCATCTCACTCTCTCTAAATCTATTTCTATCTCTTTTACTGACACAGACACAAGCACCACAAGCACCAACATGTGGAACTCTCTGAAAAGCATCTTTCTTTTTGCTGTTGTTAGAGTGAAAACCACGTTTGGGATGTTGCGCATTTTCTATCCCCGCCCATATCTGCTCTATAAAATGGCTATTAACGCCGTTGCCGTAGCATCTTCTAAACCCTTCACCTTACAGTCTGGGCCATCAGAAATTATCCTATTTTATGGAGCTTCTTCTTTCTGCCATACCTTATTTGATCATCTCCATTGGTGTAATTCTAGAACTAAACTTAGCTTTTAGAATTTTGCTTTATCAACACGTGATGAAGAAAGCACCTTATGATAACAAAGTCTACAATAATATAAGTACCGTCATTGCAATTGTAACTCACTTTACCCAGCAGCAACAAAAAATCCACTATAATCTCATAAGTGGAGACTACACGAAGATCTAGTAGTGTACGTATACATATCCTTACCCTTACTTTGTGAAGATAGAGAAACTGTTTCTGATAAACCCTTGACTCAAGCAAAACACAGTGATAGCAATGTTTAAAAGAAGTGCAGTGGTAAAAAAATCATAAAAGAAATAGTAACAACATCAAGATATTAAAATAACTGAAGCAAAAGAAATATTATGTAGTATTAGATGACTAAGAATGGGATAATACGGGAATAAATTTGCTTCTGTCATTGAATAGCACATCATATAAATCACACCATTGGTTGAGTAATTGCAAATGGAAAATCATTGTTAGTCGCTCTAAAAGATACTTGAAATTTAACGAAATCTTTGTCAGATCAGACCCAGATTACCAAGTACTCATGTGCGAACGTAGCTCGTATAATGAGGTTTTGTTACATAATTAAGATACTCGAAATTCAACGAATGTGAAATAACATTACATTTAGTACAGCTCTATGTGATGGGTTCTCGTATTCAGTTTAAACATATTAAAAAAATGTTCTAATTTTATGCACCATCTAAGTTAAATACAACCAACACGAGCATAAATGCCGCGAACATTGTAATCCGTCACCATTTAAATCCTTCTTATTTTCCTAAAAGATACGCCTAGTACTAGTTTTCTTTTGCAGGAATGGAAATTAAAATCTTTTGTAGTCTCTATTGCCCAACGTAAAAAATGATGGAAATAAGGAAAAGAAGAAGAAGGTAAGCTTAAGAATAGATTAACGTTGTATTTAAAAATGAGGTTTCTAAAAGACTCGAATGAAGTTTTACGTTTTTTTTTTGTTTAATTTGAATAAATTAGGCAGTAAAAGGGGAATTGTTGTCTTTCTGTGCAATAAATTTATTAAGTTCTTTTTCTTTTCGACAAAGTTGATGAGTTTTTGACGCTATTATATGTAGTCAATCGCATTTAAGATTGTTAAACTGCTGTGAAAAAATTTTGATAATTAAGTTTAGGTAAAACATGTTTGGGTTTTTTATCTAATTAGATAAGAGGTGTGAATGGAAAATCGAGGGAAAAGATTAGGAGAAAAACGAAAAGTTTGAAATAGTTTCCTTTACTAATGCACTTTGTCCCTCATCGGAAGAAGGAAAGAAAATCTTTGTGCTTATATAGAGAAGCACATCTTCTAACTCTTAAAGAGTTAAGAAGAAATGGTGCCTCGCGCCGTCGTCGTCGCTCGGCTTTGGCTCGACTTCAGATATATGATTGATTGATAATTTTTTGGACCACATTTATTTTCGTTTATTTTTTTGCAGAATTTTAATTTAAAAATTCGCGGTTCCCAACAATCGTTTTGAGTTTAAAATTCGCGACCAGACTTCTGCCGAAATGGTACCTCATATGAACAGGTACCTTCGCACCTATTCAACCCAGTGTGGTTTACTGTCGTTTGTTGAGTTCGACGAAGTTCTGTAATTTTCATTGTCGGTATTATAGAATAGTTGTTCCGTTCTATTTTGGGAGGAATTAATCCAACAACTTTAGGCAACAGTGAGGGGATTAAATTCTTTAAGAAAACACAGTTTTCTGTTGGGCTCGGAACGTTATTTATTTCATTCTATTTCTGTCTTTGGTTTCTGATTTTGTTTTATTTTGTAGGAATTATATTTTAGAATACAAATACTAACAAGCTTAAGGAATTTAAATTTTTATATTCTGTGTTCATCTTATTTTCTGCTTTGGGAGACTAAAATCGTAGCAATTTTCTACTCCCGTTTTGGAGATTAAAATCTTCGGATTTTCTACTCCAGTTTGAGATTAAAGTCTTTCTGACTTCTCAATTCGAGATTAAAATCCTGTGATTTTCTACTCAGTTGTTTGTATTCAGTTTGAAGATATAAAATCTTCACCGACTTACTAATTCTGGTTGTGCCAATTTCTTTTACAGAAAAATCAACAAGTACGGAACAACAAAATGGTTCCGTTGGGACTACTGCTACAATAGCTACTGCGTCTTCAAGTCGCACAAATCCTTAAACGGCGATGGCTCCGGTAGAAAAGCCCGGAAAGTTTTCCGGCGTGGACTTTAAGCGTTGGCAGCAGAAAATGTTCTTCTACCTAACCAGACTCAGTTTGCAACACTTTATCAGCAAGCACGTTCCAGTTCTGGGAGAAAAAACTCCTGAAAATGAGCGATTTGTGGTCATGGAAGCATGGAAGCATTCTGACTTCTTATGAAAAATTATATTTTAAGTTGCTTGGAAGACGGCTTGTACAATATTTATAGCGTCATGAAAACATCAAGAGAATTGTGGAATGCTCTTGAAAAGAAGTGCAAGACTAAAGATGTTGGACTTAACAAGTTTGTGGTCGCTAAATTTTTGAATTTCAAAATGGTTGACGGCAAATCTGTCATAACGCAAGTCGAAGAATTATAAGTTATTGTCCATGACCTCCTTGCTGAATGTATAAACTGAGTCAATATTTTTATTCAAGATATTGATTATTTTACTAATTATAAATTTATGAATGAAGGTATGGTCATAAATGAAACGTTTCAAGTTACGACATTTATTAAAAAGATACCTCTATTGTGAAAGGATTTTAAGAATTACTTGAAACATAAGCGCAAGGAGATGACGCTTGAAGACCTTATTGTTCGTCTACGGACTGACGAGGACAACAAGGCTGCTGAAAAGAAGTCCCATGTTGTGATGACCCAAAAGGTCATCTTTTGTTTTAGGATCCGTTTTCATATTCTGAGGCCTTAAAAACAACATTTTCATTCTCCTTGATTTGCATGCACAGTCTGCACGCATTTTCGGAAAGCCTTTTTGTGAAATTTAAGAAAAATATTGAATTTTGCCTTTAAAATTGATTAAAGTTGACTTCGGTCAATATTTTTGACAAACGGACCCGGACCCGTCATTTGATGGTGCCTTAGGGTCCGTAGTAAAATATGGAACCTGAGTGTATGCCCGGAATTGAATTCCGAGGTCCCTAACCCAAGAAATAAATTTTTGAAGAAAATTTTTAACTGAAAAATACAATGGTTTTTAGAAATTGAATCATTCTTGAACTTGTTGGTATCGGCCCGTATTTTGGTTCCAGAGCCCGGTACAGGTCCATTATAATATTTTAACCTTATCCGTAAAATTTGGTAAAAAACGGAAGTAATTTGACGTGATTTGGACCTTTGGTTGAGAAAATAGAAAGTTTGAACTATCTTGAAAATTTCATAAATTTGGTGTTGAATTCATAGTTCTAGATGTTATTTTGGCAATTTTATCATGGGAGCAACTTCGTATGATGTTTTAAGACTTGTGTGCATGTTTGTTTTGGAGCCCCGAAGGCTCGGGTGAGTTTTGGATAGGTTTCGTGGTGTTTTGGACTTAGAAAAAAATGTTGCAGTTTCAGTTCTAGTGTTGGCGTCTGATCTCGCAATTGCGAGACCAGAGTTTGCATTTGCGAAGCCTGACAGTGTTGCAATTGCGAGCCACTCATCGCAAATGCGAAGAGTAGATGGGCCAACAGTCTTCGCAATTGCGAAGTAAAGCTGGGAGGGGTATTGGTCGCAAATGCGATCATTTAATCGCATTTGCGGAGGATGATGTTTGCATTTGCGAACTTTCCATCGCATTTGCGAAGGTAGCAGAAATATGAGGGGTTCGCATTTGCGATAATTTCCTCGCATTTGCGAAGCTCGCAAATGCGAAGCTTAAGTCGCAAATGCGATATCTGCAGCTGAGTAAAAGGGTCTTGGACGGATTTTTCATTCATTCTTCAAATTTTCAAAACCTAAACTCCAAGAGGTGATTATCCTAGAGCAAGTTCTTCCCCAAATCATAGGTAAATGATTCTTAACTCATTTGTTTCAATATATTTCATCTTTTTACAATATTTCATCACAAAATCTAGGGTTTTTCGTGGTGGAATTGGGTGTTTTTGGGTAGAATTTAGGAATTACGAAATTTGGGTATTTAGACCTCAAATTAAGGTCAGAATCCAAACCCAATTGCATATCCGAGCTCGGGGGTGAATGGGTAGTCGGGTTTTGGTCCGAACTTCGAGTTTTGACCAAGCGGGCCCGGGGTCGATTTTTGACTTTTTGAGAAAAATATTGGCAAACTTATAATTAAGCATTGGGATTGAGTTCTTTAGCATTTATTGACGTTAATAAGTTAATTATGATTAGATACAAGCGGATTAGAGGTGGAATCGAGAGGTAAAGCGGTAATTGGGGTTTGATTGCAGCCGTGGAATCGAGGTAAGTGTTGTGGCTAATCTTAGCTTGAGGGATTAGGTATTATTTTCCCTATTTTCTACTTGTTAGTTGTTGAGTACGACGTATGGGTGTAGTGACGAGTATCAATACGTCATTGTCGGGTCATATCATGCGAGTGAGTTCTCTAATTGTGATAGTTGTGTTTCATTATACGTATTATTCCTGCTTAAGCTAGTTATTGTTCATGTTAACAAGTTTTACTATGTTATTCCTGGTTTGGATATTGGCTGAGTATTGGCTCAAGTTGAGATTTCTATTGTGAAATTAAATGATGAAACAAAGTTGTTTGATTGTGATGCACTTGCCGGGTTGTTGTTGTTTCTGTTATTGTTATGGTGAGGAAGAGTGATAAAGCATGAAGAGTGATGTCGTGCACATTTATATTATTCATATGGTGAGGAAGAGTGATAAATCACGAAGGGTGATGCCCTGCACATTTATATTATTCATATGGTAAGGAAGAGTGTTAAATCACGAAGGGTGATATCGTGCACATTTCTATTATTCATATGGTGAGGAAGAGTGATAAAGCACGAAGGGTGATGGCGTGCACGTTTCTATTATTGATTGCATGGTGAGGATTGAGAGTAAAAGCACGAAGGTTGATGTCCTACATTTTATGTTATGTTTATTTGTTGTTATTGGTTCAAGTGTTCTAGCTTTTTAGATTCCTTTACTGCTGTGAGTTTTTGTGTTGGAACCCCCATAGCATGTTGCCCCTTCCCGTTCATTTCTGCTCAGTTCTTAATACTTGTTATTTTGTTAGTATATTGTTTAACTGCACATGTTTATATTGTTTGTTGTGTCCTCATCACTACTTCATCGAGGTTATGCTCGGCACTTATCAGTACATAGGGTCGATTGTATTGATACTGCACTCTGCACTTTCTATGCAGATCCTGGTAGTGGACCATACTGATCCGAGTTTGAGGTTGCTGCCTTCAGTCCACAGGAGATCCAAGGTAGATCTGTCGGCGTTTGCAGACCCTGACGTCCCCTTCTATCCTACTTCATTTCTGTTTTATCTACTTTCGAGACAGATGTAAAATTTTTGTTCAGACCATTATTTGTAGTATTCGTAGACTGTTCGTGAGTTGTACACCAGTTCTGGGTGGAATTTATCTCAGTTTTCGTTATTAGCATAAAGATAATCTTTTAAACTGTGTTCTTCCGCATTTATTTCCACTGATTTACTTTTGTTAAGTTTTAATTATTAAAAGATAAAGTAAAAAGGTGAAATATTCTGTAACGTTGGCTTGCCTAGCGAGTACAATGTTAGGCGCCATCACGGTCCTGACAGTGGGAAATTTGGGTCGTGATAAGTTGGTATTAGAGCTCTAGATTGCTTAGGTCTCACAATTCATGGACAAGCTTGGTAGAGTCTGAGGGATTAGTACGGAGACGTCTGTGCTTATCCCCCAGGGGCTACAGAGTTTAGGAATAACTTCACATCTATTCTTCTCTGTCGTACGATTTGATTTCTCAATGCTAATTGAACTCCTACTCTGTTCTTTAGCAAATGGCGAGAACACGTACAGCTTCATCAACTGATCAGCAGCCCGAGCCCCTAGTGGCAGCTCCTACGAGGGGCAGAGGATGAGGCTGAGGTCGTTGTAGAGGCCAAGTCAGGGGCAGGGCTTAGCCCAGAGCAACAGCACTAGCGGCGGAGCCTCAAGTAGAGTTTGATGATGAGATTCTATCCCAGACAGTTCCAACAGAGCCAGCTCAGTCTCCGGAGGGGTTCATCGCTACTCCGGTACTTTAGGACGTTTTGGTCCGTCTAGTGGGACTTATGGAGAGTGTTACTCAGGCCGCATACTTCCTGTAGCACCAGCCGTCTCTCGAGCTGGGGGAGGAGCACAGACTCCCGCTACTCGCACTCCGGAGCAGATGGCTCCCCAATTTCAGACTCCAGCAGCTCAGCCAGTTGGTGTAGTTCCATGGGGTGTTGTAGCTCAGATCGGTGATGGGTCAGCTATGTTTTCAGATGCTTTGTGGAGATTGGACAGGTTCACCAAGCTTTTCACTACTACCTATGGCGGTACATTATCAGAGGATCCCAAGGACTATTTGGACAATTGTCATGAGGTTCTATGGAACATGGGGATAGTAGAGACCAATGTGGTCGACTTTGCTGCTTTTCGTTTGTCAGGTTCCGCCAAGAAATGGTGGAAGGATTATTGTTTGGCCAGACCAGCTAGGTCGCCTGCTTTGACTTGGGACCAGTTCTCTCAGTTATTTCTCGAGAAGTTCCTTCCCGTCATTCAAAGAGAGGAGTATCGCAGGCGGTTCAAGCGTCTTAAGCAGGGTTCTATGATTGCCACCCAGTACGAGATGAGGTCTATTGATTTGGCCCGTCATGCTCTTCTCATACTCCCAACCGAGAGAGAGAGGGTGATGAGGTTTATTGAAGGACTCTCTCAGCCTATTAGATTGCAGATGTGAAGGAGACAGGGAGCGAGATTTCTTTCTAGGATGCGGCCAATGTGGCCAGGCGGGTTGAGATGGTTCTAGCTCAGGGGAGCGGTCAGGGATCTGACAAGAGGCGTTTTCATTCTGGCAGATTTAGTGATGCCTCATCTGGAGGCAAGGATTCTTTTGGTAGGGGCCATCCTCCCAGGCCATTTTAGTCAGCACTTCAGGCTTCTCACAGTGCTCTAGGTGCTCGTGGTTCTCATATGTAGTATTCTAATCAGCTACCCTACAGTGCACCACTAGCTCTTATCAGTTCATCTCCGCTACAGAGTTTTCAGGGTGGTTACTCAGGCCGTCAAGGTCAGTTTCAAGGTCAGCAGTCTTAGCAATCGAATTTTTGTTATACTTGTGGTGATCTGAGGCACATTGCTAGATTTTTCCCTCGAGCCTCGAGCAGCTCTCAACATCAGGGTTCTCGTGCCATAGTTCGTGCACCGGGTGTTCCACCGCCTGCTCAGCCAGCTAGAGGTATAGGTCAGGAAGCTAGAGGTGGAGGTCGAAGTGTTAGAGGTGGAGGTCAAGCCGCTAGAGATGGATGCCAGCCAACAGGAGGCCATCCCGGGGATATAGTTCAGAGTGGTGGGGCCCAGCCCCAATGTTATGATTTCCCAGCTAGGCCTGAGGCTGAGTCCTCCGATGTGGTTATCACAGGTACTGTTCTGGTTTGTAGTAGAGATGTTTTAGTTCTATTTGATCTAGGGTCTACATACTCATATGTGTCTTCTTATTTTGCTTCATATTTGGTTGTGCCTCATGATTCTTTGAGTGCTCCCGTATATGTGTCCATGCCGGTGGGTGAATCTATTATTGTAGATCGTGTCTATCATTCGTGCATGGTTATTATTGGGGGTCTTGTGACTAGTGTAGACCTCCTACTTCTCGATATGGTGGATTTCAATGTCATTTTGGGGATGAATTGGCTATCACCCTATCATGCCATATTGGATTGTCACGCCAAGACCGTGACCTTAGCCTTACCGGGGTTGCCTCGATTGGAGTGGAGAGGGCTCCTGGTCATTCGACCAACAGGGATGTCTCATATATAAAGGCTCGGCGTATGGTCGAGGAGGGGTGTTTGGCTTATTTGGCTTATGTTCGTGATTCTAGTACTGAGGTTCCTTCGATGGATTCTATGCCAGTTGTCCGGGTGTTTCCAGAGGTATTTCCTGCAGACCTGTCGGGGATGCCACCCGACAGGGATATAGACTTTTGCATTGATTTGGCTCCAGGCACTTAGCCCATTTTTATTCCACCATATCGTATGGCCCCGCCAGAGTTGAAAGAATTGAAAGAACAGTTGCAAGACTTGCTTAATAAGGGCTTTATTAGACCTAGTGGTTCACACTGGGATGCGCTAGTGTTGTTTGTCAAGAAAAGGGATGGATCGATGAGGATGTGCATAGACTATCAGCAGTTAAACAAAGTCACCATCAAGAACAAGTATCTATTACCAAGAATTGATGATTTATTTGACCACCTTCAAGGTGCCAAAGTGTTTTTGAAGATTGACTTGAGATCTTGCTACCATCAGTTGAGGATTAAGGCATCTGATGTCCCTAAGACAGCTTTTCACGCTCGGTACGAGCATTATGAGTTTTTAGTGATATCATTTGGGTTGACAAATGCTCCAGAAGCATTTATGGATTTGATAAAACGGGTGTTCAAGCCCTATATGGATTTCTTTGTAATTGTGTTCATTGATGATATCTTGATCTACTCCCGCAGCTGAGAGGAGCATGAGCAGCATCTTTGGATTGTTCTTCAAACTCTGAGAGACAACCAGTTATATGCTAAGTTTTCAAAATATGAGTTTTGGTTGACTTCGGTGGCATTTTTGGGTCATGTTGTATCAGTAGAGGGTATTCAGGTGGATCCTAAGAAGATTTAGGTAGTCAAGGACTGGCCCAGACCCACATCAGTTGAGATCCGGAGTTTCTTGGGTTTGGCAGGTTACTACCGTCGGTTTATGGATGGGTTTTCATCTATTGCAGCCCTGCTGACTAGGTTGACCTAGAAGGGTGCCCAGTTCAGGTGGTCGGACGAGTGTGAAGCGAGCTTTCAGAAGCTCAAGACAGCTTTGACTACGTCGCTGGTATTGGTATTGCCTACAAGTTCAGGGCCATATACAGTATATTGTGACACATCTCGTATTGGACTTGCTGCGGTGTTGATGCAGAATGGCAAGGTTATTGCATATGTTTCGCGGCAGTTGAAGATTCACGAAGAAGAATTATCCAATTCATGATTTGGAGCTAGCAGCCATTGTTCACACACTGAAGATTTGGAGGCATTATTTATATAGTATGGCGTGTGAGGTGTTCACAGATCACAAGAGTTTGCAATACTTGTTCAAGAAGAATGAGCTAAATTTGAGGCAGATGAGGTGGTTGGAGCTATTGAAAGACTATGATATCACCATCTTGTATCATCTTGGGAAGGCCAATGTAGTGACCGATGCTTTGAGTAGGAAGTCAGCCAGTATGGGCAGCCTTGCGTATATTCCAGTAGGTGAGAGACCGTTTGCTTTGGATATTCAGGCTTTAGCCAATCAGTTCGTGAGGTTAGATGTTTCTGAGCCCAGCCGTGTTCTAGCTTGCACAGTCGCTATTTCTTCATTATTTGAGTATATCTGGGATCGGCAGTATGATGATCCTCATTTGGTTGTCCTTAGGGATACAGTGCGGCACGGAGGTGACAAGCAGGTTATAGTTGGAGATGACGGAGTTTTGAGGATGCAAGGTCGAGTTTGTGTGCCTAATGTGGATGTACTTCGTAAGTTGATTCTAGATGAGGCCCATAGTTCCCGGTATTCTATCCATCCAGGCGCCGCTAAGATGTATCAGTACTTGCGGTAGCATTATTGGTGGAGGAGGATGAAGAAGGATATTGTTGTGTATGTAGCTCGGTGTTTGAATTGTCAGCAGGTAAAGTACGAGCATCAGAGACCTGGTGGTTTGCTTCAGAAGATTGAGATTCCTGAGTGGAAGTGGAAGTGGGAGCGTATCACTATGGACTTCGTTGTTGGACTCCCATGGACTCAGAGGAAGTTCAATGTAGTATGGGTTATTGTGGATAGGCCGTCAGTGCCTTTCATTCCTGTGGCAGTTTCCTATTCTTCGGAGCGATTGGCAGAGATCTACATCCGTGAGATCGTTCGTCTTCATGGTGTTCCCGTGTCTATCATTTCTGACTGAGGTACGCAATTTACCTCGCATTTCTGGAGGGCAATGCAACATGGGTTGGGTACGCGGGTCAAGTTGAGCAAATCATTTCATCCTCAAATGGATGGACAGTCTGAGCGTACTAATCAAATTTTAGAGGATATGCTCCGCGCATGTGTCATTGACTTTGGAGGTTCTTGGGATCAGTTCTTGCCATTAGCGGAGTTTGCCTACAATAGCAGTTATCAATCGAGCATCCAGATGGCCCCTTATGAGGTGTTAGATGGTAGACGGTATCAATCGCCAGTTAGGTGGTTTGAGCCTGGGGAGGCTCGGTTGTTGGGTACAGATTTAGTACAGGATGCCTTGGAAAAGGTTAAGATTATTCAGGATATACTTCATACAGCTCAGTCCAAGCAAAAGAGTTATGCCGACCGTTAAGGTTCGTGATATGGCATTCATGGTCGGGGAGCGAGTGTTGCTTCGGGTGTCGCCCATGAAGGGCGTGATGAGATTTGGGAAGAAGGGCAAGCTAAGCCCTAGGTTCATTAGGCCTTTTGAGATTCTTCAGAGAGTGGGTGAGGTGGCTTACGAGCTTGCGTTGCCACCAGGTTTATCAACAGTTCATCCAGTGTTTCATGTGTCCATGCTTCGGAAGTATCACGGCAATCCATCCCACGTGTTAGACCTCAGCATTGTCCAATTGGACAAAGACTTGACCTATGAGGAGGAGCCGGTAGCTATTCTAGACCGGCAGGTTCGTCAGTTGAGATTGAAGAATTTCCCTTCAGTTCGTGTGCAGTTAAGAGGTCAGCTTGTTGAGGTAGCTACTTGGGAGTTCAAGTCCAATATGCGGAGCAGATTGTGATGACCCGGCCAGTCGTCTCATGAGTTACCGCTCCATTTCCCCCATTTCAACTTCTTTAGGCTTCGTTATCCGTGTTTTATGTGATCGAGTTTATTAGTTCGAATTCGGAGAGGATTTGATAAGAAATGAGACACTCAGTCTCTTTTAAGAAGGCTTAAGTTGGAAAAGTCAACTGGATGTTGACTTATGTATTAGAAGGCTCGAAAGTGAGTTCATATGGTTCGGTTAGCTTCGGGAGGTGATTTGTGACTTAGGAGCGCGATCGGAAAGGGTTTTGGAGTTGTAGAGAAGATTTAGTCTTGAGTTAGCGAAATTAATATTTTGGCAAATTCCGGTTGATAGGCGAGATTTTGATATAGGGGTCGGAATGGAATTCCGAGAGTTTTAGTAGCTTCATTGTGTCATTTGGGATGTGTGTGCAAAATTTCAGGTCATTCGGACGAGATTTGTTAGACCTTTTGATCGAAAGCATAATTTAAGAGTTCTTGGAGCTCTTAGGCCTAAATCCTATGTTAAATTGGTGATTTGATGTTGTTGTGAGTGTTCCGAAGTTTTGAACTAGTTTGAACGATGTCATGAAATGTGTTGGTACAATTGGTTTGAAGTTCCGGGAGTTCCGGGTAGGTTCTGGGATGTTTTAGTGCAAAAATCATAGTTGTATCAGGTCTACAGGGGTTGCAGGCCCCAGAACTCACCCATGCGGTCCGCACGAAAATAGGTGCGCCCGCGTTGACTGCTGTGCGGACCGCACAAAAGCGGCCGCGGCCACGGTAGGTGTCATGCGGACCGCACAAAATGGTGTGCGACCGCTGTGGGGAACGATCCGCTGGTCCTAGTTCGGAAGCTCATATCTTTTAATCTACAAGGAATTTGGAGGTGATTCAAAAACGAAAGTTGTAGTCCTTCGTGTGGCCGCACGTTGCCTTTGTGCGGACCGCACTAGCTTGCACGGACCGCATGAGTTTTGGTGCAGCCCGCAGTAGCTGATACCTAAGGAGTACCTATAAATACGAGGTTTTGGGATTTTATTTAATATTTTGACCTAGAGAGCTCGGATTTTGGCGATTTTTTGAAGGTATTTCAAGAAATTCATCGGGGTAAGTGATTTTAACTCAGATTTGGCTAGAATACATGAATCTATAACTGAATTCATCATTTAATTCGTGATTTGAGATGGAATTTGGGAAGAAAATTGTGAAACCTTTCAAAAATGTAAAATGATGATTTGAAGGATCAAATGGTATCGGAATTGGATAATTTTGGTATGGTTAGACTCGTGAGGGTACGGGGATTCTGAAAATGTAAATTTTACCCGATTTCGATATGTGGGCCCGGGGCTCGGGTTTTGCTAATTTCGAGATTTTTGATATTTTTCGAATGTTTTCGCTTGGTCTTTGTTCCCTTAGCATATTGTGACGTATGCGTTCTGATTTTTGATACATTCGACGCGTGTGGAGGCCAATTCGAGGGGCAAAGCCGTCGCGAGCTAGAGAATTAGCCAGTTCGAGGTGAGTAATGGTTGTAAATGATGTCCTGAGGGTTTGAAACCTCGGATTGCACATCGTAGTGCTATATTGAGGCAAGATACGCGCTGGATGATGAGCGTGGGGTCTTTCACTACTGGAGATTGTGACTTGGTCCATCCCGATTGATGACTTTACTGAATATTTGACTGAAATTCATTTGTTATCATCATGAGTTGGGCTGATTGTCATATTTGGGCTTCGTGCCAACTATTTGAACCCTCCGGGGATTTTTATCACTGTTTCCTTACTGCTTGACTTATTATTTGAACTCAGTCCTGTTGATATCTACTGTTTTACAAACTCAGCCATTTTTACTCAGATTTGAAACTTAAATGATATTTCTACATCATGTTTTGGACTGAGAACTACTGTTTTACTAATGCCCAAGGGGCTTATGATGATTTCTGGACTGAGTGATATGAGGCCGAGGGCCTGTGATACTATTTATGCCATGCGGTGGCTTGAGTGATGTGAGGATATGCTGAGTGATGATGACACGAGGTGGCTTGATATAGCGCTTGGGCCGTAAGGGCCCCTCCGGAGTTTGCACACCCACAGTGAGTGCGGGTACCCATGTGATTTAAAACAGTGGTAACAATGACACTGTATGATGCAATTTGGTCAGGTAACAATGGATGACCATTATGCTGAGTGATTGTGAGGTAGCCCGAGGGGCTGATACTGTACTGAGAGTGAGCCCAAGGGGCTGATACTATGCTGAGCGATTGATACTGTGCCCGAGGGGCGGATTTCTACTTGTTAATTACCTGTTTTACTTGTTTTATAAAGGAATATCATTTGATTTCTTCACTGATTTACTGCTTTAAGTGATTTTTCCTCTTGATATGGAATTGCTTTGTGCCTTTACATGTTTTCATACTTTCAACCATTATTTGTAATTATTACTCACTGAGTCGGAGTACTCACATTACTCCATGCACCATGTGTGCAGATTCAGGTATAGCAGAGTCCGCGCCTGAGCGCTGATTCCTTCCAGGCTAGGCAGTGATTTGGAGTTACGAGGTAGCTGTTGACGTCCGCAGCCCCTTGTCTCTCTTATCCTCTATCATTTATGTTTTCTTCAGATTGTATCGCATTCCGTACTTTGTAGACCTATAGCAGATTTCGTAGTAGCTCATGACTTGTGACACCCCGGTTTGGGCTGTGTCGGGATGGTTCCTGCTGTTATTATCGTTAAATTCCGCAATTTATGAATATTATATTATACTTTACTAGTGTTTATGATGATTCTCTATTTAAAAGAGGTGTTCTGTTTTGGTCTGGCTGGCTTTGTCTTCACGAGAGGCGCCATCACGACCGGGTTTGGGGATTGGGTCGTGACAAGTTGGTATCAGAGTCTAGGTTACTTAGGTCTCACGAGTCATGAGCAGGTTTAGTAGAGTCTCGTGGATCGGTACGGAGACGTCTGTATTTATCCTCGAGAGGCTGTAGAACCTTTAGGAAAAATTTCATATTCTTGAAACTCTTGTCGTGCAAACTTGTTGGTCCGAGTACTAAACTTCTGATATTCCATTCTCTCACAGATGGTGAGGACGCGAGCTACCGGACGAGGTGGATGACCACCAGTGCCACCCACTGAGGCCACCAGAGGCTGTGGACGCGGTTGTGGACGTGGCAGAGGCAGAGCAGCGAGGGCAGCACCTGTTGATGCACCGGCTGCCCCAGCTCCGGATCAGGCTCCCGCTATGGATGATCCAGCAGCACTAGTTCAGGCACCAGTTGTGCCTATCGTGGTTCCGGGTCTTCAGGAGGCCTTGGCAAAGATCTTATCAGTTTGCACTGGTCTGGCTCAGGCAGTTTTAGCCACTACAGCAGCAGCTACTTCACAGGCCGGGGGAGGCAATCAGACCCCCGCTGCTCGCACACCTAAGCAAGTAGTGCAGGGACTACAGACACCGAGGGCACCTCCAGCTCAGCCGGTTGCACCAGCTCAGGAGTTTATTGTGCCAGTTATGCCGGATGATGAGCAACGTCGTCTTGAGAGGTTTGGTAGACTCAAGCTTCCGTTATTCAGTGGTGCCGAGGGCGAGGATGCCCAGGGTTTTCTTGATAAGTATCAGCGGATGCTCCGTACAGCAGGGATTCTTGAGACTAGTGGTGTGGCATTTACCACCTTTCAGTTTACTAGGGCTGCCTTCACATGGTGGGAGGCATATGAGAGGCATAGGCCGGTTGGAGCAGCACCCCTTACTTGGCAGCAGTTCTCCACTCTCTTCTTGGAGAAGTATGTGCCGCAGTCCCGCAATGAGTAGTTGCGTAGACAGTTTGAGTGGTTGCGACAGAGGGATATGATTGTGTCACAATATGAGTCGAGGTTTTATGAGTTGGCTCGTCATGCCATTTGGGTGGTTCCGACAGATCGTGAGAGGATCAGGAGATTTGTTGATGGCCTTAACTATCACCTCCATATTCTTATGACCCGAGAGAGGGTGTTGGGTGCTACGTTCGAGGAGGTGGTCGATATCGCTCGCGAGATTGAGACGGTTCGCCGTCAGGATCGAGAGAAGAGGGAGGCCAAGAAGCCTCGAGGATCTGGCAGTTATAGTGGTGCGTCTTCAAGGGGCCAGTTTCAGCATGGTAGAGGTCGTCCTTTCTGGCATGCTTAGTCAGCCCGCCTAGAGTATCGCGGGGCATCTTCGGGTCATGGTCATCATGGATCTCAGCGGGGCCAGTCATCACTCAGTGCCCTTCCAGCCTAGAGTTCATCTCGTGTCCTGTCAACTCAGGGTTCTTTTATGTCGAGTGCATCAGCTGGTCACTCCGGTGTGAGGGGTTCCCTTCAGTCCCCTTCTCTAGCACCTGGGAGTTGTTATGAGTGTGGAGAGTTTGGACATGTGTGGAGGCAGTGTTCTCGTCGTATGGCTAGTTCATCTCAGCAGAGGGGTCAGCCCTCGACTACTGCTCTAGTTACCTCACCACCCACCCACCCAGCTAGGGGTGGAGGTCATGCAGCTAGGGGTCGCCCCAGAGGGGGAGGTCGATCAGGGGGCGGTCAGGCCCGTTTCTATGCACTTCCTGGCAGGCCAGATGCTATTGCTTCAGATGCTGTCATTACAGGTATTGTTTCAGTCTTCCACAAAGATGCCTCTGTATTATTTGATCCCGGTTCCACCTTTTCTTATGTGTCATCATAATTTGCTCGTTATTTGGGTACACCCCGTGAGTTTCTTGCTTTACCTGTTCATGTATCTACCCTAGTGGGCGATACTGTTATTGTAGACCGTGTGTACCGGTCATGTGTGGTAACTATTGGGGGTCTGGAGACCCGAGTGGATCTATTGCTATTGAGCATGGTGGATTTTGATGTCATTTTGGGCATGGATTGGCTATCTCCGTGTCGTGCTATTCTAGACTGTCATGCTAAGACAGTCACTTTGGCTATGCCGGGGGTACCACGGATCGAGTGGCATGGTGTAACTGATTATATCCCTAGTAGAGTGATCTCTTTCTTGAAGGCCCAGCGTATGGTTGGGAAGGGTTGACTTTCATATCTAGCATTTGTGAGGGATGTTGGAGCTGAGACTCCTAGTATTGATTTTGTCCCAGTTGTGAAGGATTTTCCTGATATTTTTCCTGCAGACCTGCCGGGCATACCACCGGACAGGGATATTGATTTTGGTATTGACCTGGTGCCGGGCACTCAGCCCATTTCTATTCCGACATATCGTATGGCACCAGCAGAGTTGAAAGAATTGAAAGAACAACTTTAAGAACTCCTAGATAAGGGGTTCATTCGGCCTAGTATGTCCCCTTGGGGTGCACCGATTTTGTTTGTGAAGAAGAAGGATGGCACGATGAGAATGTGAATTGATTATAGGCAATTGAACAAAGTAACAATCAAGAACAAGTATCCTTTGCCTCGCATTGATGATTTATTTGATCAACTTCAGGGAGCGAGGGTGTTCTCCAAGATTGATCTCCGTTCGGGTTATCACCAGTTGAAGATCAGGGATTCAGATATTCTTAAGACTGCTTTCAGGACCAGATATGGTCATTATGAGTTTCTTGTTATGTCCTTCGGGCTAACCAATGCCCCAGCAGCATTCATGCATTTAATGAACAATGTATTTCGGCCTTATCTGGATTCGTTCGTTATTGTATTCATTGATGATATTCTAGTGTACTCGCGTAGTCAGGAGGAGCACGCTAAGCATTTGAGAGTTGTGTTGCAGAGACTGAGGGAGGAGAAGCTTTATGCAAAATTCTCCAAGTGTGAGTTTTGGCTCAGATCAGTGGCTTTCTTGGGGCACGTGGTGTCTAGCGAGGGTATATAGGTTGATCCGAAGAAGATAGAGGCGGTTCAAAGTTGGCCCAGATTGTCCTCAGCCACAGAGATTCGTAGCTTTCTTGGGTTAGCAGGCTATTATCGCCAGTTTGTTCAGGGATTTTCTTCCATTGCATCGCCCTTGACCAAGCAGACTCAGAAGGGTGCTCCATTCGTATGGTCGGACGAGTGTGAGGAGAGATTTCAGAATCTCAACATAGCATTGACCACAACTCCAGTGTTGGTTTTGCCATCAGCTTCAGGTTCATATACTGTGTATTATGATGCTTCAAGAGTTGGGATTGGTTGTGTGTTGATGCAGGAGGGTAGAGTTATTGCTTATGCTTCTCGGCAGTTGAAGCCCCATGAGAAGAACTACCCCGTTCATGATTTGGAGTTGGCTGCCATAGTTCACACATTGAAGATTTGGAGGCATTACTTATATGGCGTATCTTGTGAGGTGTTCACTGATCATCGCAGTCTTCAGCATTTGTTCAAGCAAAAGGATCTTAATTTGAGGCAGCATATATGGTTGGAGTTGTTTAAGGATTATGATATCACTATATTGTACCATCCGGGAAAGGCCAATGTGGTGGCCGATGCTTTGAGCCGAAAGGCAGTGAGTATGGGGAGTTTGGCATATATTCCAGTTGGGGAGAGACCTCTTGCGGTTGATGTTCAGGCCTTGGCCAATCGGTTCGTGAGGTTGGATATTTCTGAGCCCAGTCGAGTGTTGGCTTGTGTGGTTTCTCGGTCTTCTTTATATGATCGCATCAGAGAGTGCCAATATGATGATCCGCATTTGCTTGTCCTTAGGGACAGAGTCCAGCATGATGATGCCAGAGATGTGACCGTTGGTGATGATGGTGTGTTGAGGATGCAGGGCCGGATTTGTGTGCCCAATGTGGATGGTCTTAGAGACTGATTCTGGAGGAGGCCCATAGCTCGCGGTATTCCATTCATCCGGGTGTCGCGAAGATGTATATGGATTGAGGCAGCACTATTGGTGGAGAAGAATGAACAAAGATATTGTGGGATTTGTAGCTCGGTGTCTCAACTGCCAGCAGGTGAAGTATGAGCATCAAAGACCGAGTGGCTTGTTTCAGCAGATGGTTATTCCCAAGTGGAAGTGGGAGAGAATCACTATGGACTTTGTGGTTAGACTTCCTTGGACTTTGAAGAAGTTCGATGCTATTTGGGTGATTGTGGATCGGCTGACCAAGTCTGCGCACTTCATTCCCTTGTGTACTACCTATTCTTCAGAGCGGTTGGAAAGGATTTATATTCGGGAGATTGTTCGGTTGCATGGTGTTCCTGTTTCCATCATCTCAGATAGAGGTACTCAGTTTACTTCGCAGTTTTGGAGAGCCATGCAGAGAGAGTTGGGTACTCAGGTAGAGTTGAGCATAGTGTTTCATCCTCAGACGGACGGACAGTCCGAGCGTACTATTCAAATATTGGAGGACATGTTGCATGCTTGTGTTATTGACTTTGGAGGTTCATGGGATAAGTTTCTACCACTTGAAGAGTTTGCTTACAACAACAGCTATCAGTCGAGTATTCAGATGGCTCCATATGAGGCTTTGTACGGGAGGCAGTGTAGATCTCCGGTTGGTTGGTTCGAGCCCGGCGAGGCTAGACTATTGGGGACAGATTTGGTTCAGGATGCCTTAGAGAAGGTGAAGGTGATTCAGGAGAGGCTTCGTACAGCACAGTCACGTCAGAAGAGTTATGCGAACCGAAAGGTGTCCTACATGGTCGGTGAGAAGGTCTTACTGAAGGTTTCGCCCATGAAGGGTGTTATGAGATTTGGGAAGCAAGGAAAGTTGAGTCCTCGGTTCATTGGTCCTTTCGAAGTGCTTCGGAGGATTGGGGAGGTGGCTTATGAGCTTGCTTTGCCACCCAGTCTGTCGAGTGTGCATCCGGTATTTCATGTTTCTATGCTCCGGAAGTATAGTGGGGATCCGTATCATGTTTTGGACTACAGCACATTTCGGTTGGATGATGATTTGACCTTTGATGTGGAGCCAGTAGCTATTTTGGGTCGCTAGGTTCGGAAGTTGAGGTCAAAGGATATAGCTTCAGTGAAGGTGCAGTGGAGAGGTCAGCCCGTGGATGAGGCTACCTGGGAGACCGAGCAGGAGATACAGAGCAGATATCCTCATTTGTTTGAGGCTTCAGGTATGTTTCTTGACTCGTTCGAGGACGAACATTTGTTTAAGTTGGGGAGGATGTGACGACCCGGCCAGTCGTCTCATGAGTTACCACTCCATTTCCCCCATTTCAGCTTCTTTACGCTTCGTTATCTGTGTTTTATGTGATCGAGTTTATTAGTTCGAGTTCGGAGAGGATTTGGTAAGAAATGAGAAACTTAGTCTCTTTTAAGAAGGCTTAAATTGGAAAAGTCAATCGGATGTTGACTTATGTGTTAGAAGGCTCGGAAGTGAGTTCCGATGGTTCGGTTAGCTTCGGGAGGTGATTTGTAACTTAGGAGCGCGATCGGAATGGGTTTTGGAGTTGTAGAGAAGATTTAGGCTTGAATTGGCAAGATTGATATTTTGGCAAATTCTGGTTGTAGGCAAGATTTTGAAATAGGGGTCGGAATGGAATTCCAAGAGTTGCAGTAGCTTCATTGTGTCATTTGGAATGTGTGTGCAAAATTTCAGGTCATTCGGACGAGATTTGATAGACCTTTTGATCGAAAGCATAATTTAAGAGTTCTTGGAGCTCTTAGGCCTGAATCCTATGTTAAATTGGTGATTTGATGTTGTTGTGAGCGTTCCGAAGTTTTGAGCTAGTTTGAAAGATGTCATGAGATGTGTTGGTATAATTGGTTTGAAGTTCCGGGAGTTCTGGGTAGGTTCCAGGATGTTTTAGTGCAAAAATCATAGCTGTAGCAGGTCTACAGGGGATGCAGGCCCCAGAACTCACCCATGCAGTTCGCACAAAAATAGGTGCACCCGCGTTGAGTGCTGTGCGTACCGCACAAAAGCGGCCGCGGCCGCGGTAGGTGTCATGCGGACCTCACAAAATGGTGTGCGGCCGCGATGGGGAACGATCCACTGGTCCTAGTTCGAAAGCTCATATCTTTTAATCTACAAGGAATTTTGATCTAATACAAAAACAAACATTGTAGCCCTTTGTGTCTAGTTTCCAGAAAGCTAAAGATATCGTAATTTGGACATCTGTAGCAAAGGTTATGGCCAAAATACTAAAGCCTGTCACTGCAGAAGGAGGCCTGTGCGGCCGCATGTTGCCTTTGTGCGGACCGCACTGGCTTGCACGGACCGCATGAGTTTTGGTGCGGCCCGCAGTAGCTGATACCTGAGGAGTACCTATAAATACGAGGTTTTGGGATTTTATTTAATATTTTGACCTAGAGAGCTCGGATTTTGGCGATTTTTCGAAGGTTTTTCAAGAAATTCATTAGGGTAAGTGATTTTAACTCAGATTTGGCTAGAATACATGAATCTATCACTGAATTCATCATTTAATTCGTGATTTGAGATGGAATTTGGGAAGAAAATTGTGAAACCTTTCAAAAATGTAAAATGATGATTTGAAGGACCAAATGGTATCAGAATTAGATAATTTTGGTATGGTTAGACACGTGAGGGTATGAGGATTCTGAAAATGTAAATTTTACCCGATTTCGAGACGTGGGCCCGGGGCTCGGGTTTTGCTAATTTTGAGATTTTTGATATTTTTCGAATGTTTTCGCTTGGGCTTTGCTCCCTTAGCATATTGTGACGTATTCGTTCTGATTTTGGATAGATTCGACGCGTATGGAGGCCAATTCAAGGCGCAAAGGCGTCGCGAGCTAGAGAATTAGCCAGTTCGAGGTGAGTAATGGTTGTAAATGATGTCCTGAGGGTTTGAAACCCCGGATTGCACATCGTAGTGCTATATTGAGGCAAGATACGCGCTGGATGATGAGCGTGGGGTCTTTCACTACTGGGGATTGGGTCCATCCCGATTGATGAGTTTACTGAATATTTGACTGAAATTCATTTGTTATCATCATGATTTGGGATGATTTCCATATTTGGGCTTTGTGCCAACTATTTGAACCCTCTGGGGATTTTTATCACTGTTTCCTTACTGCTTGACTTATTATTTGAACTCAGTCCTGTTGATATCTACTGTTTTACAAACTCAGCCACTTTTACTCAGCTTTGAAACTTAAATGATATTTTTACATCATGTTTTGGGCTGAGAACTACTGTTTTACTAATGCCCAAGGGGCTTATGATGATTTCTGGACTAAGTGATATGAGGCCGAGGGCCTGTGATACTATTTATGCCAGCAGTGGCTTGAGTGGTGTGAGGATATGCTGAGTGATGATGCCACGAGGTGGCTTGATATAGCGCTTGGGCCGTAAGGGGCCCCTCTGGAGTCTGCACACCCACAGTGAGCGCGGGTACCCATGTGATTTGAAACAGTGGTAACAATGACACTATATGATGCAATTTGGTCAGGTAACAATGGCTGACCATTATGCTGAGTGATTGTGAGGTAGCCCGAGGGGCCGATACTGTACTGAGAGTGAGCTCGAGGGGCTGATACTATGCTGAGCGATTGATACTGTGCCCGAGGGGCGGATTTCTACTTGTTAATTACCTGTTAAATTACTTGTTTTAAAAAGGAATACCATTTGATTTCTTTACTGATTTACTGCTTTAAGTGATTTTACTGCTTGATATGGAATTGCTTTGTGCCTTTACGTGTTTTCATACTTTCAGTCATTATTTATAATTATTACTCACTAAGTCGGAGTACTCACATTACTCCTTACACCGTGTGTGCAGATTCAGGTATAGCAGAGTCCGCGCCTGAGCATTGATTCCTTCCAGGCTAGGCAGTGATTTGGAGTTACGAGGTAGTTGTTGATGTCCGCAGCCCCTTGTCTCTCTTATCCTCTATCATTTATGTTTTCTTCAGACTGTTGTATCGGATTCCGTACTTTGTAGACCTATAGCAGATTTTGTAGTAGCTCATGACTTGTGACACCCCGGTTTGGGCTGTGTCGGGATGATTCCTGCTGTTATTATCGTTAAATTCCGCAATTTATAAATATTATATTATACATTACTAGTGTTTATGATGATTATCTGTTTAAAATAGGTGTTCCATTTTGGTCTGGCTGGCCTTATCTTCACGAGAGGCGCCATCACGACCGAGTTCGGGGATTGGGTCGTGACATAGATATCCCCATCTTTTCACCGAATCAAGTACTTTTCTATGTCCGTTCGAGGACGAACGGTTGTTTTAGAGGTAGAGAATGTGATGACCCAAAAGGTCATCTTTTGTTTTAGGATATGTTTCCATATTCTGAGGCCTTTAAATCCTTATTTTCATTCTCCTTGATTTGCGTGCGCAATCCGAGCGCATTTCCGGAAAGCCTTCATATGAAATTTAAGAAAAATATTGAATTTTGCCTTTAAAATTAATTAAAGCTGACTTCGGTCAATATTTTTGGCAAACTGACCCAAACCAATGATTTGACGGTCCCGTAGGGTCCGTAGTAAAATGTGAAACCTAGGCGTATGCCCGGAATCGAATTCTGAGGTCCCTATCCCAAGAAATGAATTTTTGAAGAAAATTGTTAACTGAAAAATTCAATGGTTTTTACAAATTGAATAATGCTTGAACTTGTTGGTATCGAGCCCGTATTTTAGTTCCGGAGCCCGGTATAGGTCTGTTATAATATTTTAACCTTATATGTGAAATTTGGTTAAAACGGAAGTAATTTGAAGTGATTTGGACCTTTGGTTGAGAAAATAGAAAGTTGGAACTATCTTGAAAATTTCATGAATTTTGGTGTTGAATTCATAGTTCTAGATGTTATTTTGGCGATTTGATCGCACGAGCAAGTTCGTATGATATTTTAAGACTTGTGTGCATGTTTGGTTTGGAGCCCCGAGGGCTCGGGTGAGTTTTGGAGAGGCTTCGGAGTGTTGGACTTAGGAAAAAATGTTGCAGGTTCAGTTCTGGTGTTGGCCTCTGATCTTGCAATTGTGAGACCAAAGTTCGTATTTGCAAAGCCTGACAGTGTTGCAATTGCGAGCCACTCATCGCAAATGCTAAGAGTAGCTGGGCCAACAGTTTTCGCAATTGCGAAGAACTCTTCGCATTTGAGAAGTAAAGCTGGGAGGGGTATTGGTCGCAAATGCGATCATTTAGTCGCATTTTCGGAGGATGATGTTCCATTTGCGAACTTTCCTTCGCATTTGCGAAGGCAAAAGAAATGTGAGGGGTTCACATTTGCGATAATTTCCTCGCATTTGCGAGCTTCGCAAATGTGAAGCTCAGGTCGTAAATGCGACATCTACAGCTGAGTAAAAGGGTCTTGGACGAGATTTTTCATTCATTCTTAAAATTTTCAAAACCTAAACTCCAAGAGGCGATTTTCCTAGAGCAAGTTCTTCCCCAAATCATAGTAAATGATTATTAACTCATTTATTTCAATCTATTTCATCTTTTTACAATATTTCATCGCAAAATCTAGGGTTTTTCTTGGTGGAATTGAGTGTTTTTGGGTAGAATTTAGGAATTTCAAAATTTGGAGATTTAGACCTCAAATTGAGGTCAGATTCCAAAACCAACTACATATCCAAGCTCGGGGGTGCATGGGTAATCGGGTTTTGATCCGAACTTTGACTTTTGACCAGGCGAGCCCGGGGTCGGGTTTTTGACTTTTTGGGAAAAATATTGAGAAACCTGTAATTAAGCATTGGGATTGAGTTCTTTAGTATTTATTGATGTTATTAAGTTAATTATGATTAGATACAAGCGGATTGGAGGTGGAATCAAGAGATAAAGCGGTAATTGAGGTTTGATTGCGGCCGTGGAATCGAGGTAAGTGTTGTGGCTAACCTTAGCTTGAGGGATTAAGTTTTGGTTGCCCTATTTGCTACTTTTTAGTTGTTGAGTACGACGTATAGGTGTGGTGACGAGTATCTATAAGTCGTTGTCGGGTCATAGCATGCGAGTGAGTTCTATAATTGTGATAGTTGTGTTTCCTTATACGTATTATTCCTGCTTAAGCTAGTTATTGTTCATGTTAACAAGTTTTACTATGTTATTCCTGGTTTGGATATTGGTTGAGTATTGGCTCAAGTTGAGATTTCTATTGTGAAATTAAATGATGAAACAAAGTTGTTTGATTATGATGCCCTTGCCGGGTTGTTGTTGTTTCTGTTATTATTATGGTGAGGAAGAGTGATAAAGCACGAAGGGTGATGTCATGCATATTTATATTATTCATATGGTGAGGAAGAGTGATAAATCATGAAAGGTGATGCCGTGAACATTTATATTATTCATATGGTGAGGAAGAGAGTTAAAGCATTAAGGGTGATACCGTGCACATTTCTATTATTCATATGGTGAGAAAGAGTGATAAAGCACGATGGGTGATGGTGTGCACGTTTCTATTATTGATTTCATAGTGAGGATTGAGAGTAAAAGCACGAAGGGTAATGTCGTGCATTTTCTGTTTGCTGTGTTTATTTATTGTTATCGGTTCAAGTGTTCTAGTTGTTTAGATTCCTTTACTGTTGTGATTCTTTGTGTTGGAACCCCCATAGCATGTTGCCCCTTCCCGTTCATTTCTGCTCAGTTCTTAGTACTTGTTATTTTGTTAGTATATTGTTTAACTGCACAGGTTTATATTGTTTGTCGTGTCCTAGTCTCGTTACTACTTCGTTGAGGTTAGGCTCAGCACTTATCAGTACATGGGGTCGGTTGTATTGATACTGCACTCTGCACTTTCTGTGCAGATCCCGGTAGTGGACCATACTGATCTGAGTTTGAGGTTGCTGCCTTCAGTCCACAAGAGACCCAAGGTAGATCTGCCGGCATTCGCAGACCCTGGCATCCCCTTCTATCCTACTTCATTTCTGTTTTATCTACTTTCGAGACAGATGTAAACTTTTCGTTCAAACCATTATTTGTAGTATTCGTAGACTGTTCGTGAGTTGTGACACCAGTTCTGGGTGGAATTTATCTTGGTTTTCATTATTAGCATAAAGATAATCTTTTAAATTGTGTTCTTCCACATTTATTTCCGCTGATTTACTTTTGTTAAGGTTTAATTATTAAAAGATAAAGGAAAAAGGTGAAATATTCTATAACGTTGGCTTGCCTAGCGAGTACAATATTAGGAGTCATCACGGTCCCGATGGTGAGAAATTCGGATCGTGACACATGGTAACTCAACAATAATGGGGCAAATATTGTTGAGAAAGCATCTACCAGCAACAGAAAGAGAAAGAAGTCGTCTGGTCCAAAGAATTACCCGACCAAGAAGAAGTTCAAAGGTAATTGCCACAACTGTGGAAAGGCTGGACATAAAGTTGTGGTCTATCGTGCACCAAATAAGGACAAGAAGAAGAGTCAAGCAAACATTGTTGAAAAGAATGATGAAATTGAGGACTTATGTGCCATGCTATCTGAATGCAGTTTGGTAGGAAATCCTAAGGAGTGGTGGATTGATTCTGGAGCCACTCGCCATGTTTGTGCTAATAAAGAGTTATTTGCCTCTTATGCTCCCGTAGGGACCGACGACACTATCTTTATGGGAAACTCCGCAACAACAAAAATTGAAGGAGTTGGGAAGATAGCTTTGAAGATGACTTCGGGAAAAGTTGTGACTCTAAACAATATTCTCAATGTTCTTGAATTCGCAAGAATTTGGTCTCTATTGGACTTCTTATCAAGAATGGTTTTAAGTCTGTATTTGTTTCTGAGAAAGTTGTAATAAGTAAGAATGATGTGTATGTAGGAAAAGGTACGCAATTGCGGGACTTTTCAAGTTGAATGTAATTGCTATTGTTATCAATAAAGTTCAAGCTTCTTCTTACTTACTTGAGTCAAATAATTTATAGCATGCACGTTTAGGTCACGTCAACTTCAAAACTATACGAAAAATGGTTAACTTGGAAGTATTGCCTAGAATGCGAAAATTTCAAATTTCAAATATGTGTGGAATCTAAGTATGTTAAATATCCTTATAAGCCGGTTGAAAGGAATTCAAATCCTTTAGACTTAATTCACACAGATATTTGCGACATGAAGTCATTACCATCTCGTGGTGGGAAAAAGTATTTCATAACTTTTATTGATAACAGTACTAGATATTGCTATATTTACTTACTCAATAGCAAAGATGAAGCAATTGAGGCATTCAAGCAATACAAAAGTTAATGGGTTTTCAATGTCTTAGCCTTATGTTTTGATGATCTAACAAACTTACTGTCAAGAACCAGATAGGGAACCTGAAACACCTAGTATACATTGCTAATCAACGGACTCCAGCTAGGACTCCAGCTAATGTGAACTACTGCAACTGTAGAAGACAGAGAACCAACTCAGGGACCTGATCCCTTGTGTGTCCCTGACAGCAGTACGAAAGTCAACTGTGTACAGCTGGAAAGTGACTGTCACAAAAACAATGCACACAGTGCAGCATAGTTCTGCAGTCACTTGTCCTTTGACCAATCAAGTGTTTACATCATTCAAGTGATGTCATCAAAGGTTCATTAACAAGAGTATTACAAAAAAAACATTCACTTGAACACTTGAGAATTCACTTCAAGCATTCAAGCCTTCTGAGACAGCGAATTTAATTCTCAAGAGCCTCAAGAACAAAGTAAAACACTACTACGGACCAGTTCCTAAATCTAGTATTTTGTAGTCCTTAGTTGAGTTGTAACTTTGTAATTGTTCTTAATTGTAATTCCTAAATTGCTTAGCTAGAAACGTTGCTTGGGAACCCCTTTGTAAAACCATAAACCCTTTGTGTTTGTGTCGTGACTAGAGTTAGTCATGAGTTGAAGTTTTTGTAATAGGTGTATTGCAAAGTGGCTTGTAATAGGTGCATTACAAGTTAGTGAGGGATTAAGAGTTTAATTCCTAGATTGCATAGGTTGTAATCTAAAATTTGCTCATAGTGAAGTTGAAATCCTATCAGTGTAGGTCATGGTTTTTTATTCCCTTGAGCAGGGATTTTTTCCACGTAAAACTCCCTGTCTTATTTACTTACTGTTTTATTAGTATTCTCAGTGGAAACTCATAGAAGACCTGGTACTCTATAGTTTGGTGGAATCATATAAACTATCAATTGGTATAAGAGCGGGTTCCTCCTATCAGGATAACACCTAAGAAGGATCTTTATGGATGCTCCACCAAATTTTGAAGAAAGTCAATCTATGTATAGACCACCCAGGTTCAATGGGCAATACTATGAGTGGTGGAAGACAAGAATGCATGATTTTATCATGGCTGAAGATTCTGAGTTGTAGGATGTCATATGTGATGATCCTTATATCCCAACAAAGAACGTCAGAGATCTTCCATTAACGATGTCAAAGCCAGAAAAGAATACACTGATGTAGACAGGAAAGCTGTGGAGAAAAATTTTCATGCTAAGAAAATTTTGGTATGTGGAATAGGACCTGATGAATACAATAGGATCTCAGCTTATGATACTGCCAAGGAGATATGGGAAGCTTAGCAGACAGCACATGAGGGAACCACTCAAGTAAAGTAATCTAAGATTGATATGCTCACCACCGAGTATGAACTCCTTAGGATGAAAGATGATGAATCTATTCAAGATATGCACAAAAGATTCACTTCCATCATAAATGAGCTAGACTCACTTGGTGAAATCATTCGCAGGAACAAGCTCGTGAGGAAGATCCTTAGTATTTTGCTGAGTTCATGGGAGAGTAAGGTGAATGCCATTACTGAAGCAAAGGACCTACAGGAGCTGACCATAGATGAGCTGGTTGGAAATCTGAAAACTTACGAGATGAAGAGGAAGATAGATAGTAAAAGAAGAGAACCAAAGAAAGAAAAGAATTTGGTACTCAAAGCTGAAAGCAATGACTCAAGTGAGGAGGACAGTGACATGGCTTACTTAACCAAAAGGTTTCAGAAGATGGTCAGAAGAAATGGAGGAATACTGAAAAGGGGCAATTCCAGCAAATCAAAGAACTATGACCTCTTCCACAAGTGTGGAAAGCCATGGCACTTCATCAAAGATTGTCCTCTCATGAAGTAAGAACACTCTAAATACAATCCTGACAAAGCAGCAAAGAGGAACCTGGTTCCTGACAAGCACTTCAAAAGGAAGAGATCGACTGACAATGTGGTGAAACAGGCTCTTGTAGCATGGGGAGACTCCTCTAGTGAGTCTAAAGAAGAAACTGGTGCAGGTGACAGTTCTATGATGGCAGTTGAAAGTGAAGAAAATGAATATGATTCAATATTTGCTTTGATGGCTCAATCAGATGATGATGAGGATGATGACAACAGTGAGGTAAACTTCAGGGATGTTCAGAGAAATCTGAAATCATACTCCCCTAAGAAACTCATGTCTTTAGCTAGTGTATTGATTGATGCATATCATAGTCTTATGGAGGATAAATATGCTTTGACCTTAGAGAAGCTGAATAAATTAGAGATGATCTGGTAGTGTGTATAGTTGACCTGAAGGAAACCATAAGTGATTTGGAGAAAGAAAAATTGTTTTAACTGAAAATATTGCTAGCATAGAACATAAAAGAGATGACTTAGTGATTGTATCTGTTGACTATAAGGAAACCATTGAGAATTTCAATAAAGAAAAAGAGTCCTTAGTGAAGAGAGTGACTGAAATTGAGGAGGAGAGAGATGACCTCTTGATAGTGATTACAGACCTGAGGAAAACTATAGAGCAATTCGGAACTAAGTCTAGACCTGGAAATTCTGGAAAAGGAAAAAAGGTAGCCAGTGAGGCACACATTAGGCTTGAAAACAAGTTGAAAGCTATGAAAACTAGCCTATGTGTTGAAATTAAGAAAAAACAAGCATCTCCAAACTGAACTGGAAAGAGTAAAAATGATCTTGAAAAGTCCCTCAAGTGGACCTGGTCCTCGGAAGATATCACTGTCATGTGTGTTAATAATGGTGGAAACATGCAGGGAATAGGGTTTCAAAAGGAGAAAACCCTTTACAACCCCCATAGCAAGTATGTTACTGTACCGATAACTAGTTGTATACCTACTGTGGGAACAATGGACATTTCAAGGAAAATTGCCAAGCCAGAGTCCAGTCTATTCAGAAAAACAAAGTGTTTGCTGAAAATGTAACTACTAAAAAGGGACCAGGTTCCACCCATAAAAAACGCATGTTACCTGCATGGACTAAGAGAGCTCTTATTCATCCTTTTGCCTACTACAAGGGACCCAAACTTGTTTGGGTTCCTAAAACTAATTCTTGATTTCTTTATGCAGGGAACAATGAAAGGAAACAATCAGCAATGGTTCATGGATAGTGGATGTTCAAAGCACATGACTGGGAATACTATGGACTTTCTTTTACTAAAAGCCCTGCAAGGAGGGAGTGTATCCTTTGGCAATGGAAAAATGGGTACATTCTCGGAGTTGGAAAAGTCAGGAAATCACTCAGTCACTCTATTGAAAATGTGTACTATGTCAATGGTCTTAAGTACAGTCTCTTAAGTGTTTCTCAGATCTGTGATAAAGGAAACAAGGTGGAGTTCTTGTCCAAGATATGTACAGTTACTAATCTGGTAACTGGTGAAGTAGTACTTGTGGCCAAAAGATACAAGAATATCTATGTTGCTGATTTCGAGTCCATACAAAGTGGTGATCTGAGTTGTCTGAAAGTTGTTGATGATGATACTGAACTCTGGCATATAAGACTGGGGCACGCAAGATTCTCTCTTCTGAATAAACTAGTTCAGAAGGACCTGGTCCATGGTCTGCCCATGTCAGTTCAAAATACAGAAAGTCTGTGATGCATATACTAGAAGGAAGCATGTGAAGTCCTCATTTAAGTCTAAAAAGGATGTCAGCACCTCAAAGCCACTCGATCTTGTTCATATGGATTTGTGTGGTCCTGTGAGAGTGCAAAGTAAGGGAGGAAAAAGATACATCTTTGTGATAGTGGATGACTACTCCAGATTCACATGGACTATGTTTCTTAGAACAAAAGATTAAACCTTTGAGGTATTTGTGGCCTTTGTGAAGAAACTCCAAGTAAAGATGGAGTCTAGAGTGGCATGTATTAGATTAGATCATGGAATAGAATTTGACAATGCCAAATTTGATGAGTTCTGTAGTGAAAATAGCATTACCCATAACTTTGCAGCCCCGAGAACTCCCCAGCAAAATGGAGTTGTGGAAAGGAAGAATAGAATTCTTGAAGAAATGGCAAGAACAATGTTGATCGACAGTGGGATTGCAAAGAACTTCTAGGCTGAACCTATCAACACTGCCTGCTACTTGGTGAATAGGTGCATGATCAGATCTCTCCTGAACAAAACCCCCTATGAGTTGCTGAACGGAAGGAAACTCAAGCTGACTCACCTAAGAACATTTGGGTGCAAATGCTATATTCTCAACAATGGAAAGGATCAACTTGGTAAATTTGATGCCAAGAGTGATGAAGGAATATTTTTGGGGTATTCTTCTTAAAGCAAAGCTTACAAGATATACAACAAGTGGACTCAATGTGTTGAGGAAAGTGTCCATGTAATCTTTGATGAGTCCTATCCCTCCTGTGAGAAAAGTAACAAGGATGATCAAGATGGGGAGTCCTTACTGGTTCCAGGTGAAGTCATCGACATGACAATTGGAAAAGGAGACATGATGAGCCAAGTGGAGACAATGTTGCCTCCTCCTCAAGGGAACCAGGTACTTCAATTACAACCACTGAAGCTGAAGAAAGAGTGGTTGATGCAGTGCAAGGTACTCCACAAGTACCTGAGAGAAGAACACAAGGGAACCAGTTAGATATACCCAGCTCCTCCACAAATGAGCCTCATATACCTAACTGGAAACACAAAAGCTCTCATCATCTTGACAACATAATTACCCATCTAGATTCTGGAGTGCAAACCAGATTAAAAGCTAGAAATTCACTTGCCTTCTCAACCTTTCTTTCCCAAAGAGAACCCGAAAACATCAAGGAAGCCTTGAAGGATGCATACTGGATTACAACCATGCAAGATGAGTTGCATCAGTTCGAAAGGAACAATGTATGGAACCTGGTACCTAGACCCTCAGATCGAACCATTATAGGAACCAGGTGGGTATTTAGGAATAAGCTTGAAGAACATGGAAACACTACAAGGAACAACGCTAGGCTAGTGGTTTAAGGTTACAATCAGGAGGAAAGAATTGATTATGATGAGACGTTTGCTCCGGTTGCTCGCATGGAAGCTATTAGAATCCTAATCGCTTTTGCATCTCATATGGAATTCACTTTGTTCCAAATGGATGTCAAAAGTGCATTTCTGAATGGACTTCTTAAGGAAGAAGCCTATGTAAAGCAACCTCTAGGGTTTGAATGTCATGAACACCCTGAATATGTATTTAAATTGGACAAAGAATTGCATGGGTTGAAGCAGGCTCCTCGATCTTGGTATGAAAGGTTGTCAAGGTTCCTCTTAGAAAATGGTTTTACAAGAGGGAAAATTGACAACACCCTGTTCCTGAAGAAACGGGGAAGGAACCTGCTCATTGTTCAGGTATATGTTGATGATATCATTTTTGGGGAAACAGCCGATTCACTATGTGAAGAATTTGCAAAACTCATAGGAAGTGAGTTTGAAATGAGCATGATGGGGGAGCCAAATTTCTTCTTGTGTCTTCAAGTGAAGCAATCCACAAAGGGTACATTCATTTATCAGCAGAAACACATCAAGGAGCTCTTGAAGAGGTTTGATATGGTAGCATCAAAAGTGATAGACACTCCCATTGCAATGGCTACTCGACTGGACATGGATGAGGCTGGATCTCTTATGAATCAAACTATGTATAGAGGCATTATTGGGTTTCTTTTCTATCTCACTGCCAGTAGACCTGATATTGTCCTTAGTGTGGGGCTATATGCAAGGTTTCAGTCAAATCCCAAGGAATCTCATCTGAAGGCTGCCAAAAGAATTTTGAGATATCTTAAGGGAATACATGACCTAGTCCTGTATTACCCCTCAGGTGATAATTTTAATCTTATTGGGTATGCTGATACTGACTATGCAGGTTATCTTGTGGATAGGAAAAGTACTTCAGGAATGACTCACTTTCTAGGATCATGTCTCATCTCTTGGGGCACAAGGAAGCAAAACTCAGTGGCCCTTTTAACAGCTAAAGTAGAATATGTAGCTGCAACTCCTGATGTGCTCAGCTCTTATGGATCAAATAGCAATTGGAGGATTTTGGGGTATTTACTAATTGTGTGCCTCTTCTATGTGATAACACCAGTGCACTCAACATGGCCAAGAATCCAGTTCAACACAAAAGAACCAAGCACATTGATGTGGACATCATTTTCTGAGGGATAATGTGGAGAAATGGCTTATCTGTATGAAGTTCTGCAGTATATAAGACCAAATTGCAGATATCTTCACCAAAGCATTGAGTAGGGAACATTTTGAAAGAAATAGGGTGAAGATGGGGCTATTGAAGCCTAATTGAGAACCCAATTCCCATTAGTTGGATATGAAAATCACCTTCAGGTAAAATTAGCTAAAGTGTTTTCTAGCCAAGTCTAACTCACTTCAATATTGTTGCAGGTAAACACGCATAATGATTATAGAAGTTGTATATGCATTGCATGGGTAATGGAAGAGGATTGAAATTTTCAAAGACAGGTCAAGAACCTGGTTCTTGTACCAAAGGTTAGTAGTCCTGTGCATTCTTTAATACACGTCCTGAAAAGGTACAAATATCAACTGCCATGTCATCCATCTTTTCAGACTCTACTGTCACGTCTTTTTGTTTTAAATCCTTTCCATCTCCCTCTGAAACGTTGCATATCCCCAAGCACTACCGCCATTTCAAAACCGGTTCATATCTCTCTCCTAATAATTATCTTCTCTCTTTTAAAAACCCTCTCTTCTCTTTACTGATCATACTCCCTCATTAAACCCTCTCCAAAGAGTCTCAACTCTATCTCTTCAATGGCTGACAATCTCCCCAAAATCCGTTCTTCAGTCATCACTAACCTAGAGAAAACCCTTGAATCCTCCATCCCTGATGAATCCTCTGTCACCATTCCTATCCTAACCACCTCTAACCTAGATTTCCCTTCACCCTCCAGTTCTAAGGCAACTATCTCATAAACCCCAAAAGTTGTTGACCCTTCGTCTCTATCCTCTGAGATTCTCATTGACCAAGGGAAAAGTAGAGAATAGGGTAAAGGTCCTAAGGTTGTAGAGGTTTCTAGGGCTAGGGTTGATCAACCTTCCGCCATTTTTGCTTCAGATTCTGTGGTGGCCATAGAGCCTATCGAGGATGAAACTATCGCGACCATCTTTGTTGTATTTGCAGATAGAGTATTGCATGAGGTAATTTCTGGTGTACCCAAGTCTTAGAGGAATGAGACACAGGGACTGGTGGGAGAAGGGACCATGGTGCCTGTTGAAGGCTCTGTGTGAGCACGTGATTTTCGCCCTACATGAAAATAACTCCTAAAAATAGACCAAAATCATTTTAATTGATTTTTATGACTTTTTCTTTATTTAGTTGCATTTCATGCATTTTTAATATTTTCAAATCATAGAAAAAATCATTAAAAATTGTCATTTTTACATATTTAACTTTTAGTCTTTAGAAATTAGTGTTTTTACTTAGTTTTAAGTTAATTAGTTGTTTTAATAAATAAAGAATTTTAATTTCTACAAAAAAAAGAGCTTAATTTAGGTTTTTAATTAAGTAAAGAAAAGAAAAGAGAAAAAAATAAATAGAAGAAAATAGGAAAAAATGTTTGGTCTTGTTTATTCAAAATTAGGCCAATCCTTAAATTGACCCCAATTAATTAGCCCAGATCTGATCCAAAACTTCCTTTGACCCAAGCCCAAATGCTTAAACCCAATTACCCACACTCCAGCCCAATTATTTTGGCCCATTAGCCCTTACCCTCATTAAAACCTAATCCCTAATTCCTTATAACCATCAGATCATTAGACCCCGAAGACCGGGAGAAAATAAAAGAGCGGCGGACCTAAAAAGATCTTCCCTCTTTTCACGTTCTTCAGCTTCTTCAATACACACATACCTGAGAATAAACAGACCATTTTTTTTCTCTTTCACGAAGAACGGCGCATCTGGAATTCGGTTGCTTCATCTCTATTTTTTTCCATTTTTCTTCTTCGAAACACCCCAAAATCATGCTTCAAATTGCAGCTGAAACAATTCCAAACAACCACCAAAAATGAGCAGCCTCCTCTCTGATTTTTAGCTCCCTTCACAAAATCACACACACAAAAAGAGCTAAAAAAACAGAATTCAATTTTGGAGAATTTAAAATCAAGATCTGAAAGCTTTGGGAATTCTAGGAAATACAAAAGGTTCAACAAGTTAGAGTTTCAAAATTTCGATCTTCTTCCCTGGGTTACAAAGATGCCGAGGACCAAATTTGTTATGGATTGCCGTTATTCTCTGCTGATTCTGCTTTTGTTGTGCTTCAATGACTTTTTCCAACCTTTATTTAGTTTTCCAAGTTAATTCCTACACAGTCAGGTATTTAACTAGACCTATAAGTTCGAAATTTGTTTTTTTTTGTAATGAAATCGTAGTTGCATTTGTTAGCCTGTTGGTTTCTATTTGTCTGCTTGTCTTGGCCTTGTGATAACTCTGTTTTAATAATATGACTCAATTGTTGATGGGTTAAAGTTGTGTTACCTGTTGTTTGAGGTTACTGCTATCACGAAAATTATCCAGTAGGTCTAGTTGAGTTTTAATAAGATGCTTATGATGCCTGCTGATTTGTTTGATAATTAAGATCATTCATGGAATAATGAGAAAATAGATCTGGAATTGTTTAATGAAGAGGTCGCATCAGGTTATGTAGGGAAACAGTCAAGTAAAGAGCAATAAATGTATAAGTGGGACTGATTATTTTTAAGATGTGTGATGCTAAGCTAAATGTTCTTAACAATTTGTTATCACAAAGGAAATGATCGTTAGTGACTTGTTAGCATAACGATTTCATTCCTGGAGTTTAGATCAAGTGAACCACGAACTGGTATTGATACTGCTTATGTAACTATGTTTGAATGGAGTATATATTTTTAAAATGTGAGTAGATTTGTTTGGATAGGTTCGATCCATTCTAGTTTAGATAGAGTGATCTTTTCTTATCATGTTTTGAAGTTTATGCTAGAAATTTGGTTTCATAACCTGTTCTTAAATGCTTGAGCAATTCCATAAGATTAGAATGAAATTAATAAGATTATAGTTTTCTTTTACTTTACGTTAATAGTTTCAGTTAGGATTGTGCTAAAATTGTTCTCCACAAATCTAGTCCATAATTAATGGCCCCACAATAATCTCAAAAAATAGTTTAAGAATTAATTCATGAACATCGTAGCTTGCTTTAGGTGCGATTAATAAACCATTGTGACTATGGGTACGGTTCTCGTGACATAGCTACGATACCTAATTCCAAAATTCGGGGGTGCATTTCATGTAACCCGATTATAACAACTTCGAATAATAAAACCCTTTGAAATAATTTGAGGCGTGCCATGGCAAACAAAATTTATAATCCATGGCCCTCATAAGATTAGATTCAGGAACTAACACTTAAAGAAAAAGGTTTGAGGTGTGCCATAAATAAATTAAATCATCCATGGCCCTCGCAAACTTGAAAGTGCGTAATTGCTTTAGGCGCGCTATTTAAATTAATTTTCTTAAACTCGGGTGTGCATTTCATGTGACCCAAATCCAAATCTCAACAACGTTAAATAAAAAGTATCGTGGACCGCGGGTGCATTTCATGTGGCATGGTTCAAAGACGTGTTTTAGATAACGTTGAATCTTTCTAAAAATTAATTAAAAGTGGATAATAATTTAAAATTATACCATAGGTTAAAACATGTTTTAAAATCAGATAATAGGCCAATTATGATAGTTTAAGCGATCGTGCTAGAACCACGGAATCAGGAGTACCTAACACCTTCCCTCGGGTTAACAGAATTCCTTACTCAGAATTTCTGGTTCGCAGACTTCAAAAGGAAAGTCGAAATCTTCCTCGATTTGGGATTTAAAAATAAACTGGTGACTTGGGACACCAGAAAACAAACCATCCCAAGTGGCGACTCTGAACAAAAATAAATAATTAATCCCATTTTGAATAATGTCACTTAAATTGGAAAAACTCCATTGTACTACCTTCGGGTAGTGTAAAAAGGAGGTGTGACAGCTCTGGCGACTCTGCTGGGAATCATTGCCCAGAATCTCTGGTTCAAGGTTCAAGAATTCGAGCTTAGAATAGCTGTTATGATTGGCTTTATTTATTATCTGATTTTTGTACATGTTTGAGCCCAATATGCTAAATGCCGCTTTTACCGCTTTGATATTTTGTGAACTGTATATAAACTGTTACGAAACCCTTCTTCTCTCTGAGTCTTCTAAATCACTTGGGGAGTGTGCACTTCGTGTGACTCCTTTTCTGTCTAGAGTCTTATCCCAATTTTAGAACGAGGTTCGGATAAGTTGCAAAGCCGGTGAAGCTTCTGTATTCCCGGTACGCTGCCCCCCCCCCCCCGGCTCGAGCTGTCAGCTCGGGTAAGCAAGGTGTAGAATAATACACCCAGGTTTTAAACCTAGTATAACATAGCCTCATGACGGATCCCTAGTAGGAACGCTTATTTGCATCACGTGCATTTGACTTTGGGGACTCAACGCAGGGATTGGGTCCGTCTAGGACAGGTGTACCCAAAAATTAAAAGACCATCCTGATGCATCTTATGTGCTACTTGCGCATTCGTTTGATTCGGCTTGCATGTTAATCGGCTTCCAGAATAGGGAAAGAAAATGAAAAAAAAATGAATGAAAAAGAAAATCAAAAAAAAAGTGAGAGGTAGGCATTTAGAAAATTCTGAAACTCTGCCGAAATCCTGGAAAAAGAAAAGTCATTTCAAAATGATCCAAAATTCTAAGTGCCATGTTTCCCCTATTCCGTCAAAACTGACCGAACTACACGGGTCTGATTCACGGATGTGAGACACGTAGGCAAACCTCATCAATTCCGACCCCAATTTTCAAAAATCCAAAAATATTTTCCTTTAGTTCCTTCTTTAGGAATCTTTCCTTAGAAAATTCAAAAAAAAAATAAGTTTTTTTTTAAACTCAGAAAGATAAGAAATAAAATCAAAATCAAAAAGAATAAAAATCCGAAATATGGGTTTCTTTCATTTTGAAGTAGTTTTCCCAAAAAATCAAAAAACAATCTTTTCCTTGTTTAAAAGTCTTTCTTTCAAAAAAAATTGAAAAATTGAAGTCCAAAAATATTTTCGCTTTTCTTTAGAAGTGCTTTTATAAATAAATAAAAACTCAGAAATCCAAAATATTGTTCTTAAAAAGTCCCTCTTTCGAAAATTAAGAGGCAACCTTTAAAATCCAAAAATATTTTTCTTTCTTCTTTAGAAAAAGAGAAAACAAATGAAAATTCAAACAAAAATATTTTCTTTTTATTTTTAAAATTCCCAAAGTTCAAATCAAAAGCAAATGAATTTTTTAGAAGTCTTTCTTTCAAAAACAAAACAAAAATCAAATTTCAAAAGCAAAAAATCAAAAATATATTTCCTTTCTTCTTTTAAAGCTGTTCTTTCAAATATTCCAACCAAAAAAAAAAGTTAGTTTATTTACTCCATTTTCGATCTTCCCGAACTACGCAAGATCTGATTCATGCGGGGTCATGATACGTAGGCAACCCCCATCGGATTCGATCATAGCTATAAAATAAATTGAGTGAAAAAATAAACTGGAAAAAAATTGAGTGAAAAAGAAAGAAAAAGTGAAAAAAAGCGACAAAAAATAAAAAAAATAAAAGAGTGACAAAAACAAAAAAAAAAGAAAAAGAAAAGAGAGTGCCAAATAATAAAAGAGCGGCAAAAATGAGATGAAAGAAAAATCAAGAGTGATTAAAGAGAGGCAGAAATGAAGAAAGGGGGTACAGAGTAAAAAGGGCTAGTTAAGGCCGGGATAAAACATGCAACCGTTCAAACACACGGTAGAAGCGTTTAACTATTAGGTACATTGCATCCCAACGTGTGATTTCCTATATGTTAAATATTTCAAAACTAACAAGGTTGTTGGATGTGCAAACTAGCCAGGTTTTGGTGGTTGGTTTTGTTGGTAGTCTAGCCTCCCTCCTTCACAAAATCCAAAGGAACAGATGGACTCCGCAAGCAATCTACCAATCATCGGTCCTGAGGATATCCCAGCATCGGCTATTCTGCAGCTAGAATCAGCAGCTGCTGAAGAGAATAAAATGTTGCGTCTCCGCATATTGAAAATGTGGGATGCCTGGTCTAATGGTAGGAAACCGCCAAGTGCAATCCCTGGGCTCCATGAATTGATCCCCAGGTCAGGTGAGGTTACCAATGCGCTTGTGCCCAACCCGCTCATCCCATGCGGGCACCCTCCAATGCCTTCCAATGATCCTGGCATGCCTTCTGTGGTTCGCCCCCAGGCACCGACTCCAATGTTCATCTTTTAGGGTCCACAGCTTCAACCAGAAATAACATATGTGACCCCGTACTCTTTCACTCAACCTCCGCAATATGATCTCTCGGTGGAGCAAGAAAAGGTTGTTAAAAATCCCGAGCAAGAGGAAATGGCTTGGAAGATGAAGAGCCTGGAACAAAGCCTAAAAAATATGCAAGGTCTGAGTGGTCAAAAAAGTGTCTCATACTCTAACCTCTGTATGTTTCCCTATGTCCACTTGTTAGCTAGCTTCAAGATGCCAAAATTTAAAAAGTACAACGGGCACAGAGACCCGGTCGCTCATCTGAAACGATACTGTAACCAGTTGAGGGGTTCTGGTGGGAAAGAGGAGCTGCTAATGGCCTATTTCGGGGAAAGCCTCACCGGAATTGCTTCTGAGTGGTATACAGATCAAGAAACTACTCATTGGCACGCGTGGGACGATATGGCCCGAGATTTTGTTCACCAGTTCCAGTATAATGTGGACATCGCTCCCAATAGAAACACTTTGTCCAATTTGAAAAAGAATATCACGGAAAGCTTCCACGAATAAGCTGTCAAATGGCGTGAGCAAGCTGCAAGGGTAAAATGTTCAATGGACAAAGTTGAAATGGTCACGGTCTTTCTGCAGGCCCAAGAGGCTGACTACTTCCAGAACATGATGTCCGCTATGGAAAAGTCATTCGCTGAGGCTATCAAAATTGGAGAAATGGTTGAAAACGGTTTGAAAACGGGCCAAATCTTGAGTCATGCTGCCTTTAAGGCCACATCACAGGCTGCTCAGAATGGTTTGGAGGGTTTGATGAACAGAAATGGGAATGAAGAGAGAGTCATGATGGTTTCAAGCTCGAGGGGGGCCTGCAAGTCATTCAGCCAATCATATATGCCTCATATCATCCCACAACATTATTATCCCCTTCAAGATGATGCTTATGTCGTGGCACCGCCTCCCTATGTGGTGGTGAGCGCGCAATCTTACACGCAGCCACAACATTATACACAAAACTGAGCTCCACCTCCCATAAATGTCCATCCTTACCAAGCTCCATATAATCCCCAACCAGATGTTCCCCAGCACAATCCTTGCCCCAGAGAGCCTTTCAGAAAGAATCAGTTCACCCCTATTGGTAAATCATATGCAAGTTTGTTCCAAAAGCTAATCAGACTAAATCTATTGCAGTCAGTGGCCCCGAACCGGCCGAACCCCGAGTGCCCCTTGCACCGAGCTGATGCTATATGTGAATACCACTCTGGAGCAGTGGGACACAGTACAGAGGACTATTGGACCCTCAAAAGGGCAGTTGAGGATTTGATTGAAGTTGAGAGAATTATTTTTCGAAATGAAGAAGCTCCTGATGTGATGAACAATCTGTGGCCTGCCTACAACATCGGGCCAATAGTCGGAATGATTTGTGAAGCTGAGGAATTTGATCCGGCATTGAAGGCCATTACAGCCATTGTCAAGACAGGAGAAAAGCCAAAAAATGATCGCCAAGCATGAAAGTTCCCCATTAGATGGGAGTCTCGGTAGCCAGGCTTGCTATCCTTTCTACATCCGAATTATCTCAGGGTGTGATCCGGATGTTTTACTTTATTGTCTTACTTTCTGATGTAAACCCTTCTATCTTCAAAAATTAATAAAAAATTAAAAATGAAATTAATATTTCATTGTCTAGGAATGTCTCTTTTCTTAATCTTGTCATTTTTCTTTCTTATTCTCTTTTTAGTTCTGTTAAATGCAGATTTCAATAACATGACATGCTTGTGGACTTCATGCCCAGATCCTGAAAGTTGTCAAACCTCGAAATAATGAATCAAGGATTAAATTGCAATGAATATAAAGTTTAAGGAAATAAAACAAAGAGTTGGAACATGTGAAGGAAAATTGGTTCTAGATTGGAAAGGTTCATACATTGCAACAAGAGTACTGCCAAAAGAGTGCGTTGTACTTGGGACACGTCGAAGGAAATGTCCCTGAAACAACTATCAATGCAAATGCAGTCAAAAGGTACTCTGTTTGATCCTCCATATAGCATTAATATTCCCCGGTTGGGATGAAGAAGGCTTTTATTCTCGCTACCCAAACACTATCAACCCTTCGCAAACCCTTTGAGCCGGTTAGTCTTTGACTACCCTCATTGGAACCTAAAAGTGTCATTGAAAAAAAAGAAAAAAAAGAGAAAAAAAAGAAAGAATTGGAAAAATGAAAAAAGGAAATAGAAGAAAAAGAAAAAAAGGAAGAAAAGACAAAGAAAATGAAAAAAAAAACGAGGAAAAAAGAGAGAAAACAAAGCAAAACAAATAAAACAAAAGAAAATCAAAAAACAAAGTTTTCCTGAACTACGTTCGACTTGATTCCGAAAGGATACGTAGGAAGCCTCTCTCTGGGGTTCAGTCACACCAAAATAAAAATCCAAAGTCCCCCCAAAAAGCGAAACTGGGGCAGATGTTATAATGGTTCGGCAATGATCCCGCTTGAATGGTTCCAAAGTTGTAATTCAGTCCAAATCATGTTTGCCCAAATCCTTTCAAGTCCTTCCGATCAATCGGTGAGAATGCTCAGAGATTGGAGAACGCAGCTACTTGGACCCGATGCAATCAAATGAGAAAAATAAAATGAGAGAGTCTTATTGGTAAAAACCCACACGGGCACCGTAAGGCGATGGTAAGCAGAGAAATGGAAAATGAGAGAGTCTTGTTAGTGAAAACCCGCAAAGAGCACTATAAGGCGATGGTGAGAAGAGAAATGAGAGAGGTCATCTCATGAAAACCCGTAAAGGGCGCCCCTGATCGAAAAGAGGATCCTCACAGCCATCGGCATTGATAGAGTCCTGGCAAGATTTCTCAATTTTGAGGCAAAAGTTGTGATGAATTTCTGAGAGTTGGACGGTTTACACAGATCAGACATCCAGTCCAAAAGGCATGTCATGTTCATTGAAGTCCACATGTACTCCAAATAAGTCCTTCTTTCCTTTCCCCGAAAGGGACACTTCTTGTTTTAAACTCATTCTCCATTCCATTGTTTGTTTTCTTTGAATCCCTTTTGGTCTAACTCTGTTCCAAAACTGAGGCAAAGAAGAGATAGTTGTGAGCACGCAATTTTTGCCCTAAGCAGATTATTCCCAGCGATTCAAACAAAACAACTTCTTTATTATTTTGCAATTTTGTGAATTTTTGTGTTATTTTCTGTTAATTGTTTGTAATTTTGTTTGTGCATTTTAATTAACGAAAAATACAAATATGTTGCATTTAACATTTAGGACCTAACTTTACATTTTAGGGTTAATTAGTAAATCATTTGTTTTGTAAAATGGAAAAATCACAAAAATAGCTTAAAACTGCGCTTTTTATTCTAGCTTTGATTTTGTCATGTTTACTATTAATTTGTCTTGAATTAATTGTTTTAATCATCATTTTAGGTTCAATTAGTTTTTAGTTAATTAAGAGCTCTAGGAATTTCGATTTTTATTAATTTTTGAAAAGAAAAAAGGGGGGGGGAATTAATTTGTTGAAAAAGAAAAGAAAAGGAAAATAAATAGGCTGGTTTATTTTTGGGGCCAGATTTGCATTGGCCCAAACAATCCCCTCCCCAAACCAGCGGTCCAGGCCCAAATACCTGATACCCGGCCTGCTCTCCCCCTTAAAGTGAAACGACGTCGTTTGGTGTAGCATTTATCTCAGCCGTCGATGTTTCTAGATCCAATGGTTCAGAACTAGTGATCCTGAGTTATATAAATGTCCGAAAGTTAGCCCACCCCTCTCAGACCCCCCCCCCCCCCACCCCCGGTCCATCTCTAACCTAAACCCTAAAAACCAGCCGCCCCCATATCCTTTCATCGGAGCTCGCCGGCGGTGAACGACACCTACTCCAAATTACCCCAAAATAACACCACGAGACCTCCTCTTCTCCCTCATCATGAATCCACCACCCGTTTCCTTCAAATCCCGCCCTAGCTCGTCGAATCCTCGATCAAAGATTCTCCGGCCAAAACCCAAAGTAACCCAATTACCACCAAATTAACACCATGTGACCGCCTAGGCCTCCTCTACCCAACCCCCATAGCCCTATCTCTCGAATCTACCTGGAACAGCTCGAATATCAAATTGAAGGTTTTCGACCAAAAACCCTAATGCAAAGTCTCCATGATTTCGGACCCTAACAACCCTAACCAGGTGTTTTCTTATGAAAACACATGGTTAGGGATATTACGGGTCAGAAATTTCGAGGGATTTGGAGAAACAACCACTGGACGGAGCTCTTTATTGTTAGTGAGTTCTTGTTGGCATTTTCTTTTATTTCAATTCCTTTTCCTTTTCTGATTTTCTGCATGTGTGAATTCCATGGTTAATGTCTAGTTTAATTTGCGTTTTAATTTTTGTCAATATTGTTCTAATCTTGTGTCCTGATTTGTTTTGATTAAGTCTAGTTGTTTGTTTGATTTTAATATGTTCCAATTCCCGATCTTAGTTTGATTTTTAGTTAAGCCGTTGATAATTTGTTAATTAGTTTTACTAAGTTTTGTTTGAATTAATTTCTGGTGTTCCTTTAGTTTAGGTTAATTACTAGTTAGTTCAGTTTCAGTTTAATTAGTCGTCGTTTGGTAGTTAGTTTGGTCATTAATTCTGAGTTCAATCGATAGATTCAACAAGAGTTTAAATTGGGGTATATTCAGAGCTTAAGAAACTGCCTTGGTTATAAATGTAATTTTAGTTTAAGTTCAGGGGTAGTTTAGGCATGGAAAAGGGATGTTTTGTTAAGAATAGTAATTTCAAAACCAAAATAAGGGTAGTATAGGTATTCTATAGGTAGAAGAACACCCTAGGGCCTTCTAGAAGAGAGTCTTGGTATAAGTTTCATCTTTTTAGAAGCAGTAACTTGAGTAACAAGGCAGAAATAGGAGGATCAAACTGAAAATGAAGAGGGACTAAAAAGAAAACCAAAATCTGATTATTCACTCTTGTGTTGCCTATAAATTGGCATTCTCATGCTTTTAGAGGGGATTCTGGGCTGGGGGAGGTTCAACGATAAAAATTCCCACCTACAGCTCTCTCCCTTTCTCAAAATTTCAGATTAGCATTTGAATTCAAATATACAAAAAATACAAAAACAGACAAAAATACAAAAAACCAAAAAAAACAATACCGTCCCATGGAGTAGTAGGCTGATTTCGAGTTTTTGTTAGTAAATACAATACATCTTCTAGTTTGAGCTTGAGTGCTTTGGATTCTGGAGTTCTGGTTGATTTTTAAATGGTTTTGGTTTCATTTGAGTTGGTTTCGAAGAGATCTGATAGTTCTGCGTAATTTTCAAGCACTTCTGGTTTTTGAATCTATGCTGGACAATTTTTTTTTACACTCCATTGATTGCTGCTGGGGATTCAAATTGATTTCTGAGCTGCTGCTCGAGTGTTTTTGCTTCAGCTGACCTCCATTTTGCTTCATTGTTTGTTCTAATTCCAAGTACATGCCCTGAACTCGATGCGTGTTAACATCCAATTGAAATGAAATGAAATGGAGGCTTAATTTCAGTTGCATCTTCAGTTATTTCAACATTTGCTTTTGTAATCAATTGTGGTAATTTGGAGTGATGTTTTTCTAGGAGGGATTTGAACTGACTGAATTTATATTTGTAATGGACTGTTAATTTATAGTTATCAGCTGTAGTTAGAATTTGATTTATGTTAGCATTTCTCTGTTTAAATTTTGAAAATCAGAAATAGCTTGAACTGATGATTAGTTCGGATTGGAAATTTAATTTGAGCTGTGATGTGCATTCACGTTAGTGACTGACTGCGTTCGTACAAAACCAAATTGAAATACGCTGTTAAAGTGACCTTAAGTCCAAACCAAACTGAGAGCTGAAATTAGATTCAAAGTATGTTCAAATTCGATCATGATAATAAGTATTAATTGGAGATTAGGAGTTAAACAGGTTTTTTTTTTAATAATCTTTGTACATGCTAGCCTATTTGCTGAGTTGTAGTGGGATTTAGTGATTTGAGCATCAATTGAATTGTGAACTATGTTGGCTTAATTCATTTCAGTAGATTTCAACAATCGTGTAGTAAGCCGAGTTGGGCCTCACATTAATTGAGCTTCTTGGGGCCTGCTTCTCGTCTGAATGCGGCCCATGTCTGGGCAATGCCTTCTAGCACAGGCAGAATTGAATGATGAGGTGCCAAAGGCCCAGACGCTGCAAGCCTCAATGAGTCTAGGTTGTTTCCATTAAACCATTAGTTGGGCATCTTAGTAAGGACACATGGACGTGCTAATTAGGTAGTATCTTTTCTTTATTTTTAGAGACAAACAAAAATGGAAATATAGTTCACTTCAGGATATCTTTAAATTGACGAGATGAGCCTCGCCGAATAAAACTACAAATTGTGGGGCCCTCAATAGATATTGTATTAACTTTAGACTTCGGGATGGGCCATTTAGCGAATTTCACGGCCTTGCTCAAAATAATATTACTTTAGACTCTTTAAGCATGATATTAATAAAATTACCTTCTTAAACTCGGGTGCGCATTGATGCGACCCAAATCCAAATCTCAACGGAGTCAAAATGTGTTAACAACCACGGGTGCATTGATTGCGACGTGGTCCGAGACGCATTTTCGCGACGTTGCAATTATTTTAAAATAATGATAAAAGCGGTTTATAAATAAAAGGTACATAAGCTAGCATGTATTAAAATCAGATAAAAACAAATACAATAGTTAAGTGACTGTGCTAAAACCACGGAACCCGGGAATGCCTGACACCTTCTCCCGTGTTAACAGAATTCCTTATCCGGATTTTCGGTTTGCAGACAGTAACACAAAGTCAAATTTTCCTCGGTTCGGGATTCAAAACCGGTGACTTGGGAAACCATTAATTTTCCAAGTGGCGACTCTGAATAAATCCCGTTTCGATTGTCCTTTAATTGGAAAAACTCTTTTATGCCCTTGCGGGTGTAGCGAAAAAGGAGGTGTGACAGCTCTGGCGACTCTGCTGGGGATCGAACCCAGAATCTCTGGTTCAGGGTTCAGAATTCGAGCTTAGATAAGTTGTTGTATTTGGTTATATTTGATTTTCCTACATGTTTTACGCTGATTATGCTACTGCTTTGATATCATTTGAAGTGTATATAAACTATGCCGACACCCTTCTCTCTTCACCTCCGGGGATGTGCTTACTGGTTGAAACTCCCTATTCTGTTAGTGTCATGCCCTGAAATAAAAAAGAGGCTCGGATAAGTTGCAAAACCGGACGATCTCGCGGGTCCCCGGTACGCTGCCCCCTCCTCGACTCGAGTTGTCTGCTCGAGTGCACTGTTTAGAACACATACCCAGGTTTTGAACCTAGAATAACTTGACTTCATGTCGGATCCTAGTAGGAGCGCTTAATTGCATCATGTTGCATTTGACTTAGGGGACTCAACACAGGGGTTGGGTCCGTCTAGGGCTAGCAACCTGAAATGAAAAGACTATCCTGTTGCATCCTATTTGTTTTCGTGCATTTATTTGTCTCGGACATGCATGCTGGAATGTTGGAAAATTGAGAAAAAGAGGAAAAGAGAAAAGAGAGAAATAACAGTTAGGGGGTTAATTGATTATTTTAGAAAAACCAATGACCAAATACTGTCGAAACTCTGCCGAAATTTTGAGAAAATGGAAAAAAGGAAAATGGTTTATTTTTAATAGTTTGTTTTACTAAAAAGCAAAGGAAAAATAGAAAAAGAGTCTTTTATTTTTGGAAAGTTATTTGTTGAAAAAGAAAAGAAAAAGAGTCTTTGTTCTGGTTGGGGAAAAATAGGTTGTTTATTGTTTGTTGAAAATGAAAAGAAAAGGAGAGTCGTTATTTTGTCTTTTTTTCAAAAATAGAAAAGGAAAAATAGTTTGTCTTGCCGTAGAAAATGAAAAGAAAGAGCCTTGTTTTCAAAATATAGTTAGTTTTTGTGCCCGAACTACGCAGGTTTGATTCTCACCGGATGTGAGATACATAGGCAACCCTCATCGGGTCCAACCTCCCCTTTGCAAAAATAGCCAAAAATATTTAAGTTTAAATTTTGGCATGAATAAGTCGGGTGATGCTGTTTTCGTCAAAAACAGCCGAACGTTCCCGAAATGGACGTCGAAAGGCTGACTTTGCATAACGGTCACCTTTGGTCAATTTTGATTTTTGACCGGTTGACTCTCACAGCCTTAAAATCTTCGTCCTTGGGAGTGCTAAAAGGCCGAGTTCGAAAACCGGGTCTTTCATTTTAAATTTGAAAAAGGAAATAGTTAATTTTGTTTCGAGTCAAATAAAAGTTTTGTTTTTGCTTAAATCACTTTAATAAATGTGCAGGATGAGCACGATGCAAAACGAACCTTTTTCAATAATGACTAAAATCCCTTTCGAGTTGTGTCTATGGTGGAACGATTTAGGCAAAGAAGGACAAGACGAAGTCAAGAAATATTTGAAAGGTCTTACGGGTTTATTGGAAATCAAGCCTTGGGGTGATATTATAAGAGCGTTGGTCACCTGCTGGGACCCGACGCACAATGTCTTCCACTTCTCAGATTTTGAGCTCACCCCAACTCTGGAGGAAATAGCTGGGTACATCGGAAATGCTGAGGTTCCATTAAGAGAAAAATATCTGGTTGCTCCAAGATCCATCACGGTCCATCGGTTCTTAGATTCATTGAAGATACCCAGGACAGTCCATAATCCAGATTTGGCAAAAGGCTTCTGCACTCTGTGCTTCATATACGACAGGTACGACCACGTGGGAGGGTTTAACAAGACGGACATCAAGCTATGCAGTAAAAATAACCGTCAAAAATGGGATGAGCACAGACGGGTGGCTTTCATGATAACCTTTTTGGGCCTCCTGGTGTTCCCAAGGAAAGACGAGAATATTGATATAAAAGTAGTCGGGGTCGTCAGTACCTTGCTTACTCAAGATGAAAGCACTCTTGTGCCTATGATCGTGTCTGACATTTTCCGAGCTCTCACTGCCTGCAAAGCCGGAGGCAACTTTTTTAAGGGGTGTAACTTGTTGCTACAAATGTGGATGACCGAGCATCTATGCCACCGTTCCCAGCTCTTGAGTTATGGTTCGTCTGACAAAACGTGTATATGAGAGTTTTACACAAGGATTGACGGGGTTAGTCTGCCTGAAGGATTAACAACATGGATATCATACTTTTGTACTCTCACGGACAGTCAGATACAGTGGACGTTGGGATGGTTGCCTGTTGAAGAAATCATATACATGCCAGCAGCTAGGTCGCATTTTCTTTTGATGGGACTTAAGAGCATCCAGCCTTATGCTCCATGTCGGGTTCTGAGACAACTCGGGAGATGCCAAACAGTGCCACGGGAGGAAGATCTTAGTGCTCAAGTAATTGAGATTAGCCCTGACGGACAGTTTCCCGAAGCAAAAGTCCGCGAGATTTGGAATGAATGTCAATATCTACAAGCAGATACTTGTGTGCAGGATCGGGCCAAAGGAGAAATGTCGCCAGAATACCTCGCATGGTACAGAAGAGAGCTTGAGCATCAGAGTCTAGTTAAAAGACCCCACATCCAGGATTTCACTGAATCATCACAAGAACAATGGGGTTGGCTAGCAAAATAAGAAGGTTATCAGGATGAAATCGGCAAGCTAAAACAACAGATTGGAGTTCTGAAATTTGAGAACAGTGTACAAGTTGCTGCTGATCAGGGAGAAAAGAACAGGTTGGCCCAAGAAAACGAGGCACTTAGGGCCCAAATCTAGCAAATGAGGATAGCTGCCAATAACCAACAAAGGAGCCGGTCGGACGAGCGGTTGATAAAGGGGCTGAAAAAGGAAATTAGTGAGTGCCGGGATGAGCTAAAAAAATCCGAAGGCACCATAGCGGAACTCCGAGCACAGTGGGTAAAAAGAACAGAAGAACGCACCCATTACATGCAACAATTAAAGAAGGATTATGAAAAGACCATTGCTAGTCTGAAAAGAAAAGTGGTCACCCTTGAGGATAAGGCAGCTAAGCAAGCTAAAGCTTTTGAGACCGAAAGTGGACACTGCTATGACTTACTGGCCCGAATGGAAGTAGAAATATAGCAGCTACAGGATCAGCATCTTCAGGATTCTCATGTGTTGGAGGCTCGCAATAATCAAGTAAGGCGATTGTTTATAGAAAAGGGTCGAACAAGAGACAGGATTGAGACCATTGCCCACGCCATCCTCAGGAGATGTTGGGCATGTGAAGACATGACCCGCACTACCTTCTTTTCGGCAGTAATGATTTATGTCAAGCGAACCATGTATGAGCTGGAGCAAATTGAAAGGGATTTGGCACCTAATCCCGCGGCGAGGCCGAACGATGCCCCGCGGGCACCCACTTTTGAAGCACTAATGTATTCATAGATCGAGTCTGTATTTTCCATTCTAGAGTTTGTTGTTTGTCAGTCTATTTTCTTTTTGCGTCCAAGTATGCTAGTATGTTCGGAGTTTGTATTTGAGTTTAGTTGGAGTCCGTTATTTTCCATTCAAAATGTTTAGTTTGTAATAGAATGTTGTGGTAATGAAAATCTGAAAATTCCCAAAATTTGTTCCTTTATTTTGGCACTTATTTTCACGAACTATGCCTGGTCTGATTCGTGCAGGGTCACGATACGTAGGCAATCTCCATAGGATTCGACCGTAACCAAGTAAAGAAAAGAAAACAAAGAAAGGGAAAGAAGAAAGGGAAAAGCGGAGAGACGAGGAAAAAATGAATGAAAATAAGAGAAGAGAGAAAAGAAAAGAGAAAAAAAAACAAAAAGAAAAGAGAAAGCTTACAGTTGGAACTAAGGAAATGCCGGGATGACGCATACGGTCAAACAAATGCACAATAGAAATGGTTAACTGTATAAGTGCATTCATGCCCAATGTGCGGTTATCCAATCTGTTAAAACCTAATCGCTAATGGAATTGTTGTCTAAATGTGTGAGTCCAGGTAGGTGGTTAGTTGTTTGGCATTCTGGCAACCCATCCATACAACACCTGGTCTAAAGATAAAGTGAACATGACTGGCCCGGAATCTGATACGAGTATCGCTGACCCATCGAAAGAAGTAGAATAAATGGACGTTCATGCAATGAGGGAGGAAATGTATAAGTTGAAACAACAGATGGCTGAAATGTACCAAGCCTGGGCGAAGGGGCATCCACCGCCAGTTTATCCTGCTAACCCCGTTTATATCCCACCATTGGCTCAGCCCCAGGAGCCGCCCACTGTGAATTCATCTCCAGCATTTCCCCTCTACCAACAATGCCAAGGCACCACTTCTCATACATCACAGGCTCCTCCATCCAAACAAGTCTCATACCCTCCTCCACTAATCACTCCCATTTTTGTAGCACCTCCGCCTGCTACCCTACACCGATCCCCCAGTGAACCTCCGTTCCAGATGCACGACAACCAGTATTATCCCTCTGAGCCTACCTTCAAAGTACCAGAACCCTAATCTTATACCCCTCATCTTGATCTCATGGCAGGCACTGAGAAGCCGCTCAAAAACCCTGAGCAGGAGGAGATGATCAGAAAGGTCAAAAGCCTGGAGCAATCATTCTGAGACATGAGGGGTTTAGGGGGCCAAGTAAGTGTGGCCTATAAAGATTTATGTCTGTTCCCAGATATTCAGTTACCGGCCGGGTTCAAGATGCCTAAGTTTGATTTGTACGACGGGCATGGCGACCCAGTAGCACATTTAAGGGGATTCTGTAGCAAGATGAGAGGAGCAGGAGGGAGAGATGAATTGCTGATGGCATATTTCAGCCAAAGTTTGAGCAGATCGGCGTTGGAATGGTACACTAGACAAGACCATAGCAGGTGGTACACCTGGGATGACTTGGCCCAAGCCTTCGCCTATCAGTTTCAATACAATCTTGAAATCATCCCAGATCGACTGTCATTGGATCGAGAAGAAGCCCGGTGAGAGCTTTCGAGAATATGGGTTCCGTTGGAGAGAGCAAGCGGCGAGGGTTGACCCCCCAATGAAAGAGAGTGAAATGGTTGATTATTTCTTGCAGGCTTTAGAGCCCACCTATTTTGGTCATTTGGTGTCAGCAGTGGGCAAGTCCTTTAATGAAGTCGTGAAAATGGGAGGCATGGTTGAGGAGGGACTCAAATCCAATAAGATCATGAGTTATTCAGCAATCAAAGCAACCACCCAAGCCACTCAAAACGGCACTGGGGGTGTGCTTGGGAAGAAGAAGAAAGAAGAGGTTGCAGCTGTCGAATTCGGAGCATGGTCCAGGTCTAAAAGCCCTTCACCCTATTACAACCAACCCAGACCTCATCACCCAAGTTATCCTTATACCCCATATGGCCCTCCTCAACACTATTATCCACCACCAGAGCCACACTTTTCTGTCCATCATGCCCAAACTTATACCCAGCCTCCGGCTCACGTGCAATGGCGTGCGCCGGCTACCCAAAACACATACCCAACTCCACAAAACACATATCCACACCCGAGGGCTTATAGGCCAGGATCCGGCTTTCGTCCAAACCAGGTTTTCAGAAATGAGGGAATGCAGAAACAGAAAACATTCACTCCACTAGGAGAATCCTATACCACTCTGTTCTACAAACTGAGACAGTTAGGCCTGTTGAACCCGGTTGAGGCCAAAATGCCAAATCCCCTTCCTAAGAATCTGGACCATTCAATGAGCTGTGAGTATTGTTCAGGGTCTCCTGGACATGATACTGAGAAATGTTGGAGATTGAAAACTGTTGTGCAAGAGCTTATTGACACAAACAGGATCGAGGTTCAGGCCTCGGAGGTACCCAATATTAACCAGAACCCGTTGTCAGCGCATTATGAGGCCAACATGATTGAACTGATACATAAGGGAGCAAATCTTAAGAATCCCTCACCGACAGTCATGATGATCCGTTCTAGTGAAGCCAAAGTGAATGAAAAGTCAGCTAGTGTGAAACCAGCGGTTCAGCTAGAAGGAATAGACAACAAGCCAGTTATGGTGATGGGGAAAGGGTCGTCCGTTGTTGCGAAGAAACCAGAACCGATCAAGGTAGTGGTTCAGGGAGTATCAAGCACACCTGCGACAGTCGTGAAGGGGGCTCACATAGAACCAGTTGTTATAAAGCCAGTAACCCAGTTACCAGTAATTGATAGTAAAGCCATTCCGTGGAAGTATGAACATGTAGTTGTGACCTACAAAGGGAAGGAAATCAAAGAGGAAGTTTGTGAAACACAAGGTTTATCTCGCTCGGGACGTTTTTTGCCCCCGAAGAGTTGAGAAAGGCTAGGGCTCCCAAGGAAAATCCGGTGCCAGTTAAGAAAGCTATAACGGAGGAAGAGGCAGAAGAGTTTTTGAAAAAGATAAAAGTGCAAGATTATTCTATTGTTGAGCAGCTAAGGAAAACGCCAGCCCAAATCTCGTTGCTTTCATTGCTTATCCACTCGGATGAACATCGTCGGGCTCTGATGAAGATATTAAACGAAGCTCATGTCCCCAATAAAATTTCAGTGAATCATTTGGAGAAATCGCGAACAAAATCTTTGAGGTAAACAGAGTGACATTTTCTGATGATGAATTGCCCATGGAGGGTACAGAACATAATAGAGCTCTTTATTTGACCGTGAAATGTGAAGATTCGATAGTCACTCGAGTACTAATTGATAATGGGTCCAGTGCCAATATCTGTCCTTTGTCTACATTGAACAAGTTGAAGGTTGATGATGACAGAATTCATAAGAATAGCATCTGCATTCGGGGGTTTGATGGTGGTGGTACAGACACAGTGGGTGACATCATACTTGAATTAACAATTGGTCCGGTCGAGTTCACCATGGAGTTTCAGGTTTTAGACGTGGCGGTGTCTTATAATCTTCTGTTGGGGCGACCATGGATCCACACTGCCAAAGCAGTGCCTTCTAAACTACATCAGATGGTCAAATTCGAGTGGGATAGACAAGAGATCGTAGTACATGGGGAAGATAACATAAGCATTGTAAGTGATGTCATCATACCCTTCATAGAGACTGATGATGATAAAGGGCCGTGGGTTTACCAGATTTTCGATACAGTCTCGGTAGAAAAGGTTCCTGAAGGGAAAAGCATCCTGGTCCCCAGAATAACAGCTGCAACTGTCATGGTAGCCTCTGAAATGTTGAAAAACGGGTTTGTACCAGGCAAAAGGTTGGGTGCTGATTTGCAAGGTATTATTCAGCCAGTTTATTTGCCCAAGAATCTGGATACCTTTGGGCTGGGTTTCAAGCCTACGGCGGTGGATGTAAGACGAGCCCGCAAGATGAAGAAAAGAGGTTGGGTTCTTCCCAAACCAATTCCACGTCTGTCCAGGTCCTTCGTCAGGCCAAGTATCGGGAAGCAATTATTGGCAAAGGTGTTTGGTCCACTGATTGGTGCAGATGGGAACTTGGAGAAAGGGCTTGAGAAGGTATTTGCTGAGGTGAACATGGTTGAGGCCGGGGAAGGGTCGAGCAAAGCAGATATACAGTACATCGGGCCACATGCTAATGTCAACAACTGGGAAGCCACTCCTCTTCCATCTCGGAGGGAGTCGTGGTAGTGGGTTTTGTTTTCCTTTTGTTCACCTGGATTATTCTAGGGTTTGTAATTTAGTTGCTATGTTCCGTCTGTTTGGATGAGTTAAAACCCTGTTATCCTTACATTCAATGAAATGCAATTCCTTTTCTTTCTTAATTCCTAATTTTGTTTCCATTTCTTTTTCTTTTTCTTTTTCTTTCTGTACAGTTCTTTTTATGCTGATATCGATGACATGACATGCATGAGGAATCTTCGGCCCAGTTTTAAAAGCCAATCTAATTCAGAAATAATAGTGCAAGAAATCGAGTGTCATGATGAGGTGGAATATGATGATGACAAGGCCTATGAGGAAGTTAGTAAAGAATTAAGTCACTTTGAAGAAAAACCCAAACCTAACCTAAATGACATAGAAGCAGTTAATCTAGGGGACCCAGACAATGTTCGTGAAACTAAAACAAGTGTTTATCTGGAGACACAACTCAAGGAGGGGATACTCAAAGCATTGTTCGAGTACAAGGATGTTTTTGCATGGTCGTATGATGATATGCCGGGTCTAAGTACCGATTTAGTGGTTCACAAATTACCCACTGACCCGACATTCCCTCCTGTCAAGTAGAAGTTGAGAAAGTTCAAAACGGACATAAGTGTAAAGATCAAATAAGAGATTACCAAGCAGTTCGATGCGAAGGTCATTCAGGTTACACGGTATCCCACCTGGTTAGCTAATGTTGTGCCTATTCCAAAGAAAGATGGCAAGACCAGGGTGTGTGTCGATTATTGGGATCTTAACAAGGCAAGTCCAAAAGACAATTTTCCGCTACCGAATATCCACATATTGATTGATAATTGTGCCAAGCATGAGATTGGTTCTTTTGTGGATTGTTATGCGGGTTATTATCAGATTTTAATGGACGAGGAAGATGCAGAAAAGATGGCATTCATTACGCCATGGGGAACATAATGCTATCGGGTCATGCCATTTGGTTTGAAAAATGCTGGGGCAACTTATATGAGGGCAATGACAACAATATCCATGATACGATACACAAGGAAATCGAGGTGTATGTGGACGATGTGATTGTAAAGTCTAGATAGCAATCTGACCATGTCAGAGATCTGAGAATGTTCTTCCAAAGGCTTTGCAGGTACAATCTCAAGCTTAATCCTGCAAAATGCGCGTTTGGGGTGTCGTCTGGAAAGTTGTTGGGGTTTGTAGTCAGCCACCAGGGTATTGAACTGGATCCATCAAAAATCAAGGTCATCCATGCATTGCCACCTCCGAGGAACAAGACCGAGGTGATGAGTTTGCTAGGGAGATTAAATTATATCAGTAGGTTTATCGCCCAGCTCACGATAACTTGTGAGCCTATCTTTAAGCTGTTAAAGAAAGACGTTGTGGTCAAGTGGACAAACGAATGTTAGGAGACGTTTGATAAGATAAAGGGGTATTTGTCAAATCCACATGCGTTGGTTCCACCAGAACCAGGGCGACCTTTGATTCTATATTTAACGGTATTGGACAATTCGTTCGGCTGTGTATTGGGTCAACATCATATCACTGGAAGGAAGGAGCAGGCCATCTATTACCTCAGCAAGAAGTTCACACCCTACGAGATTAAGTATACTCATCTTGAAAGGACATGTTGCGCCCTAACTTGGGTGGCACAGAAGCTGAAACACTATTTGTCATCTTATACTACTTACCTCATATCTCGTTTGGACCCGTTAAAGTATATCTTTCAGAAGCCTATGCCCACAGGGAGGCTTGCAAAGTGGCAGATCCTGCTCACAGAGTTTGACATTGTCTACGTGACTCGGACTGTGATGAAAGCACAGGCCTTGGCGGACCATCTGGCCGAGAATCCGGTTGATGAAAATTATGAACCTTTGAAGACTTATTTCCCTGATGAAGAGGTGATGCATGTTGAAGAGTTGGAACAAGTTGAGAAGCCAGGATGGAAACTTTTCTTTGATGGGGCTGCAAACATGAAAGGCGTGGGAATAGGAGCGGTGCTTATTTCTGAAACAGGGCAACATTACCCTGTTACAGCTCAGCTTCGTTTTTATTGTACGAACAACATGGCAGAATATGAGGCATGTATCTTGGGGTTGAGATTAGCTGTAGATATGAGTGTCCAGGAAGTCTTGGTCATGGGTGACTCGGACCTACTGGTACACCAAATTCAAGGAAAATGGGAAACACGGGACTTAAAGCTTATACCGTACCGACAATGTTTGCATAAGCTTTGTCAGCAGTTTTAGTCAATAGAATTCCAGCACATTCCAAGGATTCATAATGAAGTGGCCGATGCGTTGGCTACTCTGGCATCGATGTTACACCATCCGGATAAGGCTTATGTGGAACCTTTGCAGATTCAGGTCCGCGATCAGCATGCTTATTGTAATGTAGTGGAAGAGGAACTTGACAATGAGCCGTGGTTTCACGACATCAAGGAATATATCAGGATTGGTGTGTATCCGATACAGACCACAGGTGATCAGAAACGAATAATTCGACGGTTGGTAAGCGGGTTTTTCCTTAGTGGAGGAGTGTTATACAAAAGAACTCCAGACCTCGGGTTGTTGAGGTGCATGGATGGAAGGCAGGCCACATCTATCATGACTGAGGTACATTCGGGAGTCTGTGGACCGCATATGAGCGGATATGTTTTGGCAAAGAAGATCCTACGGGCAGGTTACTATTGGCTTACTATGGAGCGAGATTGTATCAGTTTCGTACGTAAATGTCATCAGTGCCAAGTGCATGGAGACTTGATTCATTCTCCGCCATCAGAACTACATACGATGTCCGCACCATGGCCTTTTGTTGCCTGGGGCATGGATGTTATTGGGCCAATTGATCCAGCAGCGTCAAACGGGCATAGGTTTATTCTGGTAGCTATAGATTATTTTACCAAATGGGTGGAAGCTAAGACGTTCAAGTCTGTGAACAAGAAAGCTGTGGTGGATTTTGTGTATTCGAACATTATTTGTCGGTTTGGGATTCCAAAGGTAATCATCACGGACAATGGCGCTAATCTCAATAGTCATTTGATGAAGGAGACATGTGAGCAGTTCAAGATTACTCATCGTCATTCCACTCCATACCGCCCTAAGGCAAATGGTGCGGTTGAGGCCGCCAATAAGAATATAAAGAAAATACTCCAGAAAATGGTGGAAGGATCTAGACGGTGGCATGAAAAGCTGCCTTTTGCATTATTGGGATACCGCACCACTGTTTGTACCTCGGTGGAGGCAAATCCTTACTCTTTGGTGTATGGCACAGAAGCAGTGATACCCGCAGAAGTGGAAATCCTGTCTCTCCGAATTATAGTAGAGACTGAGATCGATGATGATGAATGGGTGAAAAGCCGCCTTGAGCAGTTGAGTTTGATTGACGAGAAGAGATTGGCATCAGTGTGTCATGGTCAACTGTACCAGCAAAGAATGGCAAGAGCGTACAACAAGAAAGTGCGTCCGAGGAAGTTTGAGGTGGGACAGTTAGTGTTGAAACGTATTTTGCCTCATTGGGCAGAAGCAAAAGGAAAGTTTGCTCCAAATTGGCAGGGACCATTTGTCGTAACCAGAGTGTTGTCTAATGGTGCATTATATCTGACAGATGTGGAAGGAAAATGTGTAGAAATGGCCATCAATTCCGATGTGGTCAAGAGATACTATGTATGATTTCTTTATTTTGATTGTACTTGTTTGTATTTGGCATATTTTAAAGATTGAAATGACGAAGGCGTTTTGTTCTGCTATCTAAACACTTTTACCCCTTGTCATCCCCTTTGAGCCTTACTTATTTTCTTTCATATCCCTCTTTCGGAATCAAGGTCACCATTAAGAAACGCGCGTGCGGAATAAAAGAAAATGAAAAGAAAAAGGAAAAGAAAGAAAAATAAAAAGAAAGGAATAAAAGAAGGAAAAGAAAAGAAAAATAAGAAGGAAAGAAAATGAAGAAAAGAAAGGAAAAGAAGAGCGAAAAAAAAAGAAGAAAAAAACTACAACGTAGTCTCTTTGACATGAACTACGTTTGACTTGATCCCGAAAGGGTACGTAGGCAGCCTCGCTGAGGTTCAGTCATACCAAAATAAAATCCAAAAGTCCCCAAGCAAGAAACTGGGGCAGAAGTCGTGGTTGTTGTAAGAAATCTGATTTCGAAAGTTGTAATTTTAACCCATTTTGAAATTATTTTGAGATTGTCATACCCTTTCTTTCTAGCCCCGTTCAAAGCCCACATTACGGTCCAAAGAAAGACCTTCTGATCAATTTTTGAGAAATGTCAAGTCAAGCAGGTAAATGTAATTCATGTCTGGGGAACATTCTGGTTCAAGCAAGAAAAGCAAAAAGATAAAAATGAGAGAGTCTTATTGGTGAAAACCCTCGCAGGCACCTTGAGGCGAAAGTGAGTTGAGAAATGATTAATGGAGAGAGTCTTATTGGTGAAAACCCTCGCGGGCACCTTGAGGCGAAAGTGAGTTGAGAAATGATTAATTGAGAAAGGTCTGTTGGTGGAAAATTGTTTCGAGGCACCACATGATGAACAAGGCTAAGGTTTGGATAAAGTAATCAAGTGATGGAAATTCTGGGGCAACAAAGGGTGGCGACCAAGAGTTGGTTAGTTGGACAGATTGGGTTGATTAGTCCGAAATGTATGTCATGACGATTGGTACCGGCTGTTTCGGTTAGGTAAGTTTCTTTCCCCTTTTCCTTTTTAGCAGTCATCCAGTTTTGGATTCTTCTTATCCTTAACTCGTAAACTCATTGCATTTCATTCTCTTTGGGGGTTTTATCTATCTAAAATGTTTCAATGTCAATTTCGTTCAAAGCAAGTGGAAAGGGATTTCAAAACTCACTACCAAATTCCGGAAAGTGTAAAGCGCGATGTGGTCAGAGCATGTCAAGAACAATGTGATGAAAGGTGGAATACAGGGAATCACCGGAAATGTCATCGGTGGAATGATTGGGAAATATCGTGGGAAGTGCAAAGGTTCAGAAAAAGGGTCAGAGGTGTGAAATAACAACATGGGTACAGAACACTCGGTTTGCCAGAGTCAGGGGTTCGAAGATCAGTCAGAAAGTCAAAGCGGTTCAGGGCCAGTTCGGGAAGCCAGTCGGAACAAAACAATGCAGCAGAAAGATCTCCAGCAAGAATGCCACCAACTAACCACCATTTTGAACTGACAAATTTTCTTTGATTAAAATAGGGGCAGAAAAGTTCGTTGGTTTCAGAGGAACTCTCTGTGGAGAAAGGCAGTTACCAAACAGGTTTGATTTTTGATTTTCAGGACCCTCCTGGAAAATGAGACCTAGTTTAAAGTTCAGAAATAGCATAATCTAGCATAAATGTATCCCAGAAGAATATAATTTAGCTTAGAAGTTGGCATGTTCGAGAAAGGTTTCAATTAGGAGTTTCCAGGACCCTCCTGAATAATGGGGCTTAGCTTTTAGATTTCGATTAGATAACAACATTTAGCGTAAACTCTGATGTAGGGTAGTATAATTCAGACATGAAAGTTGTCACCCTTAAGATAAAATTTGACCTTTGATTTTTAGGAACCTCCTGGATAATGGGGAGTAGTTTAAAGATCCTCTTAGATAGCAAGATTTAGCAGAAGTCACACCTGTAGAAGATATAATTTAGATTTTAATTCGTCATTTAGTTAAGAGTTGTCAGGACCCCCCTAAATAATGGGACCTAGATTTCAAATCCTTAGTAATACTTGGTAATATGGTTTAGTTTTACAATCACATCTGCCCCCAGCCACCAAACTGGGGCAGAAAATTTTCTTTGTTTTGTCTATTTGAAGTCAGGAGCCCGCCTGAAGAGCAGGGAATACTTTCAAACGTAGCAGTCAGGAGCCCGCCTGGAGAGCAGGGAATACATCTCAAGTTAGAAGTCAGGAGCCCGCCTGGATAACAGAGGAATACATTCAATTTCAAATGTAGAAGTCAGGAGCTCGCCTGGATAACAGAGGAATACATTCAATTTCAAAAATTCAGAAGTCAGGAGTCTGCCTGGAGAACAGAGACATACAGTTCAAGTTTCAGCAATTGGGAGCCCGCCCAGATAACAGAGGAACACATTCAAGTTCAAAATTATTCAAGTTTAGCAATTTGGAGAGAAGGAATAACGTCTCAGTTCACGATTTAAAGTAACAACAATGAGTTTCACCAAGGGAACGCAAGACAACAAGGAAGTACAAGATGCAGTTTGAAGATTTCAGATAGGACTTTTGTAATTCATAGTCCATAGATTAGGCTAGCTTCTTTTATTTTGGTATGGTGTAATAAGGAAGGTCAGTGAGTAGCAGTAGCAGCAATCGCAGTGAAATCACAGTTCCTGGTAGTCCCAGCTACCTGACACTCCCGAACTACACTGACCTAATTCCTGTTTAGTCCAGGATATGTAGGCAACTTCTGAAGCAGGGTGCGGTCACAATTTTTCAAAATGCTTCACACGCAATATTCAAACGGGCAAAAATCGCTCATTTCCGCTCACTTGTCCTGGCACGAAAACTCTTCGTGTTTCAGGGCAAAGAGGGGCAGCTGTGAGCACGCGATTTTTGCCCTAAGCAGATTATTCCTAGAAATTCAAACAAAACAACTTCTTTATTATTTTGCAATTTTGTGAATTTTTGTGTTATTTTCTGTTAATTGTTTGTAATTTTGTTTGTGCATTTTAATTAACGAAAAATATAAAATATGTTGCATTTAACATTTAGAACCTAACTTTACATTTCAGGGTTAATTAGAAAATCATTTGTTTTGTAAAATGGAAAAATCACAAAAATAGCTTAAAACTGCGCTTTTTATTCTAGCTTTGATTTTGTCATGTTTACTGTTAATTTGTCTTGAATTAATTGTTTTAATCATCATTTTAGGTTAAATTAGTTTTTAGTTAATTAAGAGCTCTAGGAATTTCGATTTTTATTAATTTTTGAAAAGAAAAAAAAAAGGGGAATTAATTTGTTGAAAAAGAAAAGAAAAGGAAAATAAATAGGCTGGTTTATTTTTGGGCCAGATTTGCATTGGCCCAAACAATCCCCTCCCCAAACCAGCGGTCCATGCCCAAATACCTGATACCCGGCCTGCTCTCCCCCTTAAAGTGAAACGACGTCTTTTGGTGTAGCATTTATCTCAGCCGTCGATGTTTCTAGATCCAATGGTTCAGAACTGGTGATCCTGAGTTATATAAATGTCCGAAAGTTAGCCCAACCCTCTCAGACCCCCCCCCCCCGGACCATCTCTAACCTAAACCCTAAAAACCACCCGCCCCCATATCCTTTCATCAGAGCTCGCCGACGGTGAACGACACCTACTCCAAATTACCCCAAAATAACACCACGAGACCTCCTCATCATGAATCCACCACCCGTTTCCTTCAAATCCCGCCCTAGCTCTTCAAATTACCCCAAAATAACACCACGGAGCTCTTTATTGTTAGTGAGTTCTTGTTGGCATTTTCTTTTATTTCAATTCTTTTTCCTTTTCTGATTTTCTGCATGTGTGAATTCCATGGTTAATGTCTAGTTTAATTTGCGTTTTAATTTTTGTCAATATTGTTCTAATCTTGTGTCCTGATTTGTTTTGATTAAGTCTAGTTGTTTGTTTGATTTTAATATGTTCCAATTCCCGATCTTAGTTTGATTTTTAGTTAAGCCGTTGATAATTTGTTAATTAGTTTTACTAAGTTTTGTTTGAATTAATTTCTGGTGTTCCTTTAGTTTAGGTTAATTACTAGTTAGTTCAGTTTCAGTTTAATTAGTCGTCGTTTGATAGTTAGTTTGGTCATTAATTCTGAGTTCAATCGATAGATTCAACAAGAGTTCAAATTGGGGTATATTCAGAGCTTAAGAAACTGCCTTGGTTATAAATGTAATTTTAGTTTAAGTTCAGGGGTAGTTTAGGCATGGAAAAGGGATGTTTTGTTAAGAATAGTAATTTCAAAACCAAAATAAGGGTAGTATAGGTATTCTATAGGTAGAAGAACACTCTAGGGCCTTCTAGAAGGGAGTCTTGGTATAAGTTTCATCTTTTTAGAAGCAGTAACTTGAGTAACAAGGCAGAAATAGGAGGATCAAACAGAAAATGAAGAGGGCCTAAAAAGAAAACCAAAATCTGATTATTCACTCTTGTGTTGCCTATAAATTGGCATTCTCATGCTTTTAGAGGGGATTCTGGGCTGGGGGAGGTTCAACGATAAGAATTCCCACCTACAGCTCTCTCCCTTTCTCAAAATTTTAGATTAGCATTTGAATTCAAATATACAAAAAATACAAAAACAGACAAAAATACAAAAAACCAAAAAACAATACCGTCCCATGGAGTAGTAGGCTGATTTCGAGTTTTTGTTAGTAAATACAATACATCTTCTAGTTTGAGCTTGAGTGCTTTGGATTCTGGAGTTCTGGTTGATTTTTAAATGGTTTTGGTTTCATTTGAGTTGGTTTCGAAGAGATCTGATAGTTCTGCGTAATTTTCAAGCACTTCTGGGTTTTGAATCTGTGCTGGACTATTTTTTTTTACACTCCATTGATTGCTGCTGGGGATTCAAATTGATTTCTGAGCTGCTGCTCGAGTGTTTTTGCTTCAGCTGACCTCCATTTTGCTTCATTGTTTGTTATGATTCCATGCACATGCCCTGAACTCGATGCGTGTTAACATCCAATTGAAATGAAATGAAATGGAGGCTTATTTTTAGTTGCATCTTCAGTTATTTCAACATTTGCTTTTGTAATCAATTGTGGTAATTTGGAGTGATGTTTTGCTAAGAGGGATTTGAACTGGCTGAATTTATGTTTGTAATGGACTTGATAATTTATAGTTATCAGCTGTAGTTAGCATTTGATTTATGTTAGCATTTCTCTGTTTAAATTTTGAAAATCAGAAATAGCTTGAACTGATGATTAGTTCGAATTGGAAATTTAATTTGAGTTGTGATGTGCATTCACGTTAGTGACTGACTGCGTTCGTACAAAACCAGATTGAAATATGTTGTTAAAGTGACCTTAAGTCCAAACCAAACTGATAGCTGAAATTAGATTCAAAGTATGTTCAAATTCGATCATGATAATAAGTATTAATTGGAGATTAGGAGTTAAACAGGTTTTGTTTTTTTTTATTAATCTTTGTACATGCTAGCCTATTTGTTGAGTTGTAGCGAGATTTAGTGATTTGAGCATCAATTGAATTGTGATCTGTGTTGGCTTAATTCATTTCAGTAGATTTCAACAATCGTGTAGTAAGCCGAGTTGGGCCTCACATTAATTAAGCTACTTGGGGCCTGCTTCTCGTCTGAATGCGGCCCATGTCTGGGAAATGCCTTCTAGCACAGGCAGAATTGAATGATGAGGTGCCAAAGGCCCAAACGCTGCAAGCCTCAATGAGGCTAGGTTGTTTCCATTAAACCATTAGTTGGGCATCTTAGTAAGGACACATGGACGTGCTAATTAGGTAGTATCTTTTCTTTATTTTTAGAGACAAACAAAAATGGAAATATAGTTCACTTCAGGATATCTTTAAATTGATGAGATGAGCCTCGCCGAATAAAACTACAAATTGCGGGGCCCTCAATAGATATTGTATTAACTTTAGACTTCGGGATGGGCCATTTAGCGAATTTCACGGCCTTGCTCAAAATAATATTACGTTAGACTCTTTAAGCACGATTTTAATAAAATTACCTTCTTAAACGCGGGTGCGCATTGATGCGACCCAAATCCAAATCTCAACGGAGTCAAAATGTGTTAACAACCATGGGTGCATTGATTGCGACGTGGTCCGAGATGCATTTTCGCGACGTTGCAATTCTTTTAAAATAATGATAAAAGCGGTTTATAAATAAAAGGCACATAAGCTAGCATGTATTAAAATCAGATAAAAACAAACACAACAGTTAAGCGACTGTGCTAAAACCACGGAACCCGGGAATGTCTGACACCTTCTCCCGTGTTAACAGAATTCCTTATCCGTATTTTCGGTTCGCGTACTGTAATACAGAGTCAAATTTTCCTCGGTTCGGGATTCAAAACCGGTGACTTGGGATACCATTAATTTTCCAAGTGGTGACTCTGTATAAATCCCGTTTCGATTGTCCTTTAATTGGAAAAACTCTTTTATGCCCTTGCGGGTGTAGCGAAAAAGGAGGTGTGACAATAGCAAGACTAATTTACAGGGCTTTTGTTTGATACGAGCTAATATGCAAAAGGGCACCCAGCCTCGTCAGGGTGCATCAAGTCGACTTCGACCAACCATGGTAACTGATGTTTTGAAATTGAAAACTCTTGGAAGGAGAAAATCAAATTGAAGTGTCTATAAAGGCAAATGAAGGTGAAAAGGTTAAGTCCCACGTGTCTAACCGTCTCGGCTAAGATTTTTAAAAGCCAAGGTATCCCAAATGCTCTGAAATTGAAGTTGGAAGAGAGAAGCCAGAAATGAATGGCCTATGAAGGCGAAATAAAGTTGGAAAAGGTTAAGTCCCACGTGACTAGCTGTTGCGAAAAAGTTTGAGGAGCCAAAAGTCCCCGATGCTTCGAAGTTTAAATAAAAAGAAAAAAAAAGACGAAACAAAAAAAAAAATTAAAAGGGAAAGGCCTACGAAGGTAGAACAAAGTCGACAATGTTGAGTTCCATCGACCAACCATCAGGGCAAAGTTTGGGAAAACCAGAGGTTCTCCAGGGCCTGAAATTAAATCGGTCCTCAGGGAACAAGCAGTTGCAGTTAAGGTCTTCATCAAAGAAGCTGGGTCGAGATTAAGTGATTGAAACCATCAAGGCCACAAAGCCAACCACCGTTTCAAACTAACAATTGTTCTTTGTTTAAAAATAGGAAACATGTGCAATCCAAAGCAACCTTGCAAGAAGCAGGTGCAACCAAAAAGAAACTGCACAAGGGCTAGAAACAACTTTGCAGCAATAATCAATCCGAAAGGGAAGTCTCTTCCAAATTCTTTCCTGCATTTTTCTCATTTTTCTGAAATAAAAAATAAAATAAAAAAAACAGAGACGAAGGAAAATGATGAAAAAAAAGAGAAGAAGAAGAAGAAAAATTCAAAATTATGGTAGCATAGGGCCTCCAATCTCTAGCTGCATCCTTTCCAACATAGGGCCCCATTCCCTAGTTGATCCCCGGCATAACCCGTGGATCTCCCCGGCATAACCCGAGGATCTTTTTCCTTTTCTCCCCGGCATAACCCGAGGATCTTTTTTCTTTTCTTCCGGCATAACCCGTGGACCTCCCTGGCATAACCCAAGGACCCTTTTTCTTTTCTCCCGGCATAACCCGTGGACCTCCCTGGCATAACCCAAGGACCTTTTTTCTTTTCTCCCAACATAACCCGCGGACCTCCCTAGCATAACCCAAGGACCTTTTTGCTTTTCTCCCGACATAACCCGCAGACCTCCCTAGCATAACCCAAGGACCTTTTTTCTTTTATCCCGGCATAACCCGTGGACATCCCTGGCATAACCCAAGGACCCTTTTCTTTTCTCCCAGCATAACCCGTGGACCTCCCTGGCATAACCCAAGGACCTTTTTTCTTTTATCCCGGCATAACCCGTGGACCTCCCTGGCATAACCCAAGGACCTTTTTTCTTTTATCCCGGCATAACCCATGGACCTCCCTGGCATAACCCAAGGACCCTTTTTCTTTTATCCCGGCATAACCCATGGACCTCCCTGGCATAACCCAATGACCTTTTTTCTTTTCTCCCGGCATAACCCGTGGACCTCCCTAGCATAACCCAATGACCTTTTTCTTTAATCACGGCATAACCCGTGGACCTCCCTGGCATAACCCAAGGACCTTTTTCTTTTATCCCGGCCTAACCCGTGGTCCTCCCTAGAATAACCCAAGAACCTTTTTTCTTTTCTTCCGGCATAACCCGAGGACCCTTTTTTTCCGGCATAACCCGGTCATCTTTCTAGCATAACCTGGCAACCTTCCCAATTTAGGGCTTCACCCCCTATTCCCAAGGTTACACAATCCTGACTTTTATTGCTTTCAATAAAGAAATAGCTTAGATTTGTGTTGCAAATAACTCACGATATTTTCCTAGTGAAAACTGGGGCAGAAAATTTCGTTCGTTTATTTGTTTTGGTGTCTGAGCAGGTTTTACCTCGAGGCACAGGATTCGAGACGACCAAACGAATGAGTCTCAATCCAAAATAAAGAAAAGAAGAAAAAGAGCAAAAAGAAATGAACTCAAAGTGTTGAAGCGGAGAAGGATACAGACAGTTCAAGCTATGATTGAAATCACAGGCTTCGCATGTCCCGCCTCGATCCAAAGCTGAAGAATGAACCAACGATTACAGCTGATGAGCATCAAGATTCAGATCGGAGTCTACAGCAAGAACCAGCCAAGACTCAAGATCAAGCTTCCGAAGATTTATAGATAGGAATCTTGTAACTCGTAGTTGATAGGCTTAGCTAGTTTAGCTTCTTATTTTTCATTTTTGGTGTAATAAGGAGCTCAGCTAGTAGAAACAGCAGCAACAACAGTGAAATCACAGTTTCTCGGTAGTCCCAGCTACCAAAACTTCCAGAACTACACTGACCTGATTCCTTTATAGCCAAGGATATGTAGGCAACCTCCGAAGCAAGATTCGGTGAGACTTTTTCAAAAGATGCTTCTCATGGAGTTTTAAATGGGCAAAAATCCCTCGTAATTGCTCATTTTATCTTTGCCCGAAAACCCTTCGTGTCTCCGAGCAAAGAAGGGCAGTTGTGAGTACGTGATTTTGCCCTACATGAAAATAACTCCTAAAAATAGACCAAAATAATTTTAATTGATTTTTATTGCATTTCATGCATTTTTAATATTTTAAAATCATATAAAAAATCATTAAAATTGTCATTTTTACATATTTAACTTTTAGTCTTTAGAAATTAGTATTTTTACTTAGTTTTAAGTTAATTAGTTGTTTTAATAAATAAAAAATTTTAATTTCTACAAAAAAATAGCTTAATTTAGGTTTTTAATTAACTAAAGAAAAGAAAAGAGAAAAAAATAAATAGAAGAAAATAGGAAAAAATGTTTGGTCTTGTTTATTCAAAATTGGGTCAATCCTTAAATTGACCCCAATTAATTAGCCCAGATCTGATCCAAAATTTCCTTTGACCCAAGCCCAAATGCTTAAACCCAATTACCCACACTCCAGCCCAATTGTTTTGGCCCATTAGACCTTACCCTCATTAAAACCTAATCCCATTCCGTATAACCATCAGATCATTAGACCCCGAAGACCGGGAGAAAATAAAAGAGCGGCGGACCTAAAAAGATCTTTCCTCTTTTTGCGTTCTTCAGCTTCTTCAATACACACACCTGAGAATAAACAGACCATTTTTTTCTCTTTCATGAAGAACGGCGCATCTGGAATTCGGTTGCTTCATCTCTATTTTTTTCCATTTTTCTTCTTCGAAACACCCCAAAATCATGCTTCAAATTGCAGCTGAAACAATTCCAAACAACCACCAAAAATGAGCAGCCTCCTCTCTGATTTTTAGCTCCCTTCACAAAATCACACACACAAAAAGAGCTAAAAAAACAGAATTCAATTTTGGAGAATTTAAAATCAAGATCTGAAAGCTTTGGGAATTCTAGGAAATACAAAAGGTTCAACAAGTTAGAGTTTCAAAATTTCGATCTTCTTCCCTGGGTTACAAAGATGCCGAGGACCAAATTTGTTATGGATTGCCGTTATTCTCTGCTGATTCTGCTTTTGTTGTGCTTCAATGACTTTTTCCAACCTTTATTTAGTTTTCCAAGTTAATTCCTGCAGAGTCAGGTATTCAACTAGACCTATAAGTTCGAAATTTGTTTTTTTTGTAATGAAATCGTAGTTGCATTTGTTAGCCTATTGGTTTCTATTTGTCTGCTTGTCTTGGCCTTGTGATAACTCTGTTTTAATAATATGACTCAATTGTTGATGGGTTAAAGTTGTGTTACCTGTTGTTTGAGGTTACTTCTATCACGAAAATTATCCAGTAGGTCTAGTTGAGTTTTAATAAGATGCTTATGATGCCTGCTGATTTGTTTGATAATTAAGATCGTTCATGGAATAATGAGAAAATAGATCTGGAATTGTTTAATGAAGAGGTCGCATCAGGTTATGTAGGGAAACAGTCAAGTAAAGAGCAATAAATGTATAAGTGGGACTGATTATTTTTAAGATGTGTGATGCTAAGCTAAATGTTCTTAACAATTTGTTATCACAAAGGAAATGATCGTTAGTGACTTGTTAGCATAACGATTTCATTCCTGGAGTTTAGATCAAGTGAACCACGAACTGGTATTGATACTGCTTATGTAACTATGTTTGAATGGAGTATATATTTTTAAAATGTGAGTAGATTTGTTTGGATAGGTTCGATCCATTCTAGTTTAGATAGAGTGATCTTTTCTTATCATGTTTTGAAGTTTATGCTAGAAATTTGGTTTCATAACCTGTTCTTAAATGCTTGAGCAATTCCATAAGATTAGAATGAAATTAATAAGATTATAGTTTTCTTTTACTTTACGTTAATAGTTTCAGTTAGGATTGTGCTAAAATTGTTCTCCACAAATCTAGTCCATAATTAATGGCCCCACAATAATCTCAAAAAATAGTTTAAGAATTAATTCATGAACATCGTAGCTTATTTTAGGCGCGATTAATAAGCCATTGTGACTATAAGTACGGTTCCCGTGACATAGCTACGATACCTAATTCCAAAATTCGGGGGTGCTTTTCATGTGACCCGATTATAACAATTTCGAATAATAAAACCCTTTGAAATAATTTGAGGCGTGCCATGCCAAACAAAATTTATAATCCATGGCCCTCATAAGATTAGATTCACGAACTAACACTTAAAGAAAAAGGTTTGAGGTGTGCCATAAATAAATTAAATCATTCATGTCCCTCGCAAACTTGAAAGTGTGTAATTGCTTTAGGCGCGCTATTTAAATTAATTTCCTTAAACTCGGGTGTGCATTTCATGTGACCTAAATCCAAATCTCAACAACGTTAAATAAAAAGTGTTGTGGACCGCGGGTGCATTTCATGTGGCGTGGTTCAAAGACGTGTTTTAGATAACGTTGAATATTTCTAAAAATTAATTAAAAGTTGTTAATAATTTAAAATTATACCATAAGCTAAAACATGTTTTAAAATCAGATAATAGGCCAATTATGATAATTTAAGCGACCGTGCTAGAACCACGGAATCCGGGGGTGCCTAACACCTTCCCTCGGGTTAATAGAATTCCTTACTCAAAATTTCTGGTTCGCAGACTTCAAAAGGAAAGTCGAAATCTTCCTCGATTTGGGATTTAAAAATAAACCGGTGACTTGGGACACCAGAAAACAAACCATCCCAAGTGGCGACTCTGAACAAAAAATGAATAATTAATCCTATTTCGAATAATATCACTTAAATTGAAAAAATTCCCTTATACTACCTACGGGTGTGTAAAAAGGAGGTGTGACACTCTGCACCAGCAGAAACTACTGGGCCCTCTTGTGAGGGACTTGACCCCTCTCTGGAGGAAACAGGTAGAGGTTCCCACTCCCGGGCCAGTTCTGCTCCTACACCTTCTCCACACTTTGTTGTTGAGCCCTTGGACATTATAGTCCCTGACATGAGGTCTAGCGATGAGGAAGATCAAGACAACATTGCTCTTGATGCATTCATAATCAAGCGAAGTGCAGTAATCACCCCTGAGTCTTCTACTAAGCGACATTGTTTACCATGAAAATGGTAACAATAATTAAATTTGTAAAGGGATTCTAAAAATATGTGATCTATTTTTATGCTAGTTGTTAGAGCAGATGATTCTAGGAAGATTAAGTTCAATGATGAAATGCAAGCTTAAACGAGGTAGTGATCGAACCGATGGGTCGGCTGCTCGGGTGTCGGACTAGACAATGGGGGACCTCGGGGTCGACGTCTAGGTCAAGCTCGAGATATCGGGGATAGTCGGTAATGGGATAATAGTTAAGATATGATTAAATCAGGCTCTTTATGGCCAATACCAAGCGATAGAATGAAGAACAGGTAAGAAAGAGATAAATATTAAAGTGGCATCGGGCCAGTGAGAACGAGAAAGTTAGAAAGAAAAGGGAGAGAGATATATTATTGATCTTGTGGAGAAATAGTTAGAGCAACATCAGCCCTTTACAAGGTGGTGCGGGATCCTTTTATATAGGAGAGGAACTCGCCTATAGTACATGGGTATTAAGTGTAAAGTATGGAGATGTGATAGTTAGACGCGACGCTCGGCATAGGTTTTGGGTAGGCCGGCCTTGTCACACTTAGCCGTGTGCTTTGGCGTAGGCTCTGGGTAGGCTGGCTTTGTCATACTTAGCCGTGTGCCTAGGGAACTTCCCCTTCTGTTCTGGCCTCGTCCTTTGTCTTCTTTGAGTTGGACCCTGACAAGTCCCGAGGGAGGGAACTCGGTCGTGGCTTCACGTCCTCGGGGTCTCAAGGCATTCTTCCGAAGTGGCTCGTTGGCGAGAAATCAAGTCTTCTGATTTCACCGCATACAAATAGTCTTTGTATTTCCCATAACGAAGCGATGGGAAATGATTCTGATACCTAACTCCTCGAGCTCCTTTAGTGTGTAACCCGGAGGCTTGTTTGGCTGGAAACAATGGCTCTTATGCTTTTGCCCGTAGGCATTTTGTAGGCTTTGTATTCCTCTCATTAAGGTCTTTTTGGAATGATTTTTCCTGACCCGTCGTCAGTTCTGGAAGAACCTCGATTTCAAGTCATTATCGGTGATGTTTGAGCACCTCAGAAGGTTCATAGCTCGTAGGCTAAGTGGGTCTAAGCCTTGTGATTTGGAGCTGACGTGGTCGAAGCTCATTTGCCTATTGAGGGAAGCCTATTTTAATTGGTTCTTTCCGAATTATATTCGGAGTAATGGCCTGCGATTTTGTTTAGCGACGGTTGGGCGTCCCCGAGTCGCGTTAATTTGGTTGTATTAGCTGTTTTGACCATAGTCATATGTGTTTGGCCGGAGCCATTTTTGATCCCAAGCGATAGATTAGGCGTCTACACCGAGGGTATGCCCTTTCGGGATTCTTACAAATGTGACGTATAGCCTAAACTTCGGGATTTTGAGTTTCATGCCTGTTGAGGTCTTACAGTTTGCCATGCTTGTTGAGGTCTTACAGTTTGTCATACCTGTTGAGGTCTTATAGTTTGTATTGCTATGTAGAATAGATCTGGTTATACCGTGTCTGCCCGCTCGGGGTCTTACAATTTCGGGTTTTCCAGTGCATGGCGATTAATGACAGTCTCCGAGTCATCGAGTTTGCTTAGGCTTGAAGGCCACTATTCGTGAGCTCGGAGTTGCCTCGTCAGGGCCTTATGAGCCCGGAATTCTGACCCTGGGGTCGTGCAGATGCCGAATTGTTGATGCCAAGTCTCCGAGTATTTCGAAACGCATTTGGTGGAGAGGCCCTTGCCATGAGCATGTTGAAATCCCCTTTTTTGGAATACGAGATGCCAAAATATATTCTTTATTGCTTGGCGTAAATACATGCTATTTTGTTCGGAATTCTGACCCTGGGGTCGTGCAGATGCTGAATTGTTGACGCCAAGTCTCCGAGTATTTCAAAACACATTTGGTGGAGAGGCCCTTGCCGTAAGCATGTTGAAATCCCCTTTTTTGGAATACGAGATGCCGAAATATATTCTTTATTGCTTGGCATAAATACATGCTATTTTGTTGTTGTGAGCTCGGCCCACACGGGCGCGGCTTCTTGGACCGTTCGGTCCGGTGCATTATTTCCTATTGAAACTCAGTCTGCCATTCCCCAGTCCTTCTAAGGGGATGGCGCCCTCAAAAGAAGATCATCGCTTGTCGTTTGACTATAGAAGAAGGCATGTGATCTTGTCGGATCCTTCTCTGGGGGTATGTTGCTCCACTAATAACCTTGCTGGCGAGACCCTCTTTGGGGCGGAAGTCTAACCGAGGGGAAAGAGCGCGGAGGGTTCCGTTAAGGCCTTGGGATCTTCGGGTGGAGTTAGAACTTCCGAATGTCCCGACCGATTGTCTGCATACAGTTTAGTGAAAAAATAACAAAGGAGCGTAGCAGTTCTTCTTTACCGTGGGGTGTGTAGGCGACGTTTCGAGATTTGGTATGTTCCTGCCGTCTCTAGGTGGCCCTAGTATAGCCCTCCATCGTGTTTAATCAGGCTTTGGCCGAAGATGTGTTTTGCTTACCCTTTGATCCTTTCAAGGGTGGAGGTATTGATGCCGGTGATGCGTCATATGGTGAGGAATTTCCCTTGTCGCATATTGCTCCCTGCCGACGGTTCTAATTCTGCCTTTTGCATAGGATTTCATTCTTTTGGCGAAGTGGGATCGATGTTGTCTTTGGGCGGTGCGCCCGTGGCCATTTGAATAAGACGTCCCTGCCTTGCGCCTTCTTTGACGGTATAGAACTCGGTGTTCCAGTCCGAGCTTAGACGGGCTGTATCGAGAGAATGGCTTTCCTGCTTGTTGTAGTGATCGCTATTTGGAATCCGTCAAAGATTCGAGATGCGGGCGCAATTTGGTTTGTCAGTCCGAGCCGCCCTATTGACCTTGTTCTAGCATCATTGGTATGTTGATTGAACCACCTTAATTCATGAGAATATGTTTCATTTTAAAGGGAGAAGGTTACCAGTGTGTTAGTGTGAGGTCGAGGCGAGGTCTCGGCGCCTTTTTTGCTGGATGTAAGGATGTCCTTTGGAATATATCCCTGGACCCATTTTTCCCTAGTGACGAACATTTTTACTTTCCATTTTATGAGTCCTTGGAGGGTGTTGTCGTTCCGCCACTATCGTGGTGATACATCTTGGCTCGTTCGCTTCGTTCTTCCTGGTTGCCTTCCTTCCTCGGGGCTGAATTCGAGCCTGATCGCTCGATAATACTCGGCGGAGATTTTTATTGAGTAGCACGGTTGTTTTCCTCCTGAGCTGGTGGCCATCTCCGACCTCGTGGTCGTGCACCCTACGGTTCCCGTGCCAGGTTGTGGTTCCTTTAAGGGGGACTTGGTCAAATAGGCCTAAGCCGTTTGGCGTCCCTGGTTTCGCTTATGGTGAACACGATGTTTGGTATAGTGATGCTGAAATTGTACTCTGATGGACAAGGTGCCCCTGCCGGCCATGCCTCGTCGAATCTGGCTTTGTTGTAGATTCCTCGAGGATGTTTCCCTCGGGCCATTTCCCGATCGTTGCGAGGTACATTACCTCTCGGGGCGTTCCCCCTATCTGCGGCGTACGGGTGGTACCTCCATCTATTTGGCATTAGTTTCTTTGTCGGGAACCTGCTTGGGTATACTGAGCCCGAGGAGGCTCCCGGATGGTCATCCATGGCCCTGATTAGCAACTGACACCGGATACGGGCATCCGACTAGATCTTGGCTAGGTACTCAACCAAGTTTCATTTGAACTGCCCTGAAACCGTCGGGCTTGGTTTGTTTAGGCTTTGGGCGAAGGCCTGTGCTGCCCAGTCATCTGAGACCGGGGGCAATCTCATTCGTTCTATCAGGAAATGGGTGCTAATTCTCGTGGCATTTCATTCTCCCTTTGTTCGGCCCCAGGTGTGTTGGCCTCTCTCGTCGCTGCTTCGATGGCACCGGCGTGTGTCTCTGCGAAGGAATTTGCCGGTACGGTAAGCGAGTTTGTGGGGTAAGGTGTTAGGCTACGACACCATATCTTGGTTCCTTTTGATAATGTTTCTCCGAATCTCTTCGACAGGACGGGCTCGAACTCATCATCTTGAAGGTCGTTGCCTCTTCCCGCGCATGCACAAGCGGTGATGTGTTTATTGCGATCCGAGGTCCCATTATATTTTAGGAGTTCTAGCATTCTGAACTTCTTTGAAATGGGTTTCGGAGCCGCTTCCTCCAGGAACGGCCGTTGCACGAACTTTCTCGAATCTACACCTTTCAGGACTGGGGGTGCTCCCGAGATCTGATCGACCCTAGAGTTATAGGTCTCGACTTTTTTATCGTTGGCCGCTATCATTTTCTCACCCGATTTGATCCTTCTGGCGAGGTCCTCAAGCATCTTTATTATGGCAAGGTCGACTACCAATCCATTATTGCTTGATCTCTCGGGTACTTGTTTAGCGGGGGGAGCTGTTTCCGGCGCTGCTATGCTGGGAGTCTTCGGATGACTTTGCAACTGAGCGATAGCCAACTGCTTTGCCTGCAACATTTCAAAAATATCGTGAAGTCTAACTTCCTGTGCTTCCTGAGCCGGGGTTTTTCGGGCTTCCTGTCGGTCGATATGTTGTATGCTCCCGTTGGTGTGCGAGGTTTCGTCGACCTGTTGTGCATCCTGTGAATCCGCATCCGCTAGAATCGGTCCAGGTGCATTATCGGGATTCTGTGGCGGCGCTCCTGCGGCTGGGACAACCACTCCATTTTTCCCATGGTTTTCGAGGTTGTCATTCTCGATTCTGTTCACCGAGCTAGACATTTTGACCTGAAATCAAGAGATCTTGGACAAGAAAATGTGTGAAAGATAACTTGCATTTTTGTGATGGAACCAGCAAGAAAATAATCACTATTATTTTTAGCCCCATGGTGGGCGCCAAACTGTTTACCGTGAAAATGGTAACAACAACTAAATTTGTAAATGAGATTCTAAAAATACGTGATCTATTTTTATGCTAGTTGTTAGAGCAGATGATGCTAGGAAGGTGAAGTTAAATAATAAAATGCAAGCTTAAACGAGGCAGTGATCGAACCGATGGGTCGGCTGCCGGGGTGTAGGATTAGTCGATGGGGGACCTCGGGGTCGATGTCTGGGTCGATCTCGAGCTATCGAGGATAGTTGGGAATGGGATAACAGTTAAGATATGATTAAACAAGGATCTTTATGACCAATACCAAGCGATAGAATGAAGAACAAATAAGAAAGCGATAAATATTAAAGTGCCTCGGGCCAGTGAGAACGAGCAAGTTAGAAAGAAGAGGGAAAGAGAGAGATATATACATTATTGATCTTGTGGAGAAATAGTTGGAGCAACATCAACCCTTTACAAGGTGGTGCGGGCTCCCTTTATATAGGAGGGGAACCCGGTTATAGTACATGGGCATTAAGTGTAAAGTATGGAGATGTGATGGTTAGATGCGATGCTTCGGCGTAGGCTCTGGGTACGCCCTGTCAGACTTAGTCGTGTGCCTAGGGAACTTCTCCTTCTGTTCTGGCCTCATCCTTCATCTTCTTTGAGTCGGGCCCCGACGAGCCCCGAGGGAGGGAACTCGGTTGTGGCTTCACGTCCTCGGGGTCTCGAGGCATTCTTCCGAAGTGGATCGATGGCGAGAAATTGAGTCTTCTGATTTTGCCGCATACAGACCTACTACTTGGTTGCAAGCAAAGGTAGATTATAACTCTACCCTTTAAAATAGCAGAAAGAGCAGTAAGAAGAAAAGGAAGAGACTGGTGAAAAACAATGGAGTAGTGTGTGATAAGGATGTCCCTGTGGTGGAAGTTGAAGAGGAAACAACAGAGGAACCTAGTTCCTTAGTGAGAAGGTCCCAGAAGAAGAAGCAATCTGCTTTAGTGGAGAATGTTACAACCCCTAGTTTAAAGTTGAAAGATGTTGTGAGTGAACCATCAGCTTCTGATGAGGATGTGTTGGTCAAGTCTAAGGGAAAAGAAAAATCAAGTGTTGTGAAGTTTGGCAAGAGAAAGTTAGAACCCGTTAAAGAACCTGTTTCTGCGAAAAAGGTGAGAAGTGAAACTAGTTTTGCTTCAGAATGATTGAGGCACCAAAAGGTCTTATTGGGTCACACTTTTGACCCAGCAATTTCTGATATGACTGGTATGAGACAAGTCATTGCAATGGTTGAGTTTCAACGGTGGGGGAATCTATTCCAAATGGATGCACCCAAGGTATATGAGGATGAGGCTCAAAGCTTCTATGCCGGCCTCTTTCCTGTTGATATCAACCATATTTGTGCCTTAGTGAATGGGGTGGATATCGTGTTTGATGTGAGTCTTCTTGGGGATATTCTTAAAGTCCATACGGTTGGTGTGTCTACTGTGAAAGATGCATGTGGGTCAAACTTCCAAAATGCTGTGGTGAAGGATAATGCAACCCAGAAGGGGGACCAGGTTCACAAAAAGGCCTTACTCCCTGTTTATCAGTTGCTCTTCGAGCTGGTGAACAAGGTTTGTTACCCCGTGCTGAGAGGAGATCCATAACTTCCAGGTATGACTTGTATCTAATGGAGAAACTGGATGGATTTATACATGTGAACTTGTCTGCCATCATGATTGAACATATGAAGAAGGTAGCAACTTTCAACGATGGCAATCATGGTCTTCCTTATGGGTTCCTTCTTACGCAAGTGTTTTAAGTTTTTCAAAGTGCCACTGGGACAAGGCAAAGTAGGGATCAAGAAGCAGACCTTCTCTCAAACAACTTTGGAATAATGTGAGTGCATCGGGAAGAATGGGGGGTTAGGCAGTACATCGACAATCTCTCAGCTCATCAATGCTCAAAATAGTGCAACTGAGTAGATTCGAAGGTTAAAGGCGAGGAACGCTATCCTGGAAGGTCAGCAGGCCCAAAGGGCCCCAGAGTCAAATGAGGAGGTGGTTCGTTTGACAAAAGAAAATGCTGATCTAAAGGCACAAGTGGAGAACCCGAAAGTAGAACTACTCAACGAGCAAAAGTCGGTGAATGCCCGAAAAGACCTAGTTTCTATGTAAAAACTATCCTCTTTTGCTATCTAAATGCTTGGGTTCTCTGTTTCTCTTTTCTATCATGTTATGTGCACATATGTGGCATGAGTTAGCCAGGCTAGATTTCTTTATGCTAATTGCCTGCTTGTGTATTTTTAATGATGCCAAAAGGGGGATGTATAATTGAAACAGGGATCTGATTAAGGGGGAAGCATAAAGTTAGGGGGAACTTGTGAAGTTCCTATTGCTTCATCTGATTATTTCTGCTCCAAAAAATATGTTATCAATGTCTAAGTTGTCATCATCAAAAAGGGGGAAATTGATGAGTTTTCAATGTCTTAGCCTTATATTTTTATGATCTAACAAACTTACTGTCAAGAACTAGATAGGGAACCTGACACACTTGGTATACATTGCTAATCAACGGACTCCAGCTAGGACTCCAGCTAATGTGAACTGCTGCAACTGTAGAAGACAAAGAACCAACTCAGGGACCTGATCCCTTGTGTGTCCCTGACAGCAGTACGAAAGTCAACTGTGTACGGCTGGAAAGTGACTGCCACAGAAATAGTGCACACAGTGCAGCACAGTTCTGTTGTCACTTGTCTTTTGACCAACCAAGTGCTTATATCATTCAAGTGATGTCATCAAAGGTGCATTAACAAGAGTATTACAACAAAACATCACTTGAACACTTGAGAATTCACTTCAAGCATTCAAGCCTTCTGAGAACACGAATTTAATTCTCAAGAGCCTTAAGAACACAGTAAAATGCTACTACGGACCAGTTCTTAAATGTAGTATTTTGTTGTCCTTAGTTGAGTTGTAACTTTGTAATTGTTCTTTATTGTAATTCCTAAATTGCTTAGCTAGAAGCGTTGCTTAGGAACCCCTTTGTAAAACCATAAACCCTTTGTTTTTGTGTCGTGACTAGAGTTAGTCATGAGTTGAAGTCTTTGTAATAAGTGTATTGCAAAGTGGCTTGTAATAGGTGTATTACGAGTTAGTGAGGGATTAGGAGTTTGATTCCTAAATTTCATAGGTTGTAATCTAAAAGTTGCTCATAGTGAATTTGAAATCCTACCAGTGTAGGTCGTGGTTTTTTATTCCCTTGAGCAGGGATTTTTTCCACGTAAAACTCCATGTCTTATATACTTACTATTTTATTAGTATTCTCAGTGGAAACTCATAGAGGACCTAGTACTCTATAGTTTGGTGGACTTATATAAACTATCAAAAGTGAAGTTGAAATGCAACTAAACAAAAAGATCAAAATGATAAGAAATGATAGGGGTGGTGAATATGAATCTCCTTTTGAAGAAATATGCTTGGAATATGGCATTATTCACCAAATAACTTCCCCTTAATCACCGCAATCTAATGGAATTGCGGAAAGAAAAAATAAAATGTTAAAGGAGATGATGAATGCCTTACTGATAAGTTCAGGTTTACCCCAAAACTTGTGAGGGGAAGCTATTCTTACCGCCAATCAAATACTCAACCGAGTTCCTCGTAGAAAAACGCAATCCATTCCATATGAAAAATGAAAAGGTAAGAAACTCAACTTAAAATATTTTAAAGTGTCGAGGTGTTTGGCTAAAGTGCAAATTTCTAAACCCAAAAGGTTGAAGCTTGGACCGAAAACGGTTGATTGCTCTTTGCATAGGATATGCAAAAAATAGTAAGGCATATTGTTTTCTGGTTTATAAATTAGAAAATCCCGACATTAATATTAATACGGTAATCGAATTCGATAATGCTGAAGTCTTTGAGAATATTTATCCATATAAAATTGAATGTGAGTCATCTAGTGAAAAATCTAAGTGACCTCGAGAAGAAGAAAAGGAAAGTACATTTAATGAGGAAAATTCAAGACGTAATAAACATCAAAGGACAACTACTTCCCTTGGACCAGACTTTCTGAGATTTTTGTTGATCCACTTAAATAATCATACTTGAGAATTGGTTGATCTTCTTCCAGGAAATAAACCTTTGGGTTTTAAGTGGATTTTCAAAAGGAAAATGAAAGTTGATGGTACTATTGACAAATATAAGGCAAGATTAGTTGTCAAATGGTTTAGACAACGAGAAGGTCTTGATTATTTTGATACATACTTACCGGTAATGAGGATTACATCTATTCGGGTGTTAATAGCATTAGTCGCCATATATGGCCTTGAAATCCATCAGATAGATGTGAAGATGGCCTTCTTAAATGGAGACTTGGAGGGAGAAATTAATATGGAACAACCTAAAGGGTTCATGGTTCCCGATAAAGAAAAGAAGGTGCGCCGACTTGTTAAGTCACTTTACAGATTGAAATAAACACCCAAACAATGGCATACGAAATTTGACCAAACAATGTTGGCAAATGGATTTAAGATTAATGAGTGTGATAAATGTGTTCACATTAAAAACACTCCAAATCATATAGTCATTGTATGTTTATATGTTAATGACATGTTAATAATGAGCAAAGACATTGCGGATATAAATGCTACTAAGCGTATGCTTGCTAGAAAGTTTGATATGAAAGACTAAGGAGTTGGTGATTTAATTCTAGGAATTAAAATCCATAGGACTCCTTAAGGACTGGCATTGTCTCAATCTCATTACGTTAAAGTGACACTTGAAATATTCAAGTACATGGATTTCAAAGTTGCAAAAACCCAGATCAATGTAAATGTGGCTCTTACAAAGAATCTAGGTCAAAGTAGATCTCAACTGAATTATGCTCGTGTGTTGGGAAGTTAAATGTACATCATGAATTGTACACATCCTGATATAGCTTGTGCAGTAAGTAAAATGAGTCGTTACACAAGTAATCTCGACCAAACTCATTGGATGGCAACGAAACGAGTCTTGGGGTATCTAAGGTATACCCAAGATTATGTTTTGCATTATAGTAAGTATCCTGCGGTAATTGAAGGATATAGTGATGCAAATTGGATCACTGGGTCATCAGAAAACAAAGTCCATAAGTGGATATGTTTTTACAATTGATAGAGGAGCGGTTTCTTGGAAATTATCCAAACAAACATGCATTGTTCGCTCTACAATGGAGTTTGAGTTTATAAATTTAGATAAGGCTGGAGAAGAAGCTAAATGGCTTCGGAATTTCTTGGAAGATATTCCGTTTTGGCCCAAACCAGTTGCTCCTATATGCATACATTGCGATAGTTAAGCGGCAATAGGAAGGGATAGAAGCGTTATATATAAGAAAAATCTCGTCACATATAACGAAAACATAATACCGTTAGACAACTGCTCTCTAGTGGAATTATCACTATTGACTACGTAAAGTCAAAAAATAATGTGTCGGATCCACTTACAAAAGGCCTAAATAGAGAGGCAGTTGATAAATCATCAAAGGGAATGAGACTATGGCCGATGACAAGTCACTGTGGTGGTAACTCTACCTAGAAGACTGAAAATCCCAAGATCTAGGTTCAAGGAGATCAAACAAAGTCATTAGTGACGGTTCAACATTGTCAAATAAAATTTTGGTCTATTCTCGTGATAAAACAATGTTCAGCACCAAGGATAAACCGTTAAGGCTTTTTAACGGTTTCTAAGTTTGATACAGAGTATATCAAATATTGTATCTATGGGATAATACATTTAGGAATCACCTATATAAGTGTGAAGTGTAAGCCGCTTCAAGGAGAATCCTGTAAGGCCAATTTTCTACGCACTTATGAACCAAGAAGTGTTCATGGCTGAAACGAACACAACAATGAGAACCAAAGGCGATTAAATGGTTGATTGTGTGACTTATGGTTGTCAAGGTATACACCAAAGTTTGACGGTTCAAAGATATCAAATATATCGATTGACCGAGTATATCCAACATAAGTTCACTATGAAAAGTTTAAAGGGAAACCTACTTATCCAGATGCGATTAATCCTTGCTTGTAAATCATACAGTTTTTCATGCATGCATATTTTCAGATAGCCATTCTCCATTCATGTGGGGGATTGTTGGTTTTTTTTAATCCGATTAGATAAGAGGTGTGAATGGAAATTTGAGGGAAAAGATTAGGAGGGAAACGAAAAGTTTGAAATAGTTTCCTTTACTAATGCATTTTGTCCCTCATCGGAAGAAGGAAAGAAAATCTGTGTGCTTATATAGAGAAGCGCATCTTCTAGCTCTTAAAGAGTTAAGAAGAAGTGGTGCCTCGCACCGTCGTCGTCGTCGTCGCTCACTTGGCTCGGCTTCGGATTCGGATTCGGTTAATTGATATGATTGATTGATAATTATACAATTTCTTTTCAATATTTTTTCGCAAAATTTTAATTTAAAAATTTGCGGTTCCCAATGGTCGTTTTAAGTTTAAAATTCGCGGCCAGACTTTTGCCGAAATGGTACCTCATATGAACAGGTACCTTCGCACCTATTCAACCAGACTTTTTGGCTATAAATTCAAAAGTTTTGCCTCATTTTTCAGCACCGAAATTTGCATATTCTCCCATCTCTCTTCTGCATTTGTTTTCCAAAAGCAAAAATGAGCATCAATGTGGTTTACTGACGTTTGTTGAGTTCGACGAAATTCTTTAATTTTCATTGCCGGTATTACAGAATAGTTGTTCCGTTCTATTTTGGGAGGAATTAATCCAACAACCTTGGGCAACAATGTGGGGATTAAATTCCTTAGGAAAACACAATTTTCTGTTGGAATCGGAACGTTATTCATTTCATTCTATTTCTGTCTTTGGTTTCTGGTTTCATTTTATTTTGCAGAAATTATATTTTCGAATACAGATACTAACAAAACATGCTAGAATTATTTGAGGTATTGATAAATTAAATTAGTTAAACCATTTAAAGGTAAATCTGGCGCATTTCATTAGTTGATTGATGAAATATTCCTAATGTTCCTATCCAATATGGTTGTGTATTTCCAATTATTGAACCAAAAGTAGTTTCTTCTTAAAATATTTTTAGATGTATTTTAGTGCTTTTCACAATTCAATTCACATGATATATCAAGTAATCACAAGCTACCTTTCCGACGCTTCACGTGCACGCACAACTAGAAGCTTCCGCTTTTTCCATGTGAAGGAGCGCGTGTATCTCACACACGTCACATCAGCGTGATTATAATATCCCAACTGTTCTCCACAATTTTCTAAACTTTTCAAAATTCAAAAATCCCTCTAAAATTAAAAATTCCTTCACCGTGATAACGGCGAACGAACCCCGTTTTCCCACACCCCTTCAGTATATAAACCCCGACTCCACATTCTTCCATTTTCACAAACCCAAATTCTCAGTTTCTCACTTCCAGTATCCCCAATTCTCTGCTCAATTTCTCGCGAAAACGAAGTAAAAATGCGTGAGATTTTGCACATTCAGGGAGGTCAATGTGGGAACCAAATCGGAGCCAAGTTCTGGGAAGTTATCTGTGCGGAGCACGGTATTGATTCCACTGGAAGGTATCAAGGCGACAATGATCTTCAATTGGAGCGCTTAAATGTGTATTATAATGAAGCGAGCTGCGGAAGGTTTGTTCCACGCGCCGTCCTCATGGATTTGGAGCCAGGAACCATGGATAGTGTCAGATCGGGGCCTTATGGTCAGATTTTCCGGCCAGATAACTTCGTCTTTGGACAGTCAGGTGCTGGTAACAATTGGGCCAAAGGACACTACACTGAGGGAGCAGAGCTTATTGACTCGGTTCTCGATGTTGTGAGGAAGGAGGCTGAGAACTGTGACTGCTTACAAGGTAATTCGGCTGTTGCTTTTCGTGTTATATGTTTCAATTTCCTTTTTGAGTTTAGTATGTTAACATAAATTTCAGTAGATTTTGTGTGTGTATTTGTGTGCATGCGCATGTTGCATGTATATTCAACCTGGCAGGAAATAATTTTGATCTTGTAAAAATAGTGCAACATTAAATTGAGTTTTAAGTTTTATGGGCAGATAATTTTATAAATTATTTCCTCAATCAGGTTACCTATTAGATAATTACAGGTAAATCTCTTGATAAGCATTAATTGACAATTTAGTAAAAATGGTTATAATTTACTGATTATGTGCAGTAAATGGACTCTATTTTCAATTTCAGGTTTTCAGGTTTGTCACTCTTTGGGAGGTGGAACTGGATCAGGAATGGGAACTCTGCTTATATCTAAGATCAGGGAGGAGTACCCGGATAGAATGATGCTTACTTTCTCTGTGTTCCCTTCCCCGAAAGTGTCAGACACTGTTGTTGAGCCCTATAATGCTACTCTCTCTGTTCACCAGCTTGTTGAGAATGCAGATGAGTGTATGGTCTTGGACAATGAAGCTCTTTATGACATTTGCTTCCGAACTCTCAAACTTACTACCCCGAGCTGTAAGTTGTCTTCTTTGATCAGCAATAGTTTTTCTGATGCAGCTTTACAGTTGTGTTGTTTTGTTTCATGCACTACCTTTAGTGTTAAGTGGTCTATTGTTTACATTTAAAATGACAGCATGGAATGAGGGCATAATTATCTTGTTTATTGTTTGTTTATGTCTGGTATATCCTATTTGTTCCTAAGCTCTCAATCATCAGTATGTTAGATGTAGAGCAGTTATCGGTTGATATGTTTGGTTGTGATTAAAATGTTGCTTCATTTTTCTGATCTTCTTAATTCTATAAGGTGAATCAGAGGAAAAGTCTCGGGGTGGAAGAGACTGTGATGGGCAGGTTATCTTAGTTAAGTTGTTTGGAGACTTGGGGTAAAATGAGTGGTTGGGGTCTGATATTTGGTTTTATAGCTTGATGAATGTATGGATAAACCAGCATTAGAGTTTATTGGAGAATTATCTGGCTTACAGAATGTTGTTTATCTGGATCTGTTGTTATGTGATTCGACACTTATGAGTTGGAAAGGTTATGTACCAAAAAAGAAGTTTGTGAAAGAAACTATTCAATTTAACTGCTAAACTCATTCAGCTGCTCAGCGACTTTGTGAAAGATTGCACAACATAACCGAACTAATAATTCATTGCATATGCTTATATAGATATGAACACTGCTTATTAGTTCTTTTCTTTTGTCTTTTGTAGTTTATATTCAGAGTTTCTTTCGATCTGGGTCTTGAGATTCTGTTGAATCTGCCATTTTCATATGATTGTATTATATAGATATTTGAGGATTAATGTACTGACCCATGATGTTTGCCTCAGTTGGAGACCTTAATCATTTGATTTCTGCCACCATGAGTGGTGTAACTTGCTGCCTCCGATTCCCTGGTCAGCTCAATTCTGATCTCCGCAAGCTTGCTGTTAACCTCATCCCATTCCCTCGATTGCATTTTTTCATGGTTGGATTTGCTCCACTCACTTCTCGTGGGTCACAGCAATACAGAAACCTGACTGTTCCTGAGCTCACTCAGCAGATGTGGGATTCAAAGAACATGATGTGTGCCGCTGATCCTCGTCACGGTCGTTATCTGACTGCTTCAGCAATGTTCCGGGGAAAAATGAGCACCAAGGAAGTTGATGAGCAAATGATTAATGTACAGAACAAGAACTCTTCTTACTTTGTTGAGTGGATTCCTAACAATGTGAAGTCTACTGTCTGTGACATCCCTCCAACTGGACTGAAGATGGCCTCAACTTTCATTGGCAATTCCACCTCAATTCAGGAGATGTTCCGTAGGGTCAGCGAGCAGTTTACAGCAATGTTTCGAAGAAAAGCTTTCCTGCATTGGTACACTGGAGAAGGTATGGATGAGATGGAGTTTACGGAGGCTGAAAGCAACATGAATGATTTAGTTTCTGAGTACCAACAATATCAAGATGCGACAGCTGAAGAGGAAGAGTATGACTATGAAGACGAGGAGGAAGAAGGTCAAGAAGCTTAACTAGTTCAACTTGTGGAGAAATTTTGAGTGCTGTTATGCAGTAGGACTACTGTTCATTTTTAAAATCTTGTTTAGGGTTTGGATTTTTTTTTTTTTTGCATGTGACATGTTACGCAACGCCTTCCTGATGATCTTTGGAAGGGCAACGTAAGGCTAAGCAACCGATGTCAGTGCGGTTGCTGTCCGCCAATGAGGTCCTCGCCGCACGCTAGACTAGATTGTCAGTGCCGTGCGGGAAAACCAATGTCGTGAGCAAATTGCGGAAGCTGAGAGAGAATTGGGTTTTGAATGATGATGATGATTTTATTGCTGAATGAAAATGCTGATTACAATGATGTGGTGTCGAGGGGAGAGACACCAGAAAATGCTGATTGAAATGTTTGATTGTTTGGTCCCCCTTAATAATGCTTAAAAAAAATAAACCAACATTACAAGACTAGTCCTAATAAAGCTGTAGAAGCACACTGAAATGAAAATGATGAAAACTAGTCTATGATTACAATGAAAAGGACTTAGATTATTACAAGGAAAAACTAAGTCCGATGGCAGCATCTTTGTCTTGCGGGTCTGCGCGCGCGTTGCTGTGGGCGCGCGCGACACTTGATGTGCTGGCCTGAGGCTGGGCACTGGTGCTTGGCATCAGGGTCTGTGCGCGAGGCGCTGCTGGAATGGGCCTGCAGCTGGGCGCTGGCGAGGCATCAGGATCTGCGCGCGCGGCATTGTCAGGGCGCGCGGCGCTGTTGTCATTGGCCAGCCCTTGGGCGCTGGCGAGAGGCATCGGTGGGGCGACAGAGGCACATGCGCGCTTGTCACTTGGCGCAGCCAAGACCACGGGGCCGACCATGGCGCTAGGCATTGTGAGGCTTGCTAGGCCGCCATGGGGCGCGGCCAAGGGGTCATGGGGCATGTCTGGAAAGCAGCCCATGACATTCTCCCCCACCTGAGTTGGCGCCGTCCTCGGAGCCTTATGATGATGATGATGGTTGTTGGATGGGAGGTCTGCGCCCCTCTGTTCTTTGAGCTTGCTGTTGTAGCGAAGCAATGATTGCATGCGGCTGACATGGAAGACTGGATGGATCTTCCACCAGGATGGAGTTTTGACCTGGTATGTGGACTTCCCAATGCGTTTTTCAATGGGCAGGGGCCCGATGTATTTTTGTTGCAGCCGAGGGTCATGGGTCCTTTCTGCAAACAAGTACTGCTTTGGGATGCGTAGCATTACTTTATCCCCTGGTTGATGTTGGGAAAAGCAACGCTTTTGTTCGGTGAACCTTTTTGCCCGCTCTTGGGCCCTGATGAGATAGCTCCGCACTATCTCCATGTTGCGCTCCCATTCGCTCGAGAAGTTGGCAGCTCGAGGAGATTTCGGCATGGTTGATGCATTCACCGTTTGCGGGAGAAGCGGTTGCTGTCCGGTAACAATTTCAAAAGGGCTCTTGTTTGTATGATGGCTCTTTTGAGAATTGAAACACAGTTGAGCAGCATCCAGGAGCTTCACCCAATGCTTCTGTGATCCGGTTGCGAAGTTGCGGAGATATTCCTCCAGCATGTCATCGAACCGGTCTGTCTGGCCATCCGATGGTGGATGGATGTCTGTGTTGTGACTCAATGTTGACCCAAAGCACCTGAAGAGATGGGTCCAGAAGTTGCTAGTAAAGCGTGAGTCGCGCCTACTAACAATGTTTTTGGGCAGGCCCCAATGTTTGACAATGTGCGAGAAGAAGAGTCGAGCTGTATCTTCTGCTGAGATGTTTTGCGGGGCTGCTATGAAAGTTGCATAGTCTGAGAACTGATCTATGACAACCATGATGGATGCAAGATTGCCGACTTGGGGCAATCCCGTGATGAATCTGAGGGAAACACTTTCCCATGGTCTATGAGGGACATGTGATGGCTGCGAGGGTCCCGACTGTGATGAGTGATCCGACTTGTCCTTGTGGCATGGCTGACAAGTCTTCACACAATGATGAGCGTCACCAGTCTTTTGAGGCCGATGACATGATGGCTGATTGTTGCTGCGAAGGGTAGCCTGAACCTGGGGTTCATGTCTGTTGACTACCTTCTCCAACTGCATGGCCGAGATGTTTTCAGCGGCCATCTTTATGGGAAAGCATGGTATGGTGCAGGGCTTGGCCCCGTTTTCTCCCATCATCAGGAGCATGTTGGCAAATGGTACTGGAATGGTGTTGGTTTGCCTCATGAACTCCAAACCCACTATGATGTCGAAGTCATCTATGATTGCGATGCGCAGGTCGATGCTTCCTTTGTATGGGCCAAGTTTCACTGGGACATTTGTAGCTGTTCCACCCAATGTCTGAGGTGGTGAGTTGATAGCCTTGACGCGGCCTTTGCTCTTTTGTACCACAAGACCTAGGCGCTCTACTTGCGTTGATGACAAGTAGTTATGGGTGGCACCCGTGTCTATCAATGCGTGAAGGGGCTTGCCGTTCACTTTCAATTCGACGAACATTAGGGTCCTCGCTTGCTTAGGAGGTCCTTCGTCCATCTTTTCTTTCCCTTTCCTGGTGATCGGGACTGATGTTTTCTTAGGAGGACATGCACTGGTCCCCGCTAAGGCATGAGGGATAGAGCCAACAATTGCATTGAAGGCGCCTACCTGGTTGTCTTCAGATGTGTCTGATGCATCTGTCTCATCCTCGACAGTCTGATGAGCATTGACCTTGATGTTTGGGCATTCATTGTTCCAATGTGCCCCGCCGCAATGACGGCATTCTGAGGGAGGCTTTCTCCCCTGATTGTTGTTGATGGATGCAGCACTGTTGCTGTTGGAGGGAGGAGTCTTAGTTTTGGATGCACTCCGATCTCCCCCACTTTTGCTTGGGCCACCATTGCTGGGATGGTGCCCGTTGGATCCCCCTCGGACAGACGACTGGGGCCTGTCGTTCTGAGTTCCCAAATGATAGTCGCCAAGGCATTCTGCAGCTTGAATGGCCTTGGGCAGGGTGTCTACCCGTTGTCGCTGTAGTTCCATACGGGCATGAGGTTTCAAACCTTCTATGAATGCGAAGAGTTTGTCTTTGTCCCCCATGTCGCGTATGTTTAGCATGAGTGCGGAGAATTCGCGCACGTACTCCCTCACTGATCTGGTGTGGCGGAGGTCCCGTAGCTTTCTCCTGGAATTGTATTCCACATTTTCGGGAAAGAACTGCAGGCGTATGGCTACCTTCAATTCGTCCCATGTCTGAAGAGTATCTTCACCGGCCTTGATGGCTTCGTGTTTGACCCGCCACCAAAGTTTGGCATCGCCCTGAAGATACATGGCAGCAGTCGCTACCTTTTTGGATTCCTCCAAATGGCCCACGGCATCGAAGTATTGTTCGATGTCGAAGATGAAGTTTTCCACTTCTTTAGCATCCCGGGATCCGTCGTATGGCTTTGGCTCCGGTATCTTAAGCTTTTGTGGAATGGGGGTGAGGTCTGCTGCACCCCTGATGTGATGGTTGCCTTCTCGAAGTAGGCTCTGTAAGGCAGCATTGACAACGTTGAGCTTGTCAGTCAAGTCGTTTATGGTTTGCTGCATGGCAGTTAGTCTGTCTGCCTCATGTTGCTGATGGGCTAAATCGTCGGCACGCTCCTGTTGGAGGTCCTCAAATTTGCCATGAATATTGGCAGTTTCGATGGCTGCCGTTTGTCGGTCCTCGTCGGAGTCACGACTGATGTTTGCAATGTCATTTTCCGCCTGCCGCATTCGGCGGTCCAGGTCGTCCAACCTTTGCACTAGGTTGTTGCTTTGATCAGGCACCGTTTCTACGATGGGTCGTAATCGGTCAACCGTCTCTTCTAGGGATGCTAGACGCTCCCCATGATTCACCATGGTCAGAAATGGTGATGATGGCAAATGTTTTCCCTCGTCCGATGTCGAGCCTAGGCTCTGATACCAACTGTTACGCAACGCCTTCCTGATGATCTTTGGAAGGGCAACGTAAGGCTAAGCAACCGATGTCAGTGCGGTTGCTGTCCGCCAATGAGGTCCTCGCCGCACGCTAGACTAGATTGTCAGTGCCGTGCGGGAAAACCAATGTCGTGAGCAAATTGCGGAAGCTGAGAGAGAATTGGGTTTTGAATGATGATGATGATTTTATTGCTGAATGAAAATGCTGATTACAATGATGTGGTGTCGAGGGGAGAGACACCAGAAAATGCTGATTGAAATGTTTGATTGTTTGGTCCCCCTTAATAATGCTTAAAAAAAATAAACCAACATTACAAGACTAGTCCTAATAAAGCTGTAGAAGCACACTGAAATGAAAATGATGAAAACTAGTCTATGATTACAATGAAAAGGACTTAGATTATTACAAGGAAAAACTAAGTCCGATGGCAGCATCTTTGTCTTGCGGGTCTGCGCGCGCGTTGCTGTGGGCGCGCGCGACACTTGATGTGCTGGCCTGAGGCTGGGCACTGGTGCTTGGCATCAGGGTCTGTGCGCGAGGCGCTGCTGGAATGGGCCTGCAGCTGGGCGCTGGCGAGGCATCAGGATCTGCGCGCGCGGCATTGTCAGGGCGCGCGGCGCTGTTGTCATTGGCCAGCCCTTGGGCGCTGGCGAGAGGCATCGGTGGGGCGACAGAGGCACATGCGCGCTTGTCACTTGGCGAAGCCAAGACCACGGGGCCGACCATGGCGCTAGGCATTGTGAGGCTTGCTAGGCCGCCATGGGGCACGGCCAAGGGGTCATGGGGCATGTCTGGAAAGCAGCCCATGACATTCTCCCCCACCTGAGTTGGCGCCGTCCTCGGAGCCTTATGATGATGATGATGATGTTTCTGATGGTTATTACTGAAATCTAGCTCTTTGAATTCTATTAGTACAAATATTTTGTGAAAAGGGAAGCGTGGCTTATTTCAAAAACAATTATAGTGTCTCTCAATGTGTCAGTTTCGATTTGTTGATTTTGCGGCTTGAAATAGATTTGTTGATTTTGCGGCTTGAAATATGAAATCTTAGCTGTACAAAGTCTGGTGACTGCATTATGTTTTGTTGGGATTAAGATAATTGACAAGTCCTGCCTGCAATTTGCGTTGAACGTTGGCCCAACTAGGACTATGTATTGCTTTACGCAGTCAAGTTGTTGATTTTCTATAGTTACACTCGATGAGATAATAGATTACTTATGTGATTTCATTAGTGTGCATTAACAATTCCTGTTTTTTTGTTTAGGGTCTGGATAACATGGCTTTGTATGACTGTTCTAGTTGGACAGTTATTGCTCTCTAACTAAAAGATATCCAAATTTCTGCCAACGGTAAATAGGATTGGTAACCTAGAAAAGACAAATAATACATTACAACATGTTAAAATACACAGCTAGTGTAAAAAAAAAAAATCCTATATATATGTCAGAATCTTCCCGTTATAATAGATCAAATTTATTGCGAAATTTCAATAGTATTAGTTAAGAGGTCGTGCTTTATGTCGTTGGTCGTGTTAATCGTCTGAATGGATTTTGCTTGTTTTTCCATATTCTCTGACAACTGAACCATAGTAGCTTGGAGCGAGAGAACCAAAAATTTGGCGGAACCTAAGCCAAAAGACAGAATCATAAACACCAATTTTCACCCATCGATTGTGGATTATTCACTTGGTAGATACGATACGATTCGTTTCTTATCAATTCCACTCGATTTTATGAGAAATATAACAGATTTGCAGTAAGATCTCCCCCCTGTTAATAAGCAAATGGTTGTTAAGAAATTGATGACAGGTTTGAGTATACAACATGTACTAACACAAAATCAGAAACATGAACTTGTGAACCACGCCCTACCCCAAAATCCGGAGCAACAAAAACAGAGAAATGGGCAAAAACAAGTACTCCCTCCGTTTCATATTATATGAGTTAGTTTGACTCGGCACGGAGTTTAAAAAAAAAGGAAAAGACTTTTAAAACTTGTGGTCTTAAAAGCTTAAGGGGTAAAAAGTTTGTGGGACCATGACATTTGTGTGGCTATAAAAGCTTCTCATTAAGGGTAAATGGGTAAAATGAAAGAGTTTAAAGTTAAATTATTTCCAAATTTAAAAATGTGAAATTTATTTTGAAACAGACTAAACAGAAAAATACCTCATTTAATATGAAACGGAAGGAGTAGCTCAAATCTATGCGTTGCATACTCATTGTCAAAGGTATTGATATAAATAAAAGAACATTGCAATACTTGATAATCACCTACTTATTTTACATAATACTATAGACTAAGAATAATCTAATATAAAATCCAAAAAATCTAGCCAATATATCCCCTGTTAAGACTCAAGGATGATAACCTTGCGCCATTAATGAAAACCTCAGAGGCATTGATTCTCGTTTCTTGACCAAGTATTTACGTTACTAAGCGAATATCATACTTTTATTGTTACTATAGGAGAAGGAACATCAATACGCAACAATTTTTCTAAGCTCCGAACTTGGGGACTTTAGCAGTTGAAATCTGTGCTAGGAAGTGCTCTGCAACAAGTCGTCGTTGAATTTTTCCTGTTGCAGTCTTTGGTAGAGAGTCAGTCATGAAAACCTTCTTTGGGACCTTAAAAGCTGCGAGATTCTTCTTACAAAATCTCAGCACCTCTGCCTCATCAATGTTTGACCCTTCTCTTGGAATAACTGCACAGTTTATCTGTCAAACATGAAAATATTTGATTTAGTCAGCATACAATCAGAATATGTGAACTCTATGAAACCATAAACATCGCGCTCTGACCATGGGTTCCTAGGTCCATCCCAGTACTTTGGGGTTGATATATATGTGTGAAAAATATATACAAATACAGTTAGATGCAGTGGCAGAACTACCTAGTTTGAAGGGGGTTAACCGAACCCTTCATCCGAGAATTACACTGTGCAACTGGAGTAAAATTGATTTTTTTGTTTAAGTGGTGAATCCCGTTGACATGAAGAAAAATTTCAAGTATAGTTGTAAAAGGGGTTCAAAATTGACTTAGGGTCATAGGTTCAAATTCCAAGGGTGACATCCTATGTGGTTACCAAAATGCAATTTAATAGCAAGCTCCCTACACAACGGCACCAAAACTGAAAAAAGAGTTCACGTGGAATAAGATACATGCAAATTAAACAGAGAAATAGACGTCTAACTAATTAATATATACATGTAAGATGTCCATATCACCCTCACATGCAACCACTGCTATTGAAACAAACAAACAAACGGAGATCCCCATTTTTCATTCATGGAAGCGGCAGGGGCAGGGCGACCCGATGAATTTTGTGGCCTAAAGCCAAATTTTATGAGGGGCATTAAATTTTTTTTAAAATTATTATTATTTTAATTTGAAATCCATTTTTCTAATTTTTTTTAGATGCAAAGTTATTAAACTTTTTTATAATCATTTTTTTCTAATAATTCTTTCTCAATTGACATTATATTTAATCCATCTAACCTCTCTTCAGACATTATTGAGCTTAGTTAAGATTTTATCAGTTTTAACGATAACATGAGTTATTAACATTATTCTATAAGCAATATAAGCATTTGAAAAAGAATCAAATCTTTTTATTTGATTGAGTATATCAATTAAACTTTATCTTCTAGTTGTACTATTTTCCTTAACACTTTTAATTTAGAAAATAAATCTAAACCATCATCAATATCAGATTGATTATTATGCTTCAAGGAACACTCAAGATTAAGACAGTATTTTTTAAATTTCCATCATTTAGTGATCTCAGTTTTTTACGCTAAATAGAAAACAAAAAAATATTTTCATATGCTTCGAATTGTTCAAATTTATTTTGAAGTGAATAAAATTGTCTTGTCTACTATGTATAAAAAATAATTTAACTCAAAAGGACTCTTCGAGAATTGAGATTTCAATATCAATATTCTCGTCAAATTATTTTTTTTCTTTATCACACGTTTCTTACGATGTTCAAGTTTGATTTTCATTTCAAATGCAATTTTCTTGGTAGAAATCATACTAGTTGCAAATTCTTTTACCCCTTAAGTTTTTAAAACCACAAGTTTTAAAAGTCTTTTTTTTTTCTTAAACTTCGTGGCGAGTCAAACAAACTCATTTAAATTGAAATATATAGAGTATATAATATATTAGGTGTAACAAAAAATGGGGTCCCTACAAATGTGGGGCCTAAATATTGGAGTTTATTTCTTACCTCTTCACCATACTTGTCGTCAGGAACGCCAAAAGCAACCGCCTGAGCAATTTCCGCATGAGAAACCAGTACTGCATCCACTTCAATAGGTGATATTTTCTCCCCTAAGATTATAAGTAGGGAAAACGATTATTAACGAGTAATATTGCATTAATTTCTCCAAATATTTTAATACATTTATCTTATTCAACCCTCATAATATTCATCAGATGTTACTATTTTCATAAACTCAGACCATCGATTATGACATGACAAGCAATCTCAGAATAGCAAGATTACGGGTGTCTTCAACGACATTAAAATCCACCTCCTACTGGACCCCAAAGATTATTAAATTGGAAATTAGGCAGTCATATGCTAGAAATAAAATCACTCAGAAGATTAGGAAATAGTTACATTAACACGGCTTCTGCTTTTTACCATTTTATAAGTTTGAATTTTGAATTGTCACATCAAGATGGCCTTAAAGTCTACTTGCTAAATTAATTAAGCAGATCATGGCCGTCGGAATAACCTCGGATATGCTTTGAAAAAAGAAGAGAAGTCAATATCATGAACCTAAATGTGGCCAAACTTACGGCAATAGCAACGGATCAAAAGTTCTACCAACTAAAAGTTACGTCTTAACAACAAAATATTTAGGGCGGTGCAAGCCATGTTTGATCTAATTTTCTCATACTGGGACCACCAACTTGGCATTAGAGTAAAGATATGTCATATTTACAGTCCTAATTACATCATCCTACAAAAGCGTGTTCCCACCCTTAACTAGCACCAATTAGCAAAAGTACAATTGTTGAGCCAAATTTCTCCGCAAACCTAATTTTTCATGTGATTTGGCATGCTTCCAGTGAGGAATAAGGAACAGTTCCATAGTAATTACTTTCTCCGTGATATATTTTTTCTAATTTATCAAAATTAAATGATTTTTTTTTCTTTCGTTCTCTAGTCGAGGGTCTATCGAAAACAACCTCTGCCCTTTCCAGTAGGGGTAAGACTACACATCTTACCCTAGAAACCCCACTCGTGGGAAACTACTGAGTTTGTTATTGTTGTAAATAATTTTTTTCTTTAAATCATGTTACATTAAATTTATGATGATTTTTATAATCACATAAATATTAAGACCAAAAATTTCAAAATTCTTTCTTTCCGTAATCAAACAAAGAACTTTATATTAAGTGAAATATATTCGCTTAAATCAAATATGTTCACATCAAACATAAAAGGAGGAGTATGAAATGTGTAGGAGCAAGTTACCTCCACGGTTGATTAATTCCTTAATTCTGCCAACCAAATGCAAATATCCATCAGAGTCCAAATACCCCACATCACCAGTGTGAAACCAACCAAACTGGAAAGCTGATTTATTAGCCTCAGGATTATTCTTATACCCTTTAGTTACATTTGGACCTCTAATGCAAACCTCTCCCTTAGCATTAGCACCTTGTACCACACCATTCTCATCCAATATAGCCATCTCTTGACCCACGGGTTTCCCAACCGACCCGGGTATATGCGGGCCATTTTCGGGTAACGGGTTCGAAGCCATCAAATGGGTCGCCTCTGTCATCGCATACGCCTCCAAAACAGGAGCCCCGAATGCTTCCTCTAACCTGGCCATCACTGATGGAGCTAGTGCTGCACTGCAACTCCGAATGAACCGGAGCTTCGGGTAATCGGATTCGGGTTTGCTGAGGTGGCAATCCAAAAGAATCTGGTGAATTGTAGGTACAGCCGTGTACCACGTGGCGTTGTATTTTTTCATATCTGGCCAGAAAGTTGAAGCAGAAAATCTCCCAGCGGAAGGAAGTGTTACGGATGCTCCGGCTCCGAGTGAACTCAGTAACCCGGCAATTAACCCGTGCACATGAAATAACGGCAACACGATCACCGTTGAATCCGAGTCACTCAATTTATACACCGATTTGATATTATTCACTGAAGATGCTAAATTTAGCTGAGTCAGAGGAACACCTTTTGGTCGGCTCGTGGTGCCTGACGTATGAAGGAAAAGTCCAACATCCGACGGGTCGTTAACAATTTTGGACACTGATTCAAGGTCCGACCCGGAAGGAGCAGGGGAAAAAGTGACACCAGAGTCGGCTTGAGGCAGAGTTGCAGTAATATGACGGATTTTCAGCTTGGAAGCTGCTGTTTGAGCCGCTTCATTTCCTTCTTTTCCAGTTATTAAGAGTTTCGATTCTGAATCGGATAAATAGAACTCGAATTCTTCGGCCATGTAAGCTGAATTCAGTGGCGCCGCCGTAGCTCGTACTCGAGTTACAGCTAGAAACATGATCACGAACTGTAAAAACAAAATTTAAAACACAATTAGTTCTTAATCCCCTGGTTTGAAAAATAAAATCCTGATTATATCACAAAAGAATTAACATCCGTAACGCTTCTTATAATTTTTTTTGTTATTCTTTTCAGATTCTGCAAAATTTCCTGAACGTAAAAAGGAAAACAAAGGAAATAGAAATTAGACCTCGATAGTGTTGGGGAAAGTGAGTGCAACGACATCGCCGTGCTTTACGCCGGCAGATACAAGTTGAGAAGCAGCACGTTCAACGAGTTCTTGAAGCCGTGCATGAGTAATATCAAACTTTCCAGAAATGGAAATCGCACGATGAGAAGGGAATTTTTCGGCGACATGTTTCAACAATCCAGTGAGTGTGGAACTCGCCATAGTTAATATTTAACAGAACCAATAATATAGTACTATATCTTGGAAATTCGGTCACAGATTGAGGAAAACAATTTATAATAATAATCAAATTAAAGAATAGTGGAGAAATTAAAATGATGTGAGGAATGTAATGGGTGGTTAAGGTATATATAGAGTGGAGGCGGTGAAGGAAATGATGTTAAGTATAGAAGTTGGAACGAAGAATCCAATTTGGATACCAGAAAAAACCTTATTTTTAGGTGTAGGCGAGACTGAGGAAGGTGGCATGCCACGTGGCGGTTGTTTTGCCTTTTGTTGGGGCGGGGGGGACTGGCACACTCCTCAATCTTCTCAACTTAGATTACGTGGCATTTTTTACGCGCGTCCTTTCGTCACTTTCTTCTTGGAACTTATGTGCGAATTTTGCTCCCATCAATATACCTTTTTTATTGGTTTATTTTAAGTGCTTTTAAGTTAAAATATTTTTTAAGTTATTTTATAGTATATGGATAAAATAAAAAAATATTTTTAAGTACTTATTTTTAAGTTAAAATAAAAAAATAAATCAAAAGCCAAAAGTTAGAATTCATAATTTATGGCTTAAAAACTATTTTAGCTTAAAAACCACTTAAAACAAGTTCATCCAAACAGACTTGAATTTAGTGTGGGAAGAGAACAAACTAATAAGGAAATCTTTTATTTAATAAAAATGAGTAGTATTATAATTGATGGACAATAGAGGAGATATGTTCATTCGAAGTCATCCGATAAAATTGGAATGAAATGATAGAAGAGATCTAACTCGATAACATTGTGCAATTCAAACGGTAGTAGTTGTCTTTTTGCCATTAAAATTATTCAGTTATCGTGAATTTCGAAAAGAGTTGTGCAACTCAAAATTTGAAATTATTGGCAATATTGCATTCTTCACTCCAAAGCGGATTTTCTTGGTTTTCTTCTGCCAACGATATCTTTATATGCTAAGTTAGCGTTTGAATATAGATTTTGTTGAAATTTAAAAAAAAAATTAAAGATGAAAATAAATAATTATTTTTGAAAATTGAAATTGTATTTAAATATGTTTATATTTGAAAAATATTTAAAGTTTTGTAAGTAAGATACTTCAAAAACTTGAAAAACTAGTCTAAATTACTTTTCTTGAAAAATTCATCTACAAAAACTCCCCAAAAACTAATCACTTTTTATAACCAAATAATGTTTTCCATTTAAAAAAAAACATATAGCCAAATGGGAGCTAAAAAATTCTATCGCATTCCTACTTAGTTTCAAGATTTATATCATAGTCGAGTTTAAAGCCGCCAAGCCGGAGAGACAGAAGCACTAGAAAGAAATTAGTTTATATATAGATTAATTATTAAGTAAACGAAAAATCCTCTAGTCCTTTACTTACTAGTAACTCTTAGAGGGGGTCAACCTTTTCAAAAAGATTGCTACAAAGTTTATTGTCGTGGTAAAAGAATAAGAATTTTTGCTGTAAGTATAAATTTTGTGGCAAATAAAGTTCTACTAATATTGCTACAATACAAAAAAAAAATTCGTAATAATAAATATTAGTCCTTATCCACAAAATATATAAAATTTGTAGCTACCTTTTAGTTATGCTACTTTTTGCTACGAATTTTTTTTTGTGATTAAAGCGTTTAGCCAGGATATTTTTTATATTTAACTACAATATATTTTATAGCTGTATCGATACTCAAAGGTAAGTTCTATAAATTGGTGGTTAGACCAGTCATAATGTATGGGGCTGAGTATTGGCCTGTTAAGAACTCGCATATCCAGAAGATGAAAGTAGCAGAAATGAGGATGTTGAAGTGGAGGTGCGGGCAGAATAGGCAAAATACATAAGTTGCCACCCGAATTATGACCCAAATCCCTGTTACACACTTTCTACGAACGAATATTACTTTACACACCCAACCTTTCCAAAGTGTATCTAAGACACACCACTTTTTTCTTAATCAATTTTTCAGAATATGTGCAATATCACGCACCAATCAAATAGTGACACGTGTCATTTAAAAAATAAAATAATTAAAATTACAATTATACCCCTCATCTTCCTCATCTAAACTACCATGGCCGTCTTCCTCCTCTCTCACTATCAAACACCATAGTTTCTTCCTCCACCTTTTACTTAATAGCAAGGCCACCATTAACTAACAAAAATCACCAAAAAACACACCCAAAACTCCATCTTTTCCGCTGAAATTGAATCAAAATTTTTGAGCTCAGATCCAATTTCATTTCACTTCTGTAAAAGTTCGACCGCCATTAACTATCATCGCCACAAGTCAACTATTTAAAAAAATTATCCATTAATAAAATTAAAGAATGTGCAAAATCTTCAGCTAAGCTTTAATGGTTGGAAAATATTTCGAAAAATTCTCGCTTCCTGAAAATTTGACTTCGCCATGGGTAAAGCTCAAGTTAAGCTTCTCTACAACGAGAAGAGATATAAGAAATCGTGGTATATCTATTTGAGAAGAAGGAGATCGGGTGGTGGAGCTCAAGGAGTAGCTATGGCAAAATTTTTAAAAAGGAAGAAGATGACTTAATTTAAAATTTTAAAAAAACTAAAAAAAAATTGACATCTGACACAAAATTCTTCTGTTCACGCGACTCATTTGTTGGGAAAAACACGCACTATCCACGTGGGCAAAGCAGTGTGTATTAGATACACTTTGGAAAGGTTGGGTGTGTAAAGTAATATTCGTTCCTAGAAAGTGTGTAACAGGGATTTGGTCATAGTTCGGGGGTAACTTATGTATTTTGCCGGCAGAATATGATGGATAAGATTGGGAACGATGATATTCGGGAGAAGGTGCACGCGGCTCCCATTGATAACAAGATGCGGGAAGCGATGCTCAGATGATTCGGGCATGTTTAGAGGAGAAGCTCAAATGCTCCAGTAAGGTGGTGTGAGCGGCTAGTTGTGGAGGGCACGAGAAGAGGTAGAGAGCGGCCTAAGAAGTATTGGGGAGAGGTGATCAGGCAGGATATGATGAAGTTTCAGATTTTCGAGGACATGGTACTTGATAGGAAGATGTGAAGGTCGAGTATTAGGGTTGTAGGTTAGGAGATAGTTGAATCTTGCCTTACTTTGTACCATTGTGAGAATAGTCTGGTAGGGTTTTTGTCGAAGATAGCTAGTGGTAATATTGGGTCTTACTATTTCGCTTTTCAGTGCAGACCTATTTACTAGCTATCGCTTTTGCTTTGCATCTTTCTTCTGGATTTCATGTTGTTCCTATTTTTCTTATGATTTTTGTGGTGATACTAATATTGTCCCCTTTTGTCTTTTTATTTTTTTGAGTCGATGGTCTTTCGGAAACAACCTTTTTACTCTTTTCGGATAGGGGTAAGGTCTGCGTACACACTATCCTTCCTGGACCCTATTAGTGAGATTTTACTGGATTGTTGTTGTTGTATATTTTATAGCTGCATAATATTGTAGTGTCTCGTGGGCTATGTTAAGGTAAAGATACAAAACTGGAGGTAACATCTGTTTGATCGATAAAAAAAATATAATAACAAAAGAATAACTTCTCTCTTTCTCTTATTCTTTTCTTCTTAGCTGTTGATTTGAGATATCAAGCGGACGTAAAAGTTGGAAGTTGCCTGCCACATAGGATTAGACAATGTGGGGTCACGTAGGGAGGGGCTGTGCAGCAATTTGGACCAAAGCAATTGGGTAAAAGGGATTGAAAATTAATAGAAGGTGTAAGGAGAAAAGTTGGTTCAAAGAAAGGCTCTTGTGAAGAAGACCAACTCAAACTTGGCCTCTTACTTTGATCACCTGCAACTTGGCATTACAGGAAGAATAGTAAGGAATGCATGCATGCTAAAATCCACCTACAAAGTCGTCTCTCGACTTTAAACCGGCTTTTAACCAATCTTAAGGGTCATTTACCTCTTCCTAAAACTATTGTCCTTCGAGTCGATTACTAGCAATTGTAATGCAAGATTTGTTTACGTGGTAATCAATAATAAAGGAATTGTTACACATAAATTACTTATTTTAAAAGAATTTTTTATTTTTAAATAGGTTAATCCCCCCATTACTAGCTAATAGTATATTGTATTATATTATCTTAATTCCTGCTTCCACGTCACCTATGGGACGATTGTTCTTCTTTTTTTTTTAACAAGCTAACCAAACATTATATCATCTTATGTGATATTTTATGTAGGAATTAATTGGTCAAATACGTCAACCAAACGACCCCTTAACGTATTAGCCGCGAGTTTCACCAATAGCGTTACTCTAGCTTCTATTAAGTGCTTCTAAAGTGAGACGGAAAATAAAATTATTTGAAGCCTATCTAGTCCTAAAAGAGCAAATTAAATACTACTTTTTTGTGCCCTTATAATTCATGTAAATTAGTTATATTACCTTCAACTTTCTTAAAATAGAAAACTTTGAACTTTCTATCTTATATACTCTATTTCTTTTGGTCTACAACACTAAACAGGTTGACTAGTATTTTAACCTAACTGGAAAAGATTTCGACCTAACATATATATGATGAAGATTTTGCCCATTCTCGGTTTTAATGAATACTCTCGAATTAACAATCATTTAGCTCAAAAAATTTACCCCAAAATAATTACTACTCTTTGGGAGTTCAAGACTAAATTTATTAATTATTTTAAATTATACATTTAATATTAAAAAAGTAGTAGTAATTCTTTTTAATACAGCTCAATTCCCAAAAAGAATATGACAAGAAAAATTGAATAAACTGTATCTTATATTTATTATTTATAAAATATTCGTAAAAAAAGAAGCGACAATTAAAATAGAACTAAAAAGAGTATTTCCAAGAATTGGGGACAGGTATTGCCATTTCCCATAAGCATGTTCCACGATAATGACTAAGAAAAATTACTCGCTGTTTAAAACCACGTGTGGACATGGATCTTCGACCAAACAACTGGGTTTCATTAAAAAAGTGGAACACAATTAGAAAAAATTGAAGAAATGTGATTTTTTTGGTTGTTCTTTAACTTTTGATATTCGCTTGTGTTTTTACAGAATTGTAAGATCAAAAGATAAAAGTGTTGATCATAGGATAAGCAAAAAATAATAGGGTATTATCACTTTTAGTCCGCGTCAAAAACTATTTACATCTAATAATCGAAAAAATATATAAAATTTGTGTAATTTTTGTATATGACATACAGAATGTATATATATACAAAAAATATATATAAATTTTATATATATTTTATTGGCTATTATTTATACAACGGCTACAGTATCATTTTTCTAAAGCAATGCTTGTTAAAACTTGAAGTTATGTCCAAAAGACAAGCGAGGATAAAAATTCAAGATCATCCACTTTGATGGCTATTTGTGTACTTCACCCTATTAAAAAGTGGTCTAGGACCATAACAAGCCCGTATATGTAAATGGCAAACTAGACATCATCCCATCAAAAATATCACAGTCTAACCAGTTTTTGGACTGGTCATTCAAAAATAACCAGCGTTTGCCAAGTCATTAAAAAATAGTACTATTTTGCTGCAATAGAGACCAGCCCAGCATAATATACTGGAGTTCGGTGCACCTGTGCATGAACTTCCAGCATATTATACTGGATCGATATACTTTGCTAGCTCCAGTATAATATACTGGAGTTCCAGTATACTTTGTTGGAACTTCAGTATATTATACTGGAGTTCCAGCAAAGTATACTGGAACTCCAAACTCCAGTATAATATGTTGGAGTTCCAATATACTTTGCTGTAACTCCAATATATTATGCTGGAATATTTTTTATATTTTGAACAGTATTTTCGTTCAGATTTATCTTTACATGAAAGGTGACTAAATTTCGATGACTTTTGAAACTATGGTTATTTTTGAATGACCACTTGTAAATCTAGCTATTTTTGAATTTCTCCCCAAAAATAGTCCCTCAATTTACTTCATTGCAACTTCAATTTCAGTCACGCTATGTCGAATCCCCTGCTCGCTATCGGGACCGAGTGGTAAAGCCCTGATATGCAGGGGAACATATCACTACTTTTACATTTGGGATATATACACGAACAACAACTCCAAACATCATATATTCGCCGTCACAGATAACGCTTTTTTTTAAATTGATATGTCGCTCTGCACTTGGGGATAATGGTACTCCCTCCATTCACTTTTACTTGGCATGTATACTAAAAATAGATTTTCATTTTTACTTGTCACTTTACGCATATCAAGAGAAGACAAAAAAAAATTCCTGTTATACCCACAGTATTTATTACTCATTTCAAATTATTTTCTCAAATCCAATAAAATATGTATCAATTAATATGGGTATCATGAAAAATTATGCACTTTGTTGAATTTGTATGTTCCCACAGTGATGATATCCGCCATTGACGGATGAGATGAGAGAGAGAGAGAGAGAGATAGAGAGAGAAGAAAACAAGAATATTCTAGAAGAGGGAAAATGATTTTTGTATATCTCAAATGTATCAACTTACAGACTATATACAAAATATCTAACTACTAGGTGAAAGTACAAAACTGCCCCTAACTAATCTAACTAACTTTGACTACAAAATATAAATATAAATACAATATAAGTTTCAACCCCCCCCCAACTTTTCAAGAATGGCAGAATGTTTAATCCCTGTGAGAGCCTTGGTTAAGATGTCAGCTAACTGTGTATTGGTGGATATGTGGCGTAGCATAATAAGACCATCTTGAATCTTGTCCCTCACAAAGTGACAGTCTACCTCTATGTGTTTAGTCCTTTCATGGAAGACTGGATTTCTTGCAATGTGAACAGCTGCCATACTATCACAAAAACAAGAATATGGTCATGACAAATCACTGCCAATTCCTCCATCAACCTTTTTACCCACACTAATTCTCCTACCACTTTCCTTATTGACCTGTACTCTACTTCAACAGAGGAAAGTGATATTGTACTCTGCTTCTCGGACTTTCAGCTAATGGTGTTATCACCAAATAAGACAATGTAGCCACTAACCGACTTCCTTGAATCAGGGCAAGATGCCCAGTTTGAATAACAATAAGCCCTTAACCCATAATTGGGATCCTTGGACGAAAAATTCCCAAAGTAGGGTCTTGTTTCAGGTACCTTAGGACATGCAAAACAGCGTTCAGATGTGGCTCCCTTGAGGCTTGCATAAACTGGCTCAGGTGTTGGACACTGTATGTTATATCCAATCTTGTGTTGGTGAAGAAATTGAGCTTTCCAACTATCTTTCTGTAGTACATTGGATTTGAGAGTAAGGCTCCTTCTCCCAGCTTCAACTTGATTATGGAACCAAGAGGAGATGACACAGTAGTGTAGCCTAAGCAGTCATACTCCTTTAACAAATCAATGATGAACTTCATTTGAGTCATCAGGACTCCATTATCTTGATACAGTATTTCCAGACCAAAAAGTAATATAATGTCCCTAAGTTTTGATCCTGAATTGATTGTGCAAGAATGTCTTCAGTCTTTCTATCTCTTCTAAGTCCTTACCAGTTAGGATCACATTATCTATATAGACTGCTAAAAACACCAGTGAAGAACCTTCCTTATTATAGAAGAGTGAATAGTCACTAGCTGTTTGCTGAAAACCTTTTGAGCATAAGGATTCTGTCAATTTGTCATACCATTGTCTTCTAGCCTGTTTGAGCCCATATAAAGATTTTCTGAGTCTGCAAACCAGCTTATTATCATCTACCATCAAACCCTGTGGAATCTCCATGTATAATTCTTTATGAAAGTCTTCATGGAGGAAAGCATTGTTTACATTCAGTTGGTAAAGGCCCCACCCTCTTTTTACTGCAATGGTGATCAATTTCCTAACTATGGTCATCTTTACCACTGGGGAGAATGTCTCAGTATAGTCAATCCCTGCTTTTTGGGTGTAGCCTTTCACCACACAAGCCTGACTTTGAATCTCTCTATGCTCCTATCAGCCTTGTGCTTGATTTTGTACACCCACTTGCAACCTATAGCCTTTTTCCCTGCAAGTAAATACACTAAATCCCAAGTATGGTTAGTGTGTAATGCCTGAAATTCCTGTGTTGTAGCTGCCTGCCATGCAGGATTCACAGTTGCCTCCTCATAAGAGTTTGGCTCACATTCATGTGAAATATTCCTTAAGAGCTATTGACTTTCATGATTAAAAGTATTGAATAATTTTTATCCTTATGACTTTTTAAGGTAGCGGGGTAACACAGGCAGCCAAAACTCCTAAGATGTGAATAATTTGGTTTACTGTCATATAGAATTTCAAAAGGGTATTTGTTTTAAGAGTTGTGGAAGGAAATATGTTTATTAGATATGTGGCAGTGAGGATGCACTCTCCCCAATACCTCATGGGCAATTTGGACTGGTATAGTAAAGCTCTGGCTGTCTCAAGTAGGTATTTATGTTTTTTCTCCACCACATCATTTTGTTGTGGTGTTTATGGACATGTTTTCTGGTGAACAATTCCCTTGGTTTGGACGTATGTCTTTGATTCATTGTTGACAAATTCTAAGCCATTGTTAGACCTGATTATTTTGACTGTGGTTTTGAACTGATTTTCTATCATAGAGATGAAGACTTTAAGGATATGGAGAACATTAATTTTACAGCTCAACAAGTGAGTCCAGGTTGATCTACTAAAGTCATCAACCAAGGTTAGGAAGTATTTATGATTGTCATGTGTGTTTATATGATAAGGACCCCATAGATCCAAGTGTATTAGTTCAAAAATCTTAGTGGAAGTAGTAGTGCTATGGGAAAAGGAGTCTAGTTTGTCTAGCCATTGGGCAAATTGGGCAAAAGAAAGGCTACCTGGGAGCAAAATTGACAGGTATTGTGGAAATTCCTCTCATTTTTACAAAAGGTAAATGTCCTAGACTATTGTGCCACAAATAATCAACAGCATTTCCATGAGACATAATAGAAGACATTGGGATGGAATTAACAGTAGAAGAGTTTGTCTTATTGATTGAATGGAGCATATTTATAGCATTAGGTGGACATGATGATTTATCTACAAATGCAGATGAATGAAGGGGATGACTCTCAGTTATACTTGCAGTATTTACAGATGTAGGAAGGCATGAACTAAAGTGCTTGAAAAGATCAAAGTTGAAAGCAGAAATGAAATTTGACTTAGACTCATGGCTGAGGCACACTGAGCATAGGAAGTATAGACCACTTATTGCCTTACTAATCTCCAAAGGCCTCTTCATTGAAGGGGCCTGCATCAGACACACATATATATATATCGAAGTTAATCATACAATTTAGATGCACAATTAATGAATGAATTGAGATGAGATTAAACTTGAAACTGGGTACATATAATACTCTAAAAAACGTGAGGCTAGGACCAAGGAATGCATCTCCTATTTCTGTCACCTTGACTTTGTATCCACTAGGTAGGGTAACTAAAAATGGATAGGGTAGTGTTTTAATGTTGGTTAGGAAGGATTTTCTATAAGTCATATGGTTTGGGGCTCCACTGTCTAGAATCCATAAGTCAGCAATATATTTAGAACATTTACACATAGTTGTTTTTGCAATCTCTTTATAAGTAAAGTAAGCTAGAATACCTGCAAAGTTGGCAACTTCACAAGCAATGTTGTTTGGATTTTTCCTGTATTTCCAGCTTGGAAGGTCTCCAGCATGTTCAAAAACTGTCCATATTGTTTTTTTGTCAGACCTGGCATACATTGGTTTGGATTCTTGTTCTCTGGTCCTTCAATACTTCCACCAAACTCCTCTTCACAGCCTTCATGAATATTTGCAGCAGACCCTGCATTTTTGCCCTTAGTGAACTTGAAGTCTTGTGGAAATCCATGTATCCTATAACAGGTTTCTCTTGTGTGTCTTGGATTCTTGCAATAATCATAGAAAAGTCTTGACTTATTGTGTGTGTGATTTCCATTTCTTCTGAATGAATTGTTCCCTGTACCACATCAGAGCATAGTTGGTTCTGAATATATTCTGACCAGGTCCATTGACATTGAGTGATGTAGATTCCATGGCCAATTGGTTACTCAGCCTGACTTGTCTTTGCTTCTCCTCTTGGATAAAGATGGAGAAGGCTTGTGAAATGCTAGGTAATGGATTCATCATGAAGATGCTACCCCTTACAACTGTATAAACTTAATTAAGTCCCATTAGGAACTGAATGAGCCTACGATCCTGTTCAACTTTGTGCATGTTTGCCTTGACTCCACAAGTGCATTGACAATTTCATTGTGTAGGGCATTTAGAGTGTTTAGTTCCTCCCAAAGACTCTTCATTTTTGTATAGTACCTTGTGATATCTAGAGCACCTTGACTAAGGTCATTTATCTCCTTTTGAAGCCAATAGAGTTTCTCCCTGTTGGTTTGATCGTATCGATCCTCCAATTCCTGTAATAACTCCTTGGCATCATTGACGTATTACAAACTATCTGCCAAGTCTTTTGAGAGTGAGTTAAGAATCCATGTGTTACGACCCGGATTTCCTATCCTCGAGAGTCATGATGGCGTCTACTAGTGAAAGTTAGGCAAGCCAATCATTCAAAATAATTTACCTTTTTCCCATTTTAAATCCTTTAATAGTTGTGATTTTGCATTATAATAGCAGCGGAAATAAATAAGCGGGAGAACGCAACGTAACAATTTAATAATGATACCAATGCCAATCCATAACGTAAGCTACCCAGAACTGGTGTCACAATATCATAGACTGTCTAGGAATACTACAAATAAGGGTCTGAAAGATAAATACAACGCTGTCTCTGAAATACATAAAATAAACAGAATGGAAAGATAGAAGGAGACGCCAGGTCCTGCGGACACCTGTAGGACTACCTTGGGTCACCTGAATGGACTGAAGGCAGCAACCTCACTGCGGTCCAAAAGCTACAGCACCGGGATCTACACACAGTCCAGAGTATAGTATCAACACAACCGACCCCATGTGCTGGTAAGTGCCTAGCCTAACCTCGGAAAAGTAATAACGAGGCTAGGACCAGACTACCAAAAAAAACCTGTGCAGTTAAATCATATACAACGGAAAAATAAAAGTAGATATTTACAGTTAAAGATGGGAGAGGAAAACATGCTGCGGGGAGTATCAGATAACAACAGAATACAACAGAGGAATGTAAAGAAAAACCATAATTCAATTGCCAACAAGAATAAGGAAAATAAACACAATATTCACTTTCATTTCTTTCTTGTTACAGCATGCAATCCGATCTCAAATCATGTAATACCGTTGCGGCGTGTAACCTGATCCCATTTCATATAATACCGTTGCAGCGTGCAACCTTATCCCATTTCATATATTACCGTTGCGGAATGCAACCCGATCCCATTTCATATATTACCGTTGCAGCGTGCAACCCGATCCCATTTCATATATTACTGTTGCAGTGTGCAACCCGATCCCATTTCATATGATACCGTTGCAGCATGCAACCCGATCCCATATACAATTCAACATCAGTCATAAAAGAATCCCCGCAAGGGAACAAGAGTATAACAACAATATCCCGGCAAGGAAGACAATATCATAAACAATAACATCCCGTAAAAGGAGATAATATCATAAATAATAGCATCCCGACAAGGGAACTAACAATGATAATCAGCATATTAAGCATGAAAAAATCACAACGGAGTCACAACAATTACAATACGAGAGTTACGAGCATGCTTGACAACGACGTATAGATACTCGTCACCATGCCTATATGTCGTACTCCAGAATTAACACATAGCAAATAAGACACAACTCCTAATCCCTCAAGCTAAGGTTAGACCAAATACTAACGTTGATGCCACGAACACAATTCAAGCCTCAACTACCGCTTTACCTATTGTTTCCACCACCAATTCGTTTGTATCTAGCCACAAGTTACTTAACTATATCAATAAATGCTAAATGAATCAATTCTAATGCATGAAAATAAATTTTTCAATGATTTTCCCAAAAAGTCAAAAATCAAACTTTGGGCCCACATGATCAAAACTCGATTACCCATTCACCCACGAACTCAAATATATTCGAAAATCCTAAGTTATACCCAAAACACCCAATTTTCCCCATGAAAACCCTTGATTTTGAGTTGAAATCATGTGAAAAGGTATTATAGATTAAAGAAAATGAGTTAGAAATGACTTACAATCGATTTGGAAGAGTAGTTGTCTTTGAAAAATCGCCCAGAGATGTTTTAGGTTTGAGAGAGTTTGAAAAATGAGAAATTTTCAGCAAAGTTATGATTTAGTAGGTTGCAGATGTCGCAATTGCGACCAGGGTTCGCAATTGCGAACCCCTTTAGGGCCTGGTATCTTCGCAAATGCGAAGAAAATGTCGCACTTGCGACCATGAGGAAATCCGGTCACCTTCGCATTTGCAAGGGACCTGTCGCATTTGCGATGTCACATTTGCGACCAAGGCCTATCCAGGCTTGGTTTGCATTTGCGACACTGGGGTCGCAATTACCAAGCCTGTCCTCTTTGCAATTGCGAAGCGTGATCTCTCAATTGCGAGATCAGAGGCCTGGGCAAAAATACCAAATACTAGTGCTTTCTCCTAAGTCCAATTTCACTATGTGGCCTATCCAAAACTCACCCGAGCCCTCGGGGCTCCAAACCAAATATGCACGCAAGTCCAAAAATATCATACGGATTTGATCGTATGATCAAATAACCAAATTAATATCAATAACTATGAATTTAGCATCAAAATCAAAGAAAAATCTCAAGAATTCTTAAGTTCAAATTTTAACAACCGAACGTCCGATTCATGTCATATCAAGTCCGTTTCTTACCAAATTTTACGGGCTCAACTTAAATACCATATAAGACCTATACCGGGTTCCGGAACCAAAATACGAACCTGATACCATAAATTTCCAATACATTCAAATTTCCAAAAACTCTTAAAATTTCAATTAAACAATTTTCTTCAAAAAATTCATTTCTCGGGCTTGGGACCTCGGAATTTGATTCTGGGCATACGTGATAATAGGCTAGATTCATGTAATTTGGCGACTGTTTATGCCCCAACTTGACTATGTTTCACTGTTCTAGGATAGTTAAATGACAATAAATTGGCTCTAATTGTGAATTTCGTGTGTTGCAGGAGCGAGTTGCACTTATGAGGACTTAGAACTGTGTTTGGAGCTAAATTGAAGCAAGGGAAGCCCCTCGGAGCTGAGTACGTTGAAAGAAGAGAGAAAAGAAGAGCTGAAATGATGATCCAGTCTAGCTTGCCCACTATCACCGCGCTAGCCTAGGAATTCGTGGCAGAATACTATGCCATATGCGCGGTCATTAGCGCGACTGCGCTAGTCCAGTTCAGAAAATATAATTCAGGGGTAAACTTAGAAGTTCGGGGGTAATTCCACTTAACCTATAAGAGGTCCAGCTCGCCCAAAGGGACATTATCAAGGTTTTTAGACTGAATTGGAGGCAAGAACAAGTGTGAGAAGAGCAATCAACCATTAGAGTTTTTCAATCTTGTCTTTGTTATCTTTATTTGCACAGTATGAATACTTTTGTGGTTTTATCTTGCTTTGCTATGAGTATCTAAATATTTAGTCTAGGGTTTTGATGAAACCTATTGAAGGATGAACTTCGTGTTATGTTAATATAGTTTGTCCAGTTTAATCTCTTTGTTCAACTACATTTTTGTTGAAGTTAATCGATAAGATCCTCAATTAGCTGTGCCTATTTAGTATGTATTACTCCGGAGAGAGTGCATATATAGGTAATTGTTGAACAACACCACTCCTAAAATATATGAGGGATCAATAACCGAGGGTTTAAAGGCGGGACTAAGGATAACGAAGCCTTGGGGGCGATCTAAAGTGAGCTGTAATAAAAGCCAGCTAGCATAACTCGGGAGAGTGCATCTAGTAAATTGTTGTGATTACTCGGGAGAGATTTATGGTAATAAGAGTGCTCATGATCGATAGAGACGATTAGGCAAATCTATGTGAAACATAACAGGAAGGGATTCCATCAATAGGGGAAATCATAACCTTAGATCCTTCTTTTATTTGTTTACAACTCAATCATAGTTAGCTGTTAGTTTACTTGCTTTTATTCAGTTATAGTTAGTTAAACCATCACCAATTGTTATTTAAATATCTGGGAAGTTGATTACAAAGAATTTAGTGAGTTTAACAAAAGTAATTGATAGGTTAATTCTCTGAGGATTCGACTCTGGGTTAAATACTCGGATTATATTTGCAGCGACCGTGTTGTCCTTTTTATAAGGCATACTTGGGCATGATCAATATGTCCAAGTCCCAAATTTTCCTACGGACCTTCCGGGACCGTCAAATCACATGTTCGAGTCCGTTTACCCAAAATATTGAGCGAAGTCAACTTAAATTCATTTTAAAAGCAAAATTTATCATTCTTTTTTACAGATTTTCACATAATGGCTTTCTGAATACACGTCCGGACTGCGCACGCAAATCAAGGTGAGACAAAAAAGAGGTTTTAAGGCCTCAGAACATAGAATTTATTTCCAAAACAAGTGATGACCTTTTGGGTCATCACATTCTCCACCTCTAAAACCACCATTCGTCCTCGAACGGACATAAGAAGGAAGTACCTGAGTCGGAAAAAAGATGGGGATATTGACTTCGCATATCGGACTCGGATTCCCAGGTCGCTGCCTCAACAAGCTGACCTCTCCACTGAACATGAACAGAAGGGATAGCTACCAGCTCCTCCTCATAGGACAAGTCCTTGTCCAACTGGACAGTGCTGAAGTCTAACACGTGGGATGGATCGTCGTGATACTTTTGAAGCATGGACACATGAAACACTGTATGCACGGTTGGTAAGCTCGGTGGCAACGCAAGTCTATAAGACACCTCTCCCATTCGATCAAGAATCTCAAACGGGCCAATGAATATAGGGCTAAGCTTTCCCCTCTTTCCAAATCTCATCACGCCCTTCATAGGCGACACCCGAAACAACACCCGCTCGCCGACCATGAATGCCACATCATGAACCTTATGGTCGGCATAACTCTTTTGCCTGGACAGAGCTGTACGAAGCCTATCCTGAATGATCCAGACCTTGTCCAAGGCCTCCTATACTAGATCCGTACCCAACAAGCGAGCCTCTCCTAGCTCAAACCATCCACCCGGCGACCGACACCGTCTACTATATAAAGCCTCATAAGGAGCCATCTGGATGCTCAACTGGTAACTATTGTTGTAGGCAAACTCCGCTAAAGGCAAGAACTGATCCCACGAGACTCCAAAGTCAATGACACAAGCTCGGAGCATATCCTCCAAAATCTGAATAGTACGCTCGGACTGCCCGTCTGTCTGAGGATGAAACGATATGCTCAACTCGACCCATGTGCCCAACTCACATTGAAATGCTCTCCAGAAATGTGAGGTAAACTGCGTAACTCAGTCCAAAATGATAGACATGGGCACAGCATGAAGACGAACAATCTCCCGGATATAGATCTCAGCTAACCTCTCGGAAGAATAGTAGACTGCCACAGGAATGAAATGCGCTGACTTGGTTAGCCTATCAATAATAACCCATACTATATCGAACTTCCTCTAAGTCTATGGGAGTCCAACAATGAAGTCTATAGTGATACGCTCCCACTTCCACTCAAGAATCTCAATCTTCTGGAACAAACCACCAGGTCTCTGATGCTCGTACTTTACCTGCTAACAATTCAAACACCGAGCCACATATGCAACAATATACTTCTTCACCCTCCTCCACCAATAATACTGCCGCAAATCCTGATACATCTTAGCGGAGCTCGGATAATAGAGTACCGGGAACTATGGGCCTCCTCTAAAATTAACTCTCGAAGTCTATCCACAGTAGGCACACAAACTTGACCCTGCAAACTCAAAACTCCATCATCTCCTAATGTAACCTTATTGGCACCACCGTGCTGCACTATATCCCTAAGGACACACAAATGAGGATCTTCATACTGCCGATCTCGGATACGCTCCAATAAAGAATAACGAGCGACTGTGCAAGCTAGCACACGGCTGGGCTCAGAAACATCCAACCTCACGAACTGATTGGCCAAATCCTGAACATCCAAAGCAAGCGGTCTCTCACCAACTGGAATATACACAAGGCTGCCCATACTAATTGACTTTCTACTCAAAGTATCGGCCACTACATTAGACTTCCCCGGATGATATAAGATGGTGATATCATAGTCTTTTAATAGCTCCAACCACCTTCTTTGCCTCAAATTTAGCTCCTTCTGCTTGAACAAGTATTGCAAACTCTTGTGATCCGTGAACACCTCACATGACACCCCATACAGATAGTGCCTCCAAATCTTCAACGCGTGAACAATGGCTGCTAACTCCAAATCATGAACCGAATAATTCTTCTCGTGAATCTTCAACTGCCGTGAAGCATAAGCAATGACCTTTCCATCCTGCATCAACACCACACCAAGTCCAATACAAGATGCATCATAATAAATTGTATATGGCCCTGAACCTGTGGGAAAAACCAACACTGGCACAATAGTCAAAGATATCTTGAGCCTTTGAAAGCTTCGCTTCACACTCGTCTGACCACCTGAACTGGGCACCCTTCTGGGTCAACCTGGTCATCGGGGCTGCAATAGATAAAAACCCCTCCACAAACCGATGGTAATAGCCTGCCAAACCCAAGAAACTCCGATCTCTATAGCTGACGCGGGTCTAGGCCAGTTCTTGACTACTTTTATCTTCTTCGGATCTACCTGAATACCCTCTACTGAAACAACATGACCTAGGAATGCAACTGAACTTAACCAGAACTCACACTTCAAAAACCTAGTATACAACTGACTATCCCTCAGAGTCTGAAGAACAACTCTCAAATGCTGCTCATGCTCCTCCCGGCTGCGGGAATAGATCAAAATATCATCAATGAAGATTATCAAGAACGAATCCAAGTAAGGCTTGAACACTCGGTTTATAAAATCCATAAAAGCTGCTAGGGCATTTGTCAACCCAAATGACATCGCCAAGAACTCATAATGCCCGTACCGAGTGCGGAAAGCTATCTTAGGGACATCGGATGCCCTAATCCTCAACTGATGGTAGTCAGATCTCAAGTCAATCTTTGAAAATACCTTGACACTTGAAGCTGATCAAAAAAATCATCAATCCTTGGCAATGGATACTTATTCTTGATTGTAACCTTGTTCAACAGCCGGTAATCTATACACATCCTCATTGATCCATCTTTCTTCTTAAAAAACAACACCGGCGCACCCCAAGGCGAGACACTAGGTCTAATGAAGCCTTTATCAAGCAAGTCTTGCAACTGCTCCTTCAATTCTTTCAACTTAGGCGGGGCCATACGATACAGCGGGATAAAAATAGGCTGGGTGCCCGGAGCCAAATCAATGAAGAAGTCAATATCCTTGTCGGATGGCATACCCGGCAAGTCTGAAGGAAATACCTCAGGAAACTCACGAACTACGGCATAGAATCCATAGAAGGGACCTCAACACTAAAATCACGAACATATGCCAAATAAACCAAACACCCCTTCTCGACCATGCACTGAGCCTTCATATAAGAGATAACCCTACGGATAGAATGACCAGGAGTCTCTCTCCACTCTAAACGAGGTAAACCCGGCAAGGCTAAAGTCACAGCCTTGGCATGGCAGTCCAAGATAGCGTGGTAAGGTCATAACCAGTCCATCCCCAATATGACATCAAAATCAACCATGTCCAAAAGTAACATATCTACTCGAGTCTCAAGACCCCCGATCACAACTATACATGAACGATGGACATGATCTACCACAATAGAATCACCCACCGGTGTAGACATGTATACATGAGCACTCAAAGAATCACTAGGCATGATCAAATACGGTGCAAAATAAGAGGACACATAGGAGTATGTAGACCCTAGATCAAATAGTACTGAAGCATCCTTCCTACAAACCAGAACAATACCTATGATAACTGCATCAGAAGCCTCAGCCTTAGGCATGGCTGGAAGAGCATAACATCGGGGCTGGGCCCCACTCAGTGCTTGAACCATACCTCCACCTCTAATGCCTGAGCTCTACCTCTAATACCTCTACCTCCACCTCTAGCTGGCTGAGTGGGTGGTGGAACACTCGGTGCCTGAACCATGGCACGAGAAACGTGGTGCTGAGAACTGCTCGGTGCTCGAAGGCAAAATCTAGCAATATGCCTCATGTCGCCACAAGTAAAATAAGCCCTCGGCTGCTGGAACTGACAACCCTGAAAACTCTGGAGCGGAGGTGCACTGATAGGAGCTAACGATGCACTATAGGACTGCTGATCAGTATAGACATGTAATTTTTGACCCTCCCCGAGTTTTTACTCATTTTAGCTTTTAGATATTTAGTTTAGGCATACTATCTCTATTTTAATTAGTTTTAACTATTTTACTTTAATTTGTCACAAAATAAAAATTACAAAAATATTTTCTTTTATTTAGGTTATTGATATTTTATCTTGTTATTTTTAGTTTATCTACCTTGCATAAAATTCAAAAATACAAAGATAGTTACACTTTATTTTCAAGGATATTAGTGTTTTGGTTAGTAGTATTATCTTAATTTTGCGATGATTTTAATCTAATCTTGTTATTATTTTAGTTTGACATTTGAAATATATAAAAAATAGTTTCATATTTTATATATAATATATAATTTAGTTTAATTAATTAGATATATTTTTGCAATATGTAGTATATTTAGCTTATAATAAAAGGTATTTAGCTAAGGTTTGGACATTTTTCTTTTAGTCCAATTTTAAGACCCAAATATGAAGCCCAAGACCTACCATTTAACCCATCAACTCTTTTTAATTTAATCCTAGCCATTCACTCCCTTTCATCTAATGGTCAAAACTAATCCCCACCCACATATATCTACCTAATTAAACCTAAAACCCTGGGGGGGGGGGGGGGAGAAACCAGTCGCCCACCCTAGCTACTTCATCTCCATCTTAAACCCCCAAAACCCTAGAACACAAAAAGAAGCCTCCGCCGACCATCCCACACAGCCGTCGGCCACCCCTTCACCTCTCCACCAGGCGCACACCCGTACCCCTTTACCATTTTTCCACCCAAACCCAGCGACCTAGCCGCTGACCTCATCCCATCACCCAACGGTCCCCTCTCTCAAAGATCTCACAACTCCTCTCCTCTTTCAACACCATCAAGAGGACCCCCAGCCGTCACCCTCTCCAAAAAAACCTAGATCTAACCCTAATGGCCCTTTAACCTAAGAGCCGTCACCTTCAGCGATTGAACCCTCCGCCGCCAGACCCCAGCAGCCATACCATCTTTGTTAGCCTCACTATCGCCATCCACGCCACCCGAGCTCGCCGCAAACCACCGTTGCTTAGCCCCGAAAACTAGCCAGCAGCCCTCCATCAATAATACGTGAAAGCTTAAGAGGGCAGAGAATGAATATCAAAGAATTGTAATCACATTAGTTCATTGATTCCACATGCTTACAATCAAATTAAATCCATTCATCTTTTCATCATTGTGGCAATCTCTCTTAAAGACAGTGTGTTATTGATGGAAGTTAACACAGTCAACTCACTATGCAAAGTTTCACTTTCGTCTATAGCAATTCTTCGATACTCTGAATTTTAGTTCTTGCTCTCTTCTCTATCGCGAATCTGATGGCACAATGTCTTTTGTTTCTATTTTTGGCTGCATTTTTCTCTATTTTCGGACTCCTCCATGCCAGTGTCGGCGATGCCGATCCGATTTGTAGGTGACCTGTTCGAGGTCCGGATTTAGCTCCTATCATTTTATCTCCGATTGCAGTCCATTATTTTGGGTCAGTTGGCAAACATTGGAGATCTTGCATTCATTGAGGTTTGTTTCTTATTTTTCTATACTTTGTTTTGCTTAATAGCACAATCCCTTGTTATTACGTAAATCTATCGATTGCACTGATTGTTGATTGCGTGAGTTACTATATCCTTGTTCTGTTTTTGAATGTTTGGTAATATCTTCTTTTGTTAATGATTCTGTTTGTACGTGATTTAGTTTAAATATGCTATGGATGGGTTTTTGATGGTGAAAATGAGTTTTGATTCCATGTTTCACCACTTTATTAAGAGGCAATCATTTAAGGCTTCACAGTACCATTTTGATGATAAAGAATCAAATTGACATAATTAAGTAGTTTGAATGGAATTCTAGCTGTTTCAATTGTGGGAGTTAGCTTTCAAAACGTGAGGAAATCGGAATTAGATAATTTTGTTGCTATTTCTTTCTTACTCTCATGAATTTAATCGCTAAGAGCATGTTTAGGTCCGCTAGCACTTGGGTAGGTAAACCTTAGAATTTTTGTTAGTTTCTAGGCGAGAGGCCGTTTCCTTAGTTAAATTTATCCGGGGAATTGCCCGCATAATTTGTATATATTTTATCCGGGGTATGCCCCGCATAATTTGTATATATTTTATCTGGGGTATGCCCCGAAGTACTTGTATTTGGAGGCCTAGAGTGGAACTCGTAGTATTTTTATCTTTATTTTTATTTTTATTTTTCTTTTATTACACGGGAACAACCTCGAGCCTCTTGTGTGTTTATTTTTCTTTTCTGTGTTTGTTTTTATCTCAATTTGAATATTTTAAAAGTCAACTAGATCAAGTATGCAACCGTACTAGTTACGGGGCTTGGGGAGTGCCTAACACCTTCTCCCCGATTCAAATGAACCCCCTTACCCGAATCTCTGGTGCGGACTTAATTTTGGGAGTCCAAAGTGTTTAAAAAGGAAAGAATCATTTTTACAAAATGGTGACCTGACACACCAAAACTAATGTCAGGTGGCGACTCTGAAAAAATCCTTTTGAACACAATTTTGTCACATTTTAAATTTGAAAACCCTTTTGAGCTTCAAATCTCTTTTATATATTTTAAGAGGGTTAAGTAACGTTGGTAAAAAAATGGGTGTGACATCTCTGGCGACTCAGCTGGGGAGTTGCAGGTTCGAGCTGATACTTGATCTTGTTGGCTTTTAGGATATTCGATTGAGGTGTTTGTTTTCTTTATGTGCTTTGTTTATTTAGTTTTTTTGTCTTATTTCCTATTTATTTTGGTTGTTTGTTTATCGCTTTTCTTTATGTGTTTACCGCTTTATAATTATCATCATTTGCATAACCATGGGTATTCTTTCTGCAACAAGTCTCGAAGTACGCGTCGCGTGCACGAACTCTTTGTTGAGTCACCTTTATTTTAGGAGGGGGGTCCGTCGGACGTATGGAGTGGGTGGAAATCTTGAGTAGCCATCATCGACCATACGCTCCCCCGAATTGCCTTGTTAGTGAACCCCAAATTTAGGTCAGCCTTTAGGTCATTCTTATTTTCATCATGTCATTTGGACTTAGTAGGGCTCGGTCCCAGGCACCGTGTCCCTTTGTAGGAAGCCTGTCCAAATTTTGTCAAAAATGGGCCCGTGGCCCAAAAAGACATTCAATCATCCCTATGTGATACATGTTGCATCTTTGAGGGTAAAAAGGTCATTTGGCGGACCGATACTTGGGAAAGAAGGGTGAAAAATGAAACAAGTAGGGAATAGTTATATTTTTCTTTCACAACTTTTTCAAAAAAAAAATCAAAAAAAATGAAAATGAAAAATCCAAAAAAAAAAGATTTTACACTTTCCCATCATTTTTCAAAAAATGAAAAAAAATGAAAAAAAATCCAAATAGATTTTACAATTTCCCATCATTTTCCAAAAATTCAAAAAAAGAGAAGAAAATCAAAAAAGATTTTACATTTTCCATCATTTTTCAAAAAGACAAAATATATTGTTTTCTCCAAATTAGTGTCATTTTTTAAGCTTTCTCCCATATCCAATCTTCTCGAACTACGCGAACCTGATTCTCGTCTTTCGGGACATGATACGTAGATAACTCACATAGGGTCTGGTCTTCCTAGTAAGTCTTTGGTTCTTGGCTTTGCGGGATCTTAGCCAAATCTTGTGTGTCTAGCCACATTCGGCTACATCAGCCATTCTTGCAAAATGGGATCATTTTCGCAAAGTGGTTCAATTACCCATGTCTTAGGATCTTGAGTCCACAACTAGGGGTCATATTACTTTAAGACACGTCCTTATTGAGTTTGTATCTTTAGCCACTTCTAACCATATCGGCCATTTTTGTAAAATGGGTCATTTCTGCAAATTAATCTTGGGCCATGATTATTGGGAGTGTGAATTCATATATGCCTTAGTGAGGTATATCTCTATCTGAGTAGTCACCTTTATTGAGTTTGTATTAATAGCCACTCTTAGCCATATAGGTTAATTTTCAAAAATAGCCAAATCTTGTCTTGCATGTGTCCAATAGGAGAGTGGTCTCATATAGTGTCTCGAGTCATTTAATCTGTTTGGTCTTATTTCTCTCATTAAGGTATGGATTCATTTACTAGAGCTCGAGCATGACAGATCACATTTTGGGAGCTGTTTGAGGAGACTTTTTATTTTTGAGTCTGTTTTATATTATTTTTTGCTTTCTAGTCTTGTATGGTAGTATTTAGTCTTTTAGTTGGTGTAACAGTTTGTCGTAGTATAGTTGAGTTTGTTAAGTCTTGCGTCATCATATTTCTTGTTTTGTATTTGAAAAACAAAAAAAATTATAAATGAAAAATTCAAAAGATTTTTGTTTTTAGTTTATTTTGTCCATTACTTTTTCCAGAACTACACTTGATCTGATTCATGAGGGACATGATACGTAGGCAACCTGCATAGGGTTCGATCGAATCATTATTAAAAAAAATAAAAAAGAAAAAAGAAAAAAAGAGATGAAGTTGTGAGATTTGAAAATGAGAGGAAAGAAAAGAGCGATAATCAGCAAGAAATGAGAGGAAAGAAAAGAGAAGACTGAAATGAACAAAATTGGGATGATGCCAAATGACCTTGCGACCTTCGAAGTCATTCTAGAACTGTTAAATGTTGCTAGGTGCATTGCAGGCAATGTGATATTTCTATCTGATAAATGCACTAATGTCACGACCCAACCGATGGGCCGCGATGGGCACCCGGTACCTTACTCAACCGAGTACCAACGTAACATATTTTTCTTATTACATCATCATATACACGTATCATACGGGCCTAATAGGCCAACATAATCATTTATAAACTCAAAACATAGGCCAACAAGGCCGTACAATCTTTCACGTACACGACATATGTCTACAAGCCTCTAAGAGTACATAAATGTCATAAAGATCGGGACAAAGTCCCGCCAAACCAAACAATACACGTCTAAATCATACTAACCAAACAAGCAACTCTGAAGCAAATGGAGCGCACCAACATCTTCCACTGAGCTGATAGCCTACTTGGAGGGCTCTCGACCTATCTATCTGGACCTACGGGCATGAAACGCAGTGTCCCCAAGCAAAAGGGACGTCAGTACGAATAATGTACCCTCTCACCTTCACGAATTTGCTAATCACTTGTGAAATAGCATAATCCTTATAATCCCCAAATAATCTTTTCCTTGGACTGATGTTAATTACCTTACGACAACTTCAACGTAAAATACTGCAGGGTGCAACATTATCGTAACTTATTACTGCGAAGCGTAACATCACCATAATGTAATACTGTCGGGTACAACACTGTCGTAACTTAATACTGCAGGACGTAACACCTAATGCTAACATGTTGGCTTTGTTTTGCTCATTTTTGTTACTTTCATTGTTATCATAACAGAGGGTGGTTAGTTTGTGGTACTTTGGCGATTCATCCATACAGCACAAGGTCAAAGAGTAAGGTAGCCATAGCTAGCAAATACTTGGGCAAAGGAGTTGTTGACCCCTCGATGGAGATTGTGGAGTCGGAATTTGAATTGAAAGAGGAGATCCAAAGGCTGAAACAACAAATGTCTGAAATGTGTCAAGCATGGGCCAATGGTCAAGGACCACCCCTTTCTTATGTTTTCCCAGAGTTTACACCCATCTTGACTACTACCACTCCGGTTTCATTGTCTAATCAATTCTATCCATTTAGGTTCAGTCTTTATCCCAATTGTATGACTATAGCTGGAACTTCTGTTGCGTACTTCCAAAGTGTGCCATTGACAACCACTATAGTTATGCTTGTCTTCACCATCCCACAGCCGACGGTGGTGCAGAGGAAAACTCATGAGTCATAATTTGCTACCCAGCAAGAACAATATCACTCTCCTGAGTACCACTCTTATCTATTTGATCTTCCTGTAAAGATTGAGAAGCCTGGCCAAAAGATGGCACCTGAAGAAATAACCCAAACACTAAAAAACTTAGAACAACAGTTGAAAAACATACAAGGGCTGGCAGGTCAGAAGAGTATTGCCTTCAAGGATCTATGTATGTTCACCGATGTTCGTTTTCCACTTGGTTTCAAGACTCCCAAATTTGAAAAGTATGATGGACATGGATACCCCATAGCCCACCTGAAAAGGTATTGCAATCAACTAAGAGGTGCAGGAGGAAATGAAGAATTACTGATGGTTTATTTTGGGGAAAGCCTTACGGGTATAGCCTCTGAATGGTTTATGGGTCAAGACACATCTTTCTAGTATGTCTGGGATGACATGGCCCAGGCCTTTGTCAAACAGTTCCATTATAACATTGACATTGCCCCGAACCGTAATTCCCTTTCAAATCTGAAGAAGAAACCAACTGTATGTTTCAGGGAATATTCCATTAAATGGAGAGAATAAGCAGCTAGAGTTAAGCCACCCATGGATGACCATGAGCTAATCAATGTCTTCCTTCAGGCTCAAGAGCCCGATTACTTTCAAAACATGATGTCCGCAGTTGGCAAATCATTCTCGAAAGTAATCAAAATGGGAGAAATGGTAGAGAATGGCCTTAAGTCAGGCAAAATTATAAGTCAAGCAGCTCTCAAAGCCGCAACTTAGGCTGTCCAAATTGAATCTGGTAATTTTAGTGGCACGAATGAGAAGGTTGAAGAAATCATGATGACATCAGGGTCGAGAAGAGGTCCTCGAAGAACATCTCGAAGGCATGACCAGCCTCGTTTGTTTTTTGACGATTCCCCTGAGAACCCACAATACTCTGTTGCTTCACCCCAATATGTTGTCCAGCCACCAAGACATCCCAGAAGGCGAGAGCCAGCAACGCAAAATCTCCACCAGCCTCCACAAAATTTTCAGGCCCCACAACCCACATCCAAGCCAGGGGTATAGAGGTAAACAAAGGCTGAAAGATAATTTTACACCGATAGGTGAATCCTATGCAAGCTTGTTTGAGAAATTAAAGCATTATGACCTGATTGCACCTATTCCTCCAAATCATGTAGACCTGCATGCAAGAAGCTTTGACCCTTCTAAAAGGTGTGAATACCATTCCAATGCCTAGGGGCACAATGTCGAAAGTTGTCGGGATTTGAAAAGACAAATAGAAAGAATGATTCAAGAAGAGATAATTGTGATCCAGGATAGTGACACCCAAAATATCACGCAGAATCTTTTACCTACACATGATGATGCACACTTTGTGGGAGAGATGTGTGGTGACTGGGAGTATGAGAATCCTCTGGGGAACTTGCAGATTGAAGTTAATGATATTGACATTGGGGAAGGTCCCAGTAATTTTGATGTGCAACCCAGTGGCTAAGATGTCGAGCTTGGTAATTAGAAAGACACTCCTTTCTTGGCTAGCCAGGGAGGAGTTTTGGTGGTTTATTTTGTTGTCATTTCTGTTGTCCAGGTTATTTCGAGGTTGTAATCCGGACATTGTCTTATGGCTCAAACCTTTCTTCTTCTTATTTTGTCTAGTTCGTTTAGTTGTAGTAACTCGTCTAGTGTTATTTAGGATTGTTCCAGGGTTGTAACCCATGTCTATTTTGCTTGTTTTGATCAAACCCTTTTCACCATCTGTCTAATGCAATCTCTTGTTTTCTGTTAGTTCTAGTCAGTTTTTGTTTAGGCCACTTTTCTTTTTATAGTTCTTTTCATGCTGACTATTGTGACATGACATGCACGCATAATTCTCAGCCTGGTCTTGAAAGTTAGTCTAATCATGAAGTAATGACATGGTTTTGAATATAATAAAAGGAAGCATTTGAGGAAACAAGTAAAGATTCACGCATCCTGAGAAAACCTGAAGCTTGAATTGAGTGAAACCGAGACAGTTAGTTTGGGAAATCAAGAGGTTGATAAGAGCATGCAATAAGGAAATGTCTCTCAAGTAGTTTGCGAAAAATCAGTCAGTGCTGAAATGCATTCTTCCACATCAATATAAGGTTGTCTCAAGTCTGCTTCGAATTGGCAAGGATCATTCATTGGGACAAAGATATTGCACGTCGGCACTTTCTGTTTGTGATGATGCCATCAATAGATAATGTGCATGATTTCTTTTCTTATCTTCAATTGCACGTTTATACTTGGCATTTTTAAAGTTTGGTATGATGAAGGCATTTTATTCTGCTACCCCAAACACTTTTATCTTTTGCTACCCTTTTTGAGCCTTAATTACCCCCTTTTTGGAATCAGAAATAGAGTTGGAACTAGAAAAGAAAGAAAAAAAGAGAGAAAAGAAAGAAAAAAAAAGGAAAAGAAAAACAACAAAATAATCCAACTTCGTGTTTGAACTACGTTCGACCTGATTCTTGTCACCACAAAATACGTAGGCAACCTTACGGTTCGGTCGCACCAAATAAAATATTTCATAATCCCCCGAAATCAAGAGTGGGGCAGATTTTCTTAGAAATCTCAAAAAAAAAAGTAAAAAGCAAAAAAATAATATAAAATCCCCAAACTCCGAGAAACTGGGGCAGAGGCTTTAATCTTGCTAAAAGACCTGATTCCAAAAGTTGTAATTTTGAACCCTTTCATCTTAAATTATTTTGAGCCTTTATGCCATCCTTTCTCTCTAACCCTGTCCAAAAGCCTACATTACGGTCCAAAGAAAGACCTTCCGATCGAACTTTGAGGATGTCAAATCAAGTGTGTGGTGAAAGTATGATCTTCCTGCATCATGTGTAATACCTTTATTCTCAGCACAAAGGGAGAAAATGATAAAATGAGAGAGTCTTATCGGTGAAAACCCTCAGGGGCACCGTAAGGCGATGGTAAGTTAAGAAAAAGAGCAAAATGAGATAGGCTTGATGGTGAAAACCCTACAGGGCACTACAAGTCGACTGAGGATTGTGGATCGAATAGGATAATTGGAGCGCTGAAGCCCAATTTCACGGCTCAGAGGTACAACAAGAGTTGAACATTAGACTTACTTGATAGATTAGGTCACTTAATCCAAAGGTGCATGTCATGGTCATTAGAGTTGGTATCCACATCTGATAAGTTTCTACTTTGTAATTTTCTTGTTAGGTATCATCTTTTTCTCTTGTCCCTTATTTTGTTCCTCTTATTTTGTTTGAGTCCCTTCTTGAGTCTGTTTGGTCAGAACAAGTGAGAAATGACTTTAAAGTTTGCTACTAGCTTTCCAATTACACAAAACGAATTTGGCCAACACATCAAAGTGGCATGAGTAAGGGAAAAATGGTATGCGCTTTGAGTTGGTAACAATAAATGTGCTTTGGGATTCATGTGAAATGCAAGGGTTCAGTAAATGTCAACTCATGAGCAAAATAAAACAGATAGAGGATATTGGGATCGAATAGAACAGAGGTATTTTCTGTAATAAGGGTTGAAAGAAATTGGGTAGTCGATAACAGGCAATGTCTTCCAAGTTGAAATCAAAGTTATCTTGGCAAGTGTAGAAGAGCCGCCTTCAAGGTCAAGGCCACAAACTAACCACCATATTTAAACTCACAAGTTTTCTTTATTTGAAACAAGAACAAAGCAGTGCAAGCAAGTGAGTTCAAAAACAAGAAAGTAAAAAAAAGGAAAATAATAGAAAAAAAAGAAAAAAAAAGAAAAAAAAAGAAAAGAAGAAGAGAAGAGCCGACAAAGTGAAGTTTCTCAAATCTTTGCCCTTACCTGTCTTGCTAGTGTGCATATAATGTTGCCATTGCTCTTCACATTTTTCCTCCTAGGATAAAAAGTCCTAGCCTGATGGATTTCTCCCAATCAAAATCTTAGTCTGATGAATCTTTCTCCTAAGATAAGAAACCTAGTGTGATGAATTTTCTCCTAGGATAGAAAATCTTAGTCTGATGAATCTTTCTCCTAAGATAAGAAAACCTAGTCTGATAAATTTTCGCCTAGGATCAAAATCTTAGTCTGATAAATCTTTCTCCTAAGATAAGAAACCTAGTTTGATGAATTTTCTCCTAGGATAGAAAATCTTAGTCTGATAAATCTTTCTCCTAAGATAACAAAAAAAGGGACCTAGTCTGATGAATTTTCTCCTAGGATTAAATCTTAGTCTGATGAATTTATTTCCTAAGATAGAAGATCTAGTCTGATGAACTTTCTCCTAGGATCAAAATCTTAGTCTGATGAATCTTTCTCCTAAGATAACAAAAAAGGGACCTAGTCTGATGAACTTTCTCCTAGGATCAAAATCTTAGTCTGATGAAATTTCTCCTAAGATAGAAAACCTAGTCTGATGAATTTTCTCCTAGGATCAAAATCTTAGTTTGATGAATCTTTCTCCTAAGATAAGAGATCTAGTCTGATGAATTTTCTCCTAAGATAGAAGACCTAGTCTGATGAATTTTCTCCTAGGATAGATTTTTAGTTTTCTTAAGTTGTTAATCTTTAGTTTTCTTGAAATCAGGGGTCCCGCCTGGAGAATAGGGTCAGTTTTTACTTTAGGCAAGCTTAGTTTATAGTTTTCCTCAAGCTCAATCTTAAATCCAGGAGACAAACTTCCTAGTCTGGGTCATTTAGTTTTTATTCTTAGCAGACGCACTTGCTAGTCAAATTTTCTTGGTTTTAATCACAGGAGATGGACATCCCGGTCAAGTCTTTAGTTATACTCTCATCATTGCATCAATAGCATAGGTGATTTACAGTTTTTCTAACAACTCACAAATCTTCCTAGTGCAAACTGGGACAGAAAATTTTGTTTGTTTTGTTGTTTTGATTGCAGGCACCCACTTGGAGAATGAGGGAATTCGTTTCAGAATTATTTCAAGTTTTGACAATCAGGCGCCCACCTGGAGAACAAGGGAACACAGTTCGAGTTTTGGCATCAACCGCCCACCTAGAGAACAAGGGAATACAGTTCACGTTTTGGCAATCAGGCGCCCACCTGGAGAACAAGGGAATACAGTTAAAGTTTTGGCAATCAGGCGCCCACCTGAAGAACAAGGAAATACAGTTCAAGTTTTGGCAATCAGGCGCCCACCTAGAGAACAAGGGAATGCAGTTCAAGTTTTGACAATCAGGCGCCCACATGGAGAACAAGGGAATGCAATTCAAGTTTTGGTAATCAGGCGCCCATCTGGAGAATAAGGGAATATAGTTCAAGTTTTAGCAAGACATGACTAAATCACAAGCATGGTGCGTCCAGTTTTGATCCGAAGAGCTGAAGAAGAATGAACTAGTACCTGCAACTAGCAAACGTCAAGGTTCAAATCTAAAGTCTGCATGAAGAACCATTCAAGACTCAAGATCAAGCTTCAGAAGACTTATAGATAGGAATCTTGTAACTCATAGTTGACAGGCTTAGTTAGTCTTTTTCATTTTTTGATTTTGATGTAATAACAGGACCGCGAACCGAATCCTCGACAGAACGACACCTCAATCGGCTCTCCACCTCAGTATACTCCATCACCTCATTCACTTGTGAACTACACTTGGCCTGATTCCTTTATTGCAAAGGATATGTAGATAGCTCAGATACCAAGGCCCGGTCACATTCTCTTCCTTTCTCTTAGTTTCTGTTCTCTCTAAATAAGGGTCGGGTCAAAAAACATATCTTGTCGTTCTTTGTCTAAAAACTTTTCGTGTTTCTAGTCAAAGAGGGGCAGCTGTAGACATGTAATTTTTGACCCTCCCTGAGTTTTTACTCATTTTAGATTTTAGATATTTAGTTTAGGCATAATATCGTTATTTTACCTAGTTTTAACTATTTTACTTTATTTTGCCACAAAAATATTTTCTTTTATTTAGGTTATTGATATTTTATCTTGTTACTTTTAGTTTATCTACTTTACATAAAATTCAAAAATACAAAGATAGTTACACTTATTTTCAAGGATATTAGTGTTTTGGGGTAGTAGTATTATCTATTTCAAAGATAGTCACCCAACGGCCCCCTTCCTCAAATATCTCTCAACTCCTCTCCTCTTTCAACAGCATCAAGAGGACCCCCCAAGCCGTTACCCTCTCCAAAACCCCCAGATCTAACCCTAATGGCCCCTTAACCTAAGAGCCGTCACCTCCAGTGATTGAACCTCTCCGCCGCCAGACCCCAGCAGCCATACCGTCTTTGTCAACCTCACTATCGCCATCATCTCCACCCGAGATCACCGCAAACCACCGTTGCTCAGCCTTGAAAACCAGCCAGCAGCTCGCCATTAATAATACGTGAAAGCTTAAGAGGGCAGCGAATGAACATCAAAGAATTGTAATCACATTAGTTCACTGATTCCACGTGCTTACTATCAAATTAAATCCATTCATCTTTTCATCATTGTAGCAATATATCTTAAAGACAGTGTGTTATTGATGGAAGTTAACATAGTCAACTCACTATGCAAAGTTTCACTTTCGTCTATAACAATTCTTCGATAATTTGAATTTTAGTTCTCGCTCTCTTCTCTATCGCGAATCTGATGGCACAATGTCTTTTGTTTCTATTTTTGGCTGCATTTTTCTCTATTTTCGGACTCCTCCATACCAGTGTCGGCGATGCCGATCCTATTTGTAGGTGACCTGTTCGAGGTCCGGGTTTAGCTCCTATCATTTTATCTCCGATCGCAGTCCATTTTTTCGGGTCAGTTGGCAAACATTGGAGATCTTGCAATCATTGAGGTCTGTTTCTCATTTTCCTATACTCTATTTTTCTTAATATCACAATCCCTTGTTATTACGTAAATCTATCGATTGCCCTGATTGTTGATTGCGTGAGTTACTATATCCTTGTTCTGTTTTTGAATGTTTGGTAATATCTGCTTTTGTTAATGATTCTTGTTTGTACGTGATTTAGTTTAAATATGCTCTGGATGGGTTTTTGATGGTGAAAATGAGTTTTGATTCCATGTTTCACCACTTCATTAAGAGGCAATCATTTAAGGCTTCACAGTACCATTTTGATGATAAAGAATCAAATTGACGTAATTAAGTAGTTTGAATGGAATTCTAGCTGTTTCAATTGTGGGAGTTATCTTTCAAAACGTGAGGAAATCAGACTTAGATAATTTTGTTGCTCTTTATTCATTACTCTCATGAATTTAATCGCTAAGAGCATGTTTAGGTCCGCTAACACTTGTGTAGGTAAACCTTAGAATTTTCGTTAGTTTCGAGGCGAGAGGTCGTTTCCTTAGTTAAATTTATCCGGGGAATGCCCCGCATAATTTGTATATATTTTATCCAGTGTATGCCCCGAAGTACTAGTATTTGGAGGCCTAGAGTGGAACTTGTAGTATTTTTATCTTTATTTTTATTTTCATTTTTCTTTTATTACACGGGAACGACCTCGAGCCTCTTGTGTGTTTGTTTTTATTTTCTGTGTTTGTTTTTATTTTTTGTGTTTGTTTTTATCTCAATTTGATTATTTTAAAAGCCAACTAGATCAAGTACGCAACCGTACTAGTTACGGGGCTTGGAGAGTGCCTAACACCTTCTCCCCGATTCAAATGAACCCCCTTATCCGAATCTCTAGTGCGGACTTAATTTTGGAGTCCAAAGTGTTTAAAAAAGAAAGAATCATTTTTACAAAACGGTGACCTGACACACCGAAACTAATGTCAGGTGGCGACTCTGAAAAAATTATTTTGAACACAATTTTGTCACTTTTTAAATTTAAAAACCCTTTTGAGCTTCAAATCTCTTTTATATATTTTAAGAGGGTTAAATGAAGTTGGTAAAAAAGAGGGTGTGACAATCAGAATATTGCATGTGAGAACCATGGCCACCTGGAGCACCGTGAGAAGCCTGAAGTGCTGAATAAAATGTCCTGGGAGGATGGCCCCTACCAAGAAAATCCCTGCCTCCAGACAAGGCACCACTGAACCTACCAGAATGACGAGGTCTCTTGTCAAACCCCTGACCACCCCATGTGATAGAACCATCTCAACTCTCCTGGCCACATTGGCCTTATCCTGAAAAGAAATCTTGCTCCCCGTCTCCTTAGTCATCTGCAATCGAATAGGCTGAATGAGTCTCTCAATGAATCTCCTCACTCTCTATCTCAGTGGGAAGTATAAGAAGAACATGACGGACCAAATAAATAAACCTGGTCTCGTACTGAGTAACAGTCATAGAACCCTGTTGGAGACGCTCAAACTGCCTCCAATAGTTCTCCCTCTAACTGATAGGAAGAAACTTCTCCAAAAATAGTTGAGAAAACTGATCCCAAGTCAAAGCTGGTGACCTAGCTAGTCTAGCCAAACAATAATCTCTTCACCAAGTCTTGGCGGATCCCGACAAGCGAAAAGCAGCAAAGTCAACCCCATTGGTCTCTACTATCCCTATGTTCCTGAGAACCTCATAACAACATTCCAAATAATCCTGGGGATGCTCAGAAGATGCACTACTGTAAGTGGTAGTGAAGATCTTGGTAAACCTGTCCAATTTCCACAAGGCATCAGCAGGCATAGCTGCTCCACCATCGGTCTGAGCTACCACGCCCGGCTGAACTGCTCCAACTGGCTGAGTAGTTAGAGTCTGAAATTGGGGGGCCATCTGCTCCGAAGTGCGGGTAGCGGGATTCTATGCTCCTCCCCCGGCTAGAGAGACTGTTGGTGCTACATGAAGTAAGCCTGCCTGGGTGACACTCTCCATAAGGCCCACTAGACGGACCAGAGTATCCTGGAGTACTGGGGTAGCAATGAATCCCTCTAGGACCTGAGTTGGGCCCACCAGAACTGCCTGGGCTGGAACCTCATCATCAAACTCAACCTGAGGCTCCGCCGCTGGTGCTGCTGCTCTGGACTGAGCTCTACCCCTACCTCGACCTCTAGCACGGCCTCGCCCTCGCCCTCTGCCCCTCGTGGGAGCTGCTGTTGGGGGCTCGGGCTGCTGATCAGTGGATGAGGAAGCACATGTTCTTGCCATCTGCGAAAGAACAGAGTATAAATTCAATTAGCTTTGAGAAACCAAACCGCATGACATAGATGAATAGAAGTGAAACTGTTCCTAACTCTGCAGCCTCTGGAGGATAAATATAGACGTCTCCATACCGATCCCCCAGACTCTACTAAGCTTGTCTGTGAATTATGAGACCTAAGCAACCTAGATCTCTGATACCAACTTATCACGACCCGAATTTTTCACCCTCGGGAGTCGTGATGACGCCTACTAGTGAAAGCTAGGTAAGCCAATCATTCAAAATAATTTACCTTTTTCCCATTTTAAATCCTTTAACAGTTGTGATTTAACATTTTAATAATAGCGGAAATAAATAAGTGGAAGAACGAAATGTAACAATTTAATAATGATACCAATGCCAATCCATAACGTAAGCTACCCAAAATTGGTGTCACAATATCACAGACTGTTTAGGAATACTACAAATAAGGGTCTGAAAGATAAATACAATATTGTCTCTAAAATACATAAAAGAAACGGAATGGAAAGATAGAAGGAGATGCTAGGGCCTGCGGACGCCTGCAGGACTACATCGGGTCGCCTAAATGGATTGAAGGCAGCAACCTCACTGCGATCCAAAAGCTGCAGCACCGGGATTTGCACACAGTGCAGAGTGTAGTATCAGCACAACCGACCCCATGTGCTGGTAAGTGCCTATCCTAACCTCAGCTAAGTAGTGACGAGGCTAGGACCAGACTACCAAATAAACCGATGCAGTTAAATCATATACAACAGAAAAATAAAAGCAGATATTTACAGTTAAAAATGGGAGGGGAAAATATGTTGCGGGAGTATCAGATAACAACAGAATACAACAGAGGAATGTAAAGAAAAACCATAATTCAATTGCCAACAAGAATAAGGAAAACAAATACAATATTCACTTTCATTTATTTCTTGTTGCGGCGTGCAACCCGATCCCAAATCATGTATTACTGTTGCGGCATGCAACTAGATCCCATTTCATATAATACCGTTGCAACGTGCAACCCGATCCCATTTCATATATTAACGTTGCGGTGTGCAACCCGATTCTATTTCATATAATATTATCGTTGCGGCATGCAACCCGATCCCATTTCATATATTACTATTACGGCATACAACCCGATCCCATATACAATTCAACATCAGTCATAAAGGAATCCCGGTAAGGGAACAAGAGTATAACAACAACATCCCTGCAAGGGAGATAATATTATAAAGAATAACATCCCGACAAGGGAGACAATATCATAAACAATAACATCCCGGCAAGGGAACCAACAATGATAATCAACATATTAAGCATGAACAAATCACAACGGAGTCACAACAATTACAATACGAGAGTCACAGGCATGCTTGACACTGACGTATAGATACTCGTCACCATGCCTATACGTCGTACTCTACAATTAACACATAGCAAATAAGACACAACTCCTAATCCCTCAAGCTAAGGTTAGACCAAACACATACCTCGATGCCACGAACACAATTCAAGCCTCAACTACCACTTTACCTCTTGTTTCCACCACCAATTCGTTTGTATCTAGCCACAAGTTACTTAACTATATCAATAAATGCTAAATGAATCAATTCTAATGCATGAAAATAAGTTTTCCAATGATTATCCCAAAAAGTCAAAAATCAACCCCGGGCCTACATTGTCAAAACCTAAGGTTCGAACCAAAACCTGATTACCCATTCACTCATGAACTCAAATATATGATTTATTTTGAAATCAGACCTCAAATCGAGGTCCAAATCCCCAAAATTCAAAAATCCTAAGTTCTATCTAAAACATCCAATTTCCCCATGAAAACCCTTGATTTTGAGTTGAAATCATGTGAAAAGGTGTTATAGATGAAATAAAACGAGTTAGAAATGACTTACAATCGATTTGGAAGAGTAGTTGTCTTTGAAAAATTGCCCAAAGATGTTTTAGGTTTGAGAGAGTTTGAAAAATGAGAAATTTTCGGCTAAGTTATGATTTAACAGGTTGCAGATGTCGCAATTGCGACCAGGGTTCGCAATATCGATTTGGAAGAGTAGTTGTCTTTGAAAAATTGCCCAAAGATGTTTTAGGTTTGAGAGAGTTTGAAAAATGAGAAATTTTCGGTTAAGTTATGATTTAACAGGTTGCAGATGTCGCAATTGCGACTAGGGTTCGCAATTGCGAACCCCTTCAGGGCCTTCTATCTTTGTCTTGCGAACCCCCCAATACCCCTCATTTCCCCTCACTCGTCTCTATCTCTCTAACCCCTGGTTCTCTCTAGAATCTTCCCCCATCCCCTCCTCTCTGATGAATCCTTTTCACCTTCTCTGGCCACCATCTAACCTAGATCCATGGTGGTTTCACCACCTACCAAGCCACCTATGGCCCCTTACGTCTGGTTAACTGAAGCTCCATGACTCGACCATGAAGGGTTGTGTCCAGACCTCTGCCGATTCGAGTTCCACGGTCATCTCCGGCCTTACTCCGGCTTACCATGGTTATGTGAGCCTATTCTGACCTCTCCGACTCTGATCGGTGACTTTTCAAAGCCTTTCTCATTTCTAGGGTTCTTCTAAAACCCTAAGCCTTCGATGTTTCTCTGATTCCTTTAGATACATTGTGTATCTATGCTTTCCTTAAGTTTTCAAACGATTTTCCTGACTCTTCTTTTAAAAAAAACTACTTTTAAAATCTTTCTTTTCCGATCTAGGGTTTTTCTGAAAGTGTTTAAGTGTTTTTCTGAATTTCTTTGTCTTTCATGTGTATTTGCCTCTACTGTGTTCTTGTATTGTTTTCTACCAAGGTCTTGTATGCATCTCCTACTGTATTTTCCTATACTATGTTTTCGTATGCTTTTCTACTGTGTTCTGGTATTTTCTTCTACCATGTTCTGGTATGTTCTCCTACTATATTTTTTCTACTGTGTTCTTAAGTGTTCTTACTATTTTCCTTCTATTGAGCTATGTTTAAGTTTCTTCTAAGCTATGTTTAAGTTTCTTAAGCATGCTTCTTCTACTGTTCTTATCAGTCTTTTCTCATTATGCTTCGAATTAGTTTCTTCACTCTATTTACTTTGAACCCTTCTACTGTGTTTGCATGTTAATCATTAGTTCTGTTGCTGAAAGAAGCATGTTGGAAGTTTCAGTTCTTTTCTGAAACCTCTAAACATGTTTCGATTCAATTGTTTGCCCTCTCATCTCTGCTTTGTGGTTTGATTGACTAGGGTCTTATTTCAAAAAAACCCTAATTCTTTCAGACTAACTTCGAGTCTCTGAACTGAGTTGGGACATCTTTGTTTTCATACAATTCTGGCTTTTACTAAACTCTTCTACATTGGATTTTCCTACTGATTTCACAATGACACGACAATCTCTATTTTTCTTTCTTTCATGCTTAACATGCTCACATACTCCTTATATATGCTGCACTTCCCTCTCAAGTGACTTTCAAATTTGCAATTAGTTCAAACTTCCTTCTGAATATGGCTTGATTGATTTCTTTCCATTGTTTGCTGATTTTCTCTGCGACTCGGCCTAAGTTAAAACCCTTCTTCATCTTTTCTGACTTGGTTCATTCATGGATCAGTAATTACAAGATCCCTGACCATTTGATTTACTGGCTACTGATTGATTTTCTTACCTTATTTGTATAACCATGTACTTCAAAACCCTATCCTTAAAATAACCTTTTATGTATTTTCCCCTAATTGCGTGTTGCGCACAAAGTGCTTATTCAATTTTTTTCCTTAAATGGTTTTTACTCGTTTGAATCTGAATCCCTTAATTAAGGGAAGTCTTGTGTAATTGATTCTTAATTGACAATCAGTCCTCAACTTTTTTCTTACCTTATTTCTGCCTGATTTTGCACTATAAGAGGCACGACCCTCTTCACAGACACAACACACTTTCATAATCTTTCTGAACTCATACTCTCTCATAATAATATTCCCTTCGTGTCAGCACTGTGGCCTGTTTTACAAGACCTACTGCTTTTCTTTACTTGTTTCCCTGAAAACTGGTATGTCCGGGTTTAATTCTTAGCATCATCACAATGTGTTCATTTACAGCTTTTATATCCATGTCTACTGTACTGTTTCTGTAAAGTTCAATATTTAAGTTAGTATGCTCATATCTTTCTGCTTGTTTCTGCTGTGAATCCTTGCTCCCTACCCCCATTACCCCTATGTGTTTGAGAGTTGTGACTTAAGGCATGACAATGTGAGTTGTTGCCCATGAATTAAGTTTGAACCAATGGGGGTATTAACCTCTAAGTAAACAGGCTGGAGGGTGTGCCAGCATATCCCATTGTTGGGTGTGCCCGTCAGCCTGCTTTTCTTTTGCTTTTGCAAATTGCCCCATTCCCCTACACCCTCATGTGTACTGATTTTAAGTTATTCCCCTTTTCCCTTTCCCCTTTTAGAATTCTACTTTTGCACTTGTACTCTCTCTTAGTTCATAAGTTTTGCCCCCCTCTGGTGATCCTTGCCTTAGGACCTTGAGTTCCCTCTAAACTTGGACACCTGAGGGCGGGCCCTTCCACACTGCACTATGTCCTAATCTGGTGATACATTTGGGTGTAAGCACTGCCCGAAGTTCTTATGAAATTCTTAGGGAACTCTGACACATCCAAATTGGAGAAAGGCTTTAAAATATGATCTCTTGGGGTTGGTTTACTTCATATTTCAGACAGGAAGTCTAAATCAGGCTCTCCTTGGTTGTACCTTTTAATTTCTGATGTATTTTTCTTTTTTCTGGGCTTTAATAATTTTGTAATAAACTCTTGGGGATGACTAGTGAAAAGGGAGGGATAACTATGTGAAGGGTAGATATTCTGTCTATAGGTGTATTTCTGAATTTCCGCACTCTCATATAGATATCCTGCCTATAGGTTATTTATGAATTTCTGCACTCTCATATAGATATCCTGCCTATAGGTTACTTCTTGAATTTTGCATTTCTCATATAGATACCATGTCTGTAAGAATTCTGCATTCTCTCATATAGATATCATGTCTATAATTACCTAGAAATCTGAATCATGCATATGCATATAGAAAATAATGCATATAAGTCTTTCTAAATCTTGCATATACATTCTTCATTAGGCAATCATGTTTATAGGTCTTAATCAATCAATCGCAATTAGATATCATGTTCATAGGCCTTAAATGAAATTCAACACCTTGATATCATGTTAATAGGGTTTCCACATTTTACCATGTTTGTTAAAAGGGGTTTAAAATCAACAACGCGTAGAAAGCATGCCTATAGGAGCTATTAATCAATTGAATTGTTTCACTCGCTTATAAGTCTAAAACCAGTAACAGTGACGCATGTTCTTTTGCTAAAACTCACTTTTCTCTAATAACAAACGATCTTCTTAAATCAGTATGTATTCATGTTTACTTCATTGTTTCTGGAATCAGTAAATATCATGCCTATAGGTCTTCGTCCAGCACTTAGGCAAGCCATATGGTAAACTTATAAACTGAATCAGACTTTTTATCAGCTACAACCAGCACGCAGGCCTAATTCGGGCTTCTTACCTAAACTATGTAATAAATCAGTTTGCCTCGACCCTTTAAGTTTTAATCAGACTTTAAATAGTACATGCAAGTCATGCTACATTATGTACTTTCTTTGGTTTAAAGGAGGTCTGTTTGAGCTGTTTTATTTGTTTATATGCTTCCCCCAAACTTGTTATATGTGTTTTGTTTGTCTCCTTAGTATTTTACCTTTTAAAACCACAAATAAGCCCAATACCTCCTCCCTCTAAGATTAGTAGTCCCAAGTACCTCCGGGGCTGCTAGGATTGGGGCGGGTAATAGAATGCAATAAGTAAATGAAGCCATTTCGCGCTTTAATACCTTAACGGGGTGGGAAAGGGTTGATATGGATATGATGACCACGCAATAACATCACGTGTAGCCCCTCACTGAGGAGTGATTACCGGATGTTGTGTAGGGTGATCCATGTTATTAATAAACCTAGGACCCCCCTTTCCTTTGTTTTCTTTGTTTCTTTTAAATCTTTTTAAACCGTTTCTTTCAAGAACATCAACTCTTTTTAGTTCCTCTTTCTTACTTTTGTTTATTTGTAACATTACGTGAAAATCCCCTCTTATCTGAAGCCTTTATTTGCCTATGTGCATTTAAGTCACAATAATAGTTTGGCCGGGAAACCACACTAGTAGATCCTGAGGGGTGCCTAACACCTTCCCCTTGGGATAATTTTAAGCCCTTACCCAATCTCTGGTTACTCAAAACAAACCCCTCCTAGTGTCCTAATGCACTTTAATCATTAGGTGACGACTCTTCAATTCAAACCCAATTCCCGAAAGGGAACGAGTTGTCTTCCCAAATGTCATAAACCTGATTTCGCGAGAAAAAGGGGGCACGACAGCGTGGCGACTCTGCTCGGGATTTTTAGGCTTTTACCATTTCAAACTATTATTGTGATTTATGCTTCTTTATGCGCAATTATTTGTTTATTTCTTTTAAGCATTCCATTTTCTTTTTGATTGCAAAGCTGACTTGCCTTTTTTTTCTTTTCCTTTACTGCTTTCTTTTACTACCGCATTAAATTATGAAAAACTATTGTATTTACTACTTTCCTAACATGCAAATACATGACAACCTTCTTTTATTGTTGCATAATCATGCTCAACATCATATTTCACTCGTGCCAAACAAAATACCATAGCAACGCAATAATGAGTGGTTGCGCTCTTCCGATATTATCAACCCTAAATCCGTAAAAGGCGTATTTGGGGTAAAACCAGTCGATCAACGGTGTAGTCGACGGTTCTGTGCCTTTCCTCCTGGAGTTGTCCGCTCAAGGGTACCAGTCTAAAACCCCATAGAAACCTTACTCTGTTTAAACTGTGCATGCATCATGGTCAAACCTAACCGAGTCAGTTATGTTGTCCGCATAATGACTCTTTAAGATGGTCTTGTCCAAAGTCCACTGGGTTTCCCTAAAACCCAAATGGAAACTATACGTTTTGTGCATTTATTTGGAGAACTAAATGTTTTTATGCCAATTATTGATATTTAAATAGTCAAGTCTGGTGGGGGTAGGGTCTTAACCCTTTTGTTTTGCAGAAAATGAAGAACGAGGTCCCCAACTTCGGTATGGTTAGCATACCCTCACTCTTGCTAGACTGGTGGAGGAGTCTTCCATCAAATGACCAAATCAACGAGTGGAAATAGAGGTAGCGAAAAGTTGGAATATCCAGAGTACAGTCTACTGGAATTGGAAGGGAAAGTGAGGAAGAGAGTCACCGACTGCCAGAACCCTGAGGAAAACGAAGGAGAACACTTGGCAAAAGCATTTTTACTGATGAACCTACGCGGACTGGAGGATTTGATCAATAAGAGCATTCAACCTGAGGAGGTCCTTCTAGGATCAAGTAGATAGGAATTTACTTTTTCATTTTATGAATGTAATAAGGCCAATGGCCATTAGTGACTTTATTTCCTGTTATTCAGTGTCGATTTGGGACTTATCTATTTTTATCGATAAAATGAGGTATTTAGCATTCTAAGTTCTCCAAATTAACTTGTTTCTAGGCTTACCTCGGGCACAAAGAGGTTCCCAAATAGGACACGATTCACATTCTTGCACTATGTGTTTAAATATCGCAACATTTTCTTATAATCCTCACTAACTTGTTATCTTTTTTTTTGTTTTTACTTTTGTTTTATTATTCCCTTCCCTAAAGGTTAGTTCGTGCACTCTGGAAACATCATCTTATTCAACGAGATCCAGGGGCCTCCACCCACTCCTCTTCTTAGTCCAGTCAAAAACAAAAACAAAGGAAAAATGGAAGATTTGAACAATGCCAGTAAGGAGAACTCAACTGAAGGGGTAGAGGTCACTCATGGTCATGGTACTCTGGTTCCTAAGGAAAGTGCATCCCAACTTGAACAAAAGCTACTGAAATTGCAAGAAGAAATTGATCAGGTTCGGAATCTGGCAAATCTGTCATTTTCCCTCACCACTCCGGATGCTAATTTACCAAATGCTCAGAACCCCACACATCCACAATATCCCAAAGCCACAAAACCATCCCGCTCCTCATCACCACTGCAACACCTGCCGTATTTCAAACAATACTCTGCTGCTCATCTCAGAACCCCAAAACTCCACAAATGACCACTTTCACACCCATCATAACACCCCCATCTACGTGGAGACCATGCCACACTCCACCCAACTCATCTCAAGCATGCCCGAGTCTGATGATAAAGACTTGCTCATCAGGAATCTGGCCGAAGAACTTAATAAATTGACTAGCCAGATTCAAGGCGGCGAAGAAAGCAAAAGAATTGAGGGGCTGAACTATGAAGATCTCTGCATACAGCTTGATGTTGAATAGCTCGAGGGGTATAAACCTCCGAAGTTTGAAATGTTTGATGGTACAGGAAATCCAATGGTCTATTTGAAAACGTGTTGTGACAAGCTGGTTGGAGTAGGGAAAGACGAGAGAATCCGCATGAAGCTTTTCATGAGAAGCTTGAAAGGAGATGCTTTGTCCTGGTACATCAGCCAGGATCCAAAGAAATGGTCAAGCTGGGTAAGCATGGCATCCGACTTTATGGACAGGTTCGGGTTCAACACGAAGAATGTGCCAGATGTGTTCTATATTCAGAATCTAAAGAAGAAGCCCGTAGAAACATTTCGCGAGTACGCTACTCGTTGGAGATCAAAAGCCGTTACGGTCAGACCGGTTTTATAAGAAGAACAAATGAACAAGTTTTTCGTCCGTGCTCAAGACCCGCAGTACTATGAAATGCTGATGTTGATTGAGAGTCAGAAATTTTCCGACATCATCAAGCTAGGGGAAAGGATCGAGGAAGGCATCAAAAGTGGTATGGTCACAAACTTCGAAGATTTTTAAGCTACCAATAAGGCTTTACAGTCTGGTGGTACGTCTAAGAAAAGGGACGTAGGTGCCGTAATGGTTGCACAAAGAGCCAAATCCCCTATCAAATACCAAGCCTATCTGATACCTCCACTCACATATCAGCCTACCCCGAATTACCAAGCACCCTCACCCTCTTACCAAACTCCACCACCTACTTACCAATCACCCCCACCTCCTACATATCAACCTACTTCACCCAGATATTCCCAACCCGAACATGTCTACCAAGCCTACAATGCTCAGCCATCCCACTATCAATCACCTCCCACACGTCAGAACTTTCCTAGACCTCAACCAAAATTTGACCGCAGACTTCCCTATAATATACCGCCATTGCTGAACCAATTGACCAGCTGTATGAAAGGCTCAAAGCTGTTGGTTATGTCACCCCTATCCCTGCTATAACCCTTGAAAACCCTTCTCAATGGGTCAATCCAAATAAATCCTGTGCATACCATTTCAGCATGAAAGGGCATACCATTGATGAATGCCGCTCTCTGAAAGATAAGATCCAGACTCTGATTGATAACAAGATCATTGTGGCAAAGGAACCTACTCCGAATGTCCGCAACAACCCTCTACCGGACCGTAAGGGTGGAGGTGTTTACATGATTGAAATAGAAGATGATTGGGACCCCAAATGATCGATCGGTTTAATCACAGAATGTGACGAACCAAAAAAGCCAATAGTCACCCTTAATCTGATTGTAGTCCAGACTCAAGCCTTCTGGGGATGCCGAGGTAAACATGTCCATACCACTTGAGTTTGAAGCACCATCCTCGGCAAATACACCAGCACCGATTGAGGTCGAGTTTGGGTCTCCAGCAAATGCACCTGTACCATTTGAAGTTGTTGTGTTACCTTCCAAAGTACATGCTCCGTTCGGAGTAAAGGTGCCCGTGTCAATTCTGGTAGCAATGTCAGCTGTAACACCATTCCATACAAATGCCATACCTTGGGATTACCCAGCCGAGGAGAGAAGGAAAGGGAAAGCCAAGTTCGGGGAAAAGATTGCGGCATAGGGTATGACAAGAACCGGCAGGGTTTATACTTTGGAGCATTTAGCGGAGTCGAGTAAGCAGGCCTCTGGTCGGCCGACCATCACTGAAACCAGGCCCGATGATCTCTAGAAAAGGATACAAGCCAAGGAATACTCAGTCATTGATCAGCTGAACAAAACACCGGCACAGATTTCTATCCTAGCTTTGCTGCAAAGTTCCAATGCACATAAGAATGCCTTGTTGAAGGTGCTGAGCAAGGCATATGTACCAGGCAACATCACCGGAGGAGAAATGGCAAACATGGTAGGGAAGGTATTGGAAAGTCACAAGATTACGTTTCATGAAGATGAGCTGCAACCAGAAGGGTTGAGTCATAATAAAGCGTTGTACATCACCGTGCAATGCGAAGATTATTTTATCACTAGGATCCTGATTGATGGAGGGTCTAGCCTCAATATTTGTCCGTAGGTAACACTCAGAACATTGGGAAAGGGGTTGCATGAGATGAAGGACGGGGCCATCAACATCAAAGCTTTCGACGGTTCCCAAAGGTCCACTATTGGGGAAATTAGTTTGTGCTTGCAAATGGGGCCTACTTGGTTTGATGTCGATTTCCAAGTAATAGATGTGCCGGCATCTTACAACTTGCTATTGGGACGACCGTGGATTCATGTTGCTGGGGCTGTAGCGTCAACACTACATCAGGCAGTGAAGTTTGAGTGGAATCACTAAGAGGTGATCATTCATGGCAACGGTAACAATCCCATATACAGTCGCGAAACCATCCCAACGATTGGAGGATGAAGAAAGATAGGCAGGGAAACCTATCACCGCATCGAGCGAGTCAACGCCGTTGACAAAGACAAATGGTGGGACAACAAAATTAAAAGCATATTGAAATGGAGAGGATATGAACCTGGCAAGGGACTTGGTAAGAACCTCCAAGGAATCGCCACGCCTATCAAACTGAAGAAACATGGCACCACTTTCGATCTGGGATACGAGTATACTTGGGAGGAATTCAACAACTAGTCACCACCATGGCGCGGGCCATACTACCCGCTGGAACAGCCAATACAACATTTGGAGTAGACGTTCCAGCCGGCCGATGTTATCTATGGGTCGGAAGAAGAGGAAGCACTGGCGGTAGTGAGGAATTTGTTCCTAGAAGATGATGACATGGATTGTTGTGTCATCTTCAAGGAGGAGGGGGAGGAAGGCCTTTCCATACAGGCCGTAAGCCGAGGAGCATGCCTCAACAATTGGACCATCAGAACTACCAAAGCCCGAAAAGCCTCGGGGTAGCAAGGCTGAACAAAGCATCATGCACTATCTTTTATTTTTACTAGTTGATTTTCCTTTCGCATTTTGAATTTTCGCAATAAGATCTTCCAATGTTCAAAATAGTTATGAAATTTATCAAAGCATTTCGGTTTCCTTACAAATTTTACTCTTATTATTTTCTCTCATTACTTTATTTATACAACATTACTATTACCTATCTTGATGAACCAATGACAGTGACATGCAATGAGACAATGCAACAAACGAACATAGATTCAGAGGAAGATGACATACCAGAAGAAATTGTTAAAGAGGTTGAGAATTTTGAGAACAGGACGAAGTCCAACTTGGGCGAGACTGAGATTGTTAACCTGGGAGATGCAGAAAATGTCAAGGAAACACGAATCAATGTTCACTTATCACCGTTAGAAAAAGAAGAGTACACAAAATTTCTAAGAAAATATGAGGACATATTCGCCTGGTCATATGATGACATGTTTGGTCTGAGCACATCTATTGTGGCCCACAAACTGCCAACTGATCCGACATGTCCACCGGTAAAGCAGAAGCTCAGAAAGTTCAAGCCTGATATGAGTCTGAAGATCAAAGAAGAAGCCACTAAGCAGGTCAAAGCTAAGGTTCTCAGGGTAGTAGAATATTCGACATGGTTAGCCAATATTGTGCCGATGCCGAAGAAGGATGGGAAGGTCAGAGTCTGTTTCGACTACCGGGATCTCAACCGGGCCAGTCCAAAAGACAACTTCCCCTTGCCGAACATACACATCCTGATTGACAATTGTGCCAAGCACGAGTTGCAATCATTTTTATATTGCTTCGCTGGTTATCATCAGATCTGGATAGATGAAGAAGATGCTGAGTAAACGGCTTTCATTACACCATGGGGGATGTACTTCTACAAGATGATGCCATTCGGGTTGAAGAATGCAGGGGTCACCTCCTTAAGTCCATGACTACTATTTTCCATGATATGATACACAAGGAGATTGAGGTGTATGTAGATGATGTCATCATAAAGTCCAAGAAAGCCACTGATCACATGGAGGATTTGAGGAAGTTCTTCAACAGACTGAGAAGGTACAACCTGAAACTAAATCCCGCGAAATATGCATTTGGGGTTCCTGTCGGAAAACTACTTGGGTTTATTGTGAGTCGCTGAGGGATAGAACTGGATCCATCAAAGGTCAAAGCTATTCAAGAACTACCACCGCCAAAGAACAAGAAGGACGTAATGAGTTTCTTGGGGAGACTCAACTACATCAGCCGGTTTATAGCACAATCTACAGTTATATGTGAGCCCATCTTTAAGATGTTGAAGAAGGATGCCGCTACCAAATAGACCGATGACTGCCAAAAGGCCTCCGACAGAATCAAGTAGTACCTATCAACACTATCAGTTTTGGTCCCCCCCGATCCAGGTAGACCTCTATTACTCTACCTCGCAGTATTGGATGAAGCAGTCGGTTGTGTTCTGGGTCAGCATGATGAAACAGGGAGGAAGGAGCATACCATCTGTTACCTCAGTAAGAAGTTCACCCCGTACGAGGCTCGGTATTCCCTGTTAGAGTGCACCTGTTGTGCTTTGACTTGGGTGGCGCAGAAGCTGAGGCACTATTTCTATGCCTACACTACATATCTCATATCAAGGATGGATCCTTTGAAGTACATCTTTCAGAAGCCCATGCCCACTGGCAAGCTAGCCAAGTGGCAAAATCCTATTGAGTGAATTTGACATTGTTTACGTGACTCAGAAGGCAATCAAGGGACATGCACTAGCAGATCACCTCGCTGAAAATCCCATGGACGGAAAATACGAACCCCTGAAAATGTATTTTCCCGACGAAGAGGTATCGTTCATAGGAGAAGATATTGTAGAATCCTATGACGGTTAGAGAATGTTTTTTGATGGAGCTGCAAATTTCAAAGGAGTTGGCATAGGAGCGGTCCTGGTATCAGAAACCGGTCAGCATTATCTGGTCTCTACCAAACTCAGATTCCCGTGTACCAACAACATGGCCGAATACAAAGCCTGCATCTTAGGGCTCAAGATGGTTATTGACATGAACATTCAAGAGTTTCTAGTGATTGGGATTCAGATTTGCTTATACATCAGGTTCGAGTAGAATGGGCAACCAAGAACTCCAAAATACTCTCTTATCTGCATCACGTACAGGAATTGAGAAAGAGGTTCACAAAGACAGAGTTCCATCATGTTCCCAGAGTCCAGAATGAATTCGTCGATGCACTGGCTACCCTATCATCCATGATACAGCATCCAGACAAGAATTTCATTGATCCCATTCCGGTAAAGATCTATTATCGGCTAGCTTACTGTGCTCATGTCGAAGAAGAAGCAGACGGAAAGCCTTGGTTTCATGATATCAAGGAATATTTGGCAAAAGGAGAATACCCAAAACTCGCAAACGCTACTTAGAAGCGCATGCTTCGGAGGTTATCCAACAATTTCTTTCACAGTGGAGGAATCCTGTACAGGAGGACTCCTGATTTAGGATTACTAAGGTATGTCGATGCAAAGGAAGCATCCAGGCTATTAGAGGAAATTCATGCAGGGACCTGCGGTCCACATATGAACGGTTTTGTCTTAGTAAAGAAGATACCTCGGGCTAGTTACTTTTGGATGACTGTGGAAACAGACTGCATCCAGTATGTCCGAAAGTGTCACCGCTTCCAAATATATGCAGACATGATAAATGTGCCTCCAAATTAGCTTAATGCGACAAGCTCGCCGTAGCTGTTCGCCGCATGGGGAATGGATGTTATTGGACCAATCAAACCCTCCGCATAAAACGGGCATAGGTTCATCCTAGTAGCAATTGATTATTTCACCAAATGGGTTGAAGCAACATCTTACAGAGCAGTGACTAAGAAAGCCGTGGCAGACTTTGTCTGCGATCGCATTGTTTGTCGATTCGGGATTCCGGAGTCAATCATCACTGATAATGGCTCCAATCTCAACAGTGACTTGATGAAAGCTATTTGTGAAACCTTCAAGATCAAACACAAGAATTCTACAGCCTACAGGCCTCAAATGAACGGAGCCGTAGAGGCCGCCAACAAAAATATCAAGAAGATACTAAGGAAAATGATAGAGAAACATAAGCAGTGGCACGAGAAGATATCATTTGCTTTATTGGGGTACCGCACCATAGTCTGCGCATCAACTGGGGCAATCCCCTACATGTTGGTTTATGGTACGGAAGCAGTCATTCCTGCCGAAGTAGAAATCCCTTCCTTGAAGATCATACAAGAAGCAGAAACTCGATAATGCAGAGTGGGTGAGGAGTTGTTACGAACAGCTGGCTCTTATAGATGGAAAGAGAATGAATACAGTTTGCCATGGTCAGCTTTATCAGAACAGAATGTCTAGAACCTTCAACAAAAGAGTCAAGCCAAGACGATTCACACCAGGGCAGCTGGTATTAAAAAAGATTTTCCCACATCAAGATGAAGCCAAATGGAAATTCTCTCCCAACTGGCAGGGTCCGTACATGGTTCACCGGGTTTTAACATGAGGAGCCCTCATATTTGCAGAAATGGACGGGGAAGTTTGGCCAAAGTCGATCAATTCAAACGCAGTAAAGCGATACTATGTGTAACCTTTATGCTTTCTTTCATGATGTAATTTGAACTACGCCTGACCTGATTCCCATTTAAGAGGGGATACGTAGGCATCCCTATGGGTTCGGTCACAATTCAATAAAAATTTCATTTCCCCCGCAATTGGAAACTGGGGCAGAATTTTGAGGAGGACCCTCAAAATTCCGAAGCAATTTCAGCTAGTCATCGCAAGCAGCCGTCAGAAGCATTAACCCAGTAAACTGGGGTAGAATTTTGAGGAGGACCCTCAAAATTCCGGAGCAAGAGAAGTTGCAATGTCTTGAACCACGTCGCAGTCATCGGTTCATCTAAAGAAAACTATTCTCAATTATGTAGTTATGTTACATTTTTCTTTACTAAAATCATGCATGTTTATTTCTGAAATCGCTCTATTTAGCAACGCTACCCCAATGATACGGGCAGTATCACCAGATCAAAATCGAGCAGGTCAAGCAAAGGCAGCAGGGATGCGAACTAACCTCCTCATTTACAAAACTCACGATTTTCTTTGGATGCAGGCACTTGAGTTGCAAAATCATCAAATATATCATACGCTCACTCACAAAGTTCAGGAATACAACTCTCTGAACCGTTGCACTTGCTTGCGGATGTTATCCGCACACAACAGTGTCCCCAGTAGACATGATATCCCCAGCAATCACGATACCACAATCCGCTATCAGCTAAGAAAACTCCATTGCCGTTTGCTCTTTTTACTTCCTGCATAAGGCTATCATTCTGTCTTCCGAGACTAAGCATTACCTCCATCTGCATTCTCTGCATTGTATAAGGCTACCATTCTGCCTTCCGAGACTAAGCTCTGTCTCCATCTGCATTCTCTGCATTGCATAAGGCTACCATTCAGCCTTACGAGACTAAGAACTGTCTCCATCTGCATCTCTGCATCGCATAAGGCTACCATTCTACCTTTCAAGACTATGTACTGTCTCCATCTGCATCTCTGCATCGCATAAGGCTACCATTCTGCCTTCCGAGACTAAGCTCTATCTCCATCTGCATCTCTGCATCGCATAAGGCTACCATTCTGCCTTCCGAGACTAAGCTCTGTCTCCATCTGCATTTATGCATTGCATAAGGCTACCATTTTGCCTTCGAGACTAAGTTCTATCTCCATCTTCATTTCTGCATTGCATAAGCTACCATTATGCCTTCCGAGACTAAGCACTGTCTCCATCTACATTTCTACATTGCATAAGGCTACCATTCTGCCTTCCGAGGTTAAGCTCTACCTCCATCTGCATGGTTGAAAGATCGCCACCTTTACATCTTGCATGGCTGAAAGACCGCCACCTTTTGCATCTCATTGGCTGAAAGATCGCCACCTTATTTACATTTGCATGGCTGAAAGATTGCCACCTTATTTAAATTTTGCATCGGCTGAAAGATCGCCACCTTCTGCATCTCATGGGCTGAAATATCGCCACTTTATTTACATCTTGCATGGCTGAAATATTGCCACTTTATTTACATCTTGCATCGGCTGGAAGATCGCCACTTTATTTACATCTTGCATCGGCTGAAAGATCTCCACTTCATTTTATCTTGCATCGGCTGAAAGATCACCACCCTCTACATCTCATGGGCTGAAAGATCGCCAATCTATCCAAAGGCATCATTGTTCGGAGGCACTATTTTCATAGCCCGAGAACGCCATGCCATGGCCTGAAGACCCCTTTTATCTTTTGCATATCATTATTAAAAGGCGTCATAGGTCGGAGGCATCATTCTCATAGCCCGAGGGCATCATTTCATGGCCTGCGAATCCCTTATCATACGCTTTATGGCCCAGGACGTCATGGTCTGAGGACGTCATCCTAACCGTCCAAAGACAACATTCATGGTCCGACGGGAATTTGCATCATGTTTAAATTTCCGCACAATATACACTTGTATTGCTTATTTGCAGGTAAACCAGAGAGCAACAGCCGTCTCAGCAGGAGCAGTTCCGCTCCAATTCCCGCAAGCCCTATTAGACCTTAACCGCTCATCCCATTGCGTCCGTTCTTGAAAAACCTCCATCGGCATACCTCACCGACGGATCCTGAACTACATATGGCCTGATTCCTTTAAGACCAGGGATAAGTAGGCAGCTCAGGAACAAGAGCACGGTCAACCTCTTCAAACCATTTTGTTCAGTCAAAATTGGCCATCATATTTTTACCCGACAACTCTTTCATCCTTCCTGGGTAAAGAAGGGCAGCTGTTGATACCCAATTTTTTCCTGTATATTTTTATATGTAATATAAATATTTACAAATATTTTAATTATTTTTCCTTAATTTTAAATGCTTTTAAAATCAATTTTATTGCCTTATTTTATCAAGAAAAACCCAATAAGTGTTCCCAAAATTGGCATTTTTGTAATTCATTTATTGAATTCTCATATTTAAACTAAAATAAAGATAAGTTAATTTTTGCACTTTTTTTTTACAAATTTATTTAGTATTTTAAAGCTAAATTGCATATAATTGCAATATTAGCCTATTTTAGATTTAATTACATTTATAATTATAAAATTGATTCCCGTATTTTTAATTTAATTTTTATATATTATTAATTAATTTAGTACCTTTAATTTGTTTCCAAAAATTAATTTGCTATTTTTTATAAAATAAATGGGAAAAGTGGCTATTTAAAACCTAGCCAGATTTCATTTTCAATTTCAGCCTAATTTGCACCCCTAATCCAACCCAATTTTAATTTCCAAATCACCCAGCCCAATTCCTAAAACTACCCGGCCCAACCCGGATCAGGTCTTGGTCGTTGATCAATTTTGATCAACGGTCTAGATCCGCCCTTACCTTTTTTAATCAAACGACCCCCCAATACCCTCATTTCCCTTCACTCGTCTCTATCTCTCTAACCCCTGGTTCTCTATAGAATCTTCCCCCATCCTCTCCTCTCCGATGAATCATTTTCACCTTCTCCGGCCACCCTCTAACCTAGATCCATGGTGGTTTTACCACTCACCAAGTCACCTATGGCTCCTTATGCCTGGTTAACTGAAGCTCCATGACTCGACCATGAAGGGTTGTGTCCAGACCTCTGCCAATTCGAGTTCCACGTCATCTCCGGCCTTGCTCCGGTGTACCATGGTTGTGTGAGCCTGATTCTGACCTCTCCGACTCAGATCGGTGACTTTTCAAAGCCTTTCTCATTTCTAGGGTTCTTTTGAAACCCTAACCCTTCGAGGTTTCTCAGATTCCTTTAGATCCGTTGTGTATCTATGCTTTTCTTGAGTTTTCAAACGATTTTTCTGACTCTTCTTTAAAAAAAACTACTTTTAAAATCTTTCTTTTCCGATCTAGAGTTTTTCTGAAAGTGTTTAAGTATTTTTCTGAATTTCTTTGTCTTTCATGTGTATTTGCATCTACTGTGTTCTTGTATTTTTTTCTACCATGTTCTTGTATGCATCTCCTACTGTGTTTTCCTATACTATGTTTTCGTATGCTTTTCTACTGTGTTCTGGTATTTTCTTCTACCATGTTCTAGTATGTTCTCCTACAATATTTTTTCTACTGTGTTCTTAAGTGTTCTTACTATTTTCCTTCTACTGAGCTATGTTTAAGTTTCTTCTAAAAGATCTTCTTAAGCATGCTTCTTCTACTGTTCTTATCAGTCTTTTCTCATTATGCTTCGAATTAGTTTCTTCATTCTATTTACTTTGAACCCTTCTACTGTATTTGCATGTTACTCATGAGTTCTGTTGCTGAAAGAAGCATGTTGGAAGTTTTAGCTCTAAACATGTTTCGATTCAATTGCTTGCCCTCTCATATCTGCTTTGTGGTTTGCTTGACTAGGGTCTTATTTCAAAAAGCCCCTAATTCTTTCATGCTAACTTCAAGTCTTTGAACTGAGTTGGGACATCTTTGTTTTCATACAATTCTGGCTTTTTACTAAACTCTTCTACACTGGATTTTCCTACTGATTTTACAATGACACGACAATCTCTTTTTTTTCTTTCTTTCATGCTTAACATGCTCACATGCTCCTTATATATGATGCACTTCCCTCTCAGGTGACTTTCAAATTTGCAATTTGTTCAAACTTCCTTCTGAATATGGCTTGATTGATTTCTTTCCATTGTTTGCTAATTTTCCTTGTGACTCGGCCTAAGTTAAAACCCTTCTTCATCTTTTCTGACTTGGTTCATTCATGGATCAGTAATAACAAGATCCCTGACCGTTTGATTTACTGGCTACTGATTGATTTTCTTACCTTATTTGTACAACCATGTACTTCAAAACTCTGTCCTTAAATAACCTTTTATGTATTTGCCCCTAATTGCATGTTGCGAACAAAGTGCTTACTCAATTTCTTTCCTTAAATGGTTTTTACCCGTTTGAATCTGAATCCCTTAATTAAGGAAAGTCTTGTGTAATTGATTCTTAATTGACAATCAGTTCCTCAACTATTTTCTTACCTTATTTCTGCCTGATTTTGCACAATAAGAGGCACGACCCTCTTCACAGACACAACACACTTTCAGAATCCTTCTGAACTCATACTCTCTCATAATAATATTCTCTTCTTGTTTGCACTGTGGCCTGTTTTACAAGACATAGTACTTTTCTTTACTTGTTTCCCTGAAAACTGGTATGTCCGGGTTTAATTCTTAGCATCATCACAATGTGTTCATTTACAACTTTTATACCCATGTCTACTGTACTATTTCTGTAAAGTTCAATATTTAAGTTAGTATGCCCATATCTTTCTGCTTGTGTCTGCAGTGAATCCTTGCTCCCTACCCCCATTACCCCTATGTGTTTGAGAGTTGTGACTTAAGGCATGGCAATGTGAGTTGTTGCCCATGAATTAAGTTTGAACCAATGGGGTATTAACCTCTAAGTAAACAGGCTGGAGGGTGTGCTAACATCTCCCATTGTCGGGTGTGCCCATCAGCCTGCTTTTCTTTTGCTTTTGAAAATTCCCCCATTCCCCTACACCTTTATGTGTACTGATTTTAAGTTATTCCCCTTTTTCCCTTTCCCCTTTCAGAATTCTACTTTTGCACTTGCACTCTCTTTTAGTTCATATTCTGCCCCTCTCTGGTGAGCCTTGCCTTGGGACCTTGAGTTCCCTCTGAACTTGGACACCTGAGGGCGGGCCCTTCCACACTACACTATGTCCTAATCTGGTGATACATTTGGGTGTAAGCACTGCCCGGAGTTCTTATGAAATTCTTAGGGAACTCTGACACATCCAAATGGGAGAAAGGCTTTAAAATATGATCTCTTGGGGTTGGTTTACTTCATATTTCAGACAGGAAGTCTAAATCAGGCTCTCATTGGTTGTACCTTTTAATATCTGATGTATTTTTCTTTTTTCTGTGCTGTAATAATTTTGTAATAAACTCTTGGGGATGGCTAGTGAAAAGGGAGGGATAACTATGTGAAAGGTAGATATTCTGTCTATAGGTGTATTTCTGAATTTCTGCACTCTCAGATAGATATCCTGCCTATAGGTTATTTCTGAATTTCTGCACTCTTATATAGATATCCTGCCTATAGGTTACTTCTTGAATTCTGCATTTCTCATATAGATACCATGTCTGTAGGAATTCTGTATTCTCTCATATAGATACCATGTCTATAATTACCTGGAAATCTGAATCCTGCATATGCATATATAAAATAATGATTATAGGTCTTTCTAAACTTGCATATACATTCTTCATTAGGCTATCATGTTTATAGGTCTTAATCAATCAACCGCAATTAGATATCATGTTCATAGGACTTAAATGAAATTCAACACCAAGATATTATGTTTATAGGGTTTCCGCATTTTACCATGTCTGTTAAAAGGGGTTTAAAATCAACAACGCGTAGAAAGCATGCCTATAGGAGCTATTAATCAAGTCTAAATCATTTCACTCGCTTATAAGTCTAAAACCTGTTACAATGGCACATGCTCTTTTGCTAATACTCGCATTTCTTTAATAACAGATGATTTTCTTAAATCAGTATGTATTCATGTTTACTTCATTGTTTCTGGAATCAGTAAATATCATGCCTATAAGTCTTCGTCCAGCACTTAGGCAAGCCATAGGGTAAACTTATAAACTGAATCAGACTTTTTATCAGCTATAACCAGCAGGCAGGCCTGATTCGGGCTTCTTACCTGAACTATGTAATAAATCAGTTTGCCTCGACCCTTTAAGTTTTAATCAGACCTTAAACAGTACACGCAAGTCATGCTACATTATGTGCTTTCTTTGGTTTAAAGGAGGTCTGTTTGAGCCCTTTTATTTGTTTATATGCTTCCCCCAAACTTGCTATATGTGTTTTGTTTGTCGCCTTAGTATTTTACCTTTTGAAGTCACAAATAAGCCCAATACCTCCTCCCTCTAAGATTAGTAGTCCCAAGTACATCCGGGGCTAATAGGATTGGGGCGGGTAATAGCATGCAATAAGTAAACGAGACCATTCCACGCTTTAATACCTTAACGAGGTGGGAAAATGTAGATATGGATATGATGACCACGCAATAACGTCTCGTGTAGCCCCTCACTGAGGAGTGATTATCGGATGTTGTGTGGGGTGATCCATATTATTAATAAACCTAGGACCCTCATTTCCTTTGTTTTCTTTGTTTCTTTTAAAACTTTTTAAACCATTTCTTTCAAAAACATCAACTCTTTTTAGTTCCTTTTTCTTACCTTTGTTTATTTGTAACCATTACGTGAAAATCCCCTCTTATATAAAGCCTTCATTTGCCTATGTGTATTTAAGTCACAACAATAGTTTGGCCGGGAATCACACTAGTAGATCTTGAGGGGTGCAAAACACCTTCCCCTTGGGATAATTTCAAGCTCTTACCCAATCTCTGGTTACTCAAAACAAACCCCTCCTAGTGTCCTAATGCACTTTAATCATTAGGTGGCGAATCTTCAATTCAAACCCAATTCCCGAAAGGTAACGAGTTGTCCTCCCAAATGTCATAAACCCAATTTCGCGAGAAAAAGGAGGCGCGACAATTGCGAGATCAGAGGCCTGGGCAAAAATACCAGATACTAGCACTTGCTCCTAAGTCCAATTTCACTCCGTGGCCTATCCAAAACTCACCCGAGCCCTCGGGGCTACAAACCAAACATGCACGCAATCCAAAAATATCATACGGATTTGCTCGTGCGATCAAATCATCAAAATAACATCAATAACTATGAATTTAGCGTCAAAATCAACGAAAAATCTCAAGAATTCTTAAGTTCAAATTTTAACAATCGAAGGTCCGATTCACGTCATATCAAGTCTGTTTCTTACCAAATTTTACGGGCTCAACTTAAATATCATATAAGACATGTACTGGGCTCCAGAACCAAAATACGGACCCGATACCATCAAATTCCAATACATTCAAATTTTTAAAAACTCTTAAAATTTTAGTTAAACAATTTTCTTCAAAAATTTTATTTCTCGGGCTTGGGACCTCGGAATTCGATTCCGGACATACGTCCAAGACCCAAATTTTCCTACGGACACTCCGGGACCATCAAATCACGGGTCCAAGTTTGTTTACCAAAATATTGACCGAAGTTAACTTAAATTCATTTTAAAAGCAAAATTTATTATTTTTCACAGATTTTCACATAATGGCTTTCCGGAAACACGCCCGGACTGTGCACGCAAATTGAGGTGAGACAAAAAAGGAGGTTTTAAGGACTTGGGACACAGAATTTATTTTCAAAACAAGTGATGACCTTTTGGGTCATCACATTCATAGTCGTCACCATGTCATCGCATCGAGCCCACTGATCAAAGTTCGCATCATCGGAGCCCGGCTTCTTACATTTTCCGGTGATGAATCCGACTTTATTCTTTACAGAAAGTGCTCGGAGAACACCTCTCCTCCAGGATCTATATCCCGCTCCATTAAAAGCTACTGGTACTAGCACTGTTCCAGTACTCTCAGACGGGTGCATGTAGAGTGGACTAGTTGTGTCCAAACAAGAGTTGGTGGTATTTGAAGTATCCTGGTCTCCGGCCATGATTCAACTCAAATTAGTGAGTAATGATGATCAATTGTGAAGAAAATGAGCGAAAAACACTCGATTAACCTGTGAATCTAAAAAACCCTAAAATCTCGATTTCGGGATTTGGGACTGAGAACGAAAGAGAAACTCCGATTAACAATAAGATGAGGAAGACGAGATAGAGGATCTCACATCTAGAGAATATGCTCTGATACCATGTTGAATTCGTATGTTCCCATAGTGATGATATCTGCCATTGACGGATGAGCTGAGAGAGAGAAGAAAAGAAGAATATTCTAGAAGAGGGAAAATGATTTCTGTATAGTTCAAATGTATCAACTTACAGATTATAGTACAAAATATCTAATTACTAGGTGAAAGTACAAAACTGCCCCTAACTAATCTAACTAACTTTGACTACAAAATATAAATACAAATACAAATACAATGTAATCTCAATACACTTTATTATTATTTTCTAAGGGGCATAAAAAGTCAAAACGTGCCAAGTAAAAGTGAACGGATGGAGTAGTAATTTTCTTTATAGCTTTCTTATTACAAGCTCTTTTACAACTTCACAAAATATCTTACACTATGCTAGTTATACTTTAGGTCATTTTCTTCACATAAAGCTCGCTATGTATTCTGAACTAGAATGCTTTAGAACCCTATATTCAAGGCATAAAAACCCTTTCTCAACATTAATTGTCAAGACTTTCATTTGAGAGTCATTCGTTGATTTGTTATCTCAAAAATTCTCTAACGAATAGCCGCACTTTGTGTATGGTTTTGGAAAACTTGCTTTAGTTGATCATTAATTCGGAGAACTTTTGTTGATCAACAAGCCTGATCATTAATTAGATTTTGCGTGTTGCTGCTGTAATATTATTTGACGGTGAAGTGATGTCCTGTCTGTTTTATCACAACTCAGGCAAGCAAGAAGCATCCATTAAGAATCATCCAGTTTCCAAATTAATGGCCCAATATTATTTTCATGAGGATCGCGTCCACTTTAAACGTTAGAATCAAGTGTATCACAGTATCAGTCCTACTTTTAACACTCAATTTTAGTGCACTTACCATTTCAACTTGAACCAACGCTTTATACTATATCATAAGTCATGATTTATGGATATATTCCTCCGTAGAAAGAAGAGATATGAATAAATCGGAAGATCATGGCTTAAGTTTGCTTCGGTGAACTCTTTACGGTTCTTCCGTTTCCTCTATTTCTTTCTTTCTTTTAGGGTGCACAAACCGAACAGGAAGGCCGCACAAAATCGAAAAGTCAAACCCAAACTGATTAAAAAATTCGATTAAGTTTGATTTGATATTGAGTAAAAAAATTCGAACCAAACCGACATATAAATATATAATTTTTATATATACTTTTAAGATATTATATAGAATTTTCTTTAAAAATATCTAGAAATATTTAGGATTCTCTTGCGGGATATAATATTTAATAGTATATGAAGTGCTCCATATTTATTAACCTTAAATAATAGGTTGTATGATCACTTTCTCATTAAGTATTACTGAAATGCGTCAATCTCTTTGTTCTTCCATATTCATATCATATGTTAAGATCTATTAAATTGTTATATCTTTTCGGATGTGAAGTGATAATTATTATTTAGGTATCATATTGATTTTTATGTTTAATTACTAAATTCGGTTAACCTTAAAAGTTTGCATCAACAAAATATTATTATCAGACGATTAAAAAAATAACTATTATGTGTTACTAAGAAAATTTTCTCATAAGAATATTTTAATAGGTAATATATTTGTCAATTTTTTTATATTTTTACTAAACATATATTTATTTATCAAAAATTTAATAAAGTAAGATTGAAATAATATTTAAATAACAAAAAACCCGAAAAGCCCCCAAAAAATGACAAAATCGAACCAATCCAAATCGATATAATTGATTTGGTTTGATTTTGATAAAACCCGAACCAACTCGGTCCATGTACACCCTACTTTCTTTCATTTAGTCTTAAGTTAAAATATACTGAATCATTTAAAGATCTAAATAAACTGAAAAGGAACACTTCTTTTGCATAATTATTTAAGGTCTTTACACGTGCATTCACTTGTGTATTTAATGTTTTTATTAAGACAAACATCAGAATATCTTATTTTGATAGTAGACACGAAACTGAAAGTTCGAACTTGTCCATATCCTGGTATTATGTTGTAACTAGTAAATTTGTCTGCGCTCGTGCTAAACCCAAATATTTCAAATTCACAAATTATATTTTACTAATATAATAAAATCACATTGTGGTTTACTATTTCTCTTTAACAATAAAGTCATAAAATTATAAAACTGCAAACCAATAAAAGTAATGCTCATATCCCTAGTGTTTATATTCAGATTTGATAATAGTGAATTAAATAGATGAAAGTACGTCAATTTGACTAATCACAATTAAAAACCAGAAGCCACACGAATGAAGGAAAAAACTTAACTCGGTCCAATGACTTAAATAAGAGTACATATTTTTTGTTTTTACTAAAGAACTTGAAAAGTTGAAGAGAAAAAGAAAGCAATTATTGACGATGTTATGAATAATACAACTCAACAGCGGCATTGCAAAATATGCAGGCGTGTCCATTTGAAGTTTCCTCCATATCAGAAATCAATAGTTAATTCTACAAAAGAAGAAGAAAAAGATAAGCTATTAACAGACAATCATATAGATTATTATCTCATACAACTTTTTTCAAAAAGAATTGTGATGAAAAAAATTTCCAAGTTACTCTAATAATTTTTTGTTGTTCGTCAAAAAGTAGTACAAGAATAACATAACTCGAAGACTAAAACAGTATTACTGAAAATACAGGCATGACAATCCATTTGATGTTTCCTCCATATTAGAACTCAATAACTTGATTCTTCAAAAGAAAAAGAAAGATAAACAATTAACAAATTTGCCAGACAATTTATAAAAGAAAACTTATGTGATGCAAATATTGTCTAATTACTGTAATAATTTCATATTTAAGTAAAAACCGATATGAAGATCTTTACATAGTTAATAATAATAAAAATTAAAGAAAACTTACAGATAGCCTAGATAAAAAGAAAAGAAAAGCAAATTAAAGAGATTAGCTTGATGATACCCGTAATAGTCAATGCATTTTTGTAAAAGTATCAGGATAACATAATTATCCTGCATAACTATTTTTACATAGTTATCCTGCTGTATATGCATAACTTCTCTTGTGTTCCTGCATTGCAAAATACAAACATAAGATCCTGCTCTAGCTATCCAAGTTTTCGAGACCCATTTGTTGGATTGTAACTTTATGAAGATGACATACAATCTGATCAATCAAGTTATGAAATGAATATGAGAAAACACAATAATGTGTCATAAATTTATACATTCTTGGGGGTTACAAATAGCAGAATAGGAAAAATATATGAAAGTTATTATAAACATAAATGTTGAACATATAAGGGTTATTTATTTATTAATTTTCTGAATAAACGGTGTGACTCTTCCTTACTCCACTATTATAACTATTCAATGTGGTCATAACTCTTCAATATATCCACATAAAAATAATTGACAAACAATTAATAGAAGGGAAAAAGAAGCAAAGAATGAGCAAAAAAAAAAAGCAAAAAAAGGAGAAAAAAGATAAATAGGTTTCTTGGCCAAAGAGAGGTGCCAAGTCATCTTCTATTGTCCCAACTTTATATATACACTAGTTTTAGTGTACGTGCATTGCACGTGTATTCTGCGGCTATTGATAAAAAAATATATGGAATATTGAATAAAAATAAATTATGTGTAATAGCAATTGATGTAGAGATGGATACAACGATCATTTAAATGAAAAAAAATATTTTATCTAAATATACAAATGTACTGACAAAATTAAATTCTAGGGATAAATTCATGCTTAGAAGCACTTTGGCCATGCTTATCAGAAAATGTACTTTTTTTAAGCTTTTGCTACTATTCGAAAACACCTCAAAACTCCTTAACTCTCTAAAATAAGTATATTTAAAAAGAAATATTTACCTTTGACTTCCTAAAAACTTGGTCAAACAGGCTTGCCTACCTATTTTGGATGTGAGTAATGTGGAATCGACTTTTTTTAATTTGTCTAACTCAATTTACAGTTTGATCGTCCAATTCGTAGAGGCATCAAAAAATCACTAAACAACCAAACTACATTATCTTAATGAATCCATTCTACGGGCTATTGTAGGTTCGATAACTTTGGAAAAAAAGTATATGGACATATAAGTATATAACGAAAATAATTACAACATTAAATTAAAAGGAAAAAAAAGAAAGGAGAAACTAAAACACAACCCTAAAATTTGAGAATTCTAATCAACCTAAAATTGTTTTGGAGTTTTTCAAATTTTCGAAACTTTTCAAAATTCGTCTTCAAGTGAAAATTAAAAATTTTATGGCCAAACACTTATTTTAAAAAAAAAAGTGAAAAAATTGTTATGTTCAACGGGCTCTAAATGACTTTCATATAAAACCACTGACTCAATCAAGATATAGATTCATGCGACAAATACACGAAAGAGGGATTCTTACCGTTTATCATTGATGGCACATTGTTCTCGCAAAAAGTGTTGTCACACCTCCTTTTACCTACACCCCCGGAAGAGTATAGTATAAGGGAGTTTTTCCAATTTAAGTGACAATCGAAACGGGATTATTGCAATTAGAGATTCAGAGTCGCCACTTGAGATAATTTATGGTGTCCCAAGTCACTGATTCAAATCCCGAGTCGAAGAAAAGGTTGACTCTGTATTACAGTCCGCGAACCAGAAATCCGGGTAAGGAGTTCTGTTAACCCGGGAGAAGGTGTTAGGCATTCCCGAGTTCCGTGGTTCTAGCACGGTCGCTCAAATATTATGTTCAGCTTAATTATCTGATTTTAAACAATTATGAACCTATGTGCAAATTTTAACTCTTAACCGCTTTTATTCCATTTTTGAATAGATTGAACGTTGTCTAAAACATGTCTTTGGATCGCGCCACATGAAATGCACCCGCAATCCGGATTCAATGTTTTGGGATTCGATTTGGGTCACATGAAATGCACACCCGAGTTTAGGAAGGTAAAATTATTAAACTAACGCGCCTAAAGCAATTTCGCGTTGCAACTTTGCGAGGGCCATTGAAAATTCGCTAAGTGGCACGCCTCGGATTCTAAGGATTCAAAACAAATTTAATTAAGCGGGGGTCGTGCTATTTGTCATTTGGTTTGGCACGGCGCACCTCGAATCTAATTAAAAGAACGGGACTAGTTAATTAATAGACATGGAAGATTTCTACTTATGTTATGCCAAAGCTTAAGCTAAAATTTAATAATCAATAGGCTAGCAATTGACAATCCATGTTTGATTGGGGAAAAGCCCAGGCTGGTCATAAGCCAAAGGCTAGTTGTCCGCTACTTGCAGGCTGGCATGAGAAACAACTGGGCTCAACATGAAGCCCAGCTTGGCAATCAGATCGTTGAAGGAAAAAATAATCATAATTTGGCCAATAAAGGCAGCCCAATACACGATTCAGCACTAAAGTTTGAAGCAAATTATCATTCAAGAAAATCTGGAGTTGAACAAATACTGATAATCCTTGAATCAAATGCAAAGCACATTTTAATGCTACATAGGTTCTAAAGTGAAGATACAATCCCAATTGCAACAACAGACTTTTACACAAATTATTCACCAATTAACAACAAAACTCAAAGGCCCCCAACTCGTATTAAATTCTGATTCAAATATAGCACATTTAAACAGACCACACGACATCGACACTTGCCCAAGCAAACTAAATATGAAGAGTTAAACCAAATCTGAAAATTTTAAGTCAAAAATCAGACTCAAATCCCATTCGAAAGTTTTTTAAGATTCAAGGTTTACATGAGCAAAATGACAACTCTAAAACCCCTGTACTGTATTTTAAGCGATATAGGAGTAAATCTAAAATAATCAGTGAGAAATAAGCCTAAATCAAGCTTGCTAGACCAACAACATAAATAATCTGATCTTAGAATTTACCAAAGCTATGAAACACACATCCAAATCAGCCAGCCTTAACTAGTTAAACTAGGAATCATAGTCCTTAATTAATACATATTCTACCAAGTTCAAAACATTCTTGAATCAGCTGTATTCACACAAGGTCCAAATCCAGCACTTAAAACCAAATGTATATCAGGAAATGGAGTATTCACACTAAGCTAGACTAAAACATGAATAAGAATATGGCAAAATCAAACAGTAACCAACAATAAGGACTAATGTTTTTCATTCAACTTCAGCTCGGTTTACAAATCTTTATATGAAACTCAAACAGGCTTCATTTCCAACCATGATTTCAGAAGAGTACCTGGTGCAGTTAGAGCAAAGAAAAGAGGAAGAAATCAGTAGAGCATCAACAAGAAGTCAGCAGCAGAAATCAGCTCAAACCAAGCTTGAATGCCCAAGTTTAAAACTCAAAACAACCCCAGGAGCTTTAAAAGAACCTCATACGCTAACCACATGAATGCTTAAACCATTTTCAACTCAAATAAACCAGAGATTTGATTCAGAACTGGAAAAAAAACTTCAAAATCACCAAATGAATTTCAATGGAACAGTAGTTTTTATCTATCTTTTAGCCATTTCTCTTTTTTTCTATATTTTTTAGCCCTTCCAAATCTGCCTTGAGCTCTAAGTAACAATACCTTTATAGGCAAGCTACTAGGGCAGCCTTAAAGAATTCAAAATTGCCCTTAAAACCTTCTGAAATTTTCATTTTAGCTTAGCAATCTCTGGTGTAAACCTCAGAATTCCAAAATAGCCCCCACCCCAGCTTCTTAGAAGCTTACTCAATCAGTTTTCAAAGATTCCCTAAACCAGAATTCCTAAATTACCCTCAAACCCCTGAAAATTACCCTCCAGGACCTCAAATGGGTCATGGGTCAAATGACCTAATGGTTAAACCAGACCTGGGCTCAAAAAATCAATTCGAATTCTTTGGAATGGTTTCTGAAATGAATTCAGAGCTCAAACAAAATGAACCAAGATTGAGTAAATTGTGGCAAGCGGTAGGAAAACGACTAAACAATTTTCACAAAACTTAAAACCTAAGCGAAGGGACTAAATTATCATATAATCCTAATTAAGATAACAGGGCTAAACAAACAAAGTGAAATCAGAAATTAATCGTGTCGTCAACAAAAGAACTAGACAGACCAAACAAAAAAAATCACAGAACCAAACTTGAAATGAAAAATCTGAAAAGGAACAAAACGGACAGTATCAATCTCAGCCAAAAACTCGTTCAATTTTAGTTTAATTAACCGGAGGGAGAGAGAAGAAGAGAAGAGGAGAGAAAGCTGAAAGAATCACAAGAGTGAACGAAAGGAAAGAAAGAAACTCACCAACTCGGGCTCAAACTTTCGACTGACTTTCTGATTTAAACCCCTGAATAACGTCAACTACTTATTCTTTGTCGAATAACGTTATTCCATAGTAGAACTGGCCCGCAACACTCATAAAAACTGGGGAAACACCATTGCATGTGCAGATTTGGTTTTGACTTCTGGGGCTCGAACCTTAGATTTAAGATTCGAGACGCTCTAGCAAGATTCGAGGGGAACGGAGTGGGGATTTGATACAATGGGGTCATGGTCGTTTTACGGTGTCAATTTGGTGGTGAACAGAGGCGGCGCCGCCACCGGAGGAAATGAGGGCGGCGCTAGGGTTTGTGACTTCATCCTCAGATTCGAGAGATTCTGGGTGTGTTCGAATGAAGTTGGTTGTGGATTGGGATTGTAGAGGGGAAGAGGAGTTTAGGGTGTGAATATGGTGGTCATCGGAGACTCGCCGCCGTTCTTAGGGTGATGGATAACAGGGGCGGCGTCTTTTAGGGTTTCTGAGGCAGGGGGTTGTGAGAGACGATGAGGGCTGGGGGGAGGGGGGGTTTCGTTAGGAGACTTATGTATTAGGCGACCTAGGCTTCAAGACCGTCCGATTAAGAAACCTCGATGGTCCTGATCTATTGCCACTGAAACGGGGTCGTTTGGGGTTGGGAAGTGGAGGAACGAGTTGGACACGGATATGGGCCGGTTTTGGGGCGGGTTGTGGACTGGGTAGGCTGGGTTTGCATTGGAAGATTTGGGCCTGGGGTTTAGTTTGAAAACTGGCCCAAAATATGAAATCCCTCTTCATTTTTTTTTTCAAAACAAATTTAATTCAAAACTCTTTTTCCTTTTTCCTTTTTTCCTTCTTTTTTTTTTGAAATTTAATTAAAATCAAAATTAATTCCTAAAACCAAAAAAAACTAATTAACCCTAAAATGATAATTAATACAATCAATTAAAAACAAATTAACAAAAGAAAACTACTCAAAATCAAAGCTAAAATTAAGTGCAAATTAAACTAATATTTTTGTGATTTTTCCATTTTATGCAACAATTAATTTTTTAATTAATCCTAATAACCTTAAATGCAAATGCAACATATTTTGGTATTTTTCACTGCACAAACAAAATGCAAACAATTAACGAAAAATGCCACGAAAATCCACAAAATTGCAAACACTGAAAGAAATTATTTTGTTTTGAATTTATGGGAGTAATTCATATATAGGGCAAAAATCACGTGCTCACAAGTGTATGCTATCAAATGACAATTGTTGCAAAATCACATGTAAGAACAAATAACAAAAAATTGTTTCTATTTATGTTTTCATAGAGTAACTATCAATTAGAATCCATTACAAATAATGATCTCTGTAGCGGCGGTGATTTACAAAAATTTATATTCGACAAATTTATGGTTGATTTGAAAGTCCTATTACGATCAAGATCTTAATTAATTTTCGAGTCCTAAATATTAGGACTTTTTAATTACATGACTATTTTGTGTAATATGAAATTTATTTTTAAAGGGAAAAAAGGTGAATGATATTTTGATAGGAGCTTCGTACTTTTAATATCGTATAGATAGATAAATAGATTCGAATATATCAAGTCTTCATTGGAAGATAAAAGTTAATCTATACAATTAGGATACATTTTGTGTTTTATTATTTCAAACTGAGATGATAGAGGACTTTTCAGTAAAATTATTTAATGAAAAAAAATTATTTTCGCCAAATGCCAAATTATGAGGTTGTTTAGACTATTAAGAACTTGTTTCTAGTGTTAAGTAAATTAAAATTTGTGTGTGTAATTATCATAATTGGATACAATTTTTATGCCCACAAGTTGCTTACATTCATCCCTTTCTGGAGCAAATTTCTTGTGTCTTTTTTTTTATTTTTATTTTATTGTACTCTTTGTTTTTAATTATACATATATCACTATGCAGATGGTGAATTAAGTCTCATTTCTTAAATAGCATAGTTCCTTCTAACTTTTAAATGTCTATGAAATATTATTAGAGTATATGCGTGTTCATGAATGGTTTTTGGTACGATTTGTTGCATAGTAAGTGCAAACTGTGATAAGGCAATACTGATTTGATACACATAAATTTGCTTGCAGCAACATTTAGTTTTTTATATAGCAATCTTCTTTATTTTATTTTTTTGATTGCTAAAAGATGATCAAAAGTACATAGCAGAAATTGAGGAAATTCTAGGACCTTCCTTTTGACATGTATATTTTGATGACTTAACATCTATATAAACTAAACTCAATTATTACCTTTTTTTAATTGGCACAGGTTATAAATGTAATCCTACTTGAATAACGTACAAGTGAAGAACTTGAATAATTATAAATTTTTCAATCGTCACTCATGAAATTCGAGATATATTATTTATTATTTTCAATGACTTATACATTTTAAATTTTTATTTTATAATTCGAATATATTATTTAATAATATTTACGTGCCTCTTTAATATTGTGTAATTATAATTATGAGGTAGCATAATGGGATTCATTCGTAAAAACCAATTAATTTTCTCGTATAAAACTTAGAAAAAGTATTAATTAATTAATTAATGAGTCCCGTAGAAATATCTTTCCCTTACATAACTTGTTTTTACTTCGTTGGACAATTATTAGGAGTAGGAGATTTGACTTCTGTAAAAATCAATTAATTTCCTCGTATAAAACTTAGAAGTATTAATTAATATAAGGAAATAAAAATAAAGCTTTTATAAATTAAAGATACAATGTATGTGCAAATTAGGACTCGTACAAGTTAAAATAGGAAAATATTTAGTAGTCAATATTTTAGTTGATTTCAAACACTTAACTATTAGAAAAAGAACTAAATTACTATTTTGTCTAGTGCGAAATCTATTTTGAAAGGGTAAAAAAGACGAACGATATTTCGCTAAGGGCCTTCGTGCTTTTAGTATAGTATAGATATATATAGATTGAATTGTTTAAATTGTCTCGTTCAACGATTTAAACTGTTCAAGAGAAAGCACATGATTTTTAATTTTTTAAGTCTGTTACAAAATTGACACAATTAATTAATCAGATTTCTTCATCCTCACTACTTCACAGGCAAATCGACAAATTAAAGTTCTCCAAAATTAAAAGAAGTAACCGGCCCGAGTGTTATTATGTCATGCTATATTTTTTTGAGGCAGCAGCTGTAATCAGGGCCAGATAATACATGGATTCAGAAGAATTCAGTATATTTTGTTTATTTAGAATATTCATTAAATAAGCAACTATATATATATACAAAAATTTAATTACAAACTAGTAATTAAAATGAACTATAAATTAAACGACGGCTTCAGAACTTATAACTTTTAGTTTTTGGTACTATTTGACTCAAAAGATATTGGAATCTTTTTGAATAAATCAATTAAAGAAGATGAAGAGGTAAATCTTAGCTAAGTATAATAAACTCTAGAAACAAGGGTATAAAAGATGAACACAATGAGTGATATTTTTGATCTTGCGAAGATGAGTAATCAAACACCAAGGATGCTGATCATTTACGTAAAAAAGTATTACTGTCATTGTTCTTAGCTGAGAAAGCAAAAAAGCCCCCCTTACAAGGTTGTTTTCCCGCTATATATAAGGGACAAACCCCTTCTGAACCTTAAGAGACATATCACAGGGTAATATTCGAAAAAATAATCCTAATGCCCCCAGTCGGTCCTACATCACTGTAAAAGTCATGCAATCTCTGTTCAGTTGTCTGTCGTCCTCTGTAAGACGTCGAGCTACGAAGATCTCGTCGTTTATTGTATTCATCAATGGTCGTGGTCGTCCAAATTTGGACTCATACAGTACCCCTCTCAGTGTAATGCGTGTCATCTATTAGTGATTAAACAACTCTGAAAGATTATTAGTTATGAATCATCATGGGCTCCATCTAGACACTTGTAATTCAGATGCCCGCTGAACATCAAAGTAGTGGTTCTGTCGTCAAAGTTTGTGCTCTTCTTTCATCATTTCGACATTATTTAGATGTCTCTTTACTTTATACGTCCAAAATAAATAAATTTAAAACTTATGGTACTAAACAAACTATAATATTAGGATGATTATAATTCTTTTGAAACTCGTGGAGTTAAATATGCTAAAATATTTATGTGACTATAAAAACTTCTCGTTTAGAATAGATGGAAGTTTAAGTTAAATTGTTTTCAAACTTAAAAATGAATCATTCTTTTTGAAATAGATCAAAAAAGAAATAGGTTTATATAAATTGAACGGATAGAGTAAGAACTAAGAAATAATCACTTGTCAGTCCATCACCACTGTCATGGGCGGCTTGCTTTAGTTCTATATCCATTGCTTTTGATTCAAATTACATTTTATAATGTATATTTTTAAAAAAATATGTAAATATATAGTATGAAATTCACATTTATTATCACAAAAGATCAGCAAGTGCCTTTTATATCACTAAATCAAGATTCTAAATGCTGTAACTGGTGTTGTGTATGTATGTGCACCATCAAAGCAAAGGCACAAGATTTGATAATAACCACTTCACCAAACATGCTATTCATGCTATATTGTTGTTAAGAAATTTTCAATGAAAACGTGTAGGTAGCAAACGAAATCGACATACAAATATTTGAAGATACCGTTTCTTCTTCAGAGGAGAAAAAGTCTCAAGTAATCCAAATGCAATTCTCATAAAGCCACGCACCGATTAACTATCTATGAGTCTCCAAATTTTGAGATCAATTGCTTAAATCAGAAGGCAAACATTAAACTTTTGGGCGACATAATTTTCAGGACCGAGGGAATGAAAGTTAATTAAATTATACTAACACTTACTTACACTCCACACATGCACTTTAATATAGATGCATGACAACTGCCAAGTGTCTTTTGCATAAAGTTTACTTTAATTGTAGTTAATTATTATGTATTTTACTTTAATTTATTATTTGATCATTTACAAATTACGTAACATTATATAGTTGTGGCATGCACAAAATGGACTAAATTTGTTCATAATGTCAGGCAGAAATGGTGGGGTTATTCTGGTTAAAAGTAAGTAGGTAGATTAGTTGGCAGCCTGGATTGAGTAAGTGAATCAAATCTGGTTGTGTTTTTTAAGGCATTAATTGAGGAGGAAAATAGGCTTGGTTGCACGAGATATAAGAGGCTTGCGTGTAGCAATTCCCTGATAATAGAGTGTTTATGTCTGCATATGATTAAGACGGTAATTTATTCCTTCGGCCCGTATTTTGGTGTCAAATGTTTATTTGATTTAAGTTAAAAAACACTTACATAAGGTGTGAGTCACCTGATTACACTAAAGCCAATATAATGGAAGATCAATATGGAGAGTAGTTCGAGCACCAATTGTTTTTATCCGGATTTAATATATTTACAAAGACAATTAGCAAAAAAATTTAGATAAGTACTGATTGAACACCTCAATTAAATTCTTTTACCCTTTTCTTTATGAACTCTTTTCGACAAATACTTATGACTTTAAAATCTTAGATCTAACCAGTTTATTATAATTAAGAATAAAAGCTAGGTAAAAAAATGTATCCTTTAGCTAAGTGATAGTATTGTAATGACATGTGTCATATATTATATTGGGTCTGAACAATTTATATTGTACCCTTCCTCTTTCGCGACACACATAAAAAATAGAAAAATCCTTTACTGATGTCTGTCGAGGCTTACAGGCAAATCTTATCATGGTCCACATTGTATACCTTGTTTTTAATGGAATGGGGTTCTTATAATGTTTAAAAAGAACAAGCTAACTTTTTTAGAGAAATTTGCTCATTTTGACTACCCAACAATTATATTCATTGGATATTCTTTTACCTTTTAATATAGCACTTAAGAAAATAATTACTCCTACGTCTTAAGACTAGGCCGCTATTATTTTTCTTTAACAAGAGATTTTTATAATTTCTACATTCATAACTCGTCTATCTTCGATTCTGTTTGTAAATAATATGAAATTCGCCCTCTCTCATTCTAAAAATTTGCAAATTGTAGAAGTTTCACTGGTCACTTTAAAAAATAAAAACATTTTGGTCAGCAAGAAACATACCTGTAAACTCTGGAAGGTAAAAATTAGTACTTGTTTAAGTAATTTTGCCGTTGAAAAAACTTGTCCCAAGGGATGGCCAAAACGAGATCACAGTTCATATCTTAGTGTAACGAGTTTGGGTTCTAATAATACCATGGATACTATCAGATAGGCGTTCCTACTCACCATTAACTACGTGAAAACGAAAAAAAGATGTGGAAATGTTAAGAGAGAATTTTCTTATGATAATTAAAAAAAAAAAAGAATTAACCCCCCTCCCCTCCCCTCTCTCTATAAATAATCGCTTATAATTAATATTTAATTTGTGCAAACCTACTGTAAATTTAAACAGTCTGACCTACTATTGTGTAAAGATGACAAAAAAAGAAGGATTTTTTTACACGAGCGGTCTCTTTTTAAAAATTATTATCATACCTATTAGTATTTTTTGTTTATTCCAAATAGAACATATTTTATTATAGATTGCATTATGGAAAAACATTGCAATCCCTTAATTACCGCTATAATTGGAATCCCATTTAAAAGTCAAAATACTAGTACCCAATGTTGAAGGAAACGTTTCCATCTATACCAAATACTAAAAATCTCAAAGAAGTTTTCCTTAATTCGCTGGTTTATGCCATTTTCTTCAAAAAAGATTAGGGATAATTTTACATAAATACAACTCACACATCTAACTTGCAACATAATAGCCCAGTTATAAATTTACAAATCTGTAGCCCAAAAATAGTCGGCTAATATTTGTAAAAAGAGTATTTTTTAGATTTTTTATTCGGCAACGGAGTTTAATCAGGATAATTATCTTATTTAGATGAAGTCATGAGATTTTCTAATTCTTCTATCGGATAATTTCTCCCCCAATTTGTCTTTACTGCTGCAAGTTGTCCCCCAATTTTTCGTTGATTCTACTTATGTTGTAAAATTTAGAAACAATTGCTGCAAGTTCGTGATTTAGCTGAGAATCAACAAGAAAAGTAGATTTATACATGAATTATTCCAAAAAAAGGAAGAAAACATGAAAAAAAATTAATTTGATTATACATATGCGGTACATGTATAATGATGTATAACTATGTATAAACTTGTATATGGAATGCATAATAATGTATATCAAAAGAATAAGAGAAAGAGAAGAAGAAGAAGATAAGTGATGTTATGAACATATATACACATTTATATATAATTATATATATTTATACACATTTATACACAATTATACAATAATGTATAAGTGTGTATAAATAGTGGTTATACAATATTTATACTAGAACACATCTAATATTCAATATTACACCTCTATTTCAGTATCAAAATATCAAAAGAGAGTTTTTCAGAGGAAGTTAAACCTGAAAATTAAAGAGGAGAGAAGATGGAGATGGAATTGTTTTATAAAAGAAGATAAAACTAGAACATCATCTGAAGAACTTGAAAAATGTCTGAATACAACACAAGACCTCTTTTTCATTCTTCGGTGACTTTACTGACTTCATCGTCGACCTATTTACCTTGAAAATTGAAGAAAAAAAATGGAGGATGTCTGCAACTCTTCAACCTCTTTTCAGCAATTTGAGAAGAAACAAAAAATTATTAATGGAGGATAAACGCATTTTGTCTTAAAAAATTCACATTGCACAAAAAAAAAAGAGGACTGTTGTTATTACAGCATAGAAATAGCGATTTAGTCTCCTTGAGGAGATGTTTATTACAGTAATGGAAAAGGCCTTCCTGTTAGGTTGAATGAGAGAATGACTGCTGCTTCTAAAAGAGGAAGAAGCATTTGGATATAGGTTTTGGTTAAAAGTTGAAGAAAGACAAAAGAAGGATAAAGGAGGCTAGGTTAACCAATGAAAATGGGCTATGCATTATTTGTAAAATGGGCTATGTCGGGTAAGTTCCAAAATATGGGCTATTTTTTGTTCTGAAATTGGGCCGACTGACATAGAGTGTAATTCTGTCAAAAGATTACTGCATTATTCTCGAAGATGCTTTTGTTCTTCAATGACACTATAAAGAGGAACTAACAAGAGATGATAAAATATAGCAGTGATATACGTATAATAGCATTGCGATTTATACGCAACTAATATCATTATTGTACTTTATATACTATTAAATATTATTGTTATACTGTGTATATATACATAATTATATACTATTGTATATTATCGATATAAGTATTTCACGTATATATTTATTATCCACTATTATTAACATCAATATATGCATATGGCTGAAAAATGTATGATAAACTATAACATTAATATGTGCGTGGTTTTTACTTGGTATATTATCCGGTGTAATTATACATGTTTTGCATCGTGTATAATTATCTATTATAATTTGTACATGATTTATACAATTGTAGTTATGCAGTTATATGTCAGGATTCTATATGTATATTGTTATACATGTTAAATTCTAGATATATTAGTCTCATTTTTTGGTAACTAGGAACAAAGAGATTATGAAATGCGAGCAATAAGTGAAAGCAATTTTTTGATAGTTGATTAACATTTAATTTTTTATGTATAAAAATGATACATAACTATTCTCTTGAAAATATTACCTAGCAAAGAAATAGGAAGCAAACGTTTAGGATTGTTCCTGAATCTCGTTTGCTTGAATTTTTAAGGAATTGAATCGATTTGGATTTCTTTGTATGTGATTCTCGGTCCAGATTATAGGTTTTCATTAAGGAATGTAATTATTTAGTTGCCATGTTATGTTAATTACCTACTCTGCCAGGTTTATGTAAAAGTTTCACAAACATTGCCTTAATTATGTTTCTTGCAAAGTGCTTACATTTGGAAGCCCAAAGGCTGTACTTCAAGAACTTCCACAAGGAAAACCGGTTTAGGCCCAATACTGTAACTTTGGAGACAACCCAAATATTGCAAAAAGATAGCACTTTTTGGAGTGGTCTTTAAATTTTGACCCCTACTTGTCCCATGTACAGAATTTTAAGAAGAAATTACACTCTATGTCACTTGGGCCATACAGCCCACCCAAAAATAGCCCATATTTGAGGCCTTTACCCGACATAGCCCATGTTGGCTAAGTTATGAAATTTTATTTTCACCCGGTAGCCCACACTTTAACATAACGTTTTAATATTTTAAATTTAATTTCTCTGTTGCTCTCTTCCTCACGCTTTTTTCACTCTCTCTTCCTCTCTATTTTCTCAGACCATAACCGACTCCATTGTTGTGTGCAAGTTGCTTTTCGAGGTTTCTATCTTAGTTTGAGGTAATTTTCGTTTCCTTTTATGCTTTTCCTACAGTGTTGGTTTTGAATTTTGTTTTTTTTTTGATTTTTTTTTTGCTTTTTCTGATCACGCCAATTTTTTTCAATGTTGCTGTGTTTTTTCGGATGATTTTGTGTTCCTTGTTTCTGCGTTCGAGACTTAAACTTGATGAAACGAAATGCATGGTTTGTTATTTCGACTTTTAGGGTAGAATTTTTGGTTTTTTGAGTTTTGTTAAAATTTGGGAAAGTTGACCTCTACTTTGAGTTTATGGCTTTTATTTTTGTTTAGATTTGAGTTTTGTTACAGTTTCATTTGTTTGTTTTGCTTCAGTTGTGTTCACTTTTGTTAAAGCTTTGTTTTGGCCTTTGCTTTGTGTTTATGGCATTTTGGGTTAACTTTTGAGTTTTTTTACAGTGTGAGTTTTGTGTTTGCTTTAACTTTTGTGTTTGTTTTGTTAAAGCTTTGTTTGTGTGGTTTATTGTAGAAAATGCATTCAAAAATGTCTGCTTCTAAAGGCAAACTGAAGATTGTCGGAAAAGGCGTTAGGTTAGATTATGCGAAACGATTGAGGGAGTTGCCCTCAAGCCCTGATTCAGAATCTAATGTAAATGCCCCAGCGCCAGAAGTTGATGATTTTGATTCTGCTGATCCTCCTAAAAACTTGCAACCAGAGAGCAGTCAGATGACTCGTTCTCAAATGAGAAATACTGGCACTCCAGTTAAATCATCGAGTGACTTGCCCTCACCCTCTTCTTCCGAAGCGAATAAGCATGTGCAGGCTCCCGATGATGATGATTTCGAGTCTTCTCCTCCTCCAAAAATGTTGCAACAAGGGAGCAGTCGAATGACCCGTTCCCAAACAAGTAATACTCCTACTCCGGTTAACATTGTTAGACCAAGGAGTAAGAAATGCGGCAGACCTGCAAAATCAACAGATAAGCTGAAAGATGATTTGTTTAATGAAGATGATGAAGTCCGCAATGTTAAACGGAAAAGGAGAAAGATGAAGGATGATGGTGAGTCTTGCCTTGATTTACAATCGAGAGAACAAAGGGTTGCTATTCGGAAGAAATTGAATCAGAGAAAAGCTAAGTTGAATGTATTCCCTGTTTTGCTATTTATTTATACATCGTTATACAGTTTTATACAAAGTTATACATCTGTTTATACATCTTTATACAAGTACTGATATACTTATATATACAGTACTGATATACTTTTATAAAATTTATTAGTATATTTTTTGTTGTTGGTCTATTTCTTGTTATTTTCCTATATGCAAGGTTGGGGACTTCTATATACAACCAGTTGATTATTTCCACAATAGGATTAGTTCCCATACCGAGCCTGATATTGTGAACATTTTGAAGCAATGTTTGACTGACACGCAACTTCAGATATTCCGTTCTAGTTGTTTTGGGTACTTCTTGGACCTCCCTCAATTTAAAATTCAAAATCAACTTATTCATTGTATATTATTGAGGGAAGTCGTCCCAGGACGTGAAAGGGAGTTGTGGGTGAAGATTAATGGTTGTTTGCTGCGTTTTGGCATTGGAGAGTTTGCTCTTATCACTGGTTTGAAGTGCGTAGACGACGACGCCTCCTTTTATGACAAACCAGATGTTAATAGGTTGTTGAAAGAGTATTTTCCAGGAGATGGAAAAAAGGCCATAACAAGGGGGAGCTTCTTGATCGCTTCAAGCAAAAGGAGTGGAAGTCGGATGAAGATGCGTTCAAGATGGCATTGATGGTTTTTGTCCATCATTTCATCTTCTCTGATGCCAATAATCATGGTATCACCAAAGATGATTTTGATATCATCGAAAGTGGCCAGTATAAGATGTTTCCTTGGGGAAAAAAGTTATTTGAAGATGTTAAGGACAATGAGGGACAGGCAATGCGATTATTTGACAATGTATAGGCTTGGAGGTTTGCCGCTTGCTTTACAGGTTTGGTTTTTTAAGTGTTGCTCAATGGTTGATAAGAATCTAGTTGTTCGCGTTGGCACAAATGTGCCACGCATTCATAATTGGAAAGTGACTAACACTCCATCATATGCGGATTTGACTGGCGGCGTGATCATGTGTAGTGTCGACAAGGTAAACATTTTGTACCATAATACTTCCTCATATATGATTTCAGTTTTTCTGTATTATTCTACTATTGTAATCCTGTTTTTTTCTTCTTGTAGTTGAACTATAGTAACATTTTCCCTACTTCTGAAGAGATGTCAAGTCTGAACATCGACACACTTTTTGAAGTCAATGCCGATGATGTTGCATCAGGGGAGGTGCCTGTTGTTCCTGCCGCTCACACTGATGATTTTGTTGCTGCACCTTCACCTTGTCCTCAACATATGGAGCAACAGTCTACAAGACCTTATCCTCAAAATGCAAAGCAACAATCTAAACGACCTTGTCCTCAGATTATGAATCCACAGCCTAATCCAAGTTATGATCCTTTTGTGCGCCTTGATCTTTTGAATGATGAAGTTGAGAAGCTGAGGAGTGATGTTGGAAAGGTACTGGACCTTTAACTTTTCTGTAGTTTATAATTACTTTTTGGTTATAAACATGGTTGTTTATTTGCTTTTGTTGTAGTTGACTGATAAAGTGACGACACTCAACAACTATGTCGTTTCTTCCATTGAAAAATTGTTCAGTTTTCTGAATAATAAGGAACCCAAGCAAATGAGGGAGGATTTTACTGATTCTAAGGTAATTGTTTACTGATAAAACCAAATCAGTCAACAGTTATGCCTTCTCTGAACTCAATATGCCTTCTCTTTCTATTGTTTTTTATTAGATTCGTCAGCCCATATTTGATGACAATACATCTAGTCTTGGCGAATTTGATAGCTATCAATATGATGCTGTTCCTAACTTTGTCAATCAAATAAATCAAGATAATGTGGTAGCTGACGAGAGAGTTACTGATGGTGTTGATAATGGTATTTGTTCTGGGTTTTTTTTTGGGTCTGATTTTTCTTTTCTTCTTTTTGAAGTTTTGTATTATTTGTGTTTCTATTTCTAAGGGGCAGCAGGTGATGTCAAGGTTGACACATTTTGGGATGACATTGGTGATGAAGATTTAGCTCAGATGTCCCAACTTGTGGTTCACAAACAATCGATCATAGAAGTAGAAGATGATTACATTTCTCCTGACCATTCAGTTTGACAGAGAATACCAGGAAAATATGCCAAATCTCCATTTTTGCCAGTTTTTGATTCTGGAGCATCAAAATCGGCGCCGAAGCTCATTTTTGATATGAAGCATCCTTTCACGATTGAAATTGATGATTTTGATACATTGTCGCCATTGGCTAAAGAGTTTTGTGCGTTTGCTGATAATGGGATGGATACGAGGCGAAGGTATCTTCACTTTCTTCAATCTTTCATTTTCTGATTTTATACTTGTCAATGAATGTAGTTCTGATTACTTTTTATTTTTTGTGATTTGAAGTGTCAAACATATATATCCCGATGAAGTAAATAATCTTGTGGAAGGCTTTACTTTTGGCTCGTGTTATGTGACCAAGAAGGATTGGTTCCACTCACTTGCATATTGTGCCGCCCTTTGATTGGCACGGTATTTTAATAAGTTTCTGTTTTAATTCCCTTTTTATTTTTGTTGAATATCTTTGTTGTTTTGAGACTTGCATAGTGTATACATAGCTTTGTATAATCACAGTATAAGATTGTATAACATTGTATAACCTTGTATAAATATGTATACCTATGTATAATAGTGTATAAAGTTCTATATTTTAAAAATCTGGTAGTGATGGTTGTTCTGTTTTATTTCTTGTCTCAGCACCTGGATGTCCTCTTTTATTATTTGAGGAAGAGGGGAAAATATGGTCCAAGTGTTGCCATGCGGTTTACTACAACCAACTTTGCCTTTGGTAACAAAATCAACTCCCTATACAAAGATTTCAAAGTGAATCAAGATCCTTCAGTGATTCCTGATGGGCATGAGATAGAAGAGTACATCAGAGGTTATTATTGTGATGCAAATGTCCCGTGGCACACTGTTGACCACGTCTTATTCCCTATCTTTGCGAAGTGCGGAAGAGCAAAATTGGGACATTGGGTTTTGGGGGTGTTTACGTTCGTAGATAGATGCATCCACATCTATAACTCTAACCGTGGGGCTCTTAATGATAGACATATTTTGGATGCTGCATTACCTTATGCAATTCTGATACCTTACCTCTTGAAGAGTTTTGATTTTTATGTCGAGAAGAAGCGCAGTGATTGGAACAATGGTGCATATACCGATAAATCCCATTCTGATGCTTTGCAGATTAATCTGATTAATAATGTTCCCCAACAGATCAAATGGTAGGTTAATCTCAATTGTTTTAATATTTTACTATTAGTGTACGTATTTGAATCTGAATTGTTTCTTTTTAATTACAGTGATTGTGGTGCTTTTGTTGCTGGCTTTGCTGAGTATTTCATCCTTGGTAAAGAAATTCGAAAGGATAATTTTGACATTGAGACACTTCGCACCAGGTGGGCATCTCTGTTATAGGATTATGGAAGGAAAAAACAACAGTCTGGTGCAATTAGTGATGATGAAATTACAGGGAGACTTTTGAAGAAGAGGAAGAGGGGGCGACCAAGAAAGTAGTTCTGTTATTTTCATTTTACTGTAGTTGTTCTATATATAAGGAGTTGTTGCCTAGTTTTGTAACTATTCTGCTACTTGTGAGATAACCTTAAAGGATATTATAGATGTGAATGTAATTTGAGGCAGTCATTACACATTGTTGCTGTGAATGAATTACTGCTGGTGAAACTCAAGTCTCGGTTTCAGCCGCTTCTTTGCTTGTTACCATAATTTCAAATCCTGAATCCATCTCTGTTCAAGAGAATATTCCGTATGTTATGACTCCTCCTATGTTACCCCTATTTCCATTATTTCCTAAGGATGAAATGGGTCCAGTCCCAGTTCCTCTTCCTTTATTTCCTGAGACACCTTCTTCAGGTACTTTTGGAATTCTGAAAGGGAAACAAGACATGGATATGGACTGAAAATCCAATCTTTATGGAATGAATATTTTCAGTTTCTTTTGTCCTTTAACAAAGTATGTATTTTCATTATGGTTGCAGTTTTGTTAATGTAGCAGGTTTTATACATATGTATACAATTATATACATAGTTATACAAATTTATACAAACTTATACTCTCATTTATACATCTTTATACATGTAATACCAGTGATTGTTTGCAGTCCTGTTTTGTATTTCTACAATCTATCAATATATTTAGTACCATTAAAAACAGGAAGACACTATTATTGGATAAGCAAAACATGTATAATGAAACATGTCAATTGATTGTGAAACTTAACTAATCAACATTTGTAACTATATTGTTTCTGAAACTTAACTACTCAACATGACAACAAATGTAATAGGAAGCGTTTTGTTTCCAACTATTTATTTTGGTCGATTCCTACATGTTTTCCTATTGTGACCACCTTGTCCACACACAGAACATGAAAATGCTCTCTTAGACTCTTTCTCTGAAGCAGGCTTGAGTCTTTCCTTTCTTGGCCTTCCTGCATTCCTTCTCACTTTAGGTGGTAGGACCACATCTTCCATCACCTCTGTTGGGATTACCATAAACTCTCATCTGGCATCGGATTCACTGGAAATTCATAAGTGCTAAGGAGTTTATCCTTCTTGTAGTAAAAAGAGCAATACTAGCCAGGTTTTAGCTGCTGGTTCTTCAAAACCGCCCAAGCATGCGGACATGGAAGTTCATCCATTTTAAATTTTCCGCAACTGCATGTTCCCTCTTCAAGGCACACTATGTTTCTCCTTACCCCTTCAAGCACAGTATATAACTGATCCGTAGCAGGCCTCACCTAAGTTTTTTTTAAAAAAAATAAAAAAAATAAAATTAAAGAACAGTAAAATGCAAGTCATAAGTGCCAAGATTCATTATATTTGATTCATTTTACCGTCATTTGCTTCAATGCAATCAGATTTTCCCGAAGGAGTTTGTCGTACTTTTAGCCAAGCTCTGTAGATGTCTCCATTGCACTTTTTCTGTTTTTGTTGTTCCACTGTTGTAGCAAATTTGTCATGTACTCCAGCAATCACATTACTGGTAACTCTCTAGCATCCTTGTTAGTTGCATTAATTGACTCTGCAATATTGGAAGTCATTATCATCGACCATTTCACCTTGGAATATGCTCTAGACCACCTTTCGTACCCAAATTCGAACAAGTAAGGCTGCACCCTCGGATCAATTTTGCACAACTCTGTCATATGGTACTCAAACTTCTCTATTGTGTAAGCTCTTGCCAAAGCAAAGAAGATATCCTTCAATTGTTTGTGATGTTTCTTGAATGTGCGCTTTACATTCTGCCACAAGTGAAATATGCAAATACAATGTGGTACTTCTGGGTATACAACTTTTGTGGCATTAAAGATGCTTTCATTTCTATCTGAAACTATACACATCCCTTCCCTAACTCCAAAAGTACCCTTTATCTGGACAAAGAACCACTCCCAAGATTTATTATTCTCTGAATCCACAATTGCATACGCAAGTGGAAGGATTTTTCCTGTTTATACAAAAATAGATATTAGGATTCAGACTGTAATTTAGTGTGCAGATACCAACTGCAAAATTTATACAAATCTTATACACAGTTATACACAATTATACAGATTTATACCAACTGCAAATTTTATAAAAACAACAGCTGTGAAATCCTATACACTTTTATACATGAAACTTAAACATTATACAAACTGCAGAAACAACATAGATGCAGTCAACTCACCAGCTCCATCTTGTGTGCAAGCAGTCAATATGGTACCCTTATATGCTGCTTTAAGGAAGCTTCCGTCAACAACCATTATCGATTTGCAATGCTCCCAGCCCTTGATAGATGCATATAGCGAAACATATGCATAAAGAAAGCACCCATCCTCTGATTTGTGCAACTTTGTAACCGATCCTGGATTTGTTTGCTCCAACATATAAAAATACTTCGGCAGCTCCTTATATGAATCACTCGGACTCCCTCTTATCATTGCCATTGCTATTTCTTTAGCTCTCCATGCTTTCATGTAGCTCACTTCAATCCCGTGTTGCTTCTGTATGTCCTCTATTATATCATTTGTAGTGTAAACTTTTTTTGGATTAACATACTTGTCCTTGACTATACTAGCAATTATACCCGAAGTAGCTTGACGTTGTGTTAAGTATCTTTCACCATAGCCGCATGTGTGATTATTATTGTAACTTCTTACTTTGAATATGTTTGCCTTGAAAACGACAGAAGATTTGAAACTCCAAGCACAATTGTCATCCAGACATGTAAGGTGATACCTAGTATTATACATCATTCAACTTCTAAATACACTTGTATACAAACTGCATATATACTAATTTAATACCTATATACAAATATATACTACTTTATGCATATTTATACAACAGAATATACAATTAATGACATACCTTGTTGCGCTTGATCTCTTCACCTTGAATTGGAACCTCTCGCGTACAGCCAAGTTCTTCATCACATTCATAAGTGTCTCTTTATCCTTATAAACTTGATCCTCCTCAACAAATTCGTTCAACATATTATCTATTATACCCGTGTTTTCACTAAAATTCGTGTTTTCAATCAATTCAATATCAATAATCTCAGTGCTATCAGTTGTTGATACATCTCTAGAATTTGAATTTGTAGCAACCAAACAACTAGAACTTGAAGCAACCACAAAACTTGTAACAACCAAATGATTTTCATAAATCTCTTTCACTGTCACAAATAGGGGATATTCAGTGAAATTCAAGTTTTTTTTCTTTATTTCTATATACACCTTAACTCCTGTATCGTTGTAAATCGTGATCGGCGGCAAACCAACATTTGGCACAAAGTTAATCTCTATTGTGTTTAAATCACTATCGATCCTAATCTGTTCTGAAATAGCTGTAACTAAATTGTTGTAGTTGAATGTGGACTCAATTATTACACAATCACTGATGAAATTCACAAACTTGTTTTCTTCCCATTCACCACTATGAAGAAGGTAAACAGGAAAAATCTCCATCTAACAAAAAATTGAAATCAAAATTGCAGCAAAAAGGAGAATTGCGCTGCTTCGTAGCAAAAAAATTGAATAAATTCTAGATGAAGAAGAAATGCTAGGGTTTTCGTACCTGCATTTATCGCAGGATCTCGTTTTTGAAGTATTTTTGGAAGAAGATTGGAAAGAATCTGAGAAAATCCAGCTGAATGAGATAAAATCGCGCTTGGTAGTCTCAAAATACCGGAAATAACGCCCTTTTTCAGATTTGGGCCTCTAATTTGTGGGCTACTGAATTGTAAAGTTAAATATGGGCTATAAAGTTGAAAAGGATACAATCCACTTGTTTTAATTTAAAATTTTCCCGAATTTTAAAGTCAAAGGTTAAAAATATTTCCCATGGGACAAGCAATGTGTTACACTTATTGAACTTGAAAATTTATTATGGGATAAGCAGAGATAAAAATTCAAGACCATCCACTTTGAGAGCTATTTGTATACTTCACCCTTCTCAACATTATTTGTCAACTTTTGACGATATACCGTATTGGATCCAACATAGTAGTCGGCCCATGCTTCATTGAGTTCGAAACTTCCACCACTAGAGGTTTGACAAATGACACCTACCATTCTCTTGGTGAGGAAATGGGATATGGATTCACCCCAAAAGCGTTCAATTATTCCGACGTCTATTACTATTACCCAGTCAAGCAGTGGGAATGTTAGCTTTCTTGATTGTTTTGTAGATTTGGATCTTCTGTCATGTACTAGCCTCTTAATTAAGAACGATGTTTAACCGATTAGAGAAAAATGCTTAATAACTTCTTTTCAAGAGAAAAATACACAGTATGATCCAAGAACTAACGGCTTCAAGATTAATTTTCAAGCAATATTTCGGACAACAAGAAGATTAACTTTTTGCACAACAAGAAATAAAATAGATAGATTCAGACCAAGAAAGTACTCCACTTCATATATATAAAAGCACTATTTCTGAAACGCTATTAAGTATACCAGTCTCTCTGCACGTGCGTTGCACGTGTATTACGTTTTTTTTTTTATAGAATATATATAATATACTAAATAACTAATGCATATATATATTGGAAAAATATTTGATTTAATACTTCATATAAAAGCACTATTTAAGCGCTATTAAGTAGTATATTAATACTCCATTACAAAAATAGAGGAAAATGGGCTGGACAGGGGGAATGCCATTGTATCTCTGAGGCATTTCTCCACCTACCTTATAAATATTGTATATGCTTATACTGAAATGTAACAACTAACAAACCATACCTAGATTCAAATGTAATATTAACTGGGCCTACCCAGAGTCCTTATTTTCATACTACAGTAAAGCCAAAGACCATTGTATACTTATAGTGCTGAATCTATTAAATCTTTATTGAGTTTAGAAAGGAGGCATTGCCGGAGCAATCATGAAATTGCTGGGCTTGACTTCTGATTCCGGAGCTGGCGCCACCAATCCCGAGCTTCTGATCTCCGCTATTTCTCGCCTTGCACTTTTCCCTTGCTCTGCACACAACTTGGGAAGATATACACCTGTGTCCAATCAAAGCCATCCCCATTAATAACAGAGCAAATTCAAAATTAACTTCGAAAACCGAATAAAATGGAGATGAGATTTAAAAGATAATATCGAATATTACCTTCACCAGCGGCAAGGTTGAAGTAGAGGTCAACAATATTGGGGCAATGTTTGTAGCAAGCAGGGGAGCAAAGCTTGTTGGTAAAGCGAGATTCCAGGAGAGCGTCGGAAGAAATGCCAAGGGCATTTCTATCGACGCCGCATGCCTCAATGCATTCATCGGTTTCAATCCAATCTTTAAGCTTATCAGCCTCTATTTCTGATGTGCGGCATGTATATCCTTCTTCCCCACTCCTTCGCAGATGTTTCTCTAGCACGCAACGCTTCCCATTGCTTGATATTGCGAAGGCACACGAGTCTTCGTTTAAGTTCTCACATGCTATACCCCCTGCATTTATACTCACACTATGTTTACACACATAAAATCTTTCGCATATGAACTTATGGATCAGGAAAAAAAAAAAAAAATTCAGTTGAACTTCCTGATTAGATTTAATAGAAACCCGTTATCTAGTGCAAAGACACTAGTATGTTTTACTACATTAATAAGAAAAGGAAGACTGACCTAGGGTGACTTGCACAAAGGAGGAAATTGCAAGAGCAACAATGGCCAAAGTCTTCAAGCTATGGAATGAAGCCATGTCGAGAACTTGTTATGTAATAAGTTAAAGGTGGGAGACTAAACAACACTATTGCGTTTCAAGTTTCGTTTTTGTGTTTCCCTACTTAATGCAAGTGATCAGAAACGCTATTTATAGAGGCAGATTTACATGCACTTTGAGCAATTAAACAACTATGTGTATGAATTACTAAGTGTACACCTCCAACACATTGGGGATTTGACGAATCTATGGCGGGACCCTAGGTGGAAGTTTATAAGTCTCTATTGACTCCATTGCCATTAATTAGAGAAGAAAGGTGGAAGAAAGCAATAGTGGAAATTTGTTACAGGTCAAGAGGCTCCGCTATCAGTGGCAGCCTTGGTTCATAAATTCCACATATTTTGGCTTGTGGAAAGTTTTGAAGTTTTTTGTACTCATATATAGTTTTCCAATTTTCGGTTTTCCTAGAAAGAAAAAACAAGTTTGTGAAAAGGATTTAAGCTTCATAAATTGATTGTGCAAAGATTTTTGACGCCATCTATATATAAATTTGTGATAGGCTAACATTATAGTTCTAATTTTTGAAGGTTACCACTTAGATAGAAATTTATCTGCAATTGCTTTATCACGACCTGATTGTGTGTTAACCAAAAATAATAAATAATAATTATATAAATTTTTTCACACTGTTATTACATACATCTTAAACTTAAAAAAATTGAAGTAACAGATCCAAAAAATTGGAACGCGTTAAGCACAGTCTTGCTCTACCAAATCTCCACATGCCTTAAACACTTTGTCTCCATTACGTAATCTAGGTAGAATTTTTTCTATTAGAAATTTATTTAGGCATGTGTAGATTTTAGTTCAATGGACTTGTTTTGGTTGAAAATTGAACCGTGGATTGAAAGAAGGGACTAATTTCTTATTAGCTCAATTAGAAAACTTAAATAATGTATTAATTTTAGGATACATATGTTTTAACTAGAAAAAAAATGAGAAAGTATAAAAATAAATTTAAGATACATGTACAAAACTAAGTACATGTTAGAAGAATATCTACCAATATCTATGAATTACAACCATTTTATGTGTAAGCTAAATTTGATGAAGTAAAAGAAAAATATTTTCTTTCACTTGTCCTCAAAAGAAAACGATTACTTGAGTTCCTTTTCTCTAAATAGAATGCGGTGCTGCAGAAACACATTAACGTATTGAAGTTCTGTAGATGAGGCGCATAAATAATCTCAGCTTTAGCGCTTTAATGCTTTATGTACAAAAATAAGGTCGGATATAAGTAGAATTTGATAATTTTGAGCCAAAATTTATATATATGTTGAAAAATTTACTAAATATAAACTGCGAACCCAATAATATAAACAGTTCGTGAAGCGTGGTTTCGATGACGAGTGAGGAATTGCAAGAATTATATTATGACATTTTTAAAATGAGAAAATAGCTTCTCATTCAAGTTGATGTGACAACACAGAACGATCAATAGTCAATAAAAACTAACGGACTAGTCGTGTCTCTCAGTAATTAGTCAGAGTACTTAGGCCATTTAGAAGACCTTAGAAAATGCTTTTCTTCCTTCATCTTTTTTTCTCGCGTAGCTCATGGGTTAACAATGTAGAAAAAACATTTGTACAGGATTGGTAAAATTCCTGCGTCTTTAATAGAGGTATCGAGTTTGAAGCCCAGGTATAAAGTCACTATTATTAGTAAGTTTTTTTGTATACGGGTAAAACCAAACCCACTGAGCATCCCGATTTTCTAGCGAGGCAAATAGAGTAGGGACGTGACCGTGATGGATCACAGTCAGAGGGAGGAATCTCTTGTATCAGAGCTCGAGGAAAACACCTTCCCTTGGGGGTGCTGGGATCACCTCCCCCGTGTCCGGTCGAGCCTTAAGACCTCAGAGAGCATTAATAGACAACCGTACACGACCAACAAAGAGCCGTGACGTCCGTGCGCAATAGGATATCACGGCGTGAATCTCGGCACGTATCAACGTAAAATTAGTGATTAGTGACATGGAAGTTTTTTGTCTTTCTTAGGATTGGGCTTAGGGTAAAACTCCCCTACTATATACAAGGGAGGCTTATTATTCAGCGGGGATATTGTAACACGCATACCAAGGGAATTTATTTCCATTCTCTCTGTTATTCAAAGATCTTATTTTGTTCATTTGTTCTTCATAAGTACAAGCCCGGAATCAGAGGTAGGTTCCTCATTGAGCCTTTAATCGAGCTCGGGATCTCTCTTATCATTGGTTTGACCATTTATTACGTCTTTCATTTGCTAAATCTAATGTCATTAGTCACTTATATTGAATTAATCCACATATCCTTAAAACCGCTAAATTCAATTGTTATCCGTTTTTAAGGATAAACATTTTTATCCTTAATGTGAGACTTTTTGATGCGAATCTAAATTTAATCATGCCATAATGCGGATAAAAAAAGTAGAAAACAAAATCATAAATAAATAACAAAATCGAGTAAATAATAAGTAGCTCAAAGTTCTACCCGTCATTTATGGGGCATACTTAAATCTCTAGTTCTCCTTTGTGATCTTTCAAGAGAAATTCTCTGGTCAATTTAGGAGTTAGTTGTTAGTTTATTATTAATTCCTTTAATAAATACCCACTAAGGTGGTTCTACCACATTCGTCCTGATTGTTTTAGATCATATAAAAATCTTTGCAATTTGATTGAGAATATTTTTTGAGACTTTGAATTATGTGCGTCAGGCATTTTAAATCCTTCGGAAATATTCATATATATCTCATTATCAAGTGATCCATAAAAGTAGGTTGTAACCACATCCACTAAATGTATGTCAAGCTTTTCATGGACAGTAAAACTAATGAGATAATGAAACGTTATTGCATCCATAACAGATGAATATGTCTCTTCATAATCAACACCAGGCCTTTGTGAAAATCCTTTTGTAACAAGGCGTGACTTATATCTTTGTACCTCATTTTTCTCCTTTCTCTTACGTACAAAGACCCATTTATAGAAAACATGTTTAATACCACTAAGTGTTTGGAATACAGGTCCGAAAACTTCACATTTCACAAGTGAATCTAACTCTGATTGGATTGCTTCTTGCCATTTTGGCCAATCACGTTTTTGTCGACATTCTCAAATAGACCGAGGTTCAAGATCCTCACTATTGTTGGGAAGAAGAAACCCCATTCTAATAATAGAATTCATGGAGTTATGCTCAAAGATAAAGAAGAAGATGAAAGAGTAAAGAAGAAGAAGAACTAGTCTTTCGTAGAAGGTACTAAGATGTTCTATACATATGATGTCTGAACATCTTTGTAAAGACTCACATTCATTGGGCTTATAGAAGTATTGGGCTTCTGCACTATTTTGGGCTCACTAAAATATTTCGTTCTTTGGGCTGGCCTACTAGAAGAAGTTGAAGATAAGATTAAGTCTTTATTTTACGCATATTTTTTTTATTTTTGTGAATAACATGTGAGTTTGTTATATAGTAGCCAATAGAATAAGAGACAAATGTATAGGTAGTTATATCTTAGATTCTTTTTGCTGTAAATATATACTAGACTGTACAGTGCCTAAGATCATTCATTTTTTGGAAATACAGAAAAATATTTTCAGTCAAGATTTTTCTTCTCTCAAATTCGTACATGGTATCAGAGCAGTGAGCTCGATCCAACAGTCTATTCATCAAAATTCCTTTACATCACATTCATTCTCAAAATCAGTAATCTAAAATGGTTGAAACAACCATCACATCTACTAGTGATGCAAGCAATGTTGCAATACCAGTAAGCTATGATATCAATCACCCCTATCATCTCAACAATTCTGATTCACCTGGTATGACACCAGGCAACACTGTATTTGATGGAAGAGGATATCCAAGGTGGAGAAGATCTATTCTCGTGTCTTTGTCAGCCAAGAAGAAACTTGGCTTCATCAATGGAGCTTGTCAATCTCCAGATCTGAAGTCCCCAGAACATGAGCAATGAAGTTGTGTGAATGACATAGTCATCTATTGGATCCTAAATGCTCTTTCAAAAGACATTGTTGATATCATGATTTACTCCAAAACTGCAAAAGAGCTTTGGGACAGCCTGGAGCAGAGATTTGGGAAATCAAATGGAGCTAAGCTTTATCATCTGCAGAAAGAGTTATCAGGAATAACACAGGGAAACAGTGACATTGCAAGATACTTTACTAAGCTCAAATGACTATGGGATGAATTAGAAGCTTTGAATGTTATCATATGTTGCTCTTGTGTTTGTGAAGGAAAGACAAATTAACTAAGTCCCTAGAAGATCAGAGATTGATCCAATTCTTAATGGGACTAAATGACATCTATGAACAAGCAAGAGGAAATATTCTTATGATGAATCCATTACCTAGTATTGATGTTGCTTATTCACTTCTCTTATAAGATGAAAATCAAAGAGAAGTTTATGCAAATGCTCATTTTAACTCTCAATCAGTATCATTCATGGCAGCAGGAGAGCATAAGCAACCTAATGCACAACTTTTAGCTAATTTTGCAGCTTTTATAATCACTGGACAAGGGAAGAATTATCAAAAAGTCATAAACCAAACACAGAAGGGAACAACCATGCCACCCAAGTTCAACAACTCAGGACAGAGGTTTGCTAAACCTCAGCAGAGGTACAAAGGGAAGAAGAAGTACAATCCAAATATGTGTTGCACTTATTGTGGAAAAATAGGACATACATAAGAAGGCTGTTACAGAATTATTGGGTTTCCAAAAGATTTTGAGTTCATAAATCACAAAGGGTACTAGATTCAAGTTAAGGAAAATGCAATGCTGACACATTTAAGCTTTGACATATAATATTGGGTCACCTCCCATTTTCAGCAATGAAACATTTAGATTTTCTTCGTTGTAAGCCAAATTCTGAGTTTATTTATGATGTTTGTCCTAAGGCTAAGCAAACTCGAAATCCTTTTCCTATCAGTACCATACGGTCCAAACATAAATTTGAACTCATTCATGTTGACACACGGGGACCTTATAGGTCAAATACTTACAATGGTTTCAGGTATTTTCTTACTATAGTAAATGACTATAGTAGAGGAACATGGATATTCTTGTTAAGTGCAAACAAAAATGCTTTTCCTATGCTTAAATCTTTTCTGCCTATGGTTGAGAGGCAATTCAGTATGAAAATAAAGATAATAAGATCTGACAATGCAATGGAATTGGGAAAAGGTACACAAGAGGCAGCTTTCCTAGCTTCTCAAGAAATTCTGCATCAATTGTCTTATGTAGCAAATCCTCAACAAATTGGGATTGTTGAAAGGAAACATAGACACCTCTTACATATTTCAAGGGGGTTAATGTTCCAATATAAGCTACCTATGTCATATTAGGGTGAATCTATCCTAACTGCCACACACCTTATTAATAGGTTGCCTTCCAGCATTCTCAAAGGAAAAACACCATATGAAATTTTGTTTCATAAGAAGCCCAAGTATGATTATTTAATGAATTTTGGATGTCTTTGTTATGCTTCAACATTAGCTCAAAGAAGAGGAAAGTTTGATGAAAGGGCAACAACTTGTGTCTTACTTGGGTATCCCCTTCATCAGAAGGGATATAAGCTACTAGAATTGGCAACGTGAAGAGTTTTTATGTCAAGAGATGTGAAGTTTCATGAATCATATTTTCCTTTAGTTGAGAGAAAAACTTCACACCAACCCCTATTCCTAAGCTCAACCTTGGAACCCATCTATCCACCTCAATCACATAATCCTCACCTACTTCTTTAGAGCCTGAAGTTTCTGATACTTTCTCTGCATTTTCACCAAGGACTTCATATACTTCTTCTCATCCCCAACATTCTCCTAGCCCAGTCCCTTTTCAACCTATCCTAGATACACCACATACTAACTCCCCTATTCATGCACCTAAGCAGTCTACACCAGTGAGGAAATCAGGAAGGGTTTCCCATCAACCAACTTACTTGAAGGATTATGTGTGCAACAATATCATGTTCACATATGTATGAGCTGCTTGTTTCAATCAACAAAGTAAACCTAGGCAATACTGTTTCTCTTCTCTATAACCTAACAATCAACATGTAATGCAGTCCATTTCTATACTCATAGAACCAACCAGTTTTGGACAAGCTTGTCAACACCCAGGAAGATAGAGGCTATGGAATCAAAATTAAAGCTCTAGAAGACAATCACATATGGGATGTGGTTGAATTACCTAAAGGGAAAAGAGCTCTACCTTGTAAATAGGTGTATAAGGTAAAACATCTATCAGATGGAAGAATCGAAAGATTGAAATCAAGGCTTGTGGTTGATCAGGTCCAAGCCTACACTACTATTGAGTAGCAAGGATGGTCGATGCAATTTTACCCAACAAGACCGGGATCGAATCCACAGGGAGTTAATTTATTTGGAGTTAGGTTTATATCCAAATAGATATGCGGGTTTTGCTCTTAATTACACTTCCACAATGGTTGGTTTTGTTTTCTATTTATTTTTCTATTCTATGGCATGCAATATTTGAAACTAAGTACAATGTTTTTGTTGTAGATTTTTCAAAGGTTAAAAGGGACTAGGGTAGTGACTTCTACCTAGGTGGATATCTAACGGGTAGCAAGAATATAGGACAATCATGTGATTAATTGGAGTCGTAATATAGCTATCACACTCGGGTACTCACTTTATACCTCTCGGTAGTTTGAGTGATGTTTCCCAATTTAGCTTTCTCAAGTCCAACTGGGTATTCATGTAATACAAGTGATATTAGCTCAAGTCGGGTATTACTATCTCTAGGTTAACCCTTTAATTGAGGCTGTCAATTTCTTGAGTTCACCCCAATTCCTTATTAGTCTAGTTTCCTAGACTTAGTCCCTCTTTCTCAAGTAGAGACTAAGTCATAAAGGCATGAATAAGTGTTTACAACCACTAATTTCATAGTTCTAGTAAGAACTAGACTAAAAACTACTAACTCATACACATTCAAGCCCTAAAATTCAAGACATGTCGAATACTCACACTAGAGTCAGGTCATAACCCTAGCTATGGGTTTAGCTACTCATGAAAATAGCAGAAATCAAAGATGAAATAAAGAGATGAAAAGCTAATGTTAAAAGTTGAATCTAACACAAAATTGCCCAAAATGGTATTTCCAGCCGTCTCACGTACTCAGCAAAAACAATACATAACCTAAAAATTTAAAAAGATCTATTTATACTAGACTGAAATCTTCGCACAAAAATGCCCTACGGAGATTTCACGGCCGCGTAATTCTGACCGCGGCCTCACACTTTCTCTCGGGGCCGTATAATTTTGATCGCGGTGTGCGTTTCTTCACATCTGGGACTGGGTTGAGCCTTGCCTCGTGGACCGCATAATTTTCACCGCATCCGCGATAGAGCCTTCCGCTGCCGCGTATTATTGACGCGGACCAGTCTTAACATTTTTGACTATTTAGTGAGCTCTCTGAACCTTAGCAAATGCGGTCCGCGAAATTCCAATCACGGCCGCAGTGGTACTTTTGCGGCCGCCAATTTCTGACGCGATCCACGTTTATGTCTGTGCCCAAAAATCACTTCTCTGATTCTCCATTTCGTAGCCCGAAAATTAATTCCCGCGTCCGCATTGACACATTCGCGGCCGCACTTTTCTCTCGTGGTCCGTGTTCCACAGCTCTTGGCCTAGTCTTGGTCTTTGTTCAAATTTTGACGCCTTTATGAGTTGATCATGGCTACTTTAGCTCATTGTGAACAATCCCTGCAAGCAAGCCTATTATATTAGTTTTCGGGAATACCTTCACGCATTTTAGGCCCAAAACACAAGTGAGTAAGAGCAAATAATATGTTAAAATCCCCACTTATCAACTCCCCAAACTTAAACGTTTGCTTGTCCTCAAGCAAATAAGGTAATTCCCACCTCCACTAAAATAAAACAAAAGGATATTTCAGCTGCCCTAATGCGAATCAAACATGCATCAATTGAGACTAACAATTACCCTTAACACAAATGAATTATCAACAACACACAACCTTTTGAGTACCATAGTTCTAATGCAACACTAGAGCATCAAGAGTTGACTGAATTTACCAAGGAAGCTCGCTCTATTACGTAGGTCGTTGTGGAACCCAAACTCTTTATCCTCTACCCTCCATAAGCAAATTTCACTTAAGAATTGTAGCACTCAAAACAAGGATTATGAAGAAGTACCCTCATCTCTCACAAGGGAATGCCACTAGTCCAGTTCTGAGTACCATAAACTTGCCCCTTATGTGAATCACCACTAATGTAAGCTTACTTAACTCGAAATCATATAGGGCTTTTGCAGGAATGTAATGAAGGCTTTTGGATCAAGATAGGATTTATCAGTCTATGAAGGTTTCTATCACGACCCGAATTTCCCACCGTCGGGACCGTGATGGCGCCTAACATTGTATCCACTAGGCAAGCCAACGTTATTGATTATTTTACCTTTTCCTTTATCTTTTGACAACTTACTAGTTAATATAAGAAAATCAGCAGAAACAAAATGCGGAAGAACAAAATTTAACAAATTAACTTAATACGAATACGAAACCATAATAAAACTCCTCCCAGAACTAGCGTCACAATCTCACGGTCGGTCTACGAATACTACAAACAATGCTCTAAACAAGGAAATGTACATCTGTTCAAAAGTAGATAAATAGAAAAGAAATATTATAGAAGGGGACGCCAAGGCCTGCAGACGCCTGCAGGACTACCTCAGGTCTCCACTGGACTGAAGGCAGTAACCTCGAACTACGGTTCGTATGGTCCAATACTGTGATCTGCACAAAAAGTACAGAGTGCAGTATCAGTACAACCGACCCCATGTACTGGTAAGTGCCAAGCCTAACCTCGCCGAAGTAGTGACGAGGCTAGGACACGACAAACATCATAAACCTGTGCAGTTAATCAGTATAATAACAGAGTAACAAACGATAAATATTAAGCAGAAATGTACGGAAAGGGGCAACATGCTATGGGGTTCAACATAAAGAATTACAGCAGTAAAGGAATTTAAACAGTTAACCACTTGAACCGATAATAGCAAATGAACACAACAAACAGAATATGCACGACATCACCCTTCGTGCTTTATCTCTCTTCCTCAACATATGTGTCAATATAAATGTAAATGTGCACGGCATCACCCTTCCTCACCATATGCATAAGTATGAATGTGCACGGCATCACCCTTCGTGTTTTATCACTCTTTCCTCACCCAAACAACAGAAATAATAACATCCCGGTAAGGGAATCAACAATAGAAAGAAATATATTCCGGCAAGGGAATCAACTATAACCAATCTCGTTCCAATAGTTAACTTCACAAAATAAATCTCAACTTGAGCCAATACTCAACAATGGTCAATTATTAAGAAATTATCATAGGTCTTGTTTAACATGGATAATCATCAATTTAAGCATGGACAGTACATAATAAGAGTCACAACAGTCAGAGTATAAGACTCACGGGCATGCTCGACACCAATGTATGGATACTCGTCACCACATGTATACATCGTACACAACACAAACACGTAGTAAATAAGACACAACACATATTCCTTCAAACTAAGGTTAGGCCAAACACTTACCTCGATTCCACGGCCAAAAATCAAGCCTCAAATATCGCTTTCCCTCTAGATTTGACCTCCAATTCACTTGTTTCTAGTCATAATTAACTTAATAACATCAATAAATGCTAAAGAACTCAAATCCAATGCTTAATTATAGGTTTCCCAACATTTTCCCCAAAAGTTAAAAATCGACCCCGGGCCCGCTTGGTCAAAACCCGAAGTTCGGACCAATACCTGATTACCCATTCACCCCTGAGCTTGGATATGCAATTAGTTTTAGAATCCGACCTAAATTTGAGGTATATATCCCCAAATTTTGAAATTCCCAAATTTCACCTAAAAACACCCAATTTCCCATGAAAATCCATGGATTTTGTGATGAAATCTTGTAAAAAGATGAAGTAGATTGAAAGAAATGAGTTAGAAATGGTTTACCTATGATTTGGGAAAAAACCGTTTTTTGGAAAATCGCCTATGGGAGCTTAGGTTTTGAAAATTTGAAAGAATGAGTTGAATTCCTGTCTAAAACTCTTTTTGAACAATCGCAGCTATCGCATTTGCGAGCAGGGGTTCGAAATTGCGAACCCCGCAAATGCGAACATTACATCGCAATTGCGAAGAATGCTCATGCCTTCTATTATCACAAATGCGAACATTTGTTTGCAATTGCGACCTGTTCTTATCGTAAATGCGAAGGGTCTTCACAAATGCGATGCTCGCATTTGCGAGCCAAGCCTTCAGGCTTGAAACACACCAATAGTTTTTCTTAAGGTTCAAAAGACTCCGTGGCCTATCCAAAACTTACCCGAGCCCTTGGTGCACCAAACCAAACATGCACACAAGTCTAAAAATATCATACAGACTTGTTCGTGCGATCAAATCGATAAACTAACATCTTAAACAACGAATTTAGCATCAAAATTAATGAAATATTCAAGAACACCTAAAGTTACTATATCACAACCGACGGTCCGAATCACGTCATATGAATTTCGTTTCTTACCAAATTCTATAGACACAACTTAAATACCATATTAAACCTGTATCGGACTCCGGAACCAAAATATGGGCCCGATACCATCAAATTCAAACATTATTCAATTTCTAAACTCCTTATATTTTTCAATTAAATAATTTTCTTCAAAAATTTATTTCTCGGTCTAGGGACCTCGGAATTCAATTCCGGGCATCCCATATTTTCCTACGGATCCTCCGGGAACGTCCAATCATGGGTCCGGGTCCGTTTACTCAAAATGTTGACCGAAGTCAACTTAATTCAATTTTAAAGGATAAATTTAGCATTCTTCTCAAATTTTCACATAAAGACTTTCCGGATATACGCCCGGACTGCGCATGCAAATCGAGGTGAGACAAAAGGAGGGTTTTAAGGCCTCAGAACACACATTTGACTTCTAAAACACGTGATGAACTTTTGAGTCATCACAGTTTCATCTTTCCTTAAGTACTTTATTTTCTCATTTCGGCTCACACTTTCTTGACTCTTTGAGTCATTTTCTTCTTCTTTAGCGGAACTAGAGAGACACATTGTCACTCTTTCTTATTCATGATAATTATTTTTCTCCTTTTCTAATCATTCCATGCCTTTCATCATTGCTTTCATTGAATCCCTTCACTTTTCTATCTTATTCACTTTCCTTTTGTCTTTTATTGACTTTTTGACTTTTCTTTCTTTTCTTTTGCCTAAGTTTATACCTTTTATCACTTTCACATTCTTCGTCTCTCCCCCAAACTTATGCTTTGCCAATTGTGAATGCTAAGGAAAGATCGGGTGCCAAGAGAGGGTCATTATAGAACAGATAAAGGCTTGTATCATGGTTATTGAAATAAAAAGGGCTTCGGCTCAATGAGGTTGACTAGGGATATCATATTTGGTAGGCTATGGATGCTTTCAAGTTTCAAATTGGATCAAGGAGAGCCTATAATAATTTCTCAAGTCAAGCTACACTTAGAATTTCGCCTAGACAAATATCCAGGGCAAGTTCTAGATTTATTGGCACGGGTCTTGGATTTGCAATTCAATACCCCACCTCATAAGTTGTTGGATTGCTAAAGAGAACAGAGTTAAGATTGAGCATTACAAATGGCTCCAAGAAGCCGCTCGATGATTGTTTAGTCAACACAAGAGTCTAAAGGTCACAACTAGAGCTATTCTTTGCAAATCAACTTGTTTCTAACCATAAGGTCGAAGGTAAATGTGCTAGGCTCAAGTGAACCTTGCCTGAGAAACTTTTATTCATTACTACTACATGTTAAAGCAAAAAGTAAAATGGACTCAATCCCTTAAGAAGGTTGTCATGCAATCCATTATCAGGAAGAGCCACCCGGTTCACACAACATCCACTTTTGGAAAGAACCGTGTCATTAAGAAAACCAAAGGCTTATTATTCACAAAAATGTAAAAAGAAACTACTAAAGGAAATAAGAAGCTATGAAGTAAATTACGGAAATCAACTGAATATATACAAAATTGAAGTAAAGCAAATATTTTCATAAATGAAAACGAATATATACATCAAATGGTAAAATATATACATACCAAATATGAAAGTAACGAATATATACATACCAAAAGTAAAATAAAGAGAAGTAAAGATAAAGAAAAATAATCTCATAGTTATTACATACCAATGTTATCCAATTATCACCAAATAAAAATAGACCCCCCCAAATAAAAGATAGCATTGTACTCAATGCTAGTATCAAAATAAAATTAGGGAAAGGGTTAGAAAGTAAAGAAAACTCCCTATGTGGTCTGCATCGGGTCCGACACATGAGTGGGGTCCTCGGACTGCATAGGATCAGCAGCTCCCTCTGGGTCCTTTAACTGGATCTCCAAATATGACTGGGGGACCATGGGGTTGCAGAGCATCTGGATCATCTCCGCAGCAGCATGTGTAGTGGAAGCTAGCTCCTCAGACTGGCCAACTGCTGGTGCCTCATGCTCTGCTGCATGTGCTGTTAGGACTTGCTCCTTTAGGAGCAAGTCCAATGGGATATCTCCAGTAGAAGTAAACCTCTCTACATCCTTCTTCAGTTGCTCCACTAACTCCTTTGAGGTTCGAGTCTTCTTTATCTTCTTGACTTGCTTGCCCAGATCCTTTATAGCCTATCCATGAATATCGAAAGTGTCCATGATCTTTTTCTATTTGTCCAGGAGCTTCTTTTGGTTATACAGAAGCTCATTCAATGACTCCTCCACTGATGAAGGTACCTGAGGCTGTGCCAGGGCTGACTGTACTAGATAAGACAGACATCTTTGATGTAGCTGCCTACATCTAGTTGTTGATGTTGTATAAAGTCTGAGAAACCCCAGTGCAGTCTGAGGGTAAGTGGAAGAAGAAGGTACAAACAATGGCACAGTGATGGATGGCCCGGATGAAGGAGGAGGTATGGCAGTTGAAGACCCCTTTGCTGTGGAAGGCTCTGACCCAGCGGCCACTACCCCTGACTCTTCAGACTGTCTAGTGGAGATAGTGGCTTTACCCTTTGCTTTAGGGTTGTCCTGTCCTTTAGTGCTATACCAGGAGAAAGGCTTGTTTGGCTTTGTCTTTGTGTCATATATCTTCTTCTCAACTCCTTGGTCCTCGAAATACATGGTGAGGAAGTTTGGGTAGGGGTAGGATCTTTCTTCCTTTCCAACTACCTTTGTGATGTGATAGTACATGAGGTTCCCCACATTGATAGGATACCTCGCCATGATGGAGGCTATCAATACACACCAGGTGAGTAGGAGGACATTATCCTGCTGACATAGGTCCAGCCGGCTGCATACAAATGTGGACCACCCATTGGCTTCAAAGCTGAGGGTGTTTCTGGCTATTGTGACTCTAATTGTGAGCCATGTCGGTGTCTTCCCTAGGGCTAATATCTCCGCCAACCATGGACGGGCTGCTCCACCCTATTCTCTCCTCAAACTTCCTCCTGACATTTGGATTGTGGGGAAGGAGGTCTCTCTCTATGAACTATCTCTCAAGGGTGAGTGACCTTTGGGGCCACCATTCTCGGAACTTTTGATAAGCTAATTCACTCAAAAACCGATGTTGCCACACCTACGATTTTCTTAACCTTCCAAACCCCCAACATTAGTATCACTCCCTCTCCCGTCATCCGGGACCTCATCATCATCAACATCAATAGGGGCAGCTGGTGAGGCCGAAGTTGTAGCAGGAAGATGATGCCGAGCCTCACTACCTTCCTCTAAGCCATCAGATGACTCAGAAGAGGGTGTAGTTTCATCTCGTAACTGGAATTTCCCTTGGAAATATGTGGGGACATGAGTTGGAACAGAGTCTCCTTCCAAAGCTTCCCGAGAAGGGACATACTCACTAGTGTCTTAATGGTCCGTAGCTCTATCCGTAGCTTTGATGGCAGCTCTCATCTTGCTAATTGACTTTTGTACTGTTAGGGGTATTTTTGTCTTTCCTTTACCCCTGCCTCAAGGGGGTTTTTCCCTCTCTTTAGATGTATCACCTCTATCTCTGGAGTGGACCATTGTCTGCATCAAACAAGCAATGAAATTCAGTTAGAATAAAGCTTCCAACATATGTTCAAACCATGTAGATGAAATGCAAATACTGATTCTCAGAACAAGGAACCACGGTCTGCATAAAAGTGACCGCGGCCGCGAAGAGCCAAACGCGGACCGCGAAAAAGTAATCGCTGCCGCAGAGGGGTTAGGTTCAGAATACTAACTCTTTGATCTTGGTTAAACACGAACCGCGAAGGGCCAACTGCGGACCTCGTAAAAGTAACCTCGGCCGCAAACTATTAGCAAAAACCAGCAACAAAAAAGCTAGGGTATCGTGGGCCGCAAAAAACTTAACGCGTCCGCATACCCTACCGCGCACCGCAAAAAAATGACCGCGGCCAAGAATTTCAAGCGCAACTGGTACTGGCGAATACTGACAACTAGGGATTTTACTAAGTGTTCAAAAATAAGTTCAATTAATCATGCAAAATTACTAACCCTATCCCCCATTAGGTATATAAACACTACCCACATGTATTTAATCATCAATTAAGCATTAATCTTAGATTATAGCCTGCATCTAACCTAACTAAATTAAAACAAGCAGAAAAGAAAAGAAAAAGTTAAAACAAATCATGGAATTTAACATACCAGTTGTAAAGTTTTAGTAGGAAATGACTCTTGATTAGAATGAGATGAAATTGAGAGCTGGAGAAGAGGAGTAGTGCTTTTTTGTACGGTGAAATGTTAGGGGCCGAAAAGTGTAAAATGATTAAGGAGCCCCTATTTATACTTAGCAGCTAGTGGAATCCACCGGCTTACCTGAACGCGGACGCAAAATTCTATCGCGGTCCACATTTTGTTACCTGATGGAGCACAGCTTCAAACACTTGGGCGCATTCCGTGAAATAATGGACGCGGTCGCGGAATACACCGCAGACCGCCAAAATATAGGCGCGGCCACAAAAGCTGAAGGGTATTTGACAGTCCAACTTCAGAGAGTTGGCATTTTACTCTTTTCAATTACGCATCCGCGAACAAAAAGATGCGCCCGCAAAATGCTCACGCGGGCCGCAAAATTTTGGGCGCGGTTCGCGAACTTCCAACACTTAGCTAAATTTTTCCTTTGTCAATTTGCTGCACTGCACAACCCATTCCTACATACACTTCACAACCAGTTAGTCCAACACAATGCCTAATCTAAGAAGAAAATCAAAAGAAAGAAAAACACATGGGTTGCCTCCTAAGAGGCTCCTAATTTAACGTCGCGGCACGATGCATGGTACCATCATTCACTTGAAATAAAACAATGCCACAACGTGGCTATCATCAACCTTACCAAGGTAGTGCTTCACTCGATTCCCATTGACTCTAAAGATCTCACCATTCTTGTTTTTCAAATCTATAGCACCGAAGGGAGTTACATGCACCACTTCAAAGGAGACACTCCATTTTGACTTTAGCTTTCCCGGAAACATACGTAACCGAGAGTTGAATAAGAGAACAAGGTCACCTTCTTTGAATTCTTTGTTCCGGATTTACTTATCATGTAGGTACTTCATCTTGTCCTTATACAATGACGAGCTGGAGTAAGCATGAAACCGGAACTCATCAAGTTCATTCAATTGCTCCACCCGAAGATTGGCAGCTATATCCCGCTCTAGGTTCAACTTCTTCAACGCCCACATGGCCTTATGCTCTAATTCCACCGAGAGATGACATGCTTTACCAAATACAAATCGATATGGAGACATACCAAGTGGAGTCTTGAAAACTGTTCTATAGGCCCATAAAGCATCGTTAAGTTTCCTTGACCAATTAGTCAGGTTTGCATTGACAGTCTTGGATAAAATACTCTTGATCTCCCTGTTGGATACCTTAACCTGTCCACTTGCTTGGGGGTGATAGGGGGTTGACACCTTATGAGTGAAGGCTTTGTTGCAAAAATGAGAACACCCATCACTAATGATGGCCCTTGGGGTGACGAACCTTGTGAATATGTTTTTCTTTAAGAAGGCCACCACACTCCGTGCTTCATTGTTAGATAAAGCCACAACTTCAACCCACTTGGAGACATAATCCACAGTAACAAGAATATAAGTGTTCCCACACGAACTCACAAATGGACCCATAAAGTCGATACCCCACATATGAAAAATGTCAATCTCAAGGATGGTAGTGAGAGGCATCTCATTCTTCTTGGAAATCCCACCGACTCTTTGGCAATCATCACACCTCTTAACAAGCTCGCTAGCATCTTTGTATAAGGTAGGCCAATAGAATCCACAACTTAGGACCTTTGTAGCAGTTCTCGCCCCACCATGGTGACCACCATAAGGCGAGGAATGGCAAGTTTCAAGAATACCCAATTGTTCTTCTTCTAGGACACATCTTCGGATAACACCATCGGTGCAGATTTTGAAAAGATAAGGCTCGTCCCAATAATAATCCAAGCAGTCCCATTTGAGCTTCCTTCTTTGGTTTGAAGAGAACTCATTAGAGACAATTCTGCTTACAAAATAGTTGTCCACATCAGCAAACCAAGGCATTTCGGTCAAAGACATGGAAATGAGTTGTTCATCCGGAAACAAATCGTTAATCTCAAGGCCATCATGGGGCCTCCCCTCCTCTTCCAAATGGGACAAGTGGTCCGCCACTTCATTCTCACTCTCTTTTCGGTCTATGATTACAAGATCAAACTCTTGTAGAAGAAGTACCCACCTCATCAATCTAGTATTTGAGTCCTTCTTATTCATTAAATAACGAAGCACCGCGTGATCGGTATGAACAATCACTTTGGTACCCATGAGGTACGGGCGGAAATTTTCCATAGCAAAGACAATGGCTAAGAGTTCTTTCTCGGTCACCTTATAGTTGACTTGGGCATCGTTCATAGCCTTGCTAGTATAGTAGACCTGATGGAATATCTTGTTGATTCTTTGCCCCAACACCGCTCCTACCGCCACGTCACTAGAATCACACATGAGCTCAAATGGTAAGCTCCAATTTGGTGCAGTAATGATGGGAGTGGTAGTCAACCTATACTTGAGTAGCTCAAAAGCCTTCATGAAATCATCATTAAATACAAATTTGGCATCTTTTTCCAACAACTTGCACAAGGGGTTCACCACCTTTGAGAAATCCTTGATAAACCGACGGTAGAACCTCGTATGCCCTAGAAAGCTCCTCACTCCTTTGACGAAAGTAGGAGGAGGGAGTTTTGATATCACTTCCATTTTTGCTTTATCCACTTCAATACCATGCTTGGAGATCTTATGGCCGAGGACAATGCCCTCCTCAACCATAAAGTGGAACTTCTCCCAATTAAGCACTAAGTTTGTCTCTTCACAACGTGCCAAGACTTTTTCAAGATTACCCAAACACTCATCAAAATAATCCCCCACAACAGAAAAATCATCCATGCAAACCTTGAGGAAGTCCTCTACCATATCTTTGAATATTGCCATCATACACCGCTGAAAAGTAGCCGATGCATTACACAAACCAAATGGCATCCTTGAGAATGCAAATGTACCGTACGGACAAGTCAAGATGGTCTTCTCTTGGTCTTTATGTGCAATAAAAATCTGGTTATATTCAGAATACTCATCCAAGAAGCAATAATAAGCACGTCCGGCTAACCTATCCAACATTTGATCAAGGAACGGAAGCGGAAAATTGTCCTTCTGATTCACTTTGTGGAGCTTCCTATAATCCATGCATACCCTCCAACCGGTGATAGTTCTTGTGGGGATGAACTCGTTGTCGTTTGTAATAACAGTCATGCCCCCCTTCTTTGGGACACATTGTACCGGTGAAGTCCATAAACTATCAGAAATAGGTAGACCACCCCAACATCCAACCACTTGATAACCTCTTTCTTGACAACCTCTTGCTTGGCCTCATTCAACCTTCTTTGATGTTCCACGGAGGGTTTGGCATCTTCCTGCAATATGATTTTTTGCATGCAAAAGGCGGGGCTTATACCCCGAATATCTGCCAATGTCCAACCTATTGCTTTCTTCCTCCTTTGGAGCACCGCAAGGGTGACATCTATTTGCACGTTAGTTAAGCACTAGGAAAGAATAATTGGTAAAGTAGAACAAGGGCCTAAGAACTCATACTTGAGGTATGAAGGCAAAGGCTTCGACTCCAATGTGGGAGGCTCCTCGATTGAGGGCTTTGTTGGTAGAGTCTTCCGGTTCTCAAGGTCCAAGGAAAGTTTCCGGGGCTCATATGTATATGAACCCATTCCTTGCAAAGCATTGACATATTTAACCAAACCTTCCTTCTTATCCACATCATGATTCAACAACACATCTTACAATGGGTCTTCCACATTAATCACATCACTTGTGTCTTTAACAATCACTTCGGTCACAAGATCCACAAACGAACATACTTCATTGCTATTGGGCTACCTCATTGACTTGCAAACATGGAATACAACTTTTTTATCGCCCACCCGGAAGGTGAGCTCTCCTGCTTCCACATCAACTAAGGCCTTCCTTGTAGCTAGTAAAGGTCTCCCCAATATGATTGGCACCTCGTAGTCAACCTCACAGTCAAGTATCACAAAATTCGCGTGAAGTATGAACCTGTCAACCCTAACTAGCACATCATCAATTATCCCCAATGGCCTCTTCATTGTCCTTTTCGCCATTTGCAACCTCATGGATATGGGTCTTGGTTGCCCAATCCCCAATGTCTTGAACACAGAATATGGCATCAAGTTAATGCTTGCCCACAAGGCACCCAAATTCTCATCATTCACATGCAAATGATTGCTCGGTTCATCATCATCTAGCACCAACACATCATCACTAGCAATCTTTCTTGGATTAGAGGTACTAGTAACTCCACCCCTACCACTTCTTATAGTCACCACCATCGCATGGCCCTATTGTTCCCACCCTTCGGGTTTACTACCATATCACTTGGTAGTGCCCCCTTAGGGCGAGTATTTAAGGCTTGAGAATTTTGTCCAAGTTGGACTTCCAAGTTGCGGATGGAAATGTTGTGGGAGGCCAATTGGGCATCGGAGTCGGCATTTTTCTTCATCATTTTGCTCAAACATGGATTCAATCTGTCCCATCTCATGATTGGATGAGCTAGGACCTTGTTATAGATATGGAGGCAGGTTGTTTGATTGTTGATACATTGGAGGCCTTTGAAATCCCGGCCCCCGATTCCCTTGATTATTGTTATTACCTCCCCAATTACTATTATTATTGCCTACCCCAATTGCCTTGGTTTCCTTGGTTTCCCCAATTTTGATTGTTGTTGTTCCCACAATTGCTTTGGTTGTTGTTGTTGCCACTATTCCAATTGCATTGTTGACCTTGATTTCCCCAATTTTCTTGTGATCTCCATTATTGTTGATTCAGAGCATTGCCCCATTGACCTTGATAATTGTTGACATATTGCACCTCTTCACTTTGATCATCATAAGAATCATCTTGATTGTACCCACTACCACTTTGCTCAAATTGGTCCGGATTATTTTGAACTTGTTGACCTCGTTGCCTTCTCTTGTTGATCATCATATTCACTCCTTCCATGGCATTCACTTGTTTTGGGGCCTTAAACTTGTTGCAACTGAGCTTTAGCTAATTGGTTCATGGTAGTAGTCAACTCGGCTATAGCTTGGCCGTGGTCATGGAGCTCCTTGTGTAGGTGAATGACATTAAGGTCACCTTGTGGAACATTAGCTCGAGTTTGCCACACTGAAGAGGTATCCGCCATCTCATCAAGTATTTCATATGCTTCAGCATATGGTGATCATGAAGTTACCCCCGACGAGTTGGTTAACCATTGTGATGATCCGACCAGTCGTCTCATGAATTACCACTCTATTTTCCCTATTTCTGCTTCTTTATGCTTTGTTATCCGTGTTATGCGATATCAGATTGGTTAAATCAAATCCGAAATTATTTTGATAAGGTTTGAGACACTTAGTCTCTTTTGAGGAAGCTTAAGTTGGAAAATTCAACCGGATGTTGACTTATGTGTTAGAGGGCTCGAATGTAAGTTCCGATGGTTCGGTTAGCGTTGGGAGGTGATTTGTGACTTAGGAGCGTGATCAGAATGAGTTTTGGAGGTTCGGAGTAGATTTAGGCTTGAATTGGCGAAGTTGATATTTGGCGATTTCCGATTGGTAGGCGAAATTTTGATATAGGGGTCGGAATGGAATTCTGAGAGTTGAAGAAGTTCCATCGTGTCATTTGGGATGTGTGTGCAAAATTTCAGTTCATTCGGACGTGGTTTGGTTGGATTTTTATCAAAAGCGAAATTCAGATGATTTTAGAAAGTTAAGCTTGAATCCGATGTGTTTTGGTTGATTTGATATTGTTTGAGGTGTTTTGAAGATTGGAAAAAGTTTGGATAAGGTATTGGTACATGGTTGTGCTTTTGGTTGAGGTCCCAGAGGCCTCGGGGTGATTTCGGATGGTTGACGGGAAGTTTGAGAAATGTTTATAGCTGTTGAACTTTTGCTGGTTCTGGTATTTTCGCACCTGCGGATTGGGAACTGCAGGTGCGATGCCGCAAATGCTGGAGATTGGTCGCAGAAGCAAAAAAGGGCCTGATGAGCAGTGACCGCAGATGCGATTTTTGGCCGGATAAGTGATTTCCGCATAAGTGGATGATGAACCGCAAATGCGGTACCGCAGATGCAAAAATGTCTAGGCAGAAGGTATAAATTGTGGCCTTCGCGAATTTGAGCTATTTCACCATTTTTGACTTCGGCTTTGGAGCTTTTTGGATGATTTGAATGAGGGATTTCAAGGGAACTTCATTGAGGTAAGGAATTTGGACCTAAAACTCGTTCTTATGCTATTACTTCACGGATTAGAGCTAGAAATTATGGATATTAAGGGTGAAAATTGGGGAAACTATGGCTTGGAAACTTAGACCTTTAATTGAGGATTTGAAGGACCATTTGGGGTCGGATTTCAGAACTTTTGATATGTATAAACTTGTGGGGAGATAAGGAATCTATTGAGAATTCCGAGACGTGGGCCCGGGAATTGGGTTTTGGTAATATCGGGATTTGTGTCGTATTTTGATTATTTTCACTTGGGCTTCGTTCCCTTAGCATATTTTGATGTCTTCGTTCTGATTTTTGATAGATTCGACATGAGTGGAGGCCGATTCGACTGGAAAAGGCATCGCGAGCTAGAGATTTGACCGGTTCGAGGTGAGTAATGATTGTAAATGATGTTTTAAGGGTTTGAAACCCCGGATTGCACATCGTAGTGCTATATTGAGGAGGCACACGCTTGATTACGAGCGTGGGGTCGTGCACTATTGGGGATTGTGACTTTGTCCGTCCCGAATGACTATTTTACCGCGTATTTGACTGAAACCTATTTGCTATCATCATGATTTGGGCTGAATGCCATATTTGGGCCTTGTGCCAACTATTTGAACCCTTCGGGGGTTTTACTAGTATTTTTCTCACTGTTTTGACTTTATACTTGAACTCAGTCATGTTATATTTTACTCTTTTCGTACTCAGCCATGTTTACTCTGTTTTAAACACTTACATGATCTTTTAAATGATATTTTTGGGTTGAGAATCATGTTTTACTATTGTCTGAGTGGCTTGTGGGGATTTTGACTGAGTAAGGCCTAGGGCCTATGTTGTGAGGAAAAATTTGATATTGATTTTGAGGCCGAGGGCCTGAGATATGTACGCCACGAGGTGGCTTGATTAATATGAGGCCGAGGTCCTAGTGATGATGCCACGAGGTGGCTTGATATTGCGCTTGGGCCGTAAGGGGCCTCTCTAGGAGTCTGTATACCCCCAGTGAGCGCGGGTACCCATTGCGATGTTAGATTGAGCCCGAGGGGCTGATATTGTTCTATGTGATTGCCCGAGGGGCTGGTATTGTTCTGAGATGTTGCCTGAGGGGTGAACCTTTATGTGTTTATTTTGATAATTGACTGTCAATTACCTGCTTAATTGTTGAAAAAGGCTTTTCATGAAGTAAGTTTTGAGTTAAAGGATTCTACCTAGCTTTTACTGGTTTATTGTTTTAAATGGTTTTACTGCTTCATTATAGCATGCTTTTGTGCCTTACGTGATTTCCTGCTTTTAGTCTTTATTTATGATTATTACTCACTGAGTTGGAGTACTCACTTTACTCCCTGCACCCTATGTGCAGATTCAGGCATATCTGGTCCCGCTCCCGAGTGCAAATCATTTCGGCTCAAGCGGATCCGAGGAGTCTCTAGATAGCCGTTGACATTTGCATCCCCGAGCTATTCCCTATTTTAGTCCCTTATGTTCTTAGTTTTTTGTATTAAACTATGTAGTTATATTTGGAGTATTCTGTTTTGCTAGATGCTCATGACTAGTGACACCCCAGTATCGAGCTGTGTTGGGTTATTTTCCGTGAATTATGCTATTATCTGTTAACTTTTGATTATTTATCATGCTTTACATTTATTTCTTATTATTTAACTATTAATAACAGGAAGTGTCGGCTGGACTTGTCTTCACGAGAGGCGCCATCACGACCGGGTATGGGTTTGGGGTCATGACAAGTTGGTATTAAAGCCTAGGTTACATAGGTCTCACGAGTCATGAGCAGGTTTAGTAGAGTCTCATGGATCCGTATGGAGATGTCTATATTTATCCTCGAGAGGTTGTAGAACCTTTAGGAAAAATTTCATATTCTTGAAATTATTATCGTGCGAATTTGTTGATTCGAGTACTAAACTTTTGTTATTTTATTCTCTCACAGATGGCGAGGACACGCTCTATCAGTCAGGATGGACGACCAGCAGTACAACCAGCTGTGGCCACTAGAGGCTGAGGACGCGGTCGGGGTCGTAGTATGGGCAGAGCAGATAGGCAGCACCTGCAGATCCACCAGCTGCCCCAGTTCCGGATCAGGTCCTAGTTATGGACGCTCTAGCAGCACCAACTCAGGCATTAACTGTGCCTATTGTGATTCCGGTTCTTTAAGAGGCCTTGTATTAGATCCTATCAGTTTGTACTGGCCTAGCTCAGGCCGTTTCATCCACTATAGCTGCATCTACTTCTCAGGCCAGGGGAGGCAATCAGACTCCCGCCGCTCGCACACCTGAGCAGGTCGTGCAGGGACTTCAGACGCCGGGGGCACATCCAGCCAGTCAGTTGCAGCTGCTCAGGACTATGTAGTTCCTGCTATGCCGGAGGATGAGCAGTGTAGGTTGGAGAGGTTTGGTAGACTGTAGCCTCCGACCTTTAGTGGTGCAGAGGGCGAGGATGCCCAGGGTTTCTTAGATAAGTACTAGAGGATGCTTCGTACAGTGGGTATTCTGGAGACCAGCGGGGTCGCTTTCACTACTTATCAGTTTTCTGGAGATGCCTTCACTTGGTGGGAGGCTTTTGAGAGGCGTAGGCCTGTTGGTGCAGCACCCCTTACCTGTCAGCAGTTTTTCGTTCTCTTTCTGGAGAAGTATGTGCTGCAGTCCCACAGAGAGGAGTTGCGTAGGGAGTTTGAGTGGTTGCGTCAGGGAGAGATGACTGTGACGCAGTACGAGATGAGGTTCTCCGAGTTAGATCATCATGCTATTTGGATGGTTCCGACAGATAGAGAGAGGATTAGGAGGTTTGTTGATGGCCTCACTTATCATCTTTGTATTCTCATGACCAGGGAGAGGGTGATTGGTGCTACTTTCGAGGAGATTGTGGATATTGCCCGTGAGATTGAGTCTGTTCGTCGCTAGAAGTGAGAGGAGAGGGAGTCCAAGTGGCCTCGAGGATCTGGTAGTTACAATGGTACTCCTTTGAGGGGTCAGTTTCAGCACGGTAGAGGCCGTCCATTCAGGCATGCTCAGCCAGCTTGCCCAGATTATCATGGGGCGTCATCAGGTCATGGTTCTCACAGTTCCCATTAGGGCTAGTCATCAATTAGTGCCCTTCCAACTCAGAGTTTGTCCCGTGCTTTATCAGTTCAGGGCTCTTTTATGCCGAGTGCATCTGCTAGTCACTCCGGTGCGAGGGGTTCCCTTCAGTCCCCTTCTCCATCACTTGGGAGTTGTTATAAGTGTGGTGAGATGGGTCATATGTGGAGGCAGTGCCCTCATCGTCTTGCGAGTTCATCTCAGCAGAGGGGTCAGTCATCGACTTCAGCGCCAGTTACTTCACCATCACCTGCCCAGCCAGCTAGGGGTGGAGGTTAGTCAGCTAGGGGTCGCCCGAGAGGGGAAGGTCGATCAGGTGGCGGTCAGGCCCATTTCTATGCACTTCCAGGCAGACCCGATGCTATTGCTTCAGATGTTGTTATTACAGGTATTATTTCGGTCTGCCACAGAGATGTATCTGTATTATTTGATCCTGGTTCCACTTTTTCTTATGTTTCATCATACTTTGCTTGTTATTTGTGTACGCCCTGTGAGTTTCTTGCTTTACCTATTCATGTATCTACCCCGATGGGCGATACTGTTATTGCAGACCGTATGTACCGGTCGTGTGTGGTGACTATTGGGGGTCTGGAGACCCGTGTGGATTTTTTATTATTATGTATATGGATTTCAATGTCATTTTGGGCATGTATTGGCTATCTTCGTGTCATGCTATTCTGGACTGTCATGCTAAAATAGTCACATTAGCTATACCGGGTGTGCCGCGGATCGAGTGTCGAGGTGTGACTGATTATGTTCCCAGTAGAATGGTCTCATTCTTGAAAGCCCAACGTATGGTTGGGAAGGGTTGTCTTTCATATCTAGCCTTCGTGAGGGATGTTAGTGCTGAGAATCCTAGTATTGATTCTTTTCTAGTTGTGAGGGATTTTCCCAATGTGTTTCCTGTAGACCTGCCGGGCATGCCACCGGACAGGGATATTGATTTTGGTATTGAGCTAGTGCCGTGCACTCAGCCCATTTCTATTCTGCCGTATCGCATGGCACCAATGGAGTTGAAGGAATTAAAGGAGCAGCTTTAGGAACTCCTTGATAAAGGGTTCATTCGGCCTAGTGTGTCACCTTGGGGTGCGCCGGTTCTATTCGTGAAGAAGAAGGATGACACTATGAGAATGCGCATTGATTATAGGCAATTGAACAAGGTAACAATTTAGAACAAGTATCCTTTGCCTCGCATTGATGATTTATTCGACCAACTTCACGGAGCGAGAGTGTTCTCCAAGATTGATCTCCGTTCAGGTTATCACCAGTTGAAGATCAGGGACTCAAATATTCTTAAGACAGCTTTCAGGACCCGATATGGTCATTATGAGTTCTTGGTGATGTCTTTTGGGATATTCAATGCCCCAGAAATGTTCCTGCATTTGATGAATAGTGATTTCCGGCCTTATCTCGACTTGTTTGTCATAGTCTTCATTGATGATATTCTGGTATATTCGTGTAGTTAGGAGGAGCACGTGGAGCATTTGAGAGTGGTGTTGCAGAGATTGAGCGAGGAGAAGCTTTATGCAAAATTCTCCAAGTGTGAGTTTTGGCTTAGTTTAGTGGCTTTCTTGGGGCACGTGGTGTCTAGTGAGGGTATTCAGGTCTATCCGAAGAAGATAGAGGCAGTTCAGAGTTGTCCAGACCGTCCTCAGCCACAGAGATTCGCAGCTTTCTTAGTTTGGCGGGTTATTATCGCCGGTTTGTTCAGGGATTCTCATCTATCGCATCTCCCTTGACCAAGTTGACTTAGAAAGGTGCTTCATTTTTATGGTCGGACGAGTGTGAGGAGAGCTTTCAAAAGCTCAAGACAGTTTTGACCACAGCTCTAGTGTTAGTTTTGCCATCAGTTTCAGGTTCATATACCGTGTATTATGATGCTTCGAGAGTTGGTAGTGGGTGTGTATTGATGTAGGAGTGTAGAGTTATTGCTTATGCTTCTCGTCAGTTGAAGCCCCATGAGAAGAACTACCCCGTTCATGATTTAAAGTTGGCTGCCATAGTTCACGCATTGAATATTTGGAGGCATTACTTGTATGGTGTGTCTTGTGAGATGTTTACTAATCATTGTAGCCTCCAACACTTGTTCAAATAGAAGGATCTTAATTTGAGGTAGTGGAGATGGTTGGAGTTGCTTAAGGATTTTGATATCACTATATTGTACCATCCAAGAAAGGCCAATGTGGTGGACAATGCTTTGAGCCGAAAGGCAGTGAGTATGGGGAGTTTGGAATATATTCCAGTTGGGGAGAGACCTCTTGTAGTTGATGTTCAGGCATTGGCCAATCGGTTCGTGAGGTTAGATATTTCGGAGCCCAGTCGGGTTTTGGTTTGTGTGGTTTCTCGGTCTTCCTTATACGATCGCATTAGAGAGCGCCAGTATGATGATCCACATTTGCTTGTCCTTAAGGATAGAGTTCAACATAATGATGCTAGAGATGTGACCATTGGTGATGATGGGGTGTTGAGGATGCAGGGCCGGTCTTGTGTGCCCAATGTGGATGGGCTTCGGGAGTTGATTCTAGAAGAGGCCCACAGCTCGCGGTATTCCATTCATCCGGGTGCCGCGAAGATGTATCATGATTTGAGGCAACACTATTGGTGGAGGAGAATGAATAAAGACATTGTGGGATTTGTAGCTCGGTGTCTCAATTGTTAGCAGGTGAAATATGAGCATCAGAGACTGGGTGGCTTGCTTCAGCAGATAAATATTCTAGAGTGGAATTGGGAGAGGATCACTATGGACTTTGTAGTTGGACTTCCACTGATTTTGAGGAAGTTAGATGCTATTTGGGTGATTGTGGATCAGCTGACCAATTTTGCACACTTCATTCCTGTGTGTACTACCTATTCTTCAGAGCGGTTGGCAGTGATCTATATTTGGGAGATTGTTCATATGCATGGTGTCCCAGTTTCCATCATTTCAGATAGGGGCACTCAGTTTACTTTGCAGTTTTGAAGGTTTGTACAGTGAGAGTTGGGTACTCAAGTTGAGTTGAGCACAGCTTTTCACCCTCAGACGGACGGGCAGTCCGAGCGCACTATTCAAATATTGGAGGACATGTTGCGTACTTGTGTCCTTGATTTCGGAGAGTCATAGGATCAATTTCTACCGCTTGTAGATTTTGCTTATAACAACAACTACCAGTCGAGTATTCAGATGGCTCCATATGAGGCTTTATATGGGAGGCGATGTAGATCTCCAGTTGGTTGGTCCAAGCCTGGTAAGGCTAGGCTATTGGGGACATACTTGGTGCATGATGCCTTAGAGAAGGTAAATGTGATTCAGGAGAGGCTTCGTACAGCGCAGTCAAGGCAAAAGAGCTATGCTGATAGGAAGGTTCGGGATGTATCCTACATGGTTGGCGAGAAGGTTCTATTGAAGGTTTCACCCATGAATGATGTTATGAGATTTGGGAAGAAAGGGAAATTGAGTCCTCGGTTCATTGGGCCTTTTGAGGTGTTTCGGAGGATTGGGGAAGTGGCTTATGAGCTTGCTTTGCCACCTAGCTTGTTGAGTGTGCATCCGGTATTTCATGTATCTATGCTCCGAAAGTATATTGGGGATCTGTCTCATGTTTTGGATTTCATCACGGTTCAGTTGGATGATGATTTGACCTATGCTGTGGAGCCAGTAGCTATTTTGGGTCGTCAGGTTCGAAAGTTGAGGTCAAATGATATAGCTTCAGTGAAAGTGCAGTGGACAGGTCGGCCCGTGGAGGAGGCTACCTGGGAGACCGAGCGGGAGATGCGGAGTAGATATCCTCACCTGTTTCAGGCTTTAGCTATGTTTCTTGATTTGTTTGCGGACGAACGTTTGTATAAGTTAGGGAGGATGTGACGACCTGGCCAGTTGTCTCATGAATTACCGCTCCTTTTTCCCCATTTATGCTTCTTTATGCTTTGTTATCTATGTTATGTGGTATTGGGTTGGTCGGATCGAATCCAGAATAATTTTGGTAAGGTTTGAGATACTTAGTCTCTTTTGAGGAAGCTTAAGTTGGAAAAGTCAACTAGATGTTGACTTATGTGTTAGAGGGCTCGGATGTGAGTTCCGATGGTTTGGTTAGCTTTGGGAGATGATTTGTGACTTAGGAGCATGATTAGAATGGGTTTTGGAGGTTTGGAGTAGATTTAGGCTTGAATTGGCGAGGTTATATTTTGACGTTTTTCGGTTGGTAGGCGAGATTTTGATATAGGGGTCGGAATGGAATTTCGAGAGTTGCAGAAGTTCCGTCGTGTCATTTTGATGTGTGTGCAAAATTTTAGGTCATTCGGACGTGGTTTGGTTGGGGTTTTGATCAAAAGCAGAATTCGGAAGATTTTAGAAAGTTATGCTTGAATCCGATGTGTTTTGGTTGATTTGATGTTGTTTGAGGTATTTTGAAGATTGGAACAAGTTTGTAATGGGACATGGTTGTGCTTTTGGTTGAGGTCCCAGGGGCCTCGGGGTGATTTCGGATGGTTGACGGGAAGTTTGAGGAATGTTTATAGCTGCTGAACTTTTGCAACTTCTGGTATTTCCACACCTGCAGATTGGGGACTGCAGGTGCGATGCCGCACGTTCGGGTGATCGGTCGCAGAAGAGAAAAAGGGCCTGATGAGCAGCGACTGCAGAAGCGATTAGGGTGACCGCATCTGCAATGTCGTAGATGCGGAAGAGTGATCGCAGATGCAATTTTTGGCCGGATAAGTGATTTCCACAGAAGCGGATAATAAACTGCAAATGCGGTACCGTAGATGCGAAAATGTCAGGGCAGAAGGTATAAATTGTGGCCTTCGTGAATTGAGCTATTTCACCATTTTGACTTAGGCTTTGGAGCTTTTTGGATGATTTGAAAGAGGGATTTCAAGGGAACTTTATTGAGTTAAGGAATTTGGACCTAAAACTCGTTCCCATGCTATTACTTCACGGATTAGAGCTAGAAATTATGGGAATTAAGGGTGAAAATTAGGGAAACTAGGGCTTGGAAACTTAGACCTTTAATTGAGGATTTGAAGGACCATTTGGGGTCGGATTTCAGAACTTTTGATATGTATGAACTCGTGGGGAGATAAGGAATCTATTGATGTAAAAATTATTGAATTCCGAGACGTGGGCCCGGGGGGTTGGGTTTTGGTAATTTTGGGATTTGTGTCATATTTTGATTATTTTCTCTTGGGCTTCATTTCCTTAGCATATTTTGACGTCCTCGTTCTGATTTTGGATAGATTCGACGCGAGTGGAAGTAGATTCGAGGGGCAAATGCGTCATAAGCTAGAGATTTGACCAGTTCGAGGTGAGTAATGATTGTAAATGATATTCTGAGGGGTTGAAATCCCGGATTGCACATCGTTGTGCTATATTGAAGTGACGCACACGCTTGATGACGAGCGTGGGGTTGTGCACAGGTGGGGATTGTGACTTTGTCCATCCCGAATGACTATTTTACCGCGTATTTGACTGAAACCTATTTGTTATCATCATGATTTGGACTGAATGCCATATTTGGGCCTTGTGCCAACTATTTGAACCATTCGGGGATTTTTACTGGTATTTTCCTCACTGTTTTGACTTTATACTTGAACTCAGTCATGTTATATTTCACTATTTTTGTACTCAGCCATGTTTACTCTGTTTTAAACACTTACATGATCTTTTAAATGATATTTTTGTGCTGAGAATCATGTTTTACTATTGCCCCAATTGTTTGTGAGGATTTTGACTGAGTAAGGCCGAGGGCCTATGTTGTGAGTAAACATTTGATACTGATTATGAGGCCGAGGGCCTGAATTATGTATGCCACGAGGTGGCTTGATTGATATGAGGCCGAAGGCCTAGTGATGATGCCACGAGGTGGCTTGATATTGTGCTTGGGCCGTAAGGGTCCCCTCCAGGAGTCTGCACACCCCCAGTGAGCGCGGGTACCTATTGTGATGTGAGATTGAGCTCAAGGGGCTGGTATTGTTCTATGTGATTGCCCGAGGGGCTGGTACTGTTCTGAGATGTTGCCCGAGGGGTAGATTTGTTGATATTGTCCCCGAGGGGCGAACCTTTATGTGTTTATTTTGATAATTGACTATCAATTACCTGCTTAATTGTTGAAAAAGGCTTTTCATGAAGTAAGTTTTGAGTTAAAGGATTTTACCTAGTTTTCACTGGTTTACTGTTTTAAATGGTTTTACTACTTCATTATAGCATGCTTTTTGTGCCTTACGTGATTTCCTACTTTCAGTCTTTATTTATGATTATTACTCACTGAGTTGGAGTACTCACTTTACTCCCTACACCCAGTGTGCAGATTCAGGCGTATCTGGTCCCGCTCCCAAGTGCTGATCATTTCCGGCTCAGGCGGATCTGAGGAGTCTCTAGGTAGCTGTTGGTGTTCGTAGCCCGGAGCTCTTCCCTATCTTAGTCCCTTATGTTCTTAGTTTTCTATATTAAACTATGTAGTTATATTTGGAGTATTCCATTTTGCTAGATGCTCATGACTAGTGACACCCTGGTATCGGGCTGTGTTGGGTTATTTTCTCGAATTATGCTATTATCTGTTAACTTTGGATTATTTTATCATGATTTAGATTTATTTTTTATGGTTTAACTATTAATAATTGGATATGGGAAGTGTCGGTTGGCCTTGTCTCCACGAGAGGCGCCATCACGACCGAGTCTGGGTTTGGGGTCGTGACAACCACACATTGGGTTGTTGTATTTATGCCACGGTAGAATGTTTGTTGGATCATGGCTTCGGTCATATCATTATTCGGACACTCTTTAACCATCGTCCGATACCTTTCCCAAATCTCATGAAGTGGTTCATTTGGATCTTGTTTAAAAGCAAGGATCTCATCTGTTAGCGTTGCCATATGTCCTGTAGAAAAGAACTTTGTAATGAACTTCTCGACCAACTCATCCCAAGTGGTGATGGAATGGTTGGGCAACCTTTCTAGCCAATCCAAAGCCTTTCCGCTTAGAGAAAATGGGAATATCCTTAACCTCAGTGCGTCCTCAGAAACGTTGGTTTACTTGCTCCCCCAACACGTGTCAACAAAACCCTTGAGATGCTTGTAAGCATTTTGGTGTGGAGCTCCAGTGAATCCCCTCCGTTCTAAGAGTGTAAGCATGACATTGGTTATTTGAAAGTTATCTGCCCTAATCCGGGGCGGGACTATTGCACTTGGATAGCCTTCGTTAGGCAACACCCGGTGTACTGCCCTTGCTGGAGGTGGGGGAGGGTTTGGAATATTATCATGAGGTGGTCCACCTCTCCTTTATGCTTGAGGTTCGGGTAGAATCACATCCACGTTATCATCATCTACCGCCTCCCCAATGGCAAGTTTTTGAGGAAATCATTGTTAAGAGGCATTTGGTACCTAAAATCAATTCACACACAAATTAGAAAAACGGAAGGAAAGAAAAACAAAACACGCAATACTCAAATATATAGCTAAAACCGCCTAACTCCCCGACAACGACGCCAAAAATTGATTGGGTCCAAGCCTGCACTACTATTGAGTAGCAAGGATGGTCGATGCAGTTTTACCCAACAAGGTCGTGATCGAATCCACATGGAGTTAATTTGTTTGAAGTTAGGTTTATATCCAAGTAGAGATGTGAGTTTTGCTCTTACGTACACTTCCACAAATGGTTGGTTTTATTTTCTACTGGTAATTCCATTCTATAGCATGCAATATTTGAAATTAAGTATAATGTTTTTGATGTAGATTTTTCAAAGGTTAAAAGGGACTAGGGTAGTAACTTCTACCTAGATGGATATATAACGGGTAGAAAGAATCTAGGACAATCATGTAATTAATTGGGGTTGTAATATAGCTATCATACTCGGGTACTCATTCTATACCTCTGGTAGTTTGAGTGATTTTTTCCAATTTGGTTTTCTCAAGTCCAACTGGGTATTCATGCAATACAAGTGATATTAGCTCACGTTGGGTATTACTATCTCTAGGTTTAACCCTTTAGTTGGGGCTATCAATTTCTTGAGTTCACCACAATTCCTTGTTAGTCTAGTTTCCTAGACTTAGTCCCTCTTTCTCAAGTAGAGACTAAGTCATAAATGCATAAATCAATGTTTGCAACCACTAATTCCATAGTTCTAGCAAGAACTAGACTAAATACTACTAACCCATACATATTCAAGCCGTAAAATTCAAGACCCATCAAATACCCACACTAGGGTTGGGTCACAACCCTAGCTATGAGTTTAGCTACTCATGAAAATAACAGAAATCAAAGATGAAATAAAGATAAAATCCATAGTACTAGATTAAAAGATGAAAAGCTAATGTTAAAAGTTGAATCTATTACAAAATTGCCCAAAATGGTATTTACAGTCATTTCACGTACTCGGCAAAAACAAAATATAACCTAAAAATGCGAAAAAGATCTATTTATACTAGGCTAAAATTTTCGGACAAAACAGCCCTTGCGGAGATTTCACAGTTGCGTAATTCTAACCGCGACTGCACACTTGCTATCGCGGCTGCATAATTTTGATCGGGGTTCGCGTTTCTTCACATCTGGTACTTGGACAACATAATTTTCACCGCGTCCGCGATAGAGCCTTCCGTGGTCGCGTAATATTGACGCGGATCGCTCTTAACATTTTTTCCTATTTAGTGAGCTCTTTGAACCTTATAAAATGCGGTCCGCGAAATTCCAATCGCGGCCGCAATGGTACTTTTGCGGCTGCCAATTTCTGATGCGGCCCGTATTGATGTCTTTGCCCAAAAACCACTTCTTTGATTCTCCATTTCGCAGTCCGCGAATTAATGACCGCTTCCGCGTTGACACATTCGTGGCCGCACTTTTTTGTCGCGATACACGTTCCATAGCTCATGGCCCAGTCTTGGTCTTTGTTCAAGTTTTGACTCCTTTATGTGTTGATTATGACTACTTTAGCTTATTGTGAATAATCCCTGCTAGCAAGCATATTACATTAGTTTTCGGGAATACCTTCACGCATTTTCGGCCAAAAATGCAAGTAAAAAAGAGCAAATAATAGGTTAAAATCCCCACTTATCAGTGGTCAAGGGGGATGTACAAAGAGAAGGAATAGATTATAGTGAGACCTTTTCACCAGTAGTGAAAATGACAACTATAAGGTGTTTACTCATGATTGCAGCCAAAAGAGACTGGCATGTGTCTCAATTGGATGTCAACAATGCATTCTTGTATGATGATCTTCTGGAGGAGGTGTACATCAGATTTCCATCAAGTTTAACACCTCCTAGTCCTAAGCATGTTTGTTTTCTAAGGAAATCACTATATGGATTGAAGCAAGCTTCTAGGCAATGGTATGCCAGGCTTGCAGGGGCTTTGACTTTTAAGGGGTATTCTTCATCATTAAATGATTACTCTTTGTCCTTTAAACGTATAAGAAACCTAATATCTATTCTAGCTGTGTATGTAGATGATATTCTACTTACTGGAGATGACTTGGAAGAAATTCAACATATCAAAGGTTTTCTAATTACTAAGTTCAAGGTAAAAAATCTAGGAAATATACATTATTTTCTAGGAACGGAAATTCTGTGAGAAAAAGAAGGTTTCATTGTAAGTCAAAGGAAATTTACCTTGGACATGCTGCAGGAGTTTGTCGTTTATCACTCAGCTCGAGTCACCTCTCCTCTTGATCTTTCCTCTAAGTTTCAAGCTGATGATGGGCATCATTTGCAAATTCCATAGTGTTTCGCCATCTAGTTGGGAAATTTAACTATCTGACTAATGCTCGCCCGGATCTCTCATTTGCAGTTCTTACTCTCAGCTAGTACATGTAGAGACCATGGCTTTCTCATTTCACTGCTGCATTGTGAGTGTTAAAATACTTGAGCTCAGATTCGGGACAGGGGATCCTTCTCTCAGCAGCACCATCATTTTCCTTGCTTGCATTTTGCGATGCAGATTGGGCCTCTTATAAGGAATCTAGAAGATCTATAAGTGGGTTTTTCATCACACTAGGAGGAGCACCTATTTCTTGGAATTCAAAGAAGCGAGTGTCAATTTCATTATCATCTGCAGAGGCAGAATACAGATATATGAGAAGAGTAACTACAGAACTTACTTGGCTTGTTCTATTTCTTGAAGAACTCTCTGCACCAGTAAACCTTCCTATTCCTCTTCATTATGACAGCAAAGTAGCCATTCACATCGCTCGTAACCCCGCCTTTCAGGAATGCACAAAACATGTGGAGATTGACTGTTATTTTGTGCGTCAACAGTTCCTTTTCGGCCTAATTACTCTATCTTTTGTTCCTTCTAAAAACCAATTGGCGGATCTTTTTACAAAGCCACTTTCAGGGGTTTCTCACTCAGAAATTTTGAGCAAATTGGGGGTCACAAGGTTACCCTCCAACTTGAGGGGGATGTTGGGAAGAAGAAACCCCATTCTAATTATAGGATTCATGAAGTTCTGCTCAAGATAAAGAAGAAGAATGAAAGAGTAAAGAAGAAGAAGAAGAAGAATTAGTCTTTGGCAGAAGGTACTAAGATGTTCGATACATCTGATGTTTGAACATCTTGTAAAGACTCACATTCATTGGGCTTATAGAAGTATTGGGCTTCTGCACTATTTTGGGCTCACTGAAATATTTCGTTCATTAGGGTGGCCTACTAGAAGAAGCTGAAGATAAGATTTAAGTCTTTATTTTACATACATTTTTTTATTCTTGTAAATAACATGTGAGTTTGTTATAGAGTAGCTAATAGAATAAAAGATAAGTGTATAGGTAGTTATATCTTAGATTCTTTTTACGATAAATATATACTAGACTGTATAGTGCCTAAGATCATTCATTTTTTGGAAATACAGAGAAAATATTTTCAGTCAAGATTTTTCCTTTCTCAAATTCATACAACTATCTTGCATAATACTAGATGCAACATTATATGCAAAGATATAAGCCACCACTATATCCAATCGATTCAAATTCGCCTCAATATCGATTGAATTTTTTCATAGTTCCTTATTTTCTTGAGTCTCAGGCTCAATGATTTCGTCATGAATCTCAAGATTGGTTAAATCATAGATTTGTTTATGAGATTCTTTTGTAGTGTCATCTTCATCATTTGTTTTACTTTTTCTAGGATTTCGATCCTTAGAACCCAATGGTCTGCCACGCTTTAGGCGTGCTTTTGACTAATTAGCTATGACACTAGAAGATTATCCAACAGGGACACATTAATACGGATTGGAACATTCTCTGTAGGGATATGTGATTTTTTATCCTTTTCAGATCCGTAAATGCATCTGGCATTTGATTTTTCTATTTCCTGCAAATAGATAATCTTTTACACCTTCTTTTCACAAATAGAGGCACGTGGATCAAGATGAAATAATGATGGATTTTTTCACAAAATTTTCCGTTTGGTTTCACCATTTGCTCCCCTAAATTTGGAATAAGTGTCTCATCAAATCGACAATCTGCAAATTGAGCAGTTAATAAATGTCTCATTAATGTTTCAATGTAGGGAATAATGGAGGGTGATTCAAACTAAACATATGGCTGTGCTACATGCACATATACTTCGCATCCAAAAATTCTTAAATGGGGTATATTAGGTTCATGACCCAAAATTAATTGTAACGGGCAATATTTATGATAATTTGTTGGTTTGAGACGAACTAGCATTGCTGCATGCAAAATGGCACGACCCCAAATAGAAGTGGGCAACCTTGTTTTCATGAGTAACGGTCTTGCTATCAATTGTAGACGTTTAATCAAATATTCTGCAAGGTCATTTTGAGTGTGAACATGAGCTACATGATGTTCCACTTTTATCCTAATTGATAAGCAATAATCATTAAATACTTGGGATAAAAACTCAGCATCATCATCAAATCGAATAGACTTAATTGGATTATCAGAGAATTTTGCCCATAATAGAATAATATGTGCCATTAATTTTGCAAATGCCAGGTTGCGAGATGACAATAGGCACATATGAGACCATCTAGAAGATGCATCTATTAAGATCGTAAAATATCTAAACGACCCACTAGGTGGGGAATATGTCCAAAGTACAAAAGTATTGGAATTAGTAACATTTTGGTTTGCGATAAAATGTGCATCAATTGCCCTAATTATTGTCCGATACAAGCCACAAGACAAAGATGAGATCTTCCCAATAACCTTTTTCTGGCCAGACCCATTCTTGGCAAAGATGAGATATTCAAGATTATTCTCATCTATTATCTTAATATGTTATCCATTTTGGCGGATATCTTTAAAAGTCAACAAGTTCCTCCTGGACTTGGAGGAGAATATTGCATTATATATGATAAGCATTGTTCCCCTAAGCAGAATATAATAGCTCTTCCATAGCCTTCAGTTAAATTACTACTACCAAAAATCGTAGTAACAACTGCCTTACACATAAATGAGAAAAATATTTCTTCTCTGCGAATATTGTATGTGTCGTACATGAATCAATTAAACAAATATTTTTTACAATTGAACTTTGATCCAAGTTTGCTTTGAGAGATATACATATTTGCTTTGTCTTCTCAAAGAGCTTTTTTTGAGACGGTAGAGTTTCGTGCTAATAACGTGAAATAAAACAATAAAAGATTACAGAGAAAAGAGAGAGATTTCTTTATTAATATTTTTGATCATTTACAATGGAATAAACCCTATCAATTTATTGGGAAAAAGTGACTTAGCCACAAAGTAACAAATGTCGCGCCCCCTTTTCCCTCCCTTTTTGACGGGGAGAGGTCCGGGTTTCGACATTCAAGGGGTGTAATGACTCATTTACTTTTGGAAATTGAGTATTAGAAAAGTTGCCACCTAACGGATTATGGTGCATTAGGGCACCTAGAGCGATTAACTCTTGGGTTAGTTTGCATTACCAGAGATTACGGTAAGGGCTCGAAGCAACCTCGAGGAGAAATGTTAGGCACCCCTCTTGGTCCACAACTATGGGTCCCGGCCGAAATTATATTCATAAATTAGTCCATTACAAGTAAACGGTTGAATAGGTTGCAAGTAAAGTATGTTAGAATAACTCAAGTAGTAAGATAAAGGTTTGAACAAGTTGTAAAACAAAGGTTTAAATAAAGAAAGGATTTGGTAAAGAGGGGTCCTAGGTTGGTTATCCTTTAGGATCACCCCACGCAATGTCCGGTAAATTCTCCTCAATGAGGGGCTACATGTGACATTAGCGCATAGTCATCATATCCCATGTATGCCCTTCCCATCCCCTTATTGGTTATGCAAAGCGAGTGTTTGGTCAACGATTCCTATTGCGTGCTGCTACCCGTCCCTTCTTAATGGTCCTAGAGGGAGTTAGGACCTCTACCTATAGGTGGTTCTAGACGTACCCTTAAGGTTTTAAAAGGCGAAATTTCTAAGGCAACAATCAAAAGCATTTAGGACTTTCACACATAATGGGAGCAATTAAGAGGCTCAGAGTTTCCTCCTCAAACAAACACATAAGCAGCATGACTCAAGCACAGTTAAGGTTTTTTATTAGTCAATGTCCTGAAGCAGGATATCTAAGTGAATATACAGAAATAGACAAACCCTTTTTTAGACTCAGAAGTTACACCCTAGTGGTTGCCTAGGGACTCTTTTTAAAAGAAAAGCCTGTTAGGATCAGAAAACATTAAGCAATAGAGACAGTTTCAGAGAATGCAGTTTTGAAAATGCCCTAAGGTCTTGCATACACGCGAAGCACTAATGTCTGTATTAATGCAGAAACAAAACAGGTTTTTGAAACAGACTCCTTTAATACCTCTAGACATGATATCGAATGAGATTGAAGCAGTTTGAAAGAACTTGTTTCAGAAAATGCTTAATACTTAATAAAAACCAGTTCAGAAATGAACTAGGCGTGATAAAGTTGATTATTTAGACTAAATTAGATTAACACACAGAATTGCGAGTAGAGCTCCCTATATGCATGATATCTAAGCATAACACTGATTTTAACGATTTGCATAAATACTCGTTGTAACTGAATTTGGATCAGGTCCTATAGGCATGTCATCTATTATTGAACTGATTTTAAGACACGATTGTTTGGAACCTATAAGCATGGTTTCTAAACATGACAGAATGTAAAACCTTATACACATGGTTTCTACTTGATGAGCAAACAAACTTAAAGTGAAATCCTATGGACATGATTTATATTAGACAAAGCAATCAGATTAAAGAGTAAAGTCCTATGAGCATGTTTTCTATTTAGTAGAGAAAACAGACTTTAAAGTTAGGTCCTAAGAGCAGGATTTCTACTCGTATTACCCCGTAAAGCATGCATATACCCACCCTTTTTACTAAATACCCCAATATCTGTTTACAAATTATTACAGACCAATAAATGAATTACATAAGTAGAAATAGAAAATCAAAAAGCTATTCTATAGGGAGCCTTCAATTAGGCCCAGATTTCCCAAAGCCTCCAATGGCCTCATATGCCTCAGTTCCATAGACAAATTAGAGTCTAGGTGCATCAAAGTTCCCTAAGGATCTAAAGGATCCCGGGAAATGCTTACATCTAGACTTAGCAACCAAGAATTGAACAAGTGCAGTGTGGAAAGGCCAGCCTCAGTATGCCAGATTTCATAGGGTTCTTAAAAGGATCCCAAGGCAGTACACATACTAGAGGGGGCAGAACTTATTGACTAAGAGTAGAGTGAAAAGTGACGAACCCAAGTTGAAAAGGTTTTAGTAAGAAATTGTATTTAACAAAAGTTTTTTTGAAAGTAAAGCAACAGAGATTGTTTGAAAAAGAGATTGGAGTAGTTAACAAAGTTCAAACACCTTAGGATAGGTTCATGCACAGCCAGGAGTCATGGCATCAAAACAGGTTTGGTCGTTACAAACAGGTGTACAAGGGGGGATTGGGAATACATAGGACACACATAGTTAAGCAAAGACCTAGGAATTAATAGTCATGCCCAGAAGTAGCTAACTAGACATAGTCACAGAATCAAACATAAAGAACATACTTACATGCAAGGGGATAGGGATTTTGGAGATCCATGGTGGTAAACATATAACAAGCAAGAGATGACTAGTGTAGACATGCAAAAACAAATAGAAGGGGAATCATACTGAACTCAAGGGGATGGAAAGACAAGATATCATGCTAATAATGTAGCTATCAACTACAAATTTCACAACAAAACCACAAATAGAAGCAAACTAGGAACAAAAAGAACTCAAACAACAAGAGAATCATATTGTGTTTGGAACTTTGAATTGAAACTAGAACATACCAGTGAAGAGGAGAGTAAGCAGAATGAACGAACAAGAGAGCACAAATGGTTAGCCTTGGCTTGCAGCCGGCTAACTTAGAACAATAGCAAGTAGCACAAGAAAGAGAGCATAGATTTTTTAAGTGTGAGAGATAGTTTTGAATTCCAGTGCTCGTGTCTTGTGCTAATGAAAGACTAGGTTATTTATAGTTTGAAAACTGGTAGTAAATAAGTAAGAATCATAGTAGCATAGTAATTGAGGAACTTAGAATTAGTCAGTCAGAAAATCAAGGTAAGTACTCCTTTAAGTTAAGGGAATTAATTCAAACGGCAAGAACCAGTAGCATATAAGGCAAGAAAATTAGTATATGACTGATAAGGAAAGTATCAAAGTTTAGTAAGCATAGGGTAGTCAATTAGGATTAAGTTTAGAAAACTCCAATTAAGGAAATGATTCAGTAAGAAGAAAGTACCACGACAAATAAGGTAGGGGGATCAGTCAATTTAAATAGACGAGGTAGAATTTTAGGGTTTTAAAAGAAAATCTTTCAATCAAACCGTCAAATAAGGAAATTAGAATCAATCAAGAGGGAGTTATGATTCTATACTTCAACATATAAATAGAGAAGAACAAACAGACGTAGCAAACATGCAAGGTCAGCAATAGCGACAGAAAGAGGCAAGTTTTGAACAATCAAGATGAATACAATCACATAGAGGTGATATAAGTAGGTTAAGGATTCAGTAAAACCTATTCGAAGCACGGTAACCACAGAAACTTAACAAGAATCGAGTAGTCATGCTAACACACAGAACCAAAACAAAGAAGATCTAAAACAAATTAGGGCTTTTAACATAGGCGAGTTGAAAAAGCATTAAGAACATAGAATCAGTCAAGATATGCAAGGATAGAAGTTTCAAAGATAAAGAATCAGTTTAAACAAAGTGTAGAAGAAGTTTTGAAAAACCCTAAATCGTAACAAATGGCCTAGATCTAAGAGATACAAACGAAAAATTAGGGTTTCAAAGGAAACCCAAGTAGAGATAGAAGAACCTGCTAAGAACTTCATAGATCATAACAAATATGGTGTGAATTTACCCAAAATCACACCGGGGAAGCCATGAACAGCAAAAACAGCAACCGTAGATACAAGTCGGCATGGACCAGGGCCTTTGAAGGTCTTAGAGATGATGACCACGGCGATGGAGAAACCATTAGAGGCTTGGGGTTGAAAGGTGGTCACCGAAGAAGACCGAAGAAGGAGGCAGCGGTTGAAGAGGGATTAGGGTTAGGTTTGAGAGAAGAGAGGAGATGAGAGCATCTGAAGGCGGCAAGGGTTTGGAAATGAGGTAGGGTTAGGTGGTCTTTTGAATTTAAAAAGGAAAGGGCTTATGTGGACCGTTGATCTTTGTTTGGTTCTTTCTACTCTAGTCATGCCAATGCCTTGCACTTAAATTAGTGTGGAAACTTTGGATCCGATGGTAGAAGCCGTTATGAAATAAAGTGATGGTCCTCCATCCTCTATATATGCTTCCAATGCAGTTCACATGTTTTCTTAGGCTTTGATGTGAAAGTCCTAACTCTTAACGATGAATTCAAAAGAAAAGACTGTTTTTTCGTAGTAATCAATTTCATTGCCTGCCTGTGACTCTTAATTCGTTGTAATTAATGCCTTCTCCTCCGTTTTTTCTGTTCTGTTAAAAACGAAGCAAAAGTATAAGAAAATTGGGGCTTTAGCATAAATCGACTAGGGTCCAAACAATCTTAACATGAATCAATCAGTAACACTTAAGAACAACGATTAAATACTCGAAAATCAGAAAAGCTTTGAGAAGGTGAGTTCAGTAAACCCAAGTTCTAGGGAAAAAACAGAGAATCAATTGAAAAACCATAAGACTTTCGTGAAAACATGTGAAATAGGTTCGATTCATCTCAGATCTGGACAGATCTGAGAAGGTCAAAGGATAAAATTTAGGGTTTTTATAAAGGCAACAAAGACGAGCATAGACTTAGGAAACCATGGATTTAAGACGAAAATGACAAAGATCTCACTCAAGGTCAAGCCAAATAGCCTGAAACAGGCAAGAAAACCCAAAGGTGTAAAGAAGACTTGCCCTGGTTCCTTGAGAATCTCCTCAAGGATCTAGGAGATGGAGATACCATAGCAAGTAGGAGGCCAATATAGGCCTGAGACGACAGAGAAACATCGTAAAACGGAGGGCTAAGCCGGTGCCGACGCCTGAAGATTTGGATTTAGGTAGAGAGCGTTTGAGAGAGGAGGGAACGGGTGACGGCGGGGTGTGGTGGGGAAATGTTTTAGGTTAAAAATGGTAAGAACCAATATGGGTCGTTGATCTCTGAGATCAACGGCCAAGATTAGAAGGGGTGTGGGTTGGGTTTAATTGCCTTTGGGCCAGGGTGAATTGGGTTAGGGATTTCGGCTGGTTTTTTGGGTCCGAAAATTAGTATTTTCTAGGGGTTAGATTTTAAATACCTAATTAATTTAATAACAAAATTTTATAAAATAATTTATAAATGATACAAATGTGATTTGTGCATGAAAATGCTTTAAAATACATACTTAATATTGTAAAAATATGAAAAGTTATTTTTTGTATAGATGATATAATTGTGCATATATATAGGCTATTGTTGCAAAAATATGCAATTCTAGCCTAAAAATATAAATGTGATGGTAAAAAAGGCAATTAAAATATCTAAATATTATATGGGCATAATGATGAATTTAGATGATTAGATCATCATAAAAATAATATGAGGAATAATTACTGTATATTTGTATAAATAAAAATACAGAAATAAATTGATTTAAAGCCTTTAAAATTATAGAATAATTATAAAAATACTTGTGCATGTTTGCAAATACATGTACAATATTTTGAAAGTATTTATGTATATTTAAAAATATATGAAGGAAAAATTGGGTATCAACATTAGCGAACATGCATCTTCACATCTGTTGAAACTTCAATTTGCTGGCTATAAACTCAGAAGCTTGGCCTAATTTTTCACACACTGAAAACACCAAAAATCCGCAAACTATCCCTTTGTTATGAATAGAATTGTACTTAGAGTGAATGTCTATCTTTAAGAGAATTTTTAGAATTTGTTGTTGATACCCAATTTTCCCTATATATTTTTAAATATACATAAATACCTTCAATAAGCATATATATGCATATATAAGCATGCACAAGATTTTTATAATTTTTTCATAATTTTAAGGATTTAAATAGATTTATTTTCTCCCCTTTTATTCATAAAATACCCAATAATTAATTCCCAAATTGTTTTTATGATGATTTATTCATTTAATATATATACTTATGCCAAAATGTGGTTGATATATTTTTATGCATTTTTTATAATTGCATTTGGTATTTTTCAAGCTAAATTGCATATAATTGCAATATTAGTCATTTTTAATGTATAATTATATTTTATATGCGTAAAATTGATCCCTATATTTTTAAAATGATAATTACATATTTTAAATCATTTTGGTATAGAAAATTATTTTCAGAAATTATTTATTATTTATTATAAATTAAACAGGGAAAGTTGGCTATTTAAATTATAGCCAGATTTGGCTTTCAATTGTAGCCCAAACTAAACCCACTCCCCAGCCCAATTTCCTACCCAATTAACCCGACCTAAATCTTATAAACACCTACCCAAACTCGGAACCCATTTACCCGGTCAAATCCTGATCGTTGATCTCCTAGATCAACGGTCCCCATGAGCCCTTTCCTTTCTTAATTCAAAAGACCACCTAACCCTACCTCATTTCCAAACCCCCGCCGCCTTCATATGCTCTAATCTCCTCTCTTATCTCAAACCTAACCGTAATCCCTCTTCAACCGCCGCCTCCTTCTCCGGTCTTCTCCGGTGACCACCTTTCAACCCCAAGCCTCCAATGGTTCCTCCATCGCCTTCTCATGGCTTCTCCGGTGTGATTTTGGGTAAAGTCACACCATATTTGTTACGATCTATGAAGTCCTAAGCAGGTTCTTCTATCTCTACTTGGGTTTCCTTTGAAACCCTAATTTTTTGTTTGTATCTCTTAGATCTAGGCCATTTTTAAACGACTCAAGCCTGTTCCTTTTATGTTCTACACAGCTCTCAAACCTCTTTTGAAAAATCATCAACTTTAAGCTATTTTACTTTCTTTTAAAAATTCGAGTTTTTCGTAACTTCTTCTACACTTTGTTTAAACTGATTCTTTATGTTTGAAAATTCTATCCTTGCATATCTTGAATGGTTCTATGTTCTTACTGCTTTTTCAACTCGCCTATGTTAAAAGCCCTAATTGTTTTAGATCTTCTTTGTTTTGGTTATGTGTGTTAGCATGGCTACTCGATTCTTGTTAAGTTTCTGTGATAACCGTGCTTCGAATAGGTTTTACTAAGTCCTTAGCCTACTTATATCACCTCTATGTGATTGTATTCATCTTGATTGTTCAAGACTTGCCTCTTTCTGTCGATATTGCTGACCTTGCTTGGTTGCTATGTTTGTTTGTTCTTCTCTATTTATATGTTGAAGTATAGAATCATAACTCCCTCTTGATTGATTCTGATTTCCTTATTTGATGGTTTGATTGAAAGATTTTCTTTTAAAACCCTAAAATTCTACCTCGTCTGTTTAAATTGACTAATCCCCCAACCTTATTTGATGCGATACTTTATTCTTACTAAATCATTTCCTTAATTGGAGTTTTTTGAACTTAGTCCTAATTGGCTACCCTATGCTTACTGAACTTTTATTCTTTCCTTATCAGTCATATACTAATTTTCTTGTCTTATATGCTGCTGGTTCTTGCCGTTTGAATTAATTCCCTTAACTTAAGGGAGTACTTACCTTGATTTTCTGACTGACTGATTCTGAGTTCCTCAATTACTATGCTACTATGATTCTTACCTTACTACCTGTTTTCAAACTATAAGTACTCTAGTCTTTCATTAGCACAAGACACGAACATTGGGGTTCAAAACTATCTCTTATACTTAAAAAATCTCTTCTCTCTTTCTTGTGCTACTTGCTACTGTTCTAAGTTAGCCAGCTGCAAGCCAAGGCTAACTATTTGTGCTCTCTTGTTCTTTCATTCTGCTTACTCTCCTCTTCACTGGTATGTTCTAGTTTCAATTCAAAGTTCCAACAATATGATTCTCTTGTTGCTTTAGTTCTTTTTGTTCCTAGTTTGCTTCTATTTGTGGTTTTGTTATGAAATTTGTAGTTGATAGCTACATTATTAGCATGATATCTTGTTTTCCCCTTCCCTTGAGTTCAGTATGTTTCCCCTTCTATTTGTTTTTGCATGTCTACACTAGTCATCTCTTGCTTGTTATATGTTTACCACCATGGATCTCCCAAATCCCTATCCCCTTGCATGTAAGTATGTTCTTTATGTCTGATTCTGTGACTATGTCTAGTTAGCTACTTCTGGGCATGACTATTAATTCCCAGGTCTTTGCTTAACTATGTGTGTCCTATGTATTCCCAAACCCCCTTGTACCCCTGTTTGTGACGACCAAACCTGCTTTGATGCCATGACTCTTGGCTATGTATGAACCTATCCTAATGTGTTTGAACTTTGTTAACTACTCCAATCTTTTTTTCAAACAATCTCTGTTGCTTTACTTTCAAAAAGACTTTTGTTAAATACAATTTCTTACTAAAACCTTTTCTACTTGTGTCCGTCACTTTTCACTCTACTCTTAGTCAATAAGCTCTGCCCCCTCTAGTATGTGTACTGCCTTGGGATCCTTTTGAGAACCCTCTGAACTTTGGCATACTGAGGCTGGCCTTTCTACACTACACTTGTTCAATTCTTGGTTGCTAAGTCTAGGTGTAAGCACTGCCCAAAATCCTTGAGATCGTTAGGGAACTTTGATGCACCTAGACTCTTATTTGTCTATGGAACTGAGGCGTATGAGGCCATTGGAGGCTTTGGGAAATCTGGGCCTAATTGAAGGCTCCCTATAGAATAGCTTCTTGATTTTCTATTTCTACTTATGTAATTCATTCATTGGCCTTTAATAATTTGTAAACAGATATTAGGGTATTTAGTAAAAAAGGGTGGGTATATGCATGTTTTACGGGGTAATACGGGTAGAAATCCTGCTCCTAGGACATTACTTTTAAAGTCTGTTTTCTCTACTAAATAGAAAACATGCTCATAGGACTTTACTCTTTAATCTGATTGCTATGCCAAATAGAAATCATGTTCATAGGATTTCACTTTAAGTTTGTTTGCTCATCAAGTAGAAACCATGTCTATAAGGTTTTACATTTTGTCATGTTTAGAAACCATACTTATAGGTTCCAAACAATCGTGTCTTAAAATCAGTTCAATAATAAATGTCATGCCTATAGGACCTGATCCAAATTTAATTACAATGAGTATTTATGCAAATCATTAAAATCAGTGTTACGCTTAGATATCATGCCTATAGGGAGCTCTATTCGCAATTTTGTCTGTTAATCTAATTTAGTCTAAATAATCAACTTGATCACGCCTAGTTCATTTCTGAATTGGTTTTTATTAAGTATTAAGCATTTTCTGAAACAAGTTCTTTCAAACTGCTTCAATCTCATTAGATATCATGTCTAGAGGTACTAAAGGAGTCTATTTGAAAAACCTGTTTTGTTTCTGCATTAATACAGACATCAGTGCTTTGCATGTAGGCAAGCCCTTAGGGCATTTTCAAAACTGCATTCTCTGAAACTGTCTCTATTGCTTAATGTTTTCTGGTCCTAACAGGCTTTCCTTTTAAAAAGAGTCCCTAGGCAACCACTAAGGTGTAATTTCTAAGTCTAAAAAAGGATTTGTCTATTTCTGCATATTCCCTTAGATATCCTGCTTTAAAACATTGACTAATAAAAGACCTTAACTGTGCTTGAGTCATGCTGCTTATGTGTTTGTTTGAGGAGGAAACTCTGAGCCTCTTAATTGCTCCCATTATGTGTGAAAGTCGTAAATGATTTTGACTGTCACCTTAGAATTTTTGCCTTTTAAAATCTTAGGGGTACGTCTAGAACCACCTATAGGTAGAGGTCCTAACTCCCTCCAGGACCATTAAAAAGGGACAGGTAGCAGCACGCAATAGGAATCGTTGACCAAACACTCGTTTTGTTTGACCAATAAGGGGATGGGAAGGGTAGACATGGGATATGATGACTACGCGCTAATGTCACGTTTAGCCCCTCATTGAGGAGTGTTTACCGGACATTGCGCGGGGTGATCATATAGGATAACCAACCTAGGACCCCTCTTTACCAAATCCTTTTTTATTTAAACCTTTGTTTTACAATTTGGTCAAACCTTTATCTTACTACTTGAGTTATTCTAACGTACTTTACTTGCAACCTATTCAACTATTTACTTGTAATGGACTAATTTATAAATATAAGTTCCGTCGGGACCCAAAGTTGTGGACCAAGAGGGGTTTCTAACACCTTCCTCTCGAGGTTACTTCGAGCCCTTACCCTAATCTCTGGTAATGCAAACCAACCCAAGAGTTAATCGCTCTAACGCACCATAATCCGTTAGGTGACGACTCTTCAAATACCCAATTCCCAAAAGGAAATGAGTCATTACACCACATGAATGTCGAAACCCGGACCTCTCGCCGTCAAAAAGGGAGGGAAAAGGGGGCGCGACAACATGGCAACTCCGCTATGGATTTTTTAAGCTCGTACCATAACGAACTTGTCTTTTACAAATTAGTCCAAGCATGTTTTATCCCATTCCCTTCTTCCTTATTTGAATTTAACCGTCTATTTTCAAGCATTTATGATTTCTTTATGGCCCTGAAATTGACTTGTCTCTTTGTTTTCTTTTCCTGTAACTATCTTTTAATTATTTAAATGATGTATTTACTTTTCCTACGTGAAAATACTTGACTACATGTTATTTAATTGCTGCATAAATCATGCTCCACATCATATTCCACTCGTGCTTCTCAAATCCTATAACAACGCTTTAATGAGTGGTTGCGCTCTTCCAATTTACTACCCTTAAATTCTAAAAGGCTTATTTGCAGTAAAACCAGTCGATCAACGGTGCAGTCGACGGTTCCGTGCCTTCCCCCTCAAGTTGTCCGCTTGAGGTATTAGTCTAAAACCCCATAGAAACCTTACTCTGTTTAAATTGTGCATGTATCATGGTCAAACCTAATGGGATCAGTTATGTTGTCCACATAATGATCCTTTAAGATAAGCCTTATCCAAAGTCCATCGGGTTTCCCATAATCCCAACGGGCGCAACCACGTTTTGTGCATTAATTTGGAGAACTAAATGCCGATATATTAATCATAAATGTATAAGTAGTCGAGTTCGGTGGGGGTAAGGTCTAACCCTTTTGTTTTGCAGAAAATGAGGCACGAGGTCTCCAGATTCGGTATAGTTAGCAACATCCCTCCATTGCTGCTAGATTGGTCGGAGGACCTTTCCTCAAGTGACAAGAAGCATGTGAAAAAGTATCTGGGTAACTTGACTTCCTTGCTAGATATTGAACCAAACAACAAATTGATCGAGGCTGCCACCTTATTCTGGGATAGTGAAAGAGTTGTGTTCCGTTTCGATGACATAGAGATGACACAGCTTCTAGAGGAAATAGGAGGACTTGCAGGGATGACTTGGGACAGTCCTGGGCTCTTGGTGCCAGAAAATGGTACGGGCAGGGGATTTTTGAAGATGATGGGCTGAAAAAGAATGCCGACCTAGTGTGCTTGAAGGACTCATACATACCTTTCGAATATCTGTATGAGAGGTATGGCCATAGCAAGTCTTTCTGCACTTACCATGATGAGATCGCCCTCACTTCACTGGGTCACATCCACCGTAGAGTGTTCGTGTTCAGTGTGTGCTTTCTAGGACTGATAGTGTTCCCAATGAAAAAGGGAAGATTCCACACTAGGTTGGCCATGGTCACCAAGACTCTGATGGAAGAGATTAATGGACAGACATATACCATAGTCCCCACGATCATAGTCGACATCTACAGGGCCCTGGAGCGCTGTCAAAGAGGGGTCAAGCATTTCATGGGTTGTAATTTATTGATGCAGTTATAGTTGTTGGAGCATCTCCAAAAGGGTCGCTATCGTCAAGAATTTTCGTGAAGGACTTAGAACGACCACATTGCCTTCCATCACCCTAAGCAGATGACCTACATTCCAGACAGATTTGCTCAGCCGAAAAGTGCCAGCGAATGGGTAGAGTTCTTCGATAATCTGACCGAGGGGTAGGTGCAGTGGATGGTTGAATGGTTCCTAACAAACGAGTTTATTATCAGATCCAGGGATGCTCTACACTTGGTGTTGATCGGGTTGAGAGGGATATATCCATATGTCCCTATGCGAGTTATGAGGCAAGCAGGCAGAAGACAGGTTGTACCAAAGGTTGTCAAGATGAGTCATTTCAGGGCAGATTTCCAACACGACGACGTACCTTACAAGTGCCAATCTCAGCACATGTGGAACTGCAAAATCATTGTGGATAAAAGCATTGTTGAGCCAGACAGATATCACGCAGGGTGCGAGCCTTTCTACCTGGCATGGTTGGAGGACAATCTAAAAGGAACGATGACACCGGGGACTGGTCGAGGAATAGAATCATATACGAGGAAGCTAAAGCCCAAGTCAAATACAACAGGTTGCGCAAGAGGGTCCACGACTCTAAGAATGAGCATCGGGAAATACATGAGAGGAACGTGAGGTTGATTGAGGAATGGAAAGAGATGGCGGTAACTTCCAACAGGAAACTGGAATATCTGGAGCGAGGAATAGTGGAGCTGGAGGGCAAAGTCATAAAGATGATTGAAAACTGCCAGAATGATGAGGGAACTGAGGGAGGACGTCTGGCCTGAGCCTACTTGCTGCTGGGACTGCGTGAGCTGGGAGATCTATTTCATGGAGTCCAGAAGATCAAATCTGGGGAAGGTCCTTCTTGGACCAAATGGATTAGATTTACTTGCTTTTCTTAAAATGTAATAAGACCGAGTGCCAGTAGTAACTTGTTTTATTATTATGTTAGTGTCATTTTGGATTCGTCTACTTTTATATTATGAAATGAAGCATTTATGGGCATTTGAAGTTCTCCAAATTTATTTGTCTCTAGGTCCACCTCGGGCACAACGAGGCTCCCAAATTAGGATACGAGTTTACATTTCGCAATATGTGTTTAAATACTGCAAACATTTCAGAATCCTCACTAACTTGTTACCTTTTTTGTTTTGCTTATTTTTATTATTATTCCTATACCCTTAGGTTGGTTCATCCATACTGGCCTCATCAGCATATCATACCAGATCTAGAGGCCCTCCACCTCCTCCTCCTCCAAGCAACACAAAAGGCAAAGGAAATCAAAGATGGACGACATAAGTGGAATACGAAAGGAAAACGTTGAGAACGAAGAGACTTCCAACAGCTGCAGTACTCTAGCCCCGAATGACCTAGTTTTAAGATTGGAACAAAAGATACTAGAACTGTAGGAACAACTTGAACAGGTCCGCAATTTGGGAAACTTGTCACTCACCCTCAATGTCCCTGATATCCACCAACAGAACGTAAAGAACCCAACACCTCCTCAGAACACACAAAACCAGCAATCACAAAATCCTACCGCACCAAATCAATATGCAACTCCACCACAAATATCAATCCATTGCCAATACCAACTCCACCACATCATCATCATCAACCAATTCCGTACCCACCAACCACCACTTACCATACTCCCCAAAATACACCACCACTCATTCCCAATCCACAAAACTCCACCAACAACAATCACTATACCCAAGTCCCTAGCACCCATCAGAGCAACCCCATATACGTGGAAACTATACCACATTTTACCTAACCATTCTCTTGTGCACCGGTGCCCTCTGAAAAGGACCTGCTCATTAAGAACATAGCCGAAGAACTCAAAAAGTTAACAAGCCGAGTTCAAGGTGTTGAAGACGATAAAGGAATAGAAGGTTTGAACTACAAAGATCTATGCATATAGCCCGATGTGGAATTGCCAGAGGGGTACAAACCTCCCAAGTTCGAAATGTTCGATGGTACAGGTGATCCCAGAGTTCATCTAAGGACCTACTATGACAAGCTTGTCAGGGTTGGAACATATGAAAATATTCGAATGAAGCTCTTTATGAAGAGCCTTACTGGGGATGCTTTGTCTTGGTATATCAGCCAGAATCCCAAGAAATGGTCAAATTGGGTGAGCATGGCATCGGATTTCATGGAGCGGTTCAGGTCCAACATAGAGAATGCACCCGATATCTTTTACATTCAGAATCTCAAGAAGAAACCCACTGAAACTTTCCTCTAGTATTCTACTCGTTGGAGGTCAGAAGCAGCCAAGGTAAGGCCCTCTGTAGATGAAGAGCAGAAGAATAAATTCTTCATCAGGGCATAGGATCCGCAATATTATAAGAGGTTGACGGTTATCGAAAATCACAAATTCTCTGATATCATCAAGCTCGCGGAAAGGATCAAGGAAGGAATCAAGAGCGGGATGGTAACGAATTTCAAGGCACTACAAGCCACGAATAAGGAACTCCAATCAGGCGACATATCGAAGAAGAGAGATGTTGGGGTAGTAATGGTGGCCCAGGGCCCAAAAACTCCACTGACATACCAGACACCTCCACCCAGCTACCAGACACCTCCACCCACCTACCAGACACCTCCACCCATATACCAAGCATCACCACTTACATATCAACCTTCATCTCCCAGATATTCCCAACCAGCCACTGTCCATCACACCTATAATTCCCAATTATCCCATTTCCAATCACCACCAACTCACCAAAATTATCCAAGACCAAGACGCAACTTCTACCGCAAGCCACCTAAACAATACACTGCCATTGCTGAGCCCATCGACCAATTGTATGAAAGGTTAAAGGCCGCAGGTTACGTCACTCATGTTCCTGCTGCGACACTAGAAAATCCATCCCAATGGGTCAATCCAAACAAAACCTATGCATACCACTCTAGTATGAAAGGGCACACCACTGCTGAGTGCCAAACATTGAAGGACAAGATCCAGACACTCATTGACAACAAGGTCATACAAGCAAAGGAAGCCGCACCTAATGTCTGCAACAATCCCCTCCCAATCACAGAGGTGATGACGTACATGTTATAGAAACAAATGAGGAATGGGACCCTGAGGGGTCAATCGGGCTTATCCGGGAAGGCGATGACTTTAAGGTTGCAGTCATACTTACTCCTATCGTAGTTCAGACTCAGGCACCTATTGATGTTGAGGTAACTGTATTAGTTCCATTCGAGGTAGAAGTAGCTCCGCCCGCAGCCACCTCCTCTCCATTTGAAGTAGAAGTGGTCACACCTTTTACTGTGATGGTGTCAACCACACCCCCATTAAACTCAAAGTCAATACCCTAGGATTATGTTGTCGAGGCTTGGCGAAAAGGGAAGACTAAGATAGAGGAATCTGACACCGCACAAGGAATGACTAAAACTGGAAGAGTCTACTCACCTGACACCTGGGAGGTTGAAGTAAGGATGCCACTGCTAGACAGCCTGTCATTGAGACCGAGCCGAATGACCTATGGAGGAAAGTACAGGCGAAAGAGTATTCTATTATTGACCATCTGAACAAAGTCCCTGCTCAGATATCTATCTTGTTACTATTACAGAATTCGGAGGCATACAAGAATGCCCTTATGAAAGTACTGAGTGAGACTTATGTACCCAATAATATCACTAGCGGAGAAATGGCCAACATGGCCGGTCAGGTGCTGGAGAGCCATAAGATTATCTTCCATAAAGATGAGCTGCCTCCCGAAGGTCTGAATCACAATCGAGCATTGCATATTACGGTACAATTTGAAGACAAGTTCATTGCCAGGGTCCTGGTTGATAGAGGTTCGAGTCTAAACATTTGGACGTTGGACTCCCTAAAAAGGTTGGACAAAGGTTTCCATGAAATACGTATAGGCAGCATGAATGTGAAGGCTTTTGATGGGTCCTAGAGGGCTACAATCGGGAAAATCAACCTTTGCTTGAATATGGGATCAACTTGGTTCGACGTTGAATTCCAAGTGCTTGACATACTAGCCTTATATAATCTTTTGTTAGGCCGCCCATAGATCCAGCTCGTGCCCTCTACACTACATCAAGCCGTAAAATTCGAATGGAACCATCAGGAGGTAATCATTCATGGAGATAGGAGTAACCCCATCTACACTAGTCAAACCATCCCGGCCATTGGTCATAGAAGGAGGCTAGGAGGGGAAACATATCATCACATTGAATGGGTCAATGCCGTTGAGAAGGATAAGTGGTGGAGTAACAAAATAGAAAACATACTAGCATGGTCTGGATATGAACCCGGCAAAGGGTTGGAAAAGAACCTCCAGGGTATCACCAAGCCGATATGGCTGAAAAATCATGGTACCGCCTTTGGACTCGGATACCAGTATACATGGCAAGAGTACAAGGAGTGGTCGTCTTCATGGTGTGGACCATACTACCCTCTTGAGCAACCGTTACCCTATTTGGAACAAGCTTTCCATTAGACTGACACGATATAGGGAACTACAGAAGAAGAAGCACTAGTTGGGCTGAAGGATCTATTCTTGAAAGACAAGGACATGGATTGTTGTGCCATATTTGAGGAGGAGGAGGAGGAAGAGTAAAAAGGCCTCACCATTCAGACTGCAACTAAGGGAGCTATTCTCAGAAACTGGACCGACATATCATCCCGAGCCCGCCGAGTCCCTAGGTAGCTTGGCAGAATTTATAGCTGTTCTAGGCATTTAAAATTTCCAGCAATTTTGTTCTAAGATTTCTTTGTTTCAAAATGAATGCTTGATCCACCGAGCCAAGCTTTGTTTGAACAATTTTCTCAGTTTTAATCAAATGCATTTATCCTTTATCATTATTCATTACTATTTTATACTTTTCCATTCTACAGTGTTATTATTACTTTTTCTGATAAACCAGTGGTTGTGACATGTAATGAGGCAACGCAACATGAGAATAGTGACTCAGAGGAAGAAGATGAGATACCCGAGGAAATTGTCAGAGAAGTTGAGAATTTTGAGAACAAGCCTAAATCCAACTTGGACGAAATAGAAATAGTAAATTTGGGAGACGCCGAGACTGTCAAAGAGACACATATCAACATTCACTTGTTGTCAACAGAGAAGGAAGAATATATCCATTTTCTAAAGGAATATGAGGATATCTTTGCGTGGTCGTATAATGATATGACCGGTTTGAGCACATCTATAGTAGCTCACAAGTTGCCTACCAATCCCATGTGTCCGTCAGTCAAGCAAAAACTCAGAAAATTCAAACCAGACATGAGTTTGAAAATCAAGGAGGAAGTTACCAAGCAGATCAAAGCCAAGGTTCTCAGGGTGGTTGAGTACCCAACATGGTTAGCTAACATTGTGCCAGTTCCGAAGAAAGACGGAAGGTCAGGGTATGTGTTGATTATCGGTATTTTAACAGAGCAAGTCCCAAGGATGATTTTCCACTACCAAATATACACATCCTGATCGATAACTGTGCCAAATATGAACTTCAATCCTTTGTAGATTGCTTTGCAGGTTATCACCATATTTGGATGGATGAAGAAGATTCCAAGAAGACAACTTTTATTATGCCTTGGGGTGTATACTGTTACAAGATGATGTCATTCAGTCTGAAAAATGTTGGGGCCACTTACATGAGAGCTATGACAACCATTTTCCATGATATGATATAGAAAGAAATAGAGGTGTATGTGGACGACGTCATTATCAAATCCAAGAGGGACGCAGATCACATAGTAGACTTGAGGAAATTCTTCGATAGGCTCAGGAGGTACAATTTGAAGTTGAACCCCGCAAAGTGTGCATTCAGGGTTCCCGCAGGAAAGTTATTGGGATTCATTGTTAGTCGCCGAGGGATCGAGCTAGATCTGACTAAAGTCAAAATTATTCAAGAGTTACCACCACCTAAAAGCAAAAAGGACGTGATGAGCTTCCTGGGACGGCTCAACTACATCAGTCGATTCATAGCACAGTCCACAGTAATATGTGAACCCATCTTCAAGATACTAAGGAAAAATGCCGAGACAAGTTGGACCGAGGATTGTCAGAAAGCTTTTGACAAGATCAAGGAGTACCTGTCCACACCACCGATTCTGGTCCCGCCATAACCAGGATGACCTTTGCTACTTTATTTATATATATTAGATGGAGCCTTCAGATGTGTTTTTGGACAACATAACGAGACAAGAAGAAAGGAGTAGGCCATATATTATTTGAGCAAGAAGTTCACACCCTATGAAGCACAGTATTCTCTACTTGAACGCACTTGTTGTACTTTGACCTGGACAGCACAAAAATTGAGGCATTATTTCTGTGCCTACACTATATACCTCATATCTAAGATGGATCCTCTGAAGTACATATTTCAGAAGCCCATGACTACTGGGAAGTTGGCTAAATGGAAGATACTACTAAGTGAGTTCGACATCGTCTATGTAACTCAAAAGGCAGTCAAGGGACAAGCATTGGCCGATCACCTCGCTGAAAATCATATGGGAGGAGAATACGAACCCTTGAAAACATATTTTCCTGATGAAGAAGTATCATTCGTAGGAGAAGACATTACTGAAGCATATGACGGTTGGAGGATGTTCTTTGACAGAGCCGCAAATTTCAAAGAAGTAGACATTGGAGCAGTTTTGGTATCAGAAACGGGTCAGCATTATCCCGTATCTGCTAAACTCATATTTCCCTGCATCAACAATATGGAAGAGTACGAAGCCTACATACTAGGGCTCAACATGGCAGTCGACATGAACATTCAAGAATTGCTGGTGATCGGTGACTCAGATTTGCTTGTGCACCAGGTACAAGGAGAGTGGGCCACCAAGAATTCCAAGATATTGCCATATTTGCACCATGTGCAAAAATTGAGAAAGAGGTTCACAAATATAGAATTCCGACATGTGCCCAAAATTCAGAATGAGTTTGCCGACGCATTAGCCACTTTGTTATCAATGATGTAGCATCTAGATAAGAACTATATTGATCCCATTTTGGTGAGCATCCATAATCAGCCATCATATTGTGCTCATGTCGAGGAAGAAACAGATTGAAAGCCTTGGTTCCATGACATCAAGAAGTACTTATCAAAAGGACAATACCCAGAGCATGCAAATCACATTCAGAAACGCACACTCCGGAGATTGTCAAATCTCTTCTTCCACGACAGAGGAAACTTGTAAAGAAGAACTCCGGATTTGGTTTTACTAAGGTGTGTCAATGCAAAGGAAGCTTCTAAGCTACTTGAGGATGTGCATGCTGGTACTTGTGGTTCGCACATGAACAATTTCATCTTGGCCAAGAAAATACTCAGAGCAGGTTACTTTTGCATGACCATTGAGACGGATTATGTTCAGTATGTCCACAAATGCTTGCAATGTCAAGTGCATCCCGACATGATAAAAGTGCCACCAAATGAGCTCAATACAACAAGCTCACCTTGGCCATTCGCCGCCTGGGAATGGATGTTATCAGTTCGATTGAGCCTACTGCTTTGAACAGACACCGGTTTATTCTGGTAGCCATTGATTACTTCACAAAATGGGTAGAAGCTGCATCTTACAAAGCTGTAACCAAGAAAGTCATCACAGATTTTGTCAAGGATCATATTGTCTACCGATTCGGAGTTCCTGAGTCCATTATTACTGACAACGCTGTCAACCTCAACAGTGATCTGATGAAAGCTATATGTGAAACTTTAAAAATCAAGCACAAGAATTCCACCGCCTACAGACCTTAGATGAATGGAGCCGTAGAAGCCGCCAACAAAAACATTAAGAAGATACTAAGGAAAATGGTAGAGAATCACAAGTAGTGGCATGAGAAGTTACCCTTTGTTCTATTAGGGTACCACACCATAGTTTGTACGTCAACCGGGGCAACCCCCTACATGTTGGTTTATGGTACCGAGGCTGTCATCCCAGCCGAGGTAGAGATTCCTTCTTAAAGAGTCATACAAGAAGCTGAACTCAGCGATGTAGAATGGATAAGGAGCCGCTATGAACAATTGGCCCTTATCGATGGAAAGAGGATGAACGCAGTATGCCACGACCAACTCTATCAGAACAAAATGTCTAGAGCTTTCAACAAAAGAGTCAAACCAAGACAATTCACACCAGGGTAGTTGGTATTGAAGAAAATCATCCCGCATCAAGATAAGGCCAAAAGGAAACTCTCTCCCAACTAGCAAGGTCCGTACATGGTTCACAGGGTCCTGATAGGAGGAGCACTCATACTTGCAGAAATGGATGGAGAAATCTGGCCAAAACCAATCAATTCAAACACACTTAAGAGGTACTATGCCTAGATTATTTCACATTTCTTTTCCGATGTAATTGAACTACGCTTGACCTGATTCCTGTTTAAGAGGGGATACGTAGACAACCTTATGGGTTCAGTCATATCATAATAAAATATTCATTTCCCCCAAAATCAGAAACTGGGGAAGAATTTTGAGGAGGGTCCTAAAAATTCCGGAGTAAGTCCAGCCAGCACCATCACATGCTAGGAAGTCGGTAATCAGTCAAGAACTGGGGAAGAACTTTGATAAGGATTCTCAAAATTCCGAAGAAGATTCAATAGGGTCCGTCATTCGCAAACAGTTAAAAATCATCTACCAAACTGGGGCAGAATTTTGAGGAAAGCCCTCAAAATTCCAACATAAGAGAGCAGCAATGCCTTTGAAATGTTTCACAGTCGCTAGTTCATCAAAAATTACTTGATATATCAATACGCTTCCAAAACGATTCTATTTTATCGATGAATGCATATTTTTTGAAAATTATATCTTTTCCTAATGGTCAGGTGTTTCCTAGGGGAACTCAAAGGGGGCTTCCAGAGCGAAGCAGAGCAAGGCCGGCAGACGAAGCAAGAACCAACCTCCCCTCATAAACTTATGATTTTTCTTTGAACACAGGCACATTTGACGTAACGGTATCATTCGCAAAACATGTATACACAAAGCAAATTTACCATCCATCCGGCCATCTGACACTGAATATATCCCAGCTAAGACATACCCTACCCTTATCTGCTATTCGCTCTTTGCATGAGTCTAATCTCTGACTCCATGCTTGCATGAGCCTAATCCCTGACTCCATATTTGCATAAGGCTAAGCACTGCCTTCTCTTTGCATGAGGTTAAGCTCTACCTTCATTTCATCATAAGGCTAAGCACTGCCTTCTCTCTGCAAGTCTCTAATCTTTCATGAGTCTAATCCCTGACTCCATATCTGCATAAGGCTAAGAATTGCCTCCCATTTGCATGAGAATAAGCCCTGTCCCGAATCTTGCATGAGGTTAAGCTCTACTCCATATTTGCATAAGACTAAGCATTGACTTCTCTTTGCATGAGACTAAGCTCTGTCTCCAATCTTGCATGAGTCTAATCCCTGACTCCATATTTGCATCCCTGTTCTTCTCACATTCGCATGAGGCTAATCTTTGCCTCCATAGTTGCATGAGTCTAATCCCGGACTCCATATTTTCATAACGGTAACCCCTGCCTCCCTTTTGCATGAGTCTAATCTCTGACTCCACGTTTGCATGAGTCTAATCCTTGACTCCATACTTGCATGAGTCTAAGCCCTGACTCCATATTTGCATGAGGCTAATCCTTGCCTCCATATTTGCATGAGTCTAGTCCTTGACTTTGTATTTGCACGAGGCTAATCCTTGCCTCCCCATTTGCATAAGGCTAATCATTGCCTCCCCACTTGCACGGGACTAAGCATTGTCCCTTCTTTGCACAGATATTGCTCTATTTCTACTACTATCTATTTGCTTTTCAATCGGGCTAAGCTCTGCCCTCCATTTAACAAGACTAACCCTTGTCTTGTTATATCATATTATTGCATCTCATAAGCTGAAATATCGCCAATCTGTCTAAAGGCACCATCCTCATAGCTGGAAGACACCATGCCATGGCCTGAGGATCTCTCAAACTTGCATATCATTATTCAAAGGCATCATGGTTCAGAGGCACCATATTCATGGCCCGAGAACACCATTTCTTGGTCTATGAATCCCTTACTAAATAATTCATGGCCCAGGACGTCATCTTTAACCGTCTGAAGACAACTTTCATGGTCCAAAGGGAATCTGCATCATGTTTAAATTTTCACAAATACTTTTCTATCATCTTTTATTTGCAGGTAACCAGTAAGCAACCGCTATCCTAGCAGGAGCACTCTCACTCCTGTTCCCTCCAACCGTCCCGAGCCTTAACCGCTCACCATAGCCGCTTCCGCATCTCGTGTCCGTTCTTGCAAAAATTTTATCTACATACTCCGCGGGTGAATCCAGAACTACACAAGGCCTGATTCTTGTAAAACAAGGGATATGTAGGCAACTCGAAAACCAAATTTGGCTTTCAATTGTAGCCCAAACTAAACCCACTCCCTAGCCCACTTTCCTACCCAATTAACCCGACCCAAACCCTATAAACACCTAACTAAACCCGGAACCCATTTACCTAGTCAAATCATGACCGTTTTCCGTGTCACTCGTTGCATTGTTTTGTTCTGTGCTTTGACTTTCATGATTTCTCTTTAGTCTAATTCAGTATCTTGTGACTTTTACCCTAGTTCATCTCTACTAGGGTTTCTGAGTCGATCTCTCGGCTAATTTTTGTGTGTTTATGAAATTTTATTTAGTCTACTTGTCTATTTGTGAAAACTGATATTTTTCCCTCTTTAAATAAATACTATTTGGAATTTTGATTTACTGATTTGCTCGGTTAAAACTTATGTGCTGATTCTTGATTTATTCCCTTGTTTATGACTTTAATTATTCTTCTTACCTTATTTAATTACCTTTAGTGTTACCAATTCTTTACGATTATTTCCTTAATTAGACTTATGTTTGTTTACCTCTTTACTTAGGTCTGATTTGATTTCTTTCCTTTAACGACTCTTGTCCTTCAACCGTTGAGTGGTTATCCTCAATTAAGGGAAGACTACACCGATTTGGCATGTGAATTGATTTACTTTAATTGCTGAGTTATTGATCTCCTTTACCTTATTCTTTTTGCTCTTAACTACTATATATACTGTTCTCTATTCTCACTTCTGGTACACGAACATTAGTTCACCACTACACTTACACTTTAAAAGCTCTCTATTCTTCTCTTCTACTTGTGATATTCATTGGCCTAGCCGACTGAAAGCCAAGGCTAACCATTGCACAACCTTTGCTCTACATTCTGTGTTCTTCTTCCTAACTAGTATGTCCCTGATTAATTTTTAAAATCTAAACCTTATGTGCCCTAGTTCATCAATTGTGAATTCCATTCTTATTCTTGTTTACTACTTTGTTTGACATGCCTAATCTTGTCTTGTTCAGTATGTGATAATTGCATGTCTACTGTTTTACATAGCATGTTTCAATCTTGTTTTGATCGATATGTAATTGGCATGTCTAAACTATATTGCTTGTCTACTGTTTCACCTAGCATGTCTAAACCTTGTTCTGTTCAATCTGTGATTAGAATGTTTAATCTATAATGACCTGTCTACTGCTTTATCTAGCATGCCTCGACTTGTTTTGTTATATATGTGATTATCATGTCTAAACTATGAGTGCTTGTGTGGTGTTTGCCTAATCTGTTCATTTAAGTCCTTGCCTACTCTGCTTTACTGATGAGATTATGCTAAGTCATCTAGTCTCTCAAGGCAACTCTAGTTGTGCGTTTGGACATGTCCAGGGTTTATGTGTTTTCAACATGTCTTTACTGTAATCTTTGCTTTATGTGTCAATCACCTACCCTTGTAACTAACTTATTAATTCTACGAACTCTTGAGAATTTTGTGCATATTGTTGCTTATGTGATCCACTATACACTGAGGTGTATTTTATGTGTCCCCAACCCCTCTCTCCCTGTGTGGAATCTGTTTGCCAAGTGTTTCGGAATCTAGTTGTTCTGTGATTTGTGTTCTGATTTCAAAAGTGTTTTCACACTTTTCTCAAACTGTTTTACCACCAAACTAGTTCTTATTTTCATAAAACCTTTTCACTATCAAGAGTCCTCTGTATACTGTTTTACCAAAACCTTTTCAAAACTATGTCAAGCACTCTCACTTTACTCTTAGGTTATTAAGTTTTGCCCCTCTGGTATGTGTACTACTTAGAGATCCTTGAGATCTCTCTGAACTCTGGCATATCAGGGCTGGCTCTTCCATACCGCACATAATCAATCTTTATTTGAGAGAAGTCTGGGCGTGAGCACTGCCTGGAATCCTTGAGGTCCTTAGGAAACTCTGACACACCTGGACACAAATTTGGCAATGAAATCCTTGGCATTTGAGACTACTGAAGGCCTAATATTCCCAGGTTTGCTTTGGGCCTACATCAGGCTCCCTATCGTTTAATCTATTTGCATTTATGTAATTTATCCAATCCTGGTCTGTAATAATTATTTGTAAACAGATATTGGGGTTACTAGTGAAACGGGAGGGTAGCTGCATGGTACTGTGGGGTAATGTTAGGCAGAAATCATATTTTTAGGCTTTACATTATGCAAATCTGCACTAGAAATCATGTTCTAGGACTGGTGTGTCTATTTTCATTCAAACCATGCTAAACCTGCGCACTAGACATCTTGTTCTTAGGGTACTCAAGTTTACTGCTTCATTATACTACATGTCATATATCGCTATTCCAGCTTTGATTTTGCATAAGTACTTTCACATAGAGATCCTACTATTAGGTTAATAATCCTGCCTTAATAAAAATAGTCATCTCTTGTATGCATTAGATACCATGTTTTCTAGGAACTTTATATGCATTTGCTTGAATCATGCTGATTCCGATCACTGTCTACAAATGGTTTAAACAGCCCCCCACACATAGACAGCATGGCTCTAAATACAAATTGATATAAAACATCTATTATAACCTGCATCACCTAGATCAGCATGCTCATAGGTTAAACAATCCTAAACTATTCGAACAGTTCCTGTAATTGTGATTACGTATAGTCCCCATGCCTAGGCAAGCCTTAGGTGATTAATGTCCTTATATAAAACTAGAAACTGTGTTTCAATTGTGTATAAACTGCTTAAGTCTTACAGGTTTGAAATCAATAGGCTAACTGATTTGGACCCTGCCATTGAGTTTTGAAAATATCATTGCAAGATCTGTGTATTAATGTTCACCTAGATATCCTGTCCTAGGATTCTTTCTAGAAATTACTTGAATCTATGTTTTAGACGTGATGTTTATTTTCCTATATACATGTGGAGGTAAACATGAGCATTTTAACTGCTTTTTCCCCTATTTGCTTGTCCTACATATTATTTGTTTATCGCCTAGATTTTTGCCTTTTAAATATCTTAGGTTTGTCTAGAACTGCCCAGATTTAGAGGTCCTAAGCTCCTCCAGGACCACAAGGAAGAGAGGGGTATCAACACGCTCAGAAATCGTTAATCAAACTTGCTTATATAACCATTAAGGGGAGGGTAATGGGTAGTAAAAGGATATGATGACCTACGCACTAATGTCACGTGTAGCCCCTCTAGTTGAGGAGAATTACCGGGCATTGCACAGATTGATCCTGCAGGCTAATCAACTTAGGACTTCCATTCCCCAATTCCTATATGTGTTTAAATTATCTAAACTTCCTTTTCTTTACATATATGTGTGTTTAAGCTGTCCAAACCTCTTTTACCTTCATTATCTAAATTTCTTTGACCATATATGTATTTAGACTGTGAAAACTACCTTTATTTGCAAATATGTATTAGGACTATTTACTTGTTAAAATGACTAATTCACATAGTTTAATTTCGGCCAGAACCCACCATTGTGGACCGCGAGGGCTGCCTAACACCTTCCCCTCAAGGTTATTTCGAGCTCTTACTCTAATCTCTGGTAATGCAAACTAGTTATATGAGTTAATCGCTCTAGGTGCCCTAACTCACCTTAATCCGTTAGGTGGTGACTCTTCAAATTCAAATCCCCAATTCCCAAATGGAAATGAGTTGTTCCCCTATGAATGTCGAAACCTGGACTCCGCAAAAAAAAAGGGGGCACGACAACATGACGACTCTGCTGGGGAGATATTAGGCTCTTACCATAACAAACTTTTTTTTTGAATTGGTCTAATCATGCTTTATCTCGGGAACCCTTTCCCCTTTATTTGGAATTAACTGCTTATTTATGATTTATTTATATTCCTGAAACTGACTTATCTCTTTGTTTTCTTTCTCCGTAACTGTCTTTCAATTATTTAAATACTGCATTTATCATTTTTTGCATACAAATACTTGACAACATGCTATTTATTGTTCCATAAATCATGCTCAACATCATATTCTACTCGTGTGTCATCAATCCCATAGCAACGCTTGATGAGTGTTTGTGATATTACTATATATCACCCTTTAAATTCGCAAAGGCGTATTTGCGGTAAAACTAGTCGATCAACGGTGCGTTCGATGGTTCCGTGCCTTTCCTCCTTAAGTTGTCAGCTTGAGGGTCACATACTAAACTTCTATAGCAGCATTACTCTGATTAGGTGTGCATGTGTGACGACCCGTCCAGTCGTCTCATGAGTTACCACTCTGTTTCTCCCCTTTTTGCTTCTTATTGCTTTGTTCAGTTGTATTTCATGTCATCGGGTTGATCGTTTCGGGTTCGGAGAGGTTTTGGCAAGGTTTGAGACACTTAGTCTCTTTTGAGGAAGCTTAAGTTGGAAAAATCAACTGGATATTGACTTATGTGTTAGAGGGATCGAATGTGAGTTCTGATGGTTCAGATAGCTTTGGGAGGTGATTTGGAACTTAGGAGTGTGATTGGAATGTGTTTTGGAGGACCGGAGTAGATTTAGGCTTGAATTGGCGAAATTGGAATTTTGGCGTTTTCCGGTTAATAGGTGAGATTTTGATATAGGGGTCAGAATGGAATTCCGGAAGTTGCAGTAGTTTTGTTGGGTCATTTGGGATGTGTGTGCAAAATTTCAGGTTATTCGAATGTGAGTTGGTATGCTTTTTGATCAAAAGCGTAATTCGAAAGATTTTTGAAACTTAGGCTTGAATCCAATGTGTTTTGATTGATTCGATGTTGTTTGAGGTGTTTTGAAGATTGATATAAGTTTAGATGGTGGTATATGATGTGTTTGTGTGTTTGGTTAAGGTCCTGAGGACCTCGAGGTGATTTCGGATGGTTGGCGGAAAGATTTGGAGTTGGTTGTGACAGCTGAAGTTTCCCATTGCTGTCATAACTGTACCTATGGCTATGGGACCGCAGGTGCGGTCTCGTAGAAGCGAGATTTGAATCGCAGAAGCGGAAAGGGCCTGGGAATGCAGAAACCGCAGAAGCGGTCAAGGAGCCGCAACTGCGACGGCGTAGGTGTGGAAATATAATGTTTCTGTCACAAAATTTTGCTAAGTTCTTCATCTTTTGAAGTCGGGAAGAGAGATAAGGTAGTGAAATTAAGGGAGAATCTATGGGAATCAGTTGGGTAAGTTCCCTAAGCTTCATTACTTGAGTTTATGATCATTTTTCCCTTGGTTAATCATCGTATTAGTGGAGATTAAGGGTAAAAATTGGGGAAACTAGGTCTTGGTATTGAAGACCTAGACTTGAGGATTTGAGGGACCATTTGTGGTCGGATTTTGGTATTCTTGGTATGTATGAACTTGTGGGAGGATAAGGATTCAGTTGATGTGATTTTTATTGGGTTTCGAGATGTGGGCCCGGGGGTTGGGTTTGGCCAATTTGGGGATTTGTTTGTATAATTTAATTATTTTCACTTGGGCTTCGATCCTTTAGCATATTCTAATGTTATGATTCTGATTTTGGGTAGATTCGGCACAAGTTGAGTCTGAGGCGAGAGGCAAAGGCATCGTGGAATAGTAATTCAACCAGTTTGAGGTAAGTAACCATTGTAAATCTGGAACTGAGGGTACAAGACCCCGATATTTCGAATTATTTTGATAAATGAGGTGGCGTACATGCTAGGTGACGAGCGTGTGGGCATGCACCAGTAGGGATTGTGACTTGGTCCATCCCGCAGCGAATATTAAGCTGCATACTTGTTTTGAAATCTTATGATATCTCATGTTTTAGACATTTATACTGTATTATGGGTTGTATGACATGTTTGGGGCCTTGTGCCGACCTGTTAAGACCCTTAGCGGCAATTTTACTGTTTTTCCTCACTCTAGTTGATTAAAAGCATATCCTAAGTCATGTTTTACCTTTTTATTGTTTAAAACTGGTTTTATCACTCTACTTCTTAAATGTGAGAATTGTTTGGACTGAGTTCCCTGAATTCTTCTGTTATGCCCGAGTGGCTGTGAGGTTAATGACTGAGAGAGGTTGAGGAATGAATAATGAGGATTATAAATATTACGGATCGGGCTACATGCCGCAACAATATTATATGAATATATATTATGGATCGGACTGCACGCCGCAGTGATATATATATATATATATATATATATATATATATATATATATATATATATATATATATATATATATATATATATATTGGATCGGGCTGCACGCCGTAGCGATATGACGCTTGGGCTGTAGGAGCCTCTCCAGAGTCTATACACCCCTAGTGAGCGTAGTCGACTATAAACTATGGATCGGGCTGCACGCCGCAGTGATTATTATAATTATTACTATTATGAAATATTGTTGAGCCTGAGTGCTGAGTGTGAGTGCTGAGTGTGAGTACTGAGTGACGAGAGCTGAGTCACATGTGACTGAGAGGCTTGCCCGAGAGGCTATATTTATGAGTGATACCTTGCCCGAGGGGCCCATTTATGATATTCTGCTGATTTCACTCTTCTTTTAAAATAAGCCTCTATTGAAAACTGCTAAGTAAATGAATTCAAAGTATTTCAATTGAAACTGGAGCTTTATGAATGAACTGGTTTAAAATTGTTGAGTTTGACTTTAAATTCTATCGTTCACTCTTCTATATGATTTTTTCTAAACTGCTCCTCACTGCTTTCAGACTTTATTTACTTTAGTTACTTATTGAGTTGATGTACTCACGTTACTCCCTACACCTTGTGTGTAGATCCAGGTGCCCGAGCAGCAGAGTGAAGGACCTCAGCATTATCAGAGTTTGCTGGAGACTGCAAGGTAGTTGCATGGCGTCCGCAGCCCTGCTTTCTTCCTCTCATCCTTGCTTTCCCGCATTTTAGACTTGTTATGTAGTAGACAGTCAGATTTGTAAATTTAGAGGCTCTAGACTCCTGACACCAGACGTTTGGGTTGTGTTGGGTTAATGTTTTATTTATTTCTGTACACTTGTAGCTGTTTAATAAATTTCTAATGAAAATTGAGATTTAAATCTGTGTTAGAAAATGGTTTAATAAAAGAAATTTGTTGTGGTTAATGGTTGGGTTGGCTTGCCTAGTAATGTGATAGGCGCCATCACGACCGGGTATTTGGGGTCGTGACAAGTTGGTATTAGAGCCTAGGTTACATAGGTCTCGCGAGTCATATGTTGGTTTAGTAGAGTCTTGCAGATCGGTACAGACTCATCTGTATTTATCCTCGAGAGGCTGCAGAACGTTTAGGAAAAACTTCATATTCTTGAAATTCTTGTCGTGCGAATCTGTTGATCCGAGTACTAAAATTCTGTTATTCCATTCTCTCACATATCGTGAGGACACGTGCTGCCGGTCAGGATGGATGACCACCAGTACCACCAGCTGAGGCCACTATAGGTCGAGTATGCGGTCGAGGTTGTGGTAGGGGCAGAGCAGCTAGGGCAGCACCTGCTGATCCACTATCTGCCCCAGTTCAGGATTAGGTCCTAGTTGGGAAAGCTCCAACAACACCAGCTCAGGTACCAGCTGTGCTTATTGTGATTCCAGGCCTTTAGGAGGCTTTAGCCTAGATTCTATCAGTGTGTACCGGTTTAGCTCAGGCGGTCTTAGTTACTACGGCCGCAACTACTTCTCAGGCTGGGGGAGGCACCCAGACTCCCGTTGCTCGCACACCTGAGCAGGTTGTGCAGGGACTTCAGACACCAAAGGCACCTCCAGCCCAGCCGGTTGCACCAGCTCAGGAGTATGTGGTACCAGTTATGCCGACAACGAGCAACACCGATGTGAGAGGTTTGGTAGACTTCAGCCTCCGACTTTCAGCGGTACTGAGGGAGAGAATGCCCAGGGTTTCTTGGACAAGTGCCAGAGGATTCTTCGTACGACGGGTATTCTAGAGACCAGTGGTGTAGCATTGAAGCTTTAGACCAGTGGTATTCTAAGTAAATGAATTCAAAGTATGTCAATTGAAATTGAAGCTTTATGAAGGAACTGGTTTTAAAACTGTTGAGTTTGACTTGAAATTCTGTCGTTCACTCTTCTATATGATTTTTTAAAACTGCTCGTCACTGCTTTCAGACCTTATTTACTTTAGTTACTTACTGAGTTGGTTTACTCACATTACTTCCTGTACCTTGTGTGTAGATCCAGGTGCCCGAGCGGTAGAGTGAGGGACCTCAGCATTATCAGAGTTTGCCGGAGACTACAAGGTAGCTGCATGGCGTCTGCAGCTCTTCTTTCTTCCTCTTATCCTTGCTTTCCCGCATTTTAGACTTGGTATGTAGTAGAGTCAGATTCGTATATTTAGAGGCTCTAGACTCGTGACACCAGATATTTTGGTTGTGTTGGGTTAATGTTTTATTTATTTCGCACACTTGTAGCCGTTTTATAAATTTCTTATGAAAATTGAGATTTAAATATGTGTTAGAAAATGATTTTATAAAAGAAATTTGTTGTGGTTAATGGTTTGGGTTGGCTTTCCTAGTAATGTGATAGGCGCCATCACGACCGGGTATTTGGGGTCGTAACAGCATGCATTATGGTCAAACCTAGTCGGGTCAATATGTTGTCCGCATAATAACCCTTTTAAGACAAGCCTCTTCCAAAAGTCTATCAGGTTTTCCACAATCCCAACGGACGTAATCACAATTGTGTGCATTAATTTGGAGAAATAAGTGCCAATATGCTAATCATTACTGTATAAATAGACGAACCTGGAGGGGGAAATGGCCTAACTGTCTCTTGTTTTGCAGAAAATGAGGCACAAAGTTCCCAGATTCGGTATGGTTGGTAGCATACCTACACTTTTGATAGATTGGTGGAGGTACATTTCCTTAAGCGACCAAGATCATGTGAAAAGAGTCTTAGGGAATTTGCCATCACTATTGGATCTTCAACCGAACAAAATGCTGATCGAGGCTACCACTCTGTTTTGGGATAAGGAAAGGACTGTGTTCCACTTTGGGGATATAGAGATGACTCCCCTCCTTGAAAAAATAGGAGGATTTGCTAGGTTGCCTTGGGATAGCCCTGGTCTGTTGGCACCTGAAAATTCACCACAATAGGGTTCCTTATGATGATGGGGCTGAACAAAATGATGATTTGGAGTTCCTAAAAAACTCTTATGTACCTTTTGAACTCCTCTATGAAAGATACGGTCATAGTAGCTCTTACCGTATTTTTGATGATGAATTCTCAGTCACCTCCCTGAGGTGGGTTCATCATAGGGTCTTTATGTTCATTATGTGCTTCTTGGGCATTTTGGTATTTCCAATCTGAGGGGATAGAATCCATACTAGGCTGGCCACAACTCTGATGGACGAGATCGAGGGGCAGACATATACTATTGTCCCTATGATCATTGCGGATATGTACCGGTCTTTGGAACGCTGTCAGAAGGGATCCAGATTTTTTGAGGATTGTAATTTGCTATTACAAGTCTGGTTGTTAGAACATCTCTAAAGACGTCAATACCACCAAGAGTTTCCACGAAGGCCGTGGAATGACCACATAGCCTTCTATCACCCTAAGAGAATGACTTACATTCCATACATGTTTGCTCAACCTAAGGATGTTGTAGGATAGGTGTAGTTTTTCAACAAGTTGACTAAGGGATAGGTTCAGTGGATGTTCGAATGGTCCCCATTGACAAGTTTATCATAATATCCAGAGATGTCCCACATTTGGTGTTGATTAGGTTAAGAGGGATATACCCTTATGCTCCCCTCAGGGTTGTGAGACAGGCAGGTGGGAGAGAGGTCATACCACGGGTCGCTAAAATGAGTCACTTCATAGCTGATTTCCAGGGTGACGCCATCCCATATAAGAATGAAGCACAACATATGTGGACTTTGAAGATTATTGCGGAAAAGGATACATTCGAGCTGGACCAACCCTCTTTTAGACAAGGGTTGGTCCAGGAAACAGGGTCATAAATGAGTTTGCCGAAGCAGAGGTGAAGTACAATAAGCTGCGGAAAAGAGTTTGAGAGTCTGAAGCTGAGCATATGGCACAACATAATGCCGACATGGAAATGATTAACGAATGGAAAGAAAGAGCTGTTAAATCCAGCGAGAGACTGGAATATCTGGAATACAATTTAATGGGGTTGGAAGGGAAGATAAGGAAGAGGGTCACTGACGGCCAGAACGCTGAAGGAAATGAAGGAGGGCATCTGGCAAGGGCATTCCTACTGCTGAACCTACGCAAGCTGGGAGAGTTGATCGACAACAGCATCCGATCTGTAGAGGGTCCTTCTGGGACCAAGTAGATTAGATTTATTTGCTTTCCTTTTAAATATAATAAGGCCAAGTGTCATTAGCAACATTATCTTGTTTAGTGTCGTTTTGGGTGGTTTATTTTTACATTAATGAAATGAGGCAATTATTGACACTAAATTTCTCCAAATTTATTTTTCGCTAGGCCTACCTCGGGCACAATGAGGCTCCTAAATTAGGACACGAATTTATATTTCCGCAATATGTGTTTAAATACTGCAAACATCTCAGAACCATTACTGACTGGTTTACCTTTTGTTTTTTTATTCTTTATTCCCATCCCCTAAGAATGGTTCGCACATACTGGCATCATCCGCGTATCACACCAGATCTAGAGGCCCTCGACCTCCTCCTCCTCCAAGTAATACAAAGAGCAAAGGGAGGGCTAAAATGGATGACTTAAGTGGTATTCGAAAGGAGAATGTGGAAAACGTAGAAACTTCAGATGGTCGGAGTACTCCAGCACTAAATGATTTAGTTTTAAGGTCAGAACAAAGATATTGGAGCTATAGGGAGAACTTGAATAGGTGCGCAACTTGGCAAACCTATCCCTCACCCTGAATGTCCCCGATGTCAGCCAACAAAATACCAAAAACCCAGCGCCTCCCCAAAACGTACCAAACCAGCATCCACAAAACCCTCCTGCACCGCATCAATATGCAACCCCACCTCAAAATCTCAATCCATTACCGATACCAACTCTGCCGCAACACCACCATCAACCAATCCAGTATCCACCAACTGGCACTTATCACACTCCTCAGAACACACCACAACCCGTTCCCGATCCTCAAAACACAACCAATGACCACCACTACACCCATGCTTCTAGCACTCACCATAACAACCCTATATACGTGGAAACCATACCTCACTCTATCTAACCAACTTCCTATACACCAGAATCCGCTGAGAAGGACCTGTTTATCAAGAACATGGCTGAGGAACTCAAGAAGTTGACAGGTCGAGTTCAGGGTGTAGAAGGAGTAAAGGGATAAAAGGTTTGAACTATGTAGACCTATGCATACAACCAGATGTAGAAGTGTCGGAGGGTTACAAACCTCCCAAGTTCGAGATGTTTGATGGTACAAGTGATCCCAGGGTTCATCTAAGGACCTATTATGACAAATTCGTCAAGGTCGGAAAGGATGAAAAGATCCAGATGAAGCTTTTTATGAGGAGTCTTACGGGAGATACTTTGTCCTGGTACATCAGCCAGGATCCTAAGAAATGGTCTAACTGGGTGAGTATGGCATCTCATTTCATGGACCGATTCAGGTTCAACACAAAAAATGCACCAGATGTTTTCTACATTCAGAACCTCAAGAAGAAGCCCACCAAGACTTTCCATGAGTATGCTACTCGTTGGAGGTCAGAAGTAGCCAAAGTTAGGCCATCTTTGGACGAGGAATAAATGAACAAATTTTTCGTCAGAGCGCAGGATCTGCAGTACTATAAAAGGTTGATGGTTATTGAAAACCATAAATTCTCTGATATTATCAAACTTGGGAAAAGGATCGAAGAAGGTATCAAAAGCGGGATGGTAACAAACTTCGAGGTGCTACAGGCCACAAACAAGGCATTACAATCAGGCTGCATATCAAAGAAGAAAGATGTTAGGATAGTAATGGTGGCTCAGGGCCTGAAATCTCCACTTAGATATCAAACACCTCCACCCACATATCAAACACCTCAACCTACATATAAACCCTTATCTCCCAAATATTCCCAACCGGCCACTGTCTATCATACCTATAATTCCCAACCATCTCATTTCCAATCACCTCCAACTCGTCAAAATTATCCAATACACGACCCAATGTTGACTGCAAACCACCCAGACAATACACCGCTATTGCTAAACCCATCGACTAGCTGTATGAAAGGTTAAAAGTCGCTGGTTACGTCACTTGCATTTCCAATATGGCAGTAGAAAACTCGTGCCAATAGGACAACCTAAACAAAACATGTGCATACCATTCCAGTATAAAGGGGCACACTATTGACGAGTGCCAAACATTGAAAGACTAGATCCAGACACTGATTGACAATAAGGTTATACAGGCAAAAGAAACTGCACCTAATATAAGCAACAATCCTCTCCTGGACCATAGGGATGGTTGGATACACGTGATAGATATGGATGAAGAATGGGATCCTATGGGGTCAATCGGGCTTATTCGAGAAGGCGATGACTTTAAACCTGCAGTCACACTTACTCCTATCATAGTACAGACTAAGTCACCGATCGAAGTTGAGGTAACTGCATCAATTCCATTTGAGGTAGAGGTAGCTCCACCTGTGGCCACCCCTGTTCCATTTGAAATGGAAGTGACTACACCTTTCACAGTAACAATATCAACCACACCTCCTTTAAATTCAAAAGCAATACCTTGGGATTACGTTGCTGAAGCTAGGCGAAAAGGAAAGGCAAAGATAGAGGAATCTGATACTGCACAAGGAATGACTAGGACCGGAAGAATCTAGACACCTGAACACTTGGGAGGACCAAGTAAGGATGCCGTCAAGGAAGGAAATATTCTGTCATTGATCATTTGAACAAAACCCACGCACAGATATCCATCCTATCATTGTTGCAAAAGTCAGAGGCACACAAGAATGCTTTGATGAAGGTGTTGAGTGTAGCTTACATGCCCAATAATATGACATGCGGAGATATGGACAATATGGAAGCGCAGGTGCTGGAGAGTCATAAAATAATCTTTCACGAGGATGAGCTACGACGAGTTAAATCACAACCGAGCATTGCATATCATGTTGTAATTTGAAGACAAATTCATTGCCAGCGTCTTGATTGATGGAGGTTCAAGCCTCAATATTTATCCGTTGGATTCTCTAAAAAGATTGGGCAAAGGTTTCCATGAAATACGGGCAGGAAGCATGAACATGAAAGCCTTCGATGGTTATCAAAAGGCCATGATTGGGGAAACTAATCTTTGTCTGCAAATGGGGCCAACTTGGTTCGACGTTGAATTCCAAGTGCTTGACATATCATCCTCTTACAATCTTCTGTTGGGCCGACCATGGATACATGTTGCTGGGGCTGTGGATTTCACACTACATCAAGTCATGAAATTATAGAACCATCAGGAGGTGATCATTCACGGAGACGGGAGTAATCCCATTTACACCAGTCAAACATCCCGGTTATCGAGAACAGAAGAACACTAGGAGGGGAAACCTATCACCACATCGAACGTGTCAACGCCATTGAGAAAGACAAATGGTGGAGTAGCAAAATAGAAAGCATACTAGCATGGTCTGGGTATGAACCCAACAAAGGGCTTGGGAAGAATCTCTAGGGTATTACCAAACCGATACAGCTGAAATGCCATGGTGCTACTATCGGGCTTAGATACCAGTATACATGGTAGGAGTATGATGATTGGTCGCCTCCATGGCGTGGACCTTATTACCCTCTCAAGAAACCAGTGCCATATCTGGGCCAAACGTTTCACCAAGCTGATACAATATGTAGAACTGCAGAAGAAGAAGTAGTAGTTGGGCTGAGGAATCTATTCCTAGAGGACGGAGATATGGATTGCAGTGCAATAATTGAGGAAGAGGAGGAAGAAGGCCTCACTATTCAGACTATGGATAAGGGAGCTGTTCTCAGGAACTGGACTGATACACCATCCCGGGCCCACCGAGTCCCTAGGTATCTTGGCAGATTTTATTTCTATAGCCATTCTAGGCATCTAAGATTTTCAGTAAATTTTTTTAAAGACTTACTTGTTTCAAAATAAATGCTCAATTCTTCGAGCCGTACTTGTTTGGATGTTTCAGTTTTAATCAAATGCATTGTACTTATTTATTCATTATTATCTTCCACACTTTTTCTTTCTATAGCGTTATTATTACTTTTCCTAATGAACCGGTGACTATGACATGTAATGAGGCAACGCATTATGAGGATATTGATCCTGACAAAGAAAATGAAATACCTGAGGAGGTTGTCAGGGAGGTTGAAAACTTAGAGAATAAGCCTAAGTACAACCTGGGCAAAACTGAAGCAGTAAATTTGGGGGACGCTGAGACCCTCAAGGAGACTCGCATCAATATTCACTTATTGCCGACAAAGAAAGATGAGTACATTCATTTCTTAAAGGAGTATGAGGACAATTTCACATGGTCATATGATGACATGACTGGTTTGAGCACGTCCATAGTGGCTCACAAGTTGCCTACCAATCCCATGTGTCCGCCGGTGAAGCAGAAACTCAGAAAATTCAAACCAGATATGAGCCTGAAAATCAATGAGGAAGTTACTAATCAGTTCAAAGCGAAAGTCCTTAGAATGGTGGAGTACCTAACCTGGTTAGCCAACATTGTGCCTGTTCCGAAGAATGATGGGAAAGTCAGAGTATGTGTTGACTATCGAGATTTAAACAGAGCAAGTCCGAAGGACGACTTTCCATTGCCAAATATACACATCCTGATCGACAATTGCGCTAAGCACGAACTCCAATCCTTTGTAGATTGCTTCGCGGGTTATCTCCATATCTGGATGGATGAAGAAGACACAGAGAAAACAACTTTTATTACACCATGGGGGGTATACTGCTACAAGATGGTGCCATTTGGTCTAAAGAATGATGAGGCTACTTACATAAGAGCTATGACAACCATCTTCCATGATATGATACACAAAAAATAGAGGTATATGTGGACGACGTCGTTACCAAATCCAAGAGGGTCGCAAGTCACATAGCGGACTTAAGAAAGTTCTTTGACAAGTTTAGGAGGTACAACTTAAAATTGAACCCCACAAAGTGTGCATTAGGGGTTCCCACAGGAAAGTTACTGAGATTCATTGTCAATCGTCGAGGGATCGAGCTGGACCCATCTAAAGTTAAGGCTATTAAGGAGTTACCGCCGCCTAGGAGCAAAAAGGATGTGATAAGCTTCCTAGGACGTCTCAACTATATCAGTCGCTTCATAGCACAGTCCACAGTCATATGTGAACATATCTTTAAGATGTTGAGGAAAGATTCCGAAACAAGCTGGACCGAGGATTGTCAGAAAGCTTTCGACAAAATCAAGGAGTACTTGTCCACACCACCGGTCTTGGTCCCACCAAAGCCAGGACGACCTTTTCTACTCTATCTATCTGTATTGGATGGAGCCTTCAGATGTGTTCTGGGGCAACATGAAGAGACAGGGAGAAAGGAGCAATCCATATACTATCTAAGTAAGAAATTCACACCTTATGAAGCACGATACTCTCTGCTAGAACGCACTTGCTGTGCTTTAACCTGGACGACCCAGAAATTGAGGCATTACTTCTGTGCCTATACCACGTACCTCATATCTAGGATGGACCCCTGAAGTACATATTTTAGAAACCCATGTCGACTGGGAAGTTAGCCAAGTGGCAGCTACTGTTAAGTGAGTTCGATATTGTCTACGTAACTCAAAAGGCGGTCAAAGGACAAGCATTGGTAGACCATCTTGTTGAAAATCTTGTGGGAGGAGAATATGAACCCTTGAAAACATATTTTCCTGATGAAGAGGTGTCATTCGTAGGAGAGGATATTACCGAAGCATATGATAATTGAAGGATGTTCTTCGATGGAGCTGCAAATTTCAAAGGAGTGGGCATTGGAGCGGTTTTGGTATTAGAAATAGGTCAACATTATCTGGTATCTTCTAAACTAAGATTTTCCTGCACCAATAACATGGCAAAGTATGAAGCCTACATACTAGGGCTCAACATGGCGATCGACATAAATACGCAGGAGCTGCTGGTAATAGGTGATTCAGATTTGCTTGTGCACCAGGTACAAGGAGAGTGAGCTACCAAGAATTCCAAGAATTGCCATATCTGCACCATGTAAAAGAATTGAGAAAGAGGTTCACAAAGATAGAGTTTCGACATGTGCCCGTAATTCAGAATGAGTTTGTCGATGCACTAGCCACCTTGTCATTTATGATACAACATCCAGACAAGAATTTCATTGATCCCATCCTAGTGAGAATTCATAATCAACCGGCGTATTGTTTCCACGTTGTAGAAGAAACATATGGAAAACCTTGGTTCCATGACATTAAATAGTATTTGGTAAAATGAGAATATACGGTGCAGGCAAACCATACTAAAAACACACACTGCGGAGATTGTCCAATCACTTTTTCCACAGCGGAGGAAACTTGTACAGAAGAACTCCTGAATTAGGATTGCTAAGATGTGTTGACGCAAAAGAGACTTCTAAGCTACTTGAGGAGATACATGCTGGGACTTGTAGCCCGCATATAAATGGTTTTGTACTAGCCAAGAAGATACTTAGGGCCGGTTACTTTTGGATGACTATGGAGACAAATTGCATGTAGTATGTCCGCAAAATGCTACCAATGTCAAGTGGATGGCGATATGATAAAAGTGCCGCTAAATGAGCTCAATGCCACAAGCTCACCTTGGCTATTCGCCTCCTGGGGAATGAATGTCATCGGTCCTATCGAGCCCACGGCTTCAAACGAGCACATGTTTATTCTAGTAGCCATTGATTACTTCAAAAAATGGGTAAAGGTCGTATCTTACAAAGCTGTAACTAAGAAAGTCATCGCAGACTTTGTCAAAGATCGTATTGTTTGCCAATTCGGATTTCCCGAGTCTATTGTCACTGATAATGCCGCCAATCTCAACAATGATTGTTGATACCCAATTTTTTTCCTATATATTTTCAATACGCAAAATAACTTCAAAATAGCATATGCATGCATATATAAGCATGTCCAAGTATTTTATTATTTTTTCCATAATTTTTAAAGATTTAAATTGATTTATTTTCTTCCTTTTTATCCATAAAATCCCAATAATTATTTTCAAAATTATTATTTTAATAATTCATCCATTGGATTTTTATATTTATGCTAAAATATGGCTAAAATAATTTTTATAATTTCATTTAGTATTTTTAAAGCTAAATTGCACATAATTGCAATATTGGCCCTTTTAAGGTTTAATTATGTTTTTACGCATAAAATTGGGCCCTATATTTTTAAATTGTTATTTATATGTTATAAATTATTTTAGTACTTTCAATTTATTTTCAAAAAACTATTTACTATTTGTTATAAATTAAAAAGGGGAAATGACTATTTAAATAACAGCCCATTTGTATTTCAATTATAGCCAAAATTAGACCCTAAATCCCCAACCCAATTTTGATTTAAACCCGACCCTAACCCTTCTAAAACTAACCCAAACCCATCTCTGCCTACCCCATTTAATCTAGGTCGTTGATCATTCAGATCAACGGCCACCATTCCACCTTACCATTTTTAACCCCAAACGACCCCCAACCTAAATCATTTCTCACCAGTCCACCGCCCTTGAATTCCTCTCCTCTCAAACTCTCTATGGAAACCTAAGGCTAACCCTAGCCGCCGCCGCCCAAATCCACCCTAAACCCCTTTGATTCTCACCTAATTCATGGACTCCCATGGCTGTTTGAGAGGTGTACCAGTCTCCTATGTCTCCTGGTTGTTTGTTTTCGTGATTTTGTGGATAGATCTCAAAGAGATCTAGTCTAGTATTGCTCAAACTTCTATCCATGGCCTTTCTCCGGCCATCCATGGCCATTCAAGTTAGATCCATGGCTTTTCCAGCTAGATCGGTAACTTTTCGAAGTCTTTCTCATTTTTCTGGATTATTTGAAACCCTAAATTTAAAGGATTTCGATTTTTCTTTCAGATCTGTCGTAGATCTGTGTATGTTATGAGCCTCTTAAGCGTTTCCCTTAAGGGTTTTTCGATTTTTCAAAGCGATTTTTCATTTTTTTTCAACGATTAGGGTTTTTCTTAACCTCTTTTAAAAGATCTCTTCTCTGATTTTTAGTGTTGCTTTATGATTCTACTATGTTCAAATGATTTGTTTATGCTTTTCTTCTACCTGATTCAGCATGTTGAAAATCCTAAATATCTTTGGTTTTATTCGGGGTCCCGGAACTGTCTTTGTTTATTTTGTATACTTGTTCTGACTGAGTTCTTTGACTTTAGATCCTTCTCTTTGTTTAACTTGACTGATTGTGTGTTCCTACCTTTTTAACACAACTTTATCAAAACCCTAGTTTCTTGAAATTTTCCTCGTTTGTTACGGAGAGTTTTTGAAAGATTTCCTTTACCTATTGCTATGTACTAGATTGTTTCCTTTATTTTTTGATTCTATGTGACTACTTGACTTTGTTGATTACTGTGCTTTAAGTAGGTTTCTTTTACTACTGAATCCTAGCCTACTCCTGCTGCTACTGTATGTTTGTGTTGCTTCTTTTGGCCATATGGTTGGCCTTGCGTGTCTGATACTCTTGTTCATTCTTCTCTATTTATATAGCAAAATGCATAATCATGATTCTTTCTTGATTGATCTGGATTTCCTCTAGTTACGACTGATTGCAAATATTTTCTTATAAATCCCTGGTTTCGCTCGTTTTATTTAAATTTATTGATTCTTTTACTTTGCTGTGATGTTTTACCTTTGCTGAACCCCTTCCCCAATTAAGTATATTTTGTACTTTGACTCAATTATTTACTCTATACTGTTAACATCCCCTATATGGTCAGAAATCAATCTTTCTCAAATTAGTTTTTTTCCTTAATTATTCCTGTCAGTATCCGTTTGAACAGTAATTCCTTAATTAAAGGAAAGTACTTGTATTAATTGATTCTGATTGTGATTATTTCCATGTTTGTGTTGAGACTTTACTTGTTACCTTATTTTTCTACTCATTTTCAAAGCTATAAATACTCTACCCTCTCTTCTCTAAAGACACGATTAATTGAGTTCAAAAACACACAACTTACACAGTCAAAACTCTCTCTTTCTTTACTACTACTTGTGCTACTGCTTTGTCTAGCCGGCTGAAAGCGAAAGCTAGACTGTGGAACTCTACTTGCTTTACCTTTCTGCACCTTGCTTTCTCTACTGGTATGTCCTAGTAATTTTAAAGCTTCAACAATAACATGCTTCTTTAATTGTTTCAGTTTCTCTCATTATTTTGTCTACTCCTACTTGTGGTTCTGCAGTCAAGTTACATTACCAGCATGCTATAATGTCTCCCCTTCCCTTTACATTAATGAATTCCCTTATGTGTGTTTCAAGGCATACTATGTCAGTCACTTAATATGTACTTGCCATCCCAAGTCCCTATCCCTTCAATGTGCTTATATTCTTTCTGACTAGCCTGTGATTATGCTAGTATCGGCTATTGCTGTGCATATCCAACTAGTCCTAAGACCCTTGATAGGGTTATGTGTTTACAGTCAAATGTCTGTGTGTCCCAAACCCTTTGACCCCCTTGTATGACTACTGATTCTATGTGTGATCCCATCTTAGGAGTTTGAGTTTTGTTTACTACTACAACTGCTTTCAATCACCTCTATTACTGATTACTTTCAAAGTGGACTTGCCTGTCTAGTTTTTTTAAAAAAACAAACTCTTTTTCAAACTATGTCAAGCACTCTCACATACTTTTAGAATCTAGGTTCTGCCGTTTTTGTGTGAGCCTTGCCTTGGGACCCTTGAGCTCCCTCTGAACTTGGACACATAAGAGTTAGCCCTTCCACACTGCAGTCATTCTATTTGGTCATGCAAATCTGGGTGTGAGCACTGCCCGAGATCCCTTGAGGTCCTTAGGGAACTCTGACACACCCAGATATGAGAAAGGCTTTGGAACAATAGTGGCTTTTGAGGTGGTTCATTACATAACTCAAAGAGGAAGTCAAGATCAGGCTTCCTATGGTTGTAACTTCTTATTTTTGCATTTCTTTTGGTAATTCATCATTTGGTCTGTAATATTTTATAAACAATTATGGGGTTGGCTTGTGAAAAGGGAATGGGTAAGTATGCATGCTTTAGCTATCAAAAGGGTAGAAAGCATGTTACTAGGTTTACGTTCCTACTTGCGCAATAGAAACCATGCCTAGGACTCATTTCATGCATTAGAGATCATGCTCCTTAGGATTTACACTTACTGTTTTTAGCATGTCCATTTCACTATCATATCACTTAGAAAATCCAGCGTTAAAAGTGTTAATAATCGGTATTTTCTGCAATCATGTTCCTACTGCCATGCACACTTGGAGATCCTATTTTAGGCTAAACAACACCAACAAGCATATCCTCTCTACATATTCTGGAAGTCATGTTTTAAATGCTGTAATATTTGTGCATATAGAAATCCTACTTAGGATTCTAGATATATATCATTCTGCATCTCTCTACATTAGATGCCATGTCTTTAGGACTTCATTTATATTCGCTTAAACACACTTAGGCTAACTATGAATGCATAAAACAATTTTATTTAGTTTTTTTACAACCAACTGGCAATAATTCTATGTGCTGAACACCTAAAACAACATGTCTTAGGTAATAATAATCTCCAAATGTCTTAATGATTCTGAATAACTACTGAATACTGCTAACGCCTAGGCAAGCCTCAAGCCTCAGGTAATTACTTAAATAAAATTGGAAATGCCTCTGTTTAATTCTAGACTGCTATAACTAGCAGGCAGGCCTGATTTGGACTTCCTTTCTGAGTTGTATAATGAATTTGGTTCTAACTTAAACACCCTGCCTTAGGATTCTAAACTCGGACCTTAATTGTGTATAAGTCGTGCTATCAATGTGCACTGCTTGCGAAGGTATAACTGAGCCTTCTATTTTATTATATGTTTCCCATAATTGCAGTTTTATATGTTTTGTATGTCGCCTTAGCATTTTACTTTTAAACCTAAGGGTCAGCCTAGAACCTCCTTCTTATAAGAATAGGAGTCCTATAATTCCTCCGGGACTGATAGGAATGGTACGGGTAACAACATGCAATAGAGGTCGAGACCAACCCTCGCTTCAATACCTTTACAGGGTGGGGAGGGTAGATATGGATATGATGATCGGTGCGCTAATACCACGTGCATCCCCTCTTCTGAGGAGCGTCATACCGGGTATTTTATTGATGTGATCCATATTACAAACAAACCTAGGACACCCTCTTTATTTTTATCAGTACGCTTAGACTATAACTCTTTTCAAAACCTTGCTTTTATTAATCGTTTTTCAAACACTTGTGTATTCAAACTTAAATCCTCTATTACATGTGCCTTTATTTGTTTATTTTCTAATTGCACAAATTCACAAAAACTGTCTAGCCGGGAACCACACTAGTGGATCTTGAGGGGTGCCTAACACCTCCCCCCAGGATAATTTCAAGCCCTTACCCTATCTCTAGTTATCAAACATTGTTGTAGTTGAACCTTATAGGTGCCCTAACGCACCTTGAAATTGTTAGGTGGCAACTCTTCAAATACCAAATTCCCAAAAGGAAATGACTCATCACACCCCATGAATGTCGAAACCCGGACTCCTCTCCGATGGAAAGGGGAAAAAGGGGGCGCAACAGTGATCTGATGAAAACCATGTGCGAAACATTCACAATCAAGCACAAAAATTCCACAACCTATAGACCTCAGATGAACGGAGCCGTAGAAGCCGCCAACAAAAACATCAAGAAGATATTAAGGAATATGGTAGAAAACCACAAGCAATGGCACGAGAAACTACCCTTTTCTTTGTTGGGATACCACACTATAGTTCTCACATCAATCGGGGCAACTCCCTACATGCTGGTTTATGGTACCGAAGCTATCATCCCAGCCGAGGTAGAGATCCCTTCTTTAAAGATCATAGAGGAAGCCGAACTCAATGATGCAGACTGGATAAGAAGCCGCTATAAGCAATTGGACCTTATAGATGGAAAAAAAGATGAACGCAGTATGCCAAGGTCAGCTTTATCAGAACAGAATGACCAGAGCTTTCAACAAGAGGGTCAAATCAAGATAGTTTGCACCCGGACAACTGGTACTGAAGAAGATCTTCGAACATCAAGATGAAGCCAAAGGAAAATTCTCTCCTAACTGGCAAGTTCCTTATATGGTTCACAAGGTGCTAACAGGAGGAGCACTCATACTTGCAGAAATGGATTGAGAAGTCTGGCCAAAATCAACTAATTTAGACGCAGTCAAGAGATACTATGTTTAGACAACTTACATTTCTTCATCTGACGTAATTGAACTACGCTTGACCTGATTCCCGTTTAAGAGGGGATACGTAGACAACCGTGTGGGTTCGGTCATATCATAATAAAACTTTCATTTCTCCCAAAAGCAGAAACTAGGGCAGAATTTTGAGGAGGACCCTCAAAATTACGGAGCAAGTCCAGCAGACGCCAGCATATGCCAGAGAGTCAGAAATTGGTTAAGAAATTGGGGAAGAATTTTGAGAAGAGTTCTCAAATTTCCGAAGAAGGTTCAACAAGTTTTGTTACTTGCAAACGGCTGAAGGATCATCTACCAAACTGGGGCAAAATTCTGAGGAGAGCCCTCAAAATTCTAACACAAGAAAACTGCGATGTCTCTGAGATGTGTTATAGTCACTGGTTCCTCCAAAATTATTTGATAAATTCACCATGTTTCCAAAAAATAACTCTATTTTTATCAATAATTACATATTTTCGAAACTCTATTTTCGTAACAGCCAGGTGTTACCCAGGGAAACTCAGACAAGGCCTCTAGGATGGAGCAAAGCAAAGTCAGCAGACAAAGGCATGAACCAACATCCCCTTTACAAAATTTATAATTTTTCTTTGAACGCAGGCACATCTGACGTAGCAATAGCATTCACAAATATATATACACGAAGCAAAATTACTATCAAACGGGCCACCATACACTGAACGTATCTCCAGCTAAGAAACATTCTACCCTCATTTGCTATTCGTTCTTTGCATGGGACTAAGACCTATCCCGAACCTTGCATGAGGCTAAGACCTGCCTCCATATTTGCATAAGGCTAAGCACTGCCTTCCATATGCATGGGACTAAGCTCTGTCCCGCATTTTGCATGAGGCTAAGCCCTGCCTCCATATTTGCATAAGGCTAAGCACTACCTTCCATTTGCATGGGACTAATCCCTGTCCCGCATATTGCATGAGGCTAAGCCCTACCTCCATATTTGCATAAGCTAAGCACTGCCTTTCATTTGCATGGGACTAAGACCTGTCCCGCATCTTGCATGAGGCTAAGCTCTGCCTCCACATTTGCATAAGGCTAATCTCTGCCTTCATTTGCATAAGGCTAATCTCTGCCTTCATTTGCATAAGACTAAGCTCTGTCTCCATACCTGCATGAGTCTAAACTCTGCCTTCAATTTACATTCTTTCACCGAGATGAAGCATTGTCTCTCCGGCACTATCTATTTGCTCCTGTTTCGGGCTAAGCTCTTCCCTCAACCTCACAAGACTAAGACTTGTCTTGTTAAACATCATATTATTGCATTTCTTGGGCTGAAATATTGCCAATCTGTCCAAAGGTGTCATAGTATAAAGGCATCATCCTCATATCCGGAAAACACCATGCTAAGGCCTGAGGATCTCTCAAATTTGCATATCATTATTCAAAGGCGTCATTGTTCGGAGGCACCATTTTTATGGCCCGAGAACATCATTTCATGGCCTGCGAATCCCTCACTGAACAATTCAGGACCCAGGATATCATGGTCTAAGGACATCATCTGCACCGTCCTAAGACAACTTTTATGGTCCGAAGGGAATCTGCATCATGTTTAAATTTTAGCACACATACATGTTCGTAGCATCTATTTATCTGCATGTGACCAGTAAGTAGCCGTTATCCCAGCAGGAGCGACCTCGCTCCAGTTCCTACAACTATCTCAAACTTGACCGCTCACCATAACCATTCTTTCACCCAGCCCGAAATTTCGTGCTCGTTCTTATAATGACTTCATCAGTACATTCTACCGATGCATATGGAACTACACACGGCCTGTATTTGGTAAAACCAGGGATATGTTGGCATCTTGAAGACTAGAGTCCGGCCTCTATCTTTCAAAACATTCTATTCGGTCAAAATTGACCATCATTTCTTTACCCGAAAACTCTTTCATCATTCACGGGTAAAGAGGGGCGGCTGTTGATACCCAATTTTTCCCTCATATATTTTTAAATATAGATAAATACTTTCAAAATATTGTACATGTATTTGCAAACATGAACATGTATTTTTATAATTTTTCTATAATTTTAAAGGCTTTAAATCATTTTATTTCTGCATTTTTATTTATACAAATATACGATAATTATTGCTCATATTATTTTTATGATGATCTAATTATCTAACTTCATCATTTATGCTCATATGATATTTAAATATTTTAATTGCCTTTTTTACCATCACATTTACATTTTTAGGCTAGAATTGCATTTTTTGGCAACAATAGCCTATATATATGCACAATTATATTATCTATACAAACAATAACTTTTCATACTTTTACAATATTAAGTAAGTATTTTAAATCATTTTCATGCACAAATCACATTTTTATCATTTATAAATTATTTTATAAAACTGTTTTATTAAATTAATTGGGTATTTAAAATCTAGCCCCTAGAAAATACTAATTTTCGGACCCAAAAACTTAGCCCAAATCCCTAACCCAATTCAATTAGGCCCAAAGGTAATTTAACCCAACCCAAACCCCTCTAATCTTTGCCGTTGATCTCAGAGATCAACGGCCCACATTGGTTCTTACCATTTTAACTCTAAACGACCCCCTAACCTAAAAACTTTCCCCACCATACCCCACCGTCACATGTTCCCTCCTCTCTCAAATGCTCTCTACCTAAACCCTAATGTTCAGACGCTGTCACCGGCTTAGCCCTCCATTTTACGATGTTTCTCCGTCGTCTCAGACCTATATTGGCCTCCTACTTGCTTTGGTATCTCCATCTCCTAGATCCTTGAGGAGATTCTCAAGGGACCAGGGCAAGTCTGCTTTATACTTTTGGGTTTTCTTGCCGGTTTCAGGCTATTTGGCTCGACCTTGAGTAAGATTTTTCTCATTTTCGTCTTAAATCCATGGTTTCCTAAGTTTATGCTCGTCTCTGTTGCCTTTCTAAAAACCCTAATTTTTATCCTTTGACCTTCTCAGATCTGTCCATATCAAAGATGAATTGAACCTATTTCACATTTTTTACGAAAGTCTTATGGTTTTCAATTGATTCTCCGTTTTTTTTTTCCTAAAAATAGGGTTTACTCAACTCACCTTCTCAAAGCTTTTCTGATTTTCAAGTGCTTAATCGTTGTTCTTAAGTGTTACTGATTGAATCATGTTAAGATTGTTTGGACCCTAGTCGATTTATGCTAAAGCCCCAATTTTCTTATACTTTTGCTTCGTTTCTGGGTTTTTCCATGTCACTCGTTACATTGTTTCATTCTGTTCTTTGACTTTCATGATTTCTCCTTAGTCTAATTCATTATCTTGTGACTTTTACCCTAGTTCATCTATACTAGGGTTTCTGAGTCGATATCTCGGCTAATTTCTGTATGTTTATGAAATTTTATTTAGCCTACTTGTCTATTTGTGGAAACTGATATTTATCCCCTCTTTAAATCAGTACTATTTTGAATTTTGATTTACTGATTTGCTCGGTTAAATTTATGTGCTGATTCTTGATTTATTCCCTTGTTTACGACTTTAATTATTCGTCTTACCTTATTTAATTGCCTGTAATGTTACTGATTCTTCACGAATATTTCCTTAATTAGACTCCTGTTTGTTTACCTCTTTACTTAGGTCTGATTTGGTTTCTTTCCTTAAACGACTCTTGTCCTTTAACCGTTGAGTAGTTATCCTCAATTAAGGGAAGACTACATTGATTTGGCGTGTGAATTGATTAAGTGATTTCCTTAATTGCCGAGTGATTGATCTCCTTTACCGTATTCTTTTTGCTCTTAACTACTACATATACTCTTTTCTATTCTCACTTCTGGGACACGAACATTAGTTCACCACTACACTTACACTTTAAAAGCTCTCTATTCTTCTCTGCTACTTGTTATATTCATTGGCCTAGCCGGCTGAAAGCCAAGGCTAACCATTGCACAACCTTTGCTCTACATTCTGTGTTCTTCTTCCTAGCTAACTGGTATGTCCCTGATTAATTTTTGAAATCTAAACCTTATGTGCCCTAGTTCATCAATTGTGAATTCCATTCTTATTCTTGTTTACTAATTTGTTTGACATGCCTAATCATGTCTTGTTCAATATGTGATAATTGCATGTATATTGCTTTACATAGCATGTTTCAATTTTGTTTTGATCGATATGTAATTGGCATGTCTAAACTATATTGCATGTTTACTGTTTCACCTAATATGTCTGAACCTTGTTCTGTTCAATATGTGATTGTTGATACCCAATTTTTCCTCATATATTTTTAATATATATGTATATACTTTCAAAATAGCACATATGCAGTTATGACCATGCATAAGCATTTTTTATAATTTTTCTATAATTTTTAATGCTCTAAAACAATTTATTTCTCCTCTTTATTTATAAATTGTCCACTAATTATCATTCAAATTATTTTTGTGATGATTTGGTCATTTGAATTCTTTATTTATGCCATCATAATTGTTTAAATATTTTTAGTGCATTTTTTATTATTGCATTTATATTCTTGGCTAAATTGCACATCTTTGCAATAACAACCCATATTAACGTATAATTCAATTATTGATGCATGAAATGATGTTTTATATTTTTAAAATTTTAAATAACTATTTAAAATCATTTTAATACATGAAATAATTTTTGGAACTCATTTACTATTTTTATAAATTATGTAACTATTAAAAGTGGCTATTTAAAATCTGGCCTATTTTATTTCAATTTAACCTATTTTCAACCCAATAACCAGCCCAAACCCAACTACCCGATCCGGCCCCTAAACCCTTTTAATCTCAGTCATTGATCATAGAGATCAACGACCACAAAAGACCCTTCCTAAAATAAACCAAGCGACCCCCCTAAACCCTTTCATTCTACACTATCCGCCGCCCTGAAACCCTTCTCCTCTCTCAAACTCTCTGAAACCTAACCCTAACCTACCCACATCGTCGGTCGTCTACTGCCTTTCATGGTGTTCCTCACCACTCCCCAGGCGTCTAATGGCCTCCCTCATACTGGTACTGCCATCTCCAGGGTCCTCAAGGGACCAGGGTCAGTGGATTGCATCTATGGTCCCTTTCTCGCCTGTTTTAAGCCATTTCAGTGTGATTCCGAGTAAGATCGTCCTATATCGACTATGATCTATGGGTTTTTAAGCATGTTTCTTCACCTCTGTGTTGTTTTCCTCGAAACCGTAATCTCTTTCTTCTAAACCTCTTAGATCTGTATAGATTTAAGACGATTTGGACTTGTTTCATATGAGTTTTACAATAACCTTGTGATTCTTTACAAGAATAGTATGATTTTCGAGTGAGTTTTCATCTTTCTTTAAACTAGGGTTCCTGAAATATCTTTTTCCAAAAACATTTGATGATTTGGGTGTTTAATCTCCTGTTTCCTGTATGTTTTAACCAATTTTTTTAGGACTGCTCTGATTTCGACTCTTTTACACTAAAAGCCCTAATTTTTCGACATTCTTTGTTTGGTCTCTGAGTACTTGTATGCTGACTGTGTTCTTGCTTTGGTTCTTGTGATTTTCTTTAGCCATTTAGATATCTCGTGGCCTTCTTACCCTAATATGCCTTTACTGAGATTCTTAATTTAACTTTTCACTGATTCTATATGTTTGTGTTCATCCTGACTATTCGTTTCTTACCTTATCTGCTACACTTGCTGAATCTTTCGTGATTTTCCCTCTAACTGAGCCCTATTAGTGTTCTAACCTAATTTTTCGACTAATTTCTATGTTTCTATTAAATTTTACTTAGTTTATTTTCTATTTATGGGAACTAATATATACTCTTTCTAAAAATCAGTATTACTTTGAAATTCTGGCTGATTGATTACTCCGTTAAAGATTGGTATGCATAGACATTATTTGTTTCCTTGTTTATAACTTTAAGTGGTCATCTATGCCTTAATTGTTTGCCCGTATAATGTGGGAATTCTAACTGATTCTTTATTTGGTATGGTTTGGTCTTCTTTACCTTAATTAAACCCCTATTGTTACCATTTGTCTAATTGCCCCTAATTAAAGGAGTCTATTCTGAACTCCTTATATGATTGGATTCTGATTTGCCTTAATTGCTGATTTTTGATTCTTTTACCTTATTAACTCTACCCTCGAACTGCTATATAAGCACTCTCCTATTCTCACTTCAAAAACAGAACATTAGTTCATAAAAAGCACACTTACACTCTAAAAGTTCTCTTTCTGTTATGCTATTTGTGATACTTACTGATCTAACCGGCTGAAAGCCAAGGCTAGATATTGGAAATTCATTTGCTTTATAGTTTGCACCCTTTTCTTCAACTGGTATGTTTCTAGTTAAGTTTTGAAATCCAAACCCTATATGTTTCATTCCCGCACTAGTTCATCAGTTATGAGTTCAACTTGTATTCTTGCCTATTTCTCTGCTCAGCATGTCTAAACTCTGCCGGTTCAATGTATTCTTTATATTCTGCACTCTTTCCTGCTTAGTTCTTTGCCTAGCATGTCTAAAACTCTGTCCTGTTCATTGTATGCACTCTTTCCTGCTTACTTCTTTACCTATCATGTCTAAATATTATTTTTAATCATGTTCAAGACTTGTCAACTATGATCTATGTCTTAACTACTTACTGTCCATGATTAGCCTGGTGAGTCTCTAAGACCCCAAGTGTTTTTATGCAGTTTGTTGACTATATGTTTCCTCTATACTCTATACATGTACCCCAATATGACTCTTATGTGCCCCAATCCCTTTATCCCCCTGTGAGATCTGTTTGTTAAGTGTTTTCCGAATCTGGATGTTTTTATGACCAATTGATTGACTGCTATTTTGGTACTCTTCTCAAACTGTCTTTTACTGCCAAACTATTTCCTGTTTCTAAAAAACCTTTTACTTCTAAAGTAATCTCTGTACTATTTTCAAAACCTTTTCAAAACTATGTCAAGTACTCTCACTTCACTCTTAGAATACTAGGTTCTGCCCTTCTGATATGTGTACTGCCTTGAGATCCTTGAGATCTCTATGAACTCTGGAATGTCAGATCTAGCCTTTCCACACTGCACCTAAATCAGTTATTGTTTGAGAAAAGTTCTAGGTGTGAGCGCTACCCGGGATCCTTGAGGTCTTTAGGGAATTCTGACACACCTAGATATGAGTTTGGCTATGGAACTTTGGGCATTTAAGGCTATTGGAGGCTGAGAAGTCATTTGGGCCTACTGTAGGCTCCCTATAGATTATCTCTTATTTATTTATGTATTTTTGTTTAATTCATTGGTCTGTAATAATTTTGTAAACAAATAGTGTGGTAATTAGTGAAAAGGGGAGGGTAGTTATATATATTGGGTAAATTAGATAGATACCATGCTTATAGGGTCCATGTTGATTCAAATGTGTTTGTTATGTTTGTTTTACTTCCACACAATTAGAAACGATGTCTATAGGATCTAAATAGCTTTAATAATAGAGATCACGCCTATAGGAATTAAAATCAGCTCTAATAGAAATCATGCCTATAGATCTTAAAACCAGTTTAGCTAAATAAATCAGTTCAAATTCATTTTTTGAATTGGCTTAATTAATTAATTTATCTATTTCTTTAACAAGTTTTCAAACAATGCCTTAAAACCAATACTGCTAGAAAGCATGCCTATAGGATCTTAAGTTGTCGTTTAAAAATCATTCTACTCTTTTATTGCATTCCCAATCACTATAGATACCATGCTTTTAGGATGTCACTGTTGTGCATTTAGGAAAGCCTCTAGGGCGATTAAAATCCTTCAACTACAAAAGTTGTGCTTTGTTATTTAAGACTGTTCACATTCATAGGTCTAAAATCAGTAGGCAAGCTAAATAGGTCTTTGATGCTTGATCCTAATTCAATGATGTATAATCCCTACTCACCTAGATATCATGTTCTAGGATTTTCTCTTAAATACTTGACTGTAGTGGAAGATGTGCACTTACTTTTTATATTTGTGCAGGTGACTGTGAGCATGTAATTTGTTCTGTTTAAATGCAGTCCTAATTGTTTTTGATTGACGCCTAGACTTTTATCCTTTAAAACCTTAGAAAGTTCTAGAACTAGCTAAACTAGAGGTCCTAAATACCTCCATGGCCACAAGGAATGGACAGGTAGTGCACACATAGGACATCTATCAAGGATATTAGAACGCTTTAGGCTATGACCAAGGGGAGGGAATTGGGTAGTAAGGATATGATGACTACACGTTAATGTCTCGTGTAGCCCCTCATTGAGGAGTGATTACCGGGCATTGTGTGGGGTGATCCTGTAGGCCAACCAACCTAGGACCCCTCTTTCCCAATTCCTGATGTTTAAACTTTTCTTTTCTTTATATATGTGCAACTTGTTCGAACCTTTTCCCCTGTTCCATTACTTGAGTCATGTATGTGCTTAGTATGCCTTTATTTGGAAGTATGTGTTTAAACTATTTATTTTTTAAAAGGACTAATTCACATAAGCATAAGTTCGTCCGGGACCCACCGTTGTGGACCGAGAAGGGTGCCTAACACCTTTCCCTCAAGGTTATTTCGAACCCTTACCCTAAATCTCTGGTAATGTAAACTAGTCTAAGAGTTAATCGCTCTAGGTGCCCTAATGCACCATAATACGTTAGGTGGCGACTATTCAAAATACCCAAATCCCAAAAGGAAATGAGTTATTACCCCCATGAACGTCGAAACCCGGACTTTCTCCGTGGAGAAAAAAAGGGGGTACGCCAGCATGGCGACTCTGCTGGGGATAGTTTTAGGCTCTTACCATAACAAACTTATCTTTTGTGAATTAGTCCAAGCATGCTCTATCCCACGTACCCTTGCCCCTTATTTGAATTTAACTATCTATTTTCAAGCATTTTTATTTCTTTACTTCTGAAACTGACTTGTCTCCTTGTTTTCTTTTTCCGTAACTGTCTTTCAATTATTTAAATACTATATTTATTTTTTCCTATGTGCAAATACTTGACTACATGCTATTTATTGCTGCATAAATCATACTCAATATCATATTCCACTCGTGCGTATTAAATCCTATAGCAACGCTTGATGAGTGGTTGCGCTCTTCCAATTTATTACCTTTAAATTCAGAAAGGCTTATTTGTAGTAAAACTAGTCGATCAGTGGTGCAGTCGACGGTTCCGTGCCTTTCCCCCTCAAGTTGTCCATTTGAGGGTACTAGTCTAGACCCTCATAGTAACCTTACTCTGATTGAAATTGTGCATGCATCATGGTCAAACCTAGTCGGATCAATATGTTGTCCACATAATGGTCATTTAAGACAAGCCTTATCCAAAAGTACATAGGGGTTTCTATAATCTCAACAGACACAACCACATTCTGTGCATTAATTTGGATAACTAAATGCCAATATGCTAATCATGAATGTATAAATAGTCGAGTCTGGTGGGGGAGAAGGGCCTAACCTTTTGTTTTGCAGAAAATGAGGCATGAGGTCCCCAGATTCGGTATGGTTAGCAACATTCCACCATTGCTGCTAGATTGGTGGGAGGACCTTTCCTCAAGTGATAAGAAACATGTAAGAAAGTACCTGGGTATCTTGCCTTCCCTGCTAGACATTCAGCCAAACAACAGGTTGATCGAGGATACCACTTTATTTTGGGACAGTGAAAGGGCTGTGTTCCATTTCGGCGACATAGAAATGACTCCACTCCTAGAGGAAATTGGGGGACTTACGGGATTGACTTGGGATAGCCCTGGGTTGTTGGTACCGAAGAATCGTACTGGCAGAGGGTTCCTAAAGATGATGGGGTTGAAGAAAAATGCTGACTTGGTATGCCTAGAGAAGTCCTACATACCCTTCGAGTACTTGTACGAGAGATATGTCCATAAAAAGTCCTACCGTACCTTCCATGACAAGCTTTCTATCACTTCTCTGGGCCACATCCATCGTAGAGTGTTCGTGTTCATTGTGTTTTTCTTGGGCCTGATAGTGCTCCCAATGAAAAGGGAAAGAATACATACTAGGTTGACCATGGTCGCCAAGACTTTGATGGAGGGATCAATGGGAAATCATACACTATAGTCACCATGATCATAGCCGATATCTACAGGGCTTTGGTGCGCTGTTAAAGAGAAGTCAAGCATTTCGAGGGTTGTAACTTGTTGCTGCTGTTGTGGTTATTAGAACATCTTCAAAAAGGTCACTGTCGCCAAGAATTTCTGCGAAGGGCTTGGAACGACCATATTACCTTCCATCACCCCAAGAGGATGACTTACATTCCGGACAGGTTTGCTCAGCCGAAAAGTTCCAAGGAGTGGGTAGAGTTCTTCAACAATCTGACTGAGGAACAGGTGCAATGGATTCTTGAATGGTTCCCAACAGACGAATTCATCATCAGATCCAGGGACACTCCACACTTGGTATTGATTGGGTTGAGAGGGATAAACCTTTATGTCCCTATCTGAGTCATGAGGCAAGCAGGCAGGAAACAAGTTGTACCCAGGATCACTAAAATGAGCCATTTTAGAGTAGACTTCCAGGATGATGATGTCCCTTACAAGTGCCAAGCTTAGCATATGTGGCACTGCAAGATCATTGTGGAAAAGGACATCACTGATCCAGACAAGTATCATGCGGGGTGTGAACCCCTCTACCCAGCATGATTAGAGGACAACCTGAAGGGGATGGTGATACCAGGAACTGGTCGAGGGAATAGGATCATAGACGAAGAAGCTGAGGCTCAAGTCAAATAGAACAAGCTGTGTAAGAGGGTCCATGACTCTAAGAATGAGCACTGGGAAATACACGAGAAAAACATGAGATTAATCGATGAGTGGAAAGAGATAGCTATAACGTCCAACAGAAAGTTGGAATATCTAGAGCGAGGATTAGTGGAGTTGGAGGGTAAAGTCATAAAGAGGATTGAGGACTGCCAGAATGCTAAAGGAAGTGAAGGAGGACATCTAGTCAGAACCTATTTGCTGCTGGGACTGCGCGAACTGGGGAACCTGTATGATGGAGTCAAGAAGATCGAATCAGGGGAAGGTCCTTCTGGGACAAAGTAGGCTAGATTTATTTGCTTTCCTAAATGTTATAAGGCCAAGTGCCAATAGTGACTTTCTTTTCTATTGTCTTAGTGTCGTTTTGGGATTCGTCTATTTTTACATTATTAAATGAAGTATTTACCGACGTCTAAAAGTTCGCCAAATCTACTTGTCACTAGGCCTACATCGGGCACAACGAGGCTCCCAAATAAGGACACAAATTTACATTCCCGTAATATGTGTTTAAATACTGGAAATATTTCAGAATCCTCACTGACTTATCTATCTTTTTCTTTTTCTTTATTCTTTATTCCCATCCCCTAAGGTTGGTTCGCTCATACAGGCCTCATCAGCATGTCACACCAAATCTAGAGGCCCTCCACCTCCTCCTCCTCCAAGCAATACAAAAGGCAGAGGAAAAGCAAAAATGGACGACTTAAGTGGTATCCTAAAGGAGAATATTGAGAATGTGGAAACTTCAGATAGACGGAGTACTCCGGCACCAAATGATCTAGTCTTGAGACTGGAACAAAAGATATTTGAATTACAAGGAGAACTTGAGCAGGTTTGCAACTTGGCAAACTTGTCACTCACCTTGAATGTCCCTGACGTCAACCAACAAAACACAAGGAACCCAACACCTCCCTAAATCACACAAAACCAACACCCACAAAATCCTCCTGCACCGAATCAATACGCAACCCCACCCCAAAATCTCAATCCCTTACCAGTACTAACTCCGCCACAACATCACCATCAACCGATTCAGTACCCACCAACCACCACTTACCACACTCCCCAAAACACACCACAACCCATTCCCCATCCTCAAAACTCAACCAATGACCATCATTACACCCAAGTCCCCGGCACCTATCAAAGCTACCCTATATGGGTAGAAACCGTACCTCACTCTATCCAACCAATCTCTTACACACCAGAATCCTCCGAGAAGGACCTGCTCATTAAGAACATGGCTGAAGAACTCAAGAAGTTGACAAGTCGAGTTCAGGGTGTCGAAAGCGAAAAAGGAATAGAAGGGTTGAACTATAAAGACCTATGCATACATCAAGACGTAGAACTGCCAGAGGGATACAAACCTCCCAAGTTTGAGATGTCTGACAGCATAGGTGACCCTAGGGCCCATATGAGGACCTATTGTCAAAAGCTTGTCGGGGTCGGGGAAGACGAAAAGATCTGAATGAAACTCTTTATGAGAAGTCTTACTAGAGATGCTTTGTCCTGGTACATTAGCCAGGATCCCAAGAAATGGTCTAATTGGGTGAATATGGTGTCGGATTTCATGGACCAGTTCAGGTACAATATAGAGAATGCACTTGATGTTTTCAACAATATAGAGAATGCACTTGATGTTTTCTACATCTAGAATCTTAAAAAGAAACCCACCGAAACCTTCCGCGAGTGTGCTACTCGTTGGAGGTCGGAAGCGGCCAAGGTCAGGCCATCTTTGGACGAGGAACAGATGAACAAGTTTGTCGTCAGAGCACAGGATCCACAGTATTATGAAATATTGGTGGTCATTGAAAACCATAAGTTCTCTGGTATCATCAAGATTGGGGAAAGAATTGAGGAAGGCATCAAAAGTGGGATGGTAACGAATTTTGAGGGATTACAGGCCACAAACAAGGCGTTACAATCAGGCGACATATCAAAGAAGAGAGACGTTGGGGCAGTAATGGTAGCCCAAGGCCCAAAATCTCCACTCACCTATCAAACACCTCCACCTACATATCAAACACCTCTACCCACAAACCAAGCATTATCGCCTACATATCAGCCTTCATCTCCCAGATATTCCCAACCAGCCACTGTCCATCACACCTATAACTCCCAACCATCCCATTTCCAATCACCTCCAACTCGCCAACACTTTCCAAGACCACGACCAAACTTGGACCGCAAGCTACCCAGACAATACACTGCCATTGCTGAACCCATCGACCAACTATATGAAAGGTTGAAAGCCGCTGGTGATGTCACCCTCATTCCTACTATGGCATTAGAGAATCCATCATATAGGTCAATCCAAACAAAAATTGTGCGTATCACTCTGGTACGAAGGGGCACACCACTGATGAGTGCCGAACATTGAAGGATAAGATCCAGACGCTAATTGACAACAAGGTCATACAAGCAAAGGAAGCCGCATCCAATGTCCGCAACAACCCCCTCCCTGATCATAGAGGTGGTAGGGTACATGTGATAGAGACAAACGTAAAATGGGACCCTGAGGGGTCGATTGGGCTTATTCAAGAAGGCGATGACTTTAAAGTTTCAATCACACTTGTCACACCTCCTTTTTTACCACCTGAGGGTATATAGGCATTTATCCAATTAAAGGGACATAAATCGATATGGGATTATTTAATTTAATTCAAGCCGCCACTTGGAATAATTTATTTGGTGTCCCAAGTCACCGATTTATTTTAAAATCCCAAATCGAAGAAATTTCGACTTTACTTTATAAGTCTGCGAATCAGAAATTCTAGATAAGGAATTCTATTAAACCGGAAGAAGGTGTTAGGCATTCCCGGGTTCCGTGGTTCTAGCATGGTCGCTTAAACTATTAATATTGGCCTATTATCTGATTTACTACACGTTTTAAACCTATAGTGCATTTTTAACTTTTGACCGCTTTTAATTATTTATGGAATTATTTTGGAACAAGTTACGACTGTCGTACACTTGCTTGTTTGGTACACATTTCAAATCGTGGCATGGAAACCGTACCCACAATTTACAACATGTTTAAATTATTAACATTATTAGTTGTTGTGGCCGGGTCACATAAATGTACCCCCGGATTTTAGTAATTAAGCGTCATGACTACGTCATGGGCCGTACCCGTAGCTATGACAATTATTTAATTAACGTGCCTAAAGCAAGCTACGAAAGTTCAAGGCATTTTCTATACTAAATTTATTTATGTGAGGGCCATAGGTTATGGATTTTATTTGCGTATGGCACACCTCAATTAATTTTTAAAAGAAAAGATTTGTATTTTTCTCTAGGGCAAACTAAAGATGCTCCTACTTTAATCTAATTTAAAATTAGGTATCGCAACCACGTCACGGAAACCGTACCCGTAGTTGTAATAATTTTAATTGCGTGCTTAAAGCAAACTACGGTTGAATTATTTTTCTAGTCTTTGAGATTATATGAGGCCAAGTATGAGCAATATAATATACTTCAAACTAAATTAAAACACCTTTCATAAAAATCTTGTATACTATACAAGAACAATGACAACACAATGTATTCTCATAAGTGGGGTCAGAGGGTATTGATGTATGTAGCCTTACCCCTACTCTAGAAGGACAGAGAGACTGCTTCCGATAGACCCTAGGCTAAAGAAACGATGGAAGAAGCACTAATATCAAGTAATAACCATACAAGATATTTGATAATAACAGACTAAGGCTGAAAGGGAGGAAACACAATATATTAGGGGCCAAAATTATAATAATGTTGTTTATACGACTGAATCCAATAAGTCATAGTCGTCCATCAAGCAAAATGAGATCAAGTTACATATTTAACAATGTAATAACATTCAAAAAAAATGTTACACTCAAGATGCATTCAATTTAACCACACTAAAAAAATACATTCTTGGATATACGATACTACACGACTACAAACTTGAAGTACTAAGCAAAAATCTTTATAGCTACAATTGCAAATGTAGCTTTCCACAATAAAATCAATAACATGCTTATTAAAATGTGACATTTTATTCAACTTAAAACCATTCAAAAAAAAAACATCAACACAGTGGTTTAATATATAAAATGAATAAGATTTACATCCTATTCTTGAATCATTTTCAGAATATACCAAATCCATTTCAGGATTAAATTTAACATAAAAAGTGAGCTTAAATATGGAATATTGGTAAGAGCTTACCTCAATAGAGATATACCAAAAGATTTCTCACACCAGACCCAAAAGAATAATACGACAACTTCCGAATAAAAGCTAACAAAAGAAATAAGGAAATCAACCACGGATCTCAGCGAAATTGCAACAAAGCAGCAACAATCTCACATGTCCAACAGCTTTAAAAATCCAGCAAAGTAAAAAGCAGCTCTGAACAATGGCTGGGATCCTTTGGTCGTTTTTTTTCGAATTTTTCAGATCTGGGGTCCAAATGTTTGAATCAAAAAACTGTTTTCCATCTCCGTGAGGGGATGATAGGGAGTACTTATGTGTGCATCTATGTCAATGAGTGAGAGAGGTGAGAATTTCTAAGTGTAAGAGTTAGGTTAAGGTTTGTGGGTAAAGAAAGAAGAAGAAACAGGGGAAACAACGTTCTTCGTTTTAGAAGAGAATGGGATTTAATTGTTATTTTTTGGCTAGGTTAGGTCTAAGATAGAGAAAGGGGTTTTAAAGGAGGGGTAGGGATCAGGTTAGGTTGGGTTATGGGCTGGTTTGGGGAATTTGAGTCTTAATTAATTGGGCCATTTCAGGAATTGGCCCAATTTTAAAAGAAACAAAATTAAAAAAATGTATTCTTCCTATTTTCCTTTTCTTTGTTTTTTTCCTTTTATTTTCTTTAATTAATTAACTTAAAACTAAGGAAAACTGCTAATTTTAAAGGCTAAAATCCAAATATGTAAAATGACCATTTTATGTGATTTTTTGCTCAATAAAATTAATTCCTACATGCAAACTGAGCCTAAGATGGCATGAAATTAAAACGTGACAATTTTTTTATGATTTTTCTATGATTTTAAGATATTAAAAATGCATGAAATGCAACTAAATAAAGAAAAACTCTTAAAAATCAATTAAAATTATTTTTGGTCTATTTTTAGGAGTTATTTTCATATAGGGCAAAAGTTGGGTTCTCACAACACTTACTCCTATTGTGGTACAGACTCAGTCACCGATCAAGGTTGAGGTAGTTGCACCAGTTCCATTTGAGGTAGAGGTAGCTCCACCTGTGGCCACCCCCACCCCCTCCCCCTCATTTGAAGTAAAAGCGGCCACACCTTTCACAGTGATAGTGTCTACCACACCTCCTTTCCACTCAAAAGTAATACCCTGGGATTACATTGCCGAAGCTCGGCGAAAGGGAAAGGCAAAAATGGAGGAATCTGATGCTGCACAAGGAATGACTAGGACTGGAAGAGTCTACACACCTGAACATTTTGGAGGACCAAGTAAGGATGCCACTACCAAGCAGCCTGTCATTGAAACAGGGCCAGATGACCTGTAGGGAATGTACAAGCAAAGGAGTATTCTGTCATTAACCATCTGAACAAAACCCCAGCTTAGATATCCATCCTATCATTGCTGCAAAATTTAGAGGCGCACAAGAACGTTATAATGAAAGTACTGAGTGAAGCTTATGTACCCAATAACATCACCAGCGGAGAGATGACCAATATGGTAGGGCAAGTACTGGAAAGTCATAAGATCATCTTCCACGAAGATGAGCTACCACTTAAGGGGTTGAATCACAACCGAGCATTACATATTACAGTGCAATTTGAAGACAAATTCATTGCCAGGGTTTTGGTTGGCGGAGGTTCAAGCCTCAATATTTGTCCATTAGACACTTTAAAAAGGATGGACAAAGGTTTTCATGAAATACAAGTAGGAAGCATGAACGTGAAAGCTTTCGATGGGTCTCAAATATCCACGATTGGGGAAATTAACCTTTCCTTGCAGATAAGGCCAACTTGGTTCGACGTCGAGTTTCAGGTGCTCGATATACCGACCTCATATAATATTTTGTTAGGCCGGCCATGGATCCATGCCGCTGAGGTAGTGCCTTCCACACTACATCAAGCCGTGAAGTTCGAATGGAATCGTTAGGAGGTGATCATTTACAGAGATGGGAGTAACCCCATTTACACTAGTCAAACCATCCCGGTTATTGGACATTGAAGAAGGCTAGGAGGGGAAACCTATCATCACATTGAACGTGTCAATGCCATCGAGAAAGATAAATGGTGGAGCAGTAAAATAGAAAGCATATTGGCATGGTCTGGATATGAGCCCGGCAAAGGGCTGGGTAAGAATCTTCAGGGTATCACTAAACTAATACGGCTGAAGGGTCATGGTACTACCTTCAGGATCGGATATCAGTACACATGGAAAGAATACAATGATTGGTCGACTCCATGGCGAAGACCTTATTACCCTCTCGAGCAACCTGTGCCACGTCTAGATCAAGCTTTTCACCAAGCTGATACAGTATGGGGAACTGCATAATAGGAAGTATTAGCTGGGTTAAAGAATCTATTCTTAGAGGATGAAGACATAGACTACAGTGCCATAATTGAGTAGGAGGAGGAAGAAGGCCTCACTATTCAGACTGTGAAGAAAGGAGTTGTTCTTAGAAACTGGACCGCAGACCATCTCGGGCCCGCCGAGTCCCTGGGTAGCTTGGCAGTTTTTACTTCTATAGCCATTCTAGGCATTTAAGATTTTCAGTAATTTTTATTTAAAGACTTGCTTGTTTCAAAAATAAGTGCTCGATTAATCAAGCCGCACTTGTCTGGATGTTGTTTAATTTTAAATCAAATGCATTTGCTCTGTATTATTCATTACTATTTTCTACACTTTTTCTTTCTACAACGTTTACTTTTCCTGATGAACTGGTGACTGCGACATATAATAAGGCAACACAACATGAGAATAGTGACTCGAATAAAGAAGATGAGACACCTAAGGAAGTTATCAGGGAGGTGGAAAACTTTGAGAACAAGCCCAAGTCCAATCACGACGAAACCAAAGTAGTAAATTTGGGGGACGCCGAGACCATCAAGGAGACTCGTATCAGCATTCACTTGTCACCAACAAAGAAGTAAGAGTACATCCGTTTCCTAAAAGAGTATGAGGACATCTTCGCATGGTCATATGATGACATGACCGGTTTGACCACGTCCATAGTGGCTCACAAGTTTCCTACTAATCCCGTAAGTCCGCCAGTGAAGTAGAAACTCAGAAAATTCAAGCCAGATATGAGCCTGAAAATCAAGGAGGAAGTTACCAAGAAGATCAAAACCAAAGTTCTCAGGGTGGTCGAGTACCCGACCTGGTTAGCTAACATTGTGCCAGTTCCGAAGAAGGACGGGAAAGTCAGGGTATGTGTCGACTATCGGGATTTAAACAGAGCAAGTCCCAAGGATGACTTTCCACTGCCAAACATACAAATTTTGATCGACAACTGTACCAAGCATGAACTCCAATCCTTTGTAGATTGCTTCGTCGGTTAGCACCAGATCTGGATGGATGAAGAAGACGCAGAGAAAATAGCTTTTATCACACCTTGGGGAGTATACTGCTACAAGATGATGTCATTTGGTCTAAAGAATGCTGGGACTAATTGCATGAGAGCCATGATAATTATCTTCCATGATATGATACACAAGGAGATAGAGGTGTATGTAGACGACGTCATTATCAAATCCAAGAGGTCCACAGATCTCATAGCGGACTTGAGGAAGTTCTCTGACAGGCTAAGGAGGTACAACTTGAAACTGAACCCTGCAAAGTGTGCATTCGGGGTTCCCGTAGGAAAGTTACTGGGATTCATTGTCAGTCATTGAGGGATCGAGCTGGACCCGTCTAAAGTCAAGGCTATTTAGGAGTTACCACAACCTAGGAGCAAAAAGGACATGATGAGCTTCCTAGGACGTCTCAACTATATCAGTCGATTCATAGCACAGTCCACAATCATATGTGAACCATCTTCAAGATGCTGAGGAAAGATGCCGAAACAAGTTGGACCGAGGATTGTTAAAAAAGTTTTGCCAAGATCAAGGAGTACCTGTCCACGCCACCAATTTTGGTCCCACCAGAACCAGGACGACCTTTGCTACTCTATATATCTGTGTTGGATGGAGCCTTCGGATGTGTTCTAGGGCAACATGACGAGACAGGAAGAAAAGAGCAAGTCATATACTACTTGAGTAAGAAGTTCACACCTTACGAAGCACGATACTCTTTGCTAGAGCGCACTTGTTGTGCTTTGACTTGGATAGCTCAAAAATTGAGGCATTACTTCTATGCCTACACCACATACCTCATATCTAGGATGGACCCTCTGAAGTACATATTTCAGAAACCCATGTCGACTGGGAAGTTAGCCAAGTGGTAGATACTACTGAGTGAGTTCTATATCGTCTATGTAACTCAAAAGGCGGTCAAAGGACAGGAATTGGAAGATCATCTTGCTAAAAATCCGGTGGGAGGAGAATATGAACCCTTGAAAACATATTTTCCTAACGAAGAAGTGTCCTTCATAGGATAAGACATTACCGAAGCATACGACGATTGGAGGATGTTCTTTGATGGAGCTGTAAATTTCAAATGAGTGGGAATTGGAGCAGTTTTGGCATCAGAAACGGGTCAACATTATCTGGTATCTGCTAAACTCAGATTTCCCTGCACCAACAACATGGCAGAGTATGAAGCCTGCATACTAGGACTCCACATGGTAGTCGACATGAATATTCAGGAGCTGTTGGTAATCGGTGATTCAGATTTGCTTGTACACCAGGTACAAGGAGAATGGGCCACCAAGAATTCCAAGATATATCCATATCTACACCACATGCAGGAATTAAGAAAGAGGTTCACGGAGATAGAATTCCGACATGTGCCCAGAATTCAAAATGAGTTTGCCGATGCATGGGCCACCTTGTCATATATGATACAACATCCAGATAAGCATTTCATTGATCCCATCTCGGTAAAGATTTATAATCAGCCGGTGTATTGTGCCCACATTGAAGAAGAAACAGATGGAAAACCTTGGTTCCATGACATCAAAGAGTATTTGTCAAAGGGAGAATATCTGGAGCATGCAAACCACACTCAGAAATGCATTCTCCGAAGATTGTCCAATCACTTCTTCCAAAGCAGAGGAAATCTGTACAGAAGAACTCCTGATTTGGGATTGCTAAGATGTGTTGACACAAAAGAAGCTTCTAAACTACTTGAGGACGTACATGCTGGGACCTATGGCTCGCACATGTATGGTTTTGTCTTGGCTAAGAAGATACTTAGGGCCGGTTACTTTTGGATGACCATGTAGATGGACAGCATCCAGTATGTCCGCAAATGCTTCCAATTCCAAGTACATGCCGATACGATAAAAGTGCCGCCAAATGAGCTCAATACAACAAGCTCACCTTGGTCATTTGTTGCCTGGGGAATGGATGTCATTGGCCCGATCAAGCCCACTGCTTCAAATGGGTACAGGTTTATTCTGGTAGTCATTGATTACTTTACGAAATGGGTAGAAGCTGCGTCTTACAAAGTTGTAACCAAGAAAGTCATCGCAGATTTTGTCAAAGATCGTATTATTTGTCGATTCAAAGTTCCCAAGTCCATTGTTACTGATAATGCCACCAATCTCAATAGTGATCTGATGAAAGCCATGTGTGAAACGTTCAAAATTAAGCACAAGAATTTCACAGCCTACAAACCTCATATGAATGGAGCCGTAGAGGCCGCCAACAAAAACATCAAGAAGATACTAAGGAAGATGGTAGAAAACCACAAACAATGGCACGATAAGCTACCCTTTGCTTTGTTGGGATACTGGACCATAGTTTGCATATCAACCGGGGCAACTCCATACATGTTGGTTTATGGTACCAAGGCTGTCATTCTAGCCGAGGTAGAGATTCCTTCTTTAAGAATCATACAGGAAGTTGAACTCAGCGATGCAGAGTGGATAAGGAGCCGCTATGAACAATTGGCCCTTATCAATGAAAAAAGGATGAACACAGTATGTCATGGCCAACTTTATCAAAATAGAATGTCCAGAGCTTTCAACAAAAGGGTCAAACCAAGGCAATTTGCACTAGGACGGTTGGTGTTGAAGAAAGTTTTCCCACATCAAGATGAGGCCAAAGGGAAATTCTCTCCCAACTGGCAAGGTCCTTACATGGTTCACATGGTGCTGACAGGAGGGGCACTCATACTTGCAGAAATGGATGGAGAAATCTGGCCAATACCAATAAATTCAAATGTAGTCAAGAGATACTATGCTTAGATTATTTACATTTCCTTGTCTGATGTTATTGAACTACGCTTGACCTGATTCCCATTTAAGAAGGGATACGTAGGAAGCCTTATGGGTTCGGTCATATCATAATCAAATTTCCATTTCCCCCCAAAATCAAAAACTGGTACAGAATTTTGAGGAGGACCCTCAAAATTCCGAAGCAAGTCTAGCCAACGCCAACATATGTCAGACGGTCAAAAATCGGTTAAGAAACTGAGGAAGAATTTTGAGAAAGATTCTCAAAATTCTGGAAAAGGTTCAACAAGGCTCATTACCCACAAACGGCCGATGGGTCATCTACCAAACTGGGGCTGAATTTTGAGGAGGACCCTCAAAATTCTAACATAAGAGAGATGCAATGTCTTTGAAATGTGTTACAGTTACCAGTTCATCTAAAAATCACTTGATATATCAATGTGTTTCTAAAATAACTCTATTTTTAACCAATAATTGCATATTTTCGAAAACTCTATTTCCGTAATAGTCAGGTGTTACCTTGGGAAACTTGAAAAGTCCTCCAGAATGGAGCAAAGCAAGACCAGCAGACAGAAGCACGAACCAACCTCCCCTTCACAAAACTTACAATTTTTTTCTGAACGCAGGCACATCTGACGTAGCAATAGCATCCGCAAATGTATACACGTAACAAGATCACTATCTATCAGGCCCTCAGACACATATATCTCCAGCTAAGACATACATTACTCTTATTTGCTACTCGCTCTTTGCATGGGACCAAGCCTTGTCCCACATACTTGCATGAGGCTAATCCTTGCCTCCACACTTGCATGAGGCTAATCCTTGCCGCCATATTTGCAAGAGGCTAATCCCCGCCTCCCCTATCTGCATGAGGCTAATCCCTGCCTCCATAATTGCATGAGAATAACCCTTGCCTCCATACTTGTATGAGGCTAATCCCTGCCTCCGCATTCGCATGAGGCTAATCCTTGCCTCCACATTGCATGAGGCTAATCCTTGCCTCCCATTTTCATAAGGCTAATCCTTGCCTCCAATATTACATGAGGCTAATCCCTGCCTCCATATCTACATGAGGCTAATCCTTGCCTCCATATCTGCATGAGGCTAATCCCTGCCTCTATATTTGCATGAGGTTAATCCCTGCCTCCCCACTTATATGAGGCTAATCCTTGCCTCCACCTTCATGAGTCTAATCCTTGCCTCCCCACTTGCATGAGGCTAATCCTTGCCTCCCTATCTGCATGAGGCTAATCCCTGCCTCCATATCTGCATGAGGCTAATCCTTGCCTCCATATCTGCATGAGGCTAATCCTTGCCTCCATATTTGAATGAGGCTAATCCTTGCCTCTATATTTGCACGAGGCTAATCCCTGCCTCCATATCTGCATGAGGCTAATCCCTGCCTCCATATTTACATTAGGCTAATCCTTGCATCCATATCTGCATGAGGCTAATCCCTGCCTCCGCATTCGCATGGGACTAAGCATTGTCCCTCTTTGCACAAATAGTGCTCTATTTCTAGCACTATCTATTTGCTTTTCAATCGGGTTAATCTCTGCCCTCCATAGACTAAGACTTGTCTTGTTAATGTCATATTATTGCATATCATGGGCTGAAATACCGCCAATCTATCCAAGAACGTCATAGTCTAAAAGGCATCATCCCTATAGCTGGAAGACACCATGCCATGGCCTAAGGATCTCTCAAAATTGCACAGCATTATTCAAATGTGTCATGGTTCAGAGGCACCATCTGCATGGTCTGAGAACACCATTTCATGGCCTGCGAATCCCTCATTAAAACATTCATAGCACAGTACATCATGGTCCGAGTACGTCTTCCTTAACTGTCCAAAGACAACTTTCATGGTCAAAAGGGAATCTACATCATGTTTAAATTTCCGCACAAATACATGTCTGTAGCATCTCTTCATCTGTAGGTGACCAGCAAGCAACCACTATCCTAGCAGGAGTGATCTCACTCCAGTTCTTTCAAACTGTCTCAAACTTAACCGCTCACCATAACCCCTCTTGCACCTCGTGTCCGTTCTTGCAATGACTTCATCGGTATACTTTCAATGAACCCAGAACTACACATGGCTTGATTCCTGTAAAACCAGAGATATGTAGGCAACTCAAGACCAGATTCCAGCCTCTATCTTTCAAAACATCCCGACCGGTCAAAATTGACCATCATTTCTTTAAATGAAAACTCTTTCATCCTTCCCGGGTAAAGATGGGCAACTGTTGATACCCAATGTTTCCTCATATATTTTTAATATATATGTATATACTTTCAAAATAGCACATATGCAATTATGAGCATGCATAAGCATTTTTATAATTTTTCTATAATTTTCAAAGCTCTAAAAAATTTATTTCTCCTCTTTTATTTATAAAATATCCACTAATTATCCTTTAAATTATTTTTGTGATGATTTGGTCAATTGAATTCATTATTTATGCCATCATAATTGTTTAAATACTTTTAGTGTATTTTATAATTGCATTTACATTTTAGGCTAAATTGCACATCTTTGAAATTATAGCCCATATTAATGTATAATTACATTATTGATGCATAAAATGGTATTTTATATTTTTAAAATATTAAATACTATTTTAAATTATTTTCGTACATGAAAATATTTTTTGGAACTCATTTACTATTTTTATAAATTATGTAACTATTAAAAGTGGCTATTTAAAACCTGGCCTATTTTATTTCAATTTTAGCCATATTTTCAACCGAATAACCAGCCCAATTTTAATTCAAATTACCCAGCCCAAACCCAGCTACCCAATTCTTCCCCAAAACCCTTTTAATCTCGGCCGTTGATCAAAGAGATCAACGGCCACAAACGACCCTTCCTAAAATAAACCAAACGACCCCTCCCCCCAAACCCTTTCATTCTACACTATCCGTCGCCCTGAAAGCCTTCTCCTCTCTCAAACACTCTGAAACCTAACCCTAACCTACCCACATCGCCAGTTGTCTGTCGCCTTCCATGGTGTTCCTCACCACTTCAAGCCTCTAATGGCCTCCCTCACACTGGTACTGCCATCTCCAGGGTCCTCAAGGGACCAGGGTCAATGTGATGCATCTATGGTCCCTTTCTCGCCTGTTTCAGGCCATTCCAATGTGATTCCGAGTAAGATCGTCCTATAGCGACTATGATCTATGAGTTTCTAAGCATGTTTCTTCACCTCTGTATTGTTTTCCTTGAAACCCTAATCTCTTCCTTCTAAACCTCTTAGAGTTTTATAGATCTGAGATGATTTGGACTTTTTTCATATGAGTTTTACAATAACCTTGTGATTCTTTACAAGAATCGTATGATTTTCAAGTAATTTTTCGTCTTTCTCTAAACTAGGGTTTCTTGAAATCTCTTTTTCCAAAAATATTTGATGATTTGGTTATTTAATCTCCTGTTTCCTGTATGGTTTAACCGATTTGGTTAGGATTGCTCTGATTTCAACTCGTTTACACTAAAAGCCCTAATTTTTCGATATTCTTTGTTTGGTCTCTGAGTACTTGTATGCTGACTGTGTTCTTGCCTTGGTTCTTGTAATTTTCTTTAGCCATTTAGATATCTCGTGGCCTTTTTACCCTAATATTCCTTTACTGAGATTCTTAATTCAACTTTTCATTGTTTCTATATGTTTGTGTTCATCCTGACTTTCGTTTCTTACCTTATCTGCTAAACTTGCTGACTCTTTCGTGATTTTCCCTCTAACTGAGCCATATTAGGGTTCTAACCTATTTTTTTGACTAAGTTCTATGTTTTTGTTAAATTTTACTTAGTTTATTTTCTATTTATGGGAACTAATATATATTCTTTCTAAACATCAGTATTACTTTGAAATTCTGTCCGATTGTTTACTCTGTTAAAGATCGGTATACATAAAATTTATTTTTTTTCCTTGTTTATAACCTTAATTGGTCATCTCTGCCTTAATTTCTTGCCTGTATAACTTGGGGATTCTTACTAATTCTTTATTTGGTATGGTTTGGTCTTTTTTGCCTTAATTAAAACCATGTAGTTACCGTTTGGTTAATTGCCCCTAATTAAAGGAGTCTATTCTGAACTCCTTATATGATTGGATTCTGATTTTCCCTTAATTGTTGATTTCTGGTTCTTTTACCTTATTAACTCTACCCTCGAACTGCTATATAAGCACTCTCCTATTCTCACTTCAAAAACAGAACATTAGTTCACAAAAGCACACTGACACTCTAAAAGTTCTTTTCTCTTCTACTATTTGTGTTATTACTAATCTAGCTGGATGAAAGCCAAGGCTAGATATTGGAACTTCATTTGCTTTATATTCTGCACCCTTTTCTTACACTGGTATGTCTCTAGTTAAATTTTGAAATCCAACCCCTACATGTTTCATTCATGCACTAGTTCATCAGTTATGAGTTTAACTTATATTCTTGTCTACTTCTCTGCTCATCATGTCTAAACCCTGCCTGTTCAATGTATTCTTTATATTCTGCACTCTTTCCTGCTTACTTCTTTGCCTAGCATATTTAAAACTCTATCATGTTCAATGTAAGCACTCTTTCCTGCTTACTTCTTTACCTAGCATGTCTAAATTGTATGTTTAATCCTGTTCAAGACATGTCAACTATGATCTATGTCTTAACTACTTACTGTCCATGATTAGCCTGTTGAGTCTCTAAAACCCAAGTGTTTTTATGCAGTTTGTTGACTATATGTTTCTTCTATACACTATCCTTGTACCCCCAATGTGTCTCTTATGTGCCCCAATCCCTTTATCCCCCCGGTGAGATCTGTTTGTTAAGTGTTTTCTGAATCTGGATATTTTTATGACCAATTGATTGCCTACTGTTTTGGTATTCTTCTCAAACTTTCTTTTACCACCAAACTATTTCTTGTTTCTAAAAAACATTTTACTTATAAAGTAATTTCTGTACTATTTTCAAAACCTTTTCAAAAATATGTCAAGCACTCTCACTTCACTCTTAGAATACTAGGTTCTGCCCCTCTGATATGTGTACTACCTTGAGATCCTTGAGATCTCTATGAACTCTGGCATGTCTGAGATGGCCTTTCCACATTGCACCTAAATCAGTTATTGTTTGAGAAAAGGTTTAGGTGTGAGCACTGCCCAGGATCCTTAAGGTCCTTAGGGAATTCTGACACACCTAGACATAAGTTTGACTGTGGAACTTTGGGCATTTGAAGCTATTGGAGGCTGGGAAGTCATTTGGGCCTTTTGTAGGCTCCCTATAGATTTACTCCTGTATATTTATGTATTTTTATTTAATTCATTGGTCTATAATAATTTTGTAAACAGACAGCGCGGTGATTAGTGAAAATGGGAGGGTAGTTATATATATTGGGTAAATTAGGTAGATAACATGATTATAGGGTCCATGTTGATTCAAATGCATTTGTTATGTTTGCTTTACTTCCACACAATTAGAAACCATGTCTATAGTATCTAAATGACTTTAATAATAGAGATCATGCATATAGGAATTAAAATTAGCTCTAATAGAAATCATGCCTATAGAACTTAAAACCAATTTAGCTAAATAAATCAGTTCAAATTCGTGTTCTGAATTGGCCTAATTATTAATCTGTCCGTTTCTTTAACAAGTTTTCAAACACTACCTTATAACTAATACTGCTAGAAATCATGCCTATAGGATCTCAAGTTGTCGTTTAAAAATCATTCTACTATTTTATTGCATTCCCAGTCACTATAGATACCATGATTTTAGGACGTCACTGTTTGTGCATTTAGGCAAGCCTCTAGGGCGATTAAAATCCTTCAACTACAAAAGCTGCGCTTTGTTATTTAAGACTGTTCACATTTACAGGTCTAAAATCAGTAGGCAAACTAAATAGGTCTTTGACGCTTGGTCCTAATTTAATAATGTACAATCCCTGCTCATCTAGATATCATGTTCTAGGATTTTCTCTTAAATACTTGATTGTTGTTGAAGACGTGCACTTACTTGTTATATTTGTGGAGGTGACTGTGAGCCTGTAATTTGTTCTGTTTAAATGCAGTCCTAATTATTTTTGATTGACGCCTAGACTTTTATCCTTTAAAACCTTAGGAAGTTCTAGAACCACCTAAACTAGAGGTCCTTAATACCTCCAGGGCCACAAAGAAGGGACAGGTAGTGCACGTATAGGACATATATCAAGGATATTAGAACGCTTTAGGCTATGACCAAGGGAAGGGCATTGAGTAGTAAGGATATGATGACTACTTGCTAATGTCACATGTAGCCCCTCATTGAGGAGTGATTACCGGCCATTGTGTGGGGTGATCTTATAGGCCAACCAACCTAGGATCCCTCTTTCCCAATTCCCGATGTTTAAAATTTACTTTTCTTTATATATGTGCAACTTGTTCGAACCTTTTCCCCTGTTCCATTACTTGAGTCATGTATGTGCTTAACATGCCTTTATTTGCAAGTATGTGTTTAAACTATTTATTTATTAAAAAGACTAATTCACATAAGTACAAGTTCGGCCGGGACCCACCGTTGTGGACCGAGAGGGGTGCCTAACACCTTCCCGTCAAAACTCTAGTTGTAGGTGCAAACTCTTCAAAATACCCAAATCCCAAAAGGAAATGAGTCATTACTCTCATGAACGTCAAAATCCGGACTTTCTCTGCGGAGAAAAAAATGGGGGCGCGACAGTGAGTAGTATGTTTAATCTATAATGACCTGTCTACTGCTTTATCTATCATGCCTCAACCTGTTTTGTTCTATATCTGATTATCATGTCTAAACTATGAGTGGTTGTGTGGTGTTTTTCTAGTCTGTTCTTTTAAGTCCTTGCCTACTCTGCTTTACTGATGAGATTATGCTAAGTTATCTAGTCTCTCAAGGCGACTCTAGTTGTACGTTTGGTCATGTCTAGGGTTTATGTATTTTCCACATGTCTTTACTGTAATCTTTGCTCCATGTCTCAATCACCTACCCTTGTAAATAACTTATTAATTCTACAAACTCTTGAGAATTTTGTGCATCTTGTTGCTTATGTGCTCCATTATACACTGAGGTGTATTCTAGGTGTCCCCAACCCCTCTCTCCCTATGTGGAATCTGTTTGCCAAGTGTTTCTGAATCTGGTAGTTCTGTGATTTGTGTTCTGATTTCAAAAGTGTTTTCACACTTTTCTCAAACTATTTTACCACAAAACTAGTTCTTATTTTCAGAAAACCTTTTCACTCCTAAGAGTCCTCTTTATATTGTTTTACCAAAACCTTTTCAAAACTATGTCAAGCACTCTCACTTTACTCTTAGGTTATTAAGTTCTGACCCTCTAGTATATTTACTGCTTAGAGATCCTTGAGATCTCTCTGAACTCTGGGCATATCAGGGTTGGCTCTTCCACACTGCACATAATCAGTCTTTATTTAATAGATGTCTGGGTGAGAGCACTACCCGGGATCCTTGAGGTCCTTAGGGAACTCTGACACACCTGGACACAAATTTGGCAATAAAAATCTTTGGCATTTGAGACTACTGAAGGCCTGGTACTCCCAGGTTTGCTTTGGGCGTACATTAGGCTCCCTATAATTTAATCTATATTGCATTTATGTAATTTTCTATCCTGGTTTATAATAATTATTTGTAAACAAATATTGGGGTAACTAGTGAAACAGGAGGGTAGCTATATGGTACTGTGGGTAATGTTGGGTAGAAATCATGTTTTTAGGCTTTACATTATGCAAATCTGCACTAGAAATCATGTTCTAGGACTGGTGTGTCTATTTGCATTCAAACCATGTTCAACCTACGCATTAGACATCTTGTTCTTAGGGTATTCACGTTTATTGCTTCAGCATACTACATGTCATATATCGCTATACCAGCTTTGATTTTGCATAAGTACTTTCACTTAGAGATCCCACTATTAGGTTAATAATCCTGCCTTAATAAAAATAGTCATCTCTTATATGCATTAGATACCGTGTTTTCTAGGAACTCTATTTGCATCTGTTTGAATCATGTTGATTCCGATCACTGTCTATAAAAGGTTTAAACAGCCCCCCCACACACATAGACGTCATGGCTCTAAATACAAATTGATATAAAACACATGTTATAACCTGCATCACCTAGATCAACATGCTCATAGGTTGAACAATCTCAAACTATTCGAACAGTTCCTGTAATTGTGATTACGTATAGTCCCCATGCCTAGGCAAGCCTTAGGTGATTAATATCCTTATATAAAACTAGAAACTGCGTTTCAATTGTGTATAAACTTCTTAAGTCTTATAGGTTTAAAATCAGTAGGCAAACTGATTTGGACCCTGCCATTGAGTTTTGAAAATATCGTTGCAAGATCTATGTATTAATGTTCACCTATATATCCTATCCTAGGATTCGTTCTAGAAATTACTTGAATCTGTATTTTAGACGTGCTGCTTATTTGTCTATATACATGTGGAGATAAACATGAGCCTTTTAACTATTTTTTTTCCTATTTGTTTGTCCTACATGTTATTTTTTTGTCGCCTAGATTTTTGCATTTTAAATACCTTAGGTTTGTCTAGAACTGCCCAGATTTAGAGGTCCTAAGCTCCTCCAGGACCATAAGGAAGGGACGGGTAGCAGCACGCTTAGAGGTCGTTAATCAAACTCGCTTATATAACCATTAAGGGGAGGGTAATGGGTAGTAAAATGATATGATGACATGCGCGCTAATGCCACGTGTAGCTCCTCTAGTTGAGGAGGATTACCGGGCATTGCACAAATTGATCCTGTAGGCTAATCAACTTAGAACTTTCCTTCCTCAATTCCTATATGTGTTTAAATTATCTAAACTTCCTTTTCTTTACATATATGTGTGTTTAAGCTATCCAAACCTCTTTTACCTTCATTATCTAAATTTCCTTGATCATATATTGTTTAGACTGTGAAAACTACCTTTATTTGCAAATATGTGTTAGGGCTGTTTACTTGTTAAAGTGACTAATTCACATAGTTTAAGTTCGGTCGGGATCCATCATTGTGGACCGCGAAAGGTGCCTAACACCTTCCCCTCAATATTATTTCGAGCCCTTACCCTAATATCTGGTAATGCAAACTAGTTATATGAGTTAATCGCTCTAGGTGCCCTAACGCACTTTAATCCGTTAGGTAGCGACTTTTCAAATTCAAATACCCAATTCGCAAAAGGAAGCGAGTTGTTCCCCCATGAATGTCGAAACCCGAACTCCGCGAGGAAAAAGGGGGCACGGCAGTAAACAGTGTCTATTCGGCAAAAATATTCAAATTTCTATTAAGGACCGTTAAGGAAATAAGTTCGGGAATGACCGCGAATTTTGAATTAAAATGTTGTGAGAAAAAAAAAATCCAAATTCAAATCCGAGCAACGAGACAGCGCGTGGGGCCTGCCTTCTACTCAACTATTTAAGAGGTAGAAGAAGTGCTTCTCTATAATAGAACAAAGATTTTTCTTTCTCTTTCTGATGAGGGACAAATCTCCTTAATAAAAAGGAATTTTTTGTAAGCTTTCCATTTCTTTCATTTCTTTTTCACTCACACCACAAGCAAAAATCCAACATGAGTCGCCACTAGTGATTACTCTAAAGCACAATACGGGTAAAATCAGAGAGCCTGATTTTACGATCGTTATGTCTTTCCGTAGCTTCACCTCGAAGGTCCGGGGACACAACTCGAGGTTTCGACCTCGAGGGTTCTTTACGATCGACCTTGGGGTAGCTTAAATCGATGGTTATCATAGAAAAACGGGAAGTTCTCTTAGCACATGGTCAAGGCTGACAACACCTACAAGAATAGTATCAGTCTGTACCAGACTGCTAAATAGCTGTACCAGTTACATTTCTTTGTAATAAATGCATATGTACTATGTTGGGACTCCTCCTCCTATATAAAGAGGACTTTTGTTATTTTTTGCACACATAATATCATATTCAACATTCAATATACAAGAACATTCTCTCTTGATTATATTATTTACATTTGTTGCTTACATTTATTGTGTTTCATTAACTGTTCTTCATTTATTGCTCATTATTGATCATAAAGATCCTTCATCAAAGCTCTCAAAACTGTTAATCCTTCACCGGCTGTCCACAGCTTAGTACCTAGCTCGACCTCGAGGCCCCGTATAACCTGGCTCGAGGCCCCGATTCTCAACCACTCGGTTTATCTAAACATACTGCTTTCAAGTTCTTATCTCATTTTCTAGTCTCACACTTATCATCTGTTTCCTAGCAACTAGCATAAAAATAAATCACGTATTTTTAGAACAATAAAATCAAATTAGTTATAATTACCATATTCAAGGTAAACACACATCAGTTTGTTATAGTTAAGAATAAAAGTCAGACAAAAGAAATGTATCTCTTAGCTAAGTGATATATATCGTATTATAATTACACATATAATGTAGTTATTGAATCAATATAACTATTGTATATCCCACCCTTCCTCTTTCGCGACATGCATCAAGAAAAGAAAAATCCTTTATTGAGGTCACTTGAGGGTAACAGGAAAATCTTATCAAGATCCACACAGTACCACATCTACATTTAACTCCACATACTTTGTTTTCAATGGAATGGGGATTATAAATTTGAGAAATTTGTCCATTATGAGTACCCCAACAATTGTATTCTTTCGGATATTCTCTTATATTTAATATCGCACCTAAGAAAATAAATCTTAAGGTGAGGCCGCTTTTATTTTTCTTTGACAAGATATTTTTATAATTTCTATATGCATAACTCGTCATCTTCGATTCTAATTGTAATCCATAAGAAATTCGCCCTCTCTCTTTCTTAAAATTTGCAAATTGTAGAAGTTGGCCACGTTAAAAAATAGAACCATTTTGGTCAGCAAGAAACAGACCTGTAAATTCTGGAAGGCAAAGGGTGCGTAAAAATGACTGCACAGTGGATTAGTAATTATTTTACTTAGTTGCCGTTGAAGAAACATGACCTAAGGGATAGCCAAACGAGATCACAACTCATATCTTAGTGTAACGAGTTTGAATTCTGATAACACCATAGTCATTATCAGTAAGGTGTTCCTACTAACCATTAACTATATGGAAAAAGAAAAAAGGATGTGAAATTTAAGAGAGAATTTTCTTATGATACTTAATAAAAGAAAGAAGGATTAACCTAAATAGTCGTTCATCGGACCTCTTAATTAAAAATAGCTGGAGTGTGTTTGTGGGTATATATATATACGTATATCAACTAAAAAAATAGTGAATCCAACCGACTATTTGTGTAAAGACGACATAAAAAAGAAGCCCAAAAGGCTCTACTTGGGCGAAATGCAACAATAGTCACTTTTAAGCCCGCTATTTGAAATATATCTACAATTTACAATGTATTAAATATTAGTCAATTCATCCAAACTTCAGGACTATGTATCATGAATTTGGAAATTCAAGACTTAGTGTCCTCAATTTTTGAGCTGCTAATTTGAAATTCAGGACACTTTATCCTGAATTTCTGAACTACTAATTTAAAATTTAGGATATAAGATTCGAATTTTTGGACACAATATTCGAACTTTAGGACATGATGACTTGAAGTTTGAATTTTGAGGTTTAACATCTAGGGCGCCATGCCCTGAAGTTTGAGCGAAATTGGCTAATCTCTAAATACATTATAAACTATGGATATATTTTAAACAACATGCTTAAAAGTGGCTATCTGGTATCATTTCCACGTACTTCCAGAACAAAATATTGCAGAAATATAACACTTTTTGGAGTGGTCTTTAACTTTTGACCCCTGCTTGTCCCATGGTCAGAGTTTCAAGTTTAACAAGTGTTGCCCCTCGTTTGCCCCATGGAAAACACTTTTAATACTTGCTAACCTTGAACTTCTGCTCATAGGGCAAGTGGAGATAACAATTCTTGACCATTCACTTTAAGGGATATTTGTGTACTTCACCCCTGAACTTCCACAAGGAAAACCGATTTTTCGGCCCAATAATGTTTGTAAGTACTTATCACGCCCCGAACCTAGGGGGCTAGACCGGAACTCGGTGCCTCACCTATCCTTGCGTACCAACTTGCGACTAAGGGACTCTGAACATTAATGTCATACTTTAGCCATGGGCCAAATTATAAGACAATTTGCAAAAGCTGACTAAACATCAATATAAAGCTGGGCTGACAAGGCCGTCATAACTACTACAGCTGGCAAACCAATCAAAATATACATACAAGGCCTACAAGCCCAACATACTGCACTAACTGACAGGATATGTCTACAAGTCTCTACTGATGGATATATTGTGATCGGAACAGTTCCCGACCCTACTTATAACGTATATACATATATACACAAGATTTCCATAAAGCTCTAGACCCGGCAACTCCGAAGGGCATGAAGCTTACCGATCAAGCTGAACTCGGGCAACACCTAATGTGGAGATCTACCTGTCTGTCTGTCTGAACCTGCATGCATGAAATGCAGTGGCCCCAGAAAAGGGACGTCAGTACGAAATAATGTACCGAGTATATAAGGCAATATACTGAAAGCTGAAACTGAACTAATAATATAATAATTGAAAGTAACTGGGAGTCAAAGACAATCTGAAGATATGCTCACATGCTGATACTGACTCAACTCTCTCAATATAGTAAGTAAAACAGTTGTCCGGCCTTATAAGGCTCGGTATATATAACTCATCTGCCGTAGTTGACTCGCTCATAGGCGCTCAGCCATACTAGGCTATGTATCTCGGCCATGCTGGGCTCGCTCATAGGCTCTCAGCCACAGTAGGCTCGGTATATAACTTACCATCTGATCTGAGGTTGCCCAATAGGGGCCTGCCCATTGATTATAGCTCGATGCTAGTGAAAATACTATAATACTATATATATAGACTCTCTGCTCTCTTGATTAGGATAAGACAATACTTAATTGAATATGAAGTCCCGATAAGGGAGAATACTGTAACTTATGAGACTAGGATAATGTATATAAATTCGGAAGTATGAACTTCTCTTTATGCCTCGTTATCAAACATATGTAATTACGAGATCATGCCAAAATGAAGGAAGGGCTTAGCCTTAACATACCTGAGCCGATTCTCTTGACAATCCCTTTATCACACATCAATTATGACAAATCACGTAACGACGGATCATAGTAGGGAAATTCATATGATATTCTTGAGAAAGATTGCACCGTACTCCCTTAGAATCGCAAAATTCCGTTGCTATTACCTTATGAAATCTCGTACGAATTTTTGTAGAAAATTCTGTATGATCACTTTGTGAATTTGATTATGATCTTGTATGATCTTTGAAGCTCCATCTGTAAGTTGTAGTCATAGCCGTTTCATTTTGTAGTAATAAGGCTTAATAGCATCTTTTAATCAAAAATGAGAAAATGTAGTTATTAATTTAAATGTTGCCACCTTCCAAAGTGACTTTAGAGTCATCAAATAGGCATATATTGCTGCCACGTTTTTGTCTTGATTAAGCTCATCCAATAACTTAATTAAGCTTATTCATAAATTCCTTGATTAACTTGTTAATCCCCCATTAATAATAATTACCCAATTATCCACATAATTAGGATCCACATAATTAGAAATTATCTCAAATTACTTAAAATACTATTCACTTTTAACACACTTTGTACACCTTACTATTATGGTCATGTGACACCTTGTATGACACTAGGCCATAAATACGTGGTATTTTAGCTTGAACCGTATTTTTTTCTCAAAATGCCAAACTTCGACGAAAACTCATTTCCTTCGATTTGCTTACCCTCTCACCTTCACGAATTTACTTATCACTTGTTTGAAATAGCATAATACTTATAATTCCAAAATATTCTCATTCCCAAACTTATGTCGATTAATTTACGACGAAACTTTGATGTACAAAAATGCGGGGATGTAACATCTCATTTTCGAGATTTCACCAAACTATTTATGGCGTACTTTCCCGTAAAAAAAATATAGGGGGTAACAACACCACTTCTCAACATTAAAAAATATGGCGTACTAAGAAAAGGAAGACTGACCTAGGGTGACTTGCACAAAGGAGGAAATTGCAAGAGCAACAATGGCCAAAGTCTTCAAGCTATGGAATGAAGCCATGTCGAGAACTTGTTATGTAATAAGTTAAAGGTGGGAGACTAAACAACACTATTGCGTTTCAAGTTTCGTTTTTGTGTTTCCCTACTTAATGCAAGTGATCAGAAACGCTATTTATAGAGGCAGATTTACATGCACTTTGAGCAATTAAACAACTATGTGTATGAATTACTAAGTCTTTGGGGATTTGACGAATCTATGGCGGGACCCTAGGTGGAAGTTTATAAGTCTCTATTGACTCCATTGCCATTAATTAGAGAAGAAAGGTGGAAGAAAGCAATAGTGGAAATTTGTTACAGGTCAAGAGGCTCCGCTATCAGTGGCAGCCTTGGTTCATATATTCCACATATTCTGGCTTGTGGAAAGTTTTGAAGTTTTTTGTACTCATATATACTTTTCCAATTTTCGGTTTTCCTAGAAAGAAAAAACAAGTTTGTGAAAACGATTTAAGCTTCATAAATTGATTGTGCGAAGATTTTTGACGCCATCTATATATAAATTTGTGATAGGCTAACATTATAGTTCTAATTTTTGAAGGTTACCACTTAGATAGAAATTTATCTGCAATTGCTTTATCACGACCTGATTGTGTGTTAACCAAAACTAATAAATAATAATTATATAAATTTTTTCACACTGTTATTACATACATCTTAAACTTAAAAAAATTGAAGTAACAGATCCGAAAAATTGGAACGCGTTAAGCACAGTCTTGCTCTACCAAATCTCCACATGCCTTAAACACTTTGTCTCCATTACGTAAGCTAGGTAGAATTTTTTCTATTAGAAATTTATTTAGGCATGTGTAGATTTTGGTTCAATGGACTTGTTTTGGTTGAAAATTGAACCGTGGATTGAAAGAAGGGACTAATTTCTTATTAGCTCAATTAGAAAACTTAAATAATGTATTAATTTAGGATACATATGTTGTTTAACTAGAAAAAAAATGAGAAAGTATAAAAATAAATTTAAGATACATGTACAAAACTAAGTACATGTTAGAAGAATATCTACCAATATCTATGAATTACAACCATTTTATGTGTAAGCTAAATTTGATGAAGTAAAAGAAAAATATTTTCTTTCACTTGTCCTCAAAAGAAAACGATTACTTGAGTTCCTTTTCTCTAAATAGAATGCGGTGCTGCAGAAACACATTAACGTATTGAAGTTCTGTAGATGAGGCGCATAAATAATCTCAGCTTTAGCGCTTTAATGCTTTATGTACAAAAATAAGGTCGGATATAAGTAGAATTTGATAATTTTGAGCCAAAATTTATATATATGTTGAAAAATTTACTAAATATAAACTGCGAACCCAATAATATAAACAGTTCGTGAAGCGTGGTTTCGATGACGAGTGAGGAATTGCAAGAATTATATTATGACATTTTTAAAATGAGAAAATAGCTTCTCATTCAAGTTGATGTGACAACACAGAACGATCAATAGTCAATAAAAACTAACGGACTAGTCGTGTCTCTCAGTAATTAGTCAGAGTACTTAGGCCATTTAGAAGACCTTAGAAAATGCTTTTCTTCCTTCATCTTTTTTCCTCGCGTAGCTCATGGGTTAACAATGTAGAAAAAACGTTTGTACAGGATTGGTAAAATTCCTGCGTCTTTAATAGAAGTATCGAGTTTGAAGCCCAGGTATAAAGTCGCTATTATTAGTAAGCTTTTTTGTATATGGGTAAAACTAAACCCACTGAGCATCCCGATTTTCCAGTGAGGCAAATAGAGTAGGGACGTGATCGTGATGGATCACAGTCAGAGGGAGGAATCTCTTGTATCAGAGCTCGGGGAAAACACCTGCCCTTGGGGGCGCTGGGATCACCTCCCTCGGGTCCGGTTCGAGCCTTAAGACCTCAGAGAGCATTAATAGACAACCGTACACGACCAACAAAGAGCCGTGACGTCCGTGCGCAACAGGATATCACGGCGTGAATCTCGGCCCGTATCAGCGTAAAATTAGTGATTAGTGACATGGAAGTTTTTTGTCTTTCTTAAGATTGGGCTTAGGGTAAAACTCCCCTACTATATACAAGGGAGACTTATTATTCAGCGGGGACATTGTAACACGCATACCAAGGGAATTTATTTCCATTCTCTCTGTTATTGAAAGCTCTTATTTTGTTCATTTGTTCTTCATAAGTACAAGCCCAGAATCAAAGGTAGGTTCCTCGTTGAGCCTTTAATCGAGCCCGGAATCTCTCTTATCATTGGTTTGGCCATTTATTACGTCTTTCATTTGCTAAATCTAACGTCATTAGTCACTTGTATTGAATTAATCCACATATCCTTAAAACCGCGAATAAATTCAATTGTTATCCGTTTTTAAGGATAAATATTTTTATCCTTAATGTGAGACTTTTTGATGCAAATCTAAATTTAATCATGCCATAATGCGGATAAAGAAAGTAAAAAACAAAATCGTAAATAAATAACAGAATCGAGTAAATAATAAGTAGCTCAAAGTTCTGCCCGTCATTTATGGGGAATACTTAAATCTCTAGTCCTCCTTTGTGATCTTTCAAGAGAAATTCTCTGGTCAATTTAGGAGTTAGTTTATTATTAATTCCTTTAATAAATACCCACTAAGGTGGTTCTACCATATTCGTCCTGATTGTTTTAGATCATATAAAAATCTTTGCAATTTGATTGAGAATATTTTTTGAGACTTTGAATTATGTGCGTCAGGCATTTTAAATTCTTCGGAAATATTCATATATATATCTCATTATCAAGTGATCCATAAAAGTATGTTGTAACCACATCCACTAAATGTATGTCAAGCTTTTCATGGACAGAAAAACTAATGAGATAATGAAACGTTATTGCATCCATAACAGATGAATATGTATCTTCATAATCAACACCAGGCCTTTATGAAAATCCTTTTGTAACAAGGCGTGACTTATATCTTTGTACCTCATTTTTCTCCTTTCTCTTACGTACAAAGACCCATTTATAGCAAACAGGTTTAATACCACTAAGTGTTTGGAATACAAGTCCAAAAACTTCACATTTCACAAGTGAATCTAACTCTAATTAGATTGCTTCTTGCCATTTTGGCCAATCACGTTTTTGTCGACATTCTCAAACAGACCGAGGTTCAAGATCCTCACTATTGTTGGAAAGAAGAAACCCCATTCTAATACTAGGATTCATGGAGTTCTGCTCAAAGATAAAGAAGAAGAATGAAAGAGTAAAGAAGAAGAAGAACTAGTCTTTCGCAGAAGGTACTAAGATGTTCTATACATATGATGCTGAACATCTTTGTATAGACTCACATTCATTGGGCTTATAGAAGTATTGGGCTTCTGCACTATTTTGGGCTCACTGAAATATTTCGTTCTTTGGGCTGGCATACTAGAAGAAGTTGAAGATAAGATTAAGTCTTTATTTTACGCATATTTTTTTTATTCTTGTGAATAGCATGTGAGTTTGTTATATAGTAGCCAATAGAATAAGAGACAAATGTATAGGTAGTTATATCTTAGATTCTTTTTGCTGTAAATATATACTAGACTGTACAGTGCCTAAGATCATTCATTTTTTGGAAATACAGAAAAATATTTTCAGTCAAGATTTTTCTTCTCTCAAATTCGTACATGGTATCAGAGCAGTGAGCTCGATCCAATAGTCCATTCATCAAAATTCCTTTACATCACATTCATTGTCAAAATCAGTAATCTAAAATGGTTGAAACAACCATCACATCTACTGGTGATGCGAGCAATATTGCAATACCAGTAAGCTATGATATCAATCACCCCTATCATCTCAACAATTCTGATTCACCTGGTATGACACCAGGCAACACTGTATTTGATGGAAGAGGATATCCAAGGTGGAGAAGATCTATTCTCTTGTCTTTGTCAGCCAAGAAGAAACTTGGCTTCATCAATGGAGCTTGTCAATCTCCAGATCTGAAGTCCCTAGAACATGAGCAATGGAGTTGTGTGAATGACATAGTCATCTATTGGATCCTAAATGCTCTTTCAAAAGACATTGTTGATAGCATGATTTACTCCAAAACTGCAAAAGAGCTTTGGGACAGCCTGGAGCAGAGATTTGGGAAATCAAATGGAGCTAAGCTTTATCATCTGCAGAAAGAGTTATCAAGAATAGCACAGGGAAACAATGACATTGCAGGATACTTTACTAAGCTCAAATGACTATGAGATGAATTAGAAGCTTTGAATGTTATCATATGCCGCTCTTGTGTTTGTGTTTGTGAAGGAAAGGCAAAATTAACTAAGTCCCTAGAAGATCAGAGATTGATCCAATTCCTAATGGCACTAAATGACATCTATGAACAAGCAAGAGGAAACATTTTTATGATGAATCCATTACCTAGTATTGATGTTGCTTATTCACTTCTCTTATAAGATGAAAATCAAAGAGAAGTTTATGCAAATGCTCATTTTAACTCTCAATTAGTATCATTCATGGCAGCAGGAGAGCATAAGCAACCTAATGCACAAGTTCTAGCTAATTTTGCAGCTTTTATAGTCACTGGACAAGGGAAGAATTATCAAAAAGTCGTAAACCAAAGACAGAAGGGAACAACCATGGCACCCAAGTTCAACAACTCAGGACAGAGGTTTGCTAAACCTCAGTAGAGGTACAAAGGGAAGAAGAAGTACAATCCAAATATGTCTTGCACTTATTGTGGAAAAACAGGACATACACAAGAAAACTGTTACAGAATTATTGGGTTTCCAGAAGATTTTGAGTTCAAAAATCACAAAGGGTACTAGATTCAAGTTAAGGCAAATGCAATGCTGACACATTTAAGCTTTGACATATAATATTGGGTCACCTCCCATTTTCAGCAATGAAACATTTAGATTTTCTTCGTTGTAAGCCAAATTCTGAGTTTATTTATGATGTTTGTCCTAAGGCTAAGTAAAATCGAAATCCTTTTCCTATCAGTACCATACGGTCCAAACATAAATTTGAACTCATTCATGTTGACACACGGGGACCTTATAGGTCAAATACTTACAATGGTTTCAGGTATTTTCTTACTATAGTAAATGACTATAGTAGAGGAACATGGATATTCTTGTTAAGTGCAAACAACAATGCTTTTACTATGCTTAAATCTTTTCTGCCTATGGTTGATAGGGAATTCAGTATGAAAATAAAGATAATAAGATCTGACAATGCAATGGAATTGGGAAAAGGTACACAAGAGGCAGCTTTCCTAGCTTCTCAAGAAATTCTGCATCAATTGTCTTATGTAGCAAATCCTCAACAAATTGGGATTGTTGAAAGGAAACATAGACACCTCTTACATATTTCAAGGGGGTTAATGTTCCAATATAAGACACCTATGTCATATTGGGGTGAATCTATCCTAACTGCCACACACCTTATTAATAGGTTGCCTTCCAGCATTCTCAAAGGAAAAACACCATATGAAATTTTGTTTCATAAGAATCCCAAGTATGATTTTTTAATGAATTTTGGATATCTTTGTTATGCTTCAACATTAGCTCAAAGAAGAGGAAAGTTTGATGAAAGGGCAATAGCTTGTGTCTTACTTGGGTATCCCCTTCATCAGAAGGGATATAAGCTACTAGAATTGGCAACGTGAAGAGTTTTTGTGTCAAGAGATGTGAAGTTTCATGAATCATATTTTCCTTTAGATGAGAGCAAAACTTCACACCAACCCCTATTCCTAAGCTAAACCTTGGAACCCATCTATCCACCTCAATCACATGATCAATCCTCACCTACTTCTTTAGAGCCTGAAGTTTCTGATACTTTCTCTGCATTTTCACCAAGGACTTCATATACTTCTTCTCATCCCCAACATTCTCCTAGCCCAGTCCCTTTTCAACCTATCCTAGATACACCACATACTAACTCCCCTATTCATGCACCTAAGCAGTCTACACCAATGAGGAAATCAGGAAGGGTTTCCTATCAACCAACTTACTTGAAGGATTATGTGTGCAACAATATCATGTTCACAGATGTAGAAGCTACTTGTTTCAATCAACCAAGTAAACCTAGGCAATACTGTTTCTCCTCTCTATCACCTAACAATCAACATGTAATGCAGTCCATTTCTATACTCATAGAACCAACCAGTTTTGGACAAGCTTGTCAACACCCAGGATGGATAGAGGCTATGGAATCAAAATTAAAACTCTAGAAGACAATCACATATGGGATGTAGTTGAATTACCTAAAGGGAAAAGAGCTCTACCTTGTAAATGGGTGTATAAGGTAAAATATATATCAGATGGAAGAATCGAAAGATTGAAATCAAGGCTTATGGTTGATCAGGTCCAAGCCTACACTACTATTGAGTAGCGAGGATGGTCGATGCAGTTTTACCCAACAAGGCCGGGATCGAATCCACAGAGAGTTAATTTATTTGGAGTTAGGTTTATAACCAAATAGATATGCGGGTTTTGCTCTTAATTACACTTCCACAATGGTTGGTTTTGTTTTCTATTTCTTTTTCTATTCTATGGCATGCAATATTTGAAACTAAGTACAATGTTTTTGTTGTAGATTTTTCAAAGGTTAAAAGGGACTAGGGTAGTGACTTCTACCTAGGTGGATATCTAACGAGTAGCAAGAATCTAGGACAATCATGTGATTAATTAGAGTCGTAATATAGATATCACACTCGGGTACTCACTTTATACCTCTTGGTAGTTTGAGTGATGTTGCCCATTTAGCTTTCCCAAGTCCAACTGGGTATTCATGCAATACAAGTGATATTAGCTCAAGTCGGGTATTACTATCTCTAGGTTAATCCTTTAATTGGGGCTATCAATTTCTTGAGTTCACCCCAATTCCTTATTAGACTAGTTTCCTAGACTTAGTCCGTCTTTCTCAAGTAGAGACTAAGTCATAAAGGCATGAATAAGTGTTTACAACAACTAATTTCATAGTTCTATAAGAACTAGACTAAAAACTATTAACCCATACACATTCAAGCCCTAAAATTCAAGACCCATCAAATACCCACACTAGAGTTAGGTCACAACCCTAGCTATGGGTTTAGCTACTCATGAAAATAGCAGAAATCAAAGATGAAATAAAGAGATGAAAAGCTAATGTTAAAAGTTGAATCTAACACAAAATTGCCCAAAATGGTATTTCCAGCCGTCTCACGTACTCAACAAAAATAAAACATAACCTAAAAATTTAAAAAAGATCTGTTTATACTAGGCTGAAAATTTCGCACAAAAATGCCCTACGGAGATTTCACGGCCGCGTAATTCTGACCGCGGCCGCACACTTGCTCTCGGGGGCCGTATAATTTTGATCACGGTGTGCGTTTTTTACATCTGGGACTGGGTTGAGACTTGCCTCGCGGACCGCATAATTTTCACCGAATCCGCGATAGTGCCTTCCGCTGCCGCGTAACATTGACGTAGACCGCTCTTAACATTTTTGACTATTTAGTGAGCTCTTTGAATCTTAGTAAATGTGGTCCGCGAAATTCCAATCACGGCCGCAGTGGTACTTTTGCGGCCGCCAATTTCTGACGCGATCCACGTTTATGTCTGTGCCCCAAAACCACTTCTCTGATTCTCCATTTCGTAGTCCGAAAATTAATTCCCGCGTCTGCATTGGCACATTTGCGGCCGCACTTTTCTCTCGTGGTCCATGTTCCACAGCTCTTGGCTTAGTCTTGGTCTTTGTTTAAGTTTTGATACCTTTATAAGTTGATCATGGCTACTTTAGCTCATTGTGAACAATCCCTGCAAGCAAGCATATTATATTAGTTTTCGGGAATACCTTCACGCATTTTAGGCCCAAAACTCAAGTGAGTAAGAGCAAATAATATGTTAAAATCCCCACTTATCAACTCCCCAAACTTAAACGTTTGCTTGTCCTCAAGCAAATAAGGTAATTCCCACCTCCACTAAAATAAAACAAAAGGATATTTCAGCTGCCCTAATGCGAATCAGACATGCATCAATTGAGACTAACAATTACCCTTAACACAAATGAATTATCAACAACACACAACCTTTTGAGTACCATAGTTCTAATGCAACACTAGAGCATCAAGAGTTGATTGAATTCACCAAGGAAGCTCGCTCTATTACGTAGGTCGTTGTGGAACCCAAACTCTTTATCCTCTACTCTCCATAAGCAAATTTCACTTAAGAATTGTAGCACTCAAAACAAGGATTATGAAGAAGTGCCCTCATCTTTCACAAGGGAATGCCACAAGTCCAGTTCTGATTACCATAAACTTGCCCCTTATGTGAATCGCCACTAATGTAAGCTTACTCAACTCGAAATCATATAGCGCTTTTGCAGGAATGTAATGAAGGCTTTTGGATCAAGATAGGATTTATCAGTCTATGAAGGTTTCTATCACGACCCGAATTTTTCACTGTCGGGACCGTGATGGCGTCTAACATTGTATCCACTAGGCAAGCCAACGTTATTGATTATTTTACCTTTTTCCTTTATCTTTTGACAGTTTACTAGTTAATATAAGAAAATCAGCGGAAACAAAATGCGGAAGAACAAAATTTAACAGATTAACTTAATACAAATACGAAACCATAATAAAACTCCTCCCAGAATTGGTGTCACAATCTCACGGTCGGTCTACGAATACTACAAATAATGCTCTAAAAAAGGAAATGTACATTTGTTCTAAAGTAGATAAGTAGAAAAGAAATATTATAGAAGGGGACGCCAAGGCCTGCAGATGCCTGCAGGACTACCTCGGGTCTCCACTGGACTGAAGGCAGTAACCTCGAACTACAGTTCGTATGGTCCAATACCGTGATCTGCACAAAAAGTGCAGAGTCCAGTATCAGTACAACCGACCCCATGTACTGGTAAATGCCAAGCCTAACCTCGCCGAAGTAGTGACGAGGCTAGGACACGACAAACATCATAAACCTGTGCAGTTAATCAGTATAATAACTGAGTAACAAACGATAAATATTAAGCAGAAATGTACGGAAAGGGGCAACATGCTATGGGGTTCAACATAAAGAATTACAGCAGTAAAGGAATTGAAACAGTTAACCACTTGAACCGATAATAGCAAATGAACACAACAAACAGAATATGCACGACATCACCCTTCGTGCTTTATCACTCTTCCTCACCATATGAATAGTAAAAATGTGCACGGCATCAACCTTCGTGCTTTATTTCTCTTCGTCACCATATGTATCAATATAAATGTAAATGTGCACGACATCACCCTTCATGCTTTATCACTCTTCCTCACCATATGCATAAGTATGAATGTGCACGGCATCACCCTTCGTGTTTTATCACTCTTTCCTCACCCAAACAACAGAAATAATAACATCCCGGTAAGGGAATCAACAATAGAAAGAAATATATTCCGGTAAGAGAATCAACTATAACCAATCTCGTTCCAATAGTTAACTTCACAAAATAAATCTCAACTTGAGCCAATACTCAACAATGGTCAATTATTAATAAATTATCATAAGGCTTGTTTAACATGGATAATCATCAATTTAATCATGGACAGTACATAATAAGAGTCACAACAGTCAGAGTATAAGACTCACGGGCATGCTCGACACCAATGTATGGATACTCGTCACCACATGTATACATCGTACACAACACAAACACGTAGTAAATAAGACACAACACATATTCCTTCAAACTAAGGTTAGGCCAAACACTTACCTCGATTCCACGGCCAAAAATCAAGCCTCAAATATCGCTTTCCCTCTAGATTTGACCTCAAATTCACTTGTATATAGTCATAATTAACTTAATAACATCAATAAATGCTAAAGAACTCAAATCTAATGCTTAATTATAGGTTTCCCAACATTTTTCCCAAAAGGTTAAAAATCGACCCCGGGCCCGCTTGGTCAAAACCCGAAGTTCGGACCAATACCCGATTACCCATTCACCCCTGAGCTTGGATATGCAATTAGTTTTAGAATCCGACCTAAATTTGAGGTCTATATCCCCAAATTTTGAAATTCCCAAATTTCACCCAAAAACACCCAATTTCCCATGAAAATCCATGGATTTTGTGATGAAATCTTGTAAAAAGATGAAGTAGATTGAAAGAAATGAGTTAGAAATTGTTTACCTATGATTTGGGGAAAAACTTTTTTTTTGGAAAATCGCCTATGGGAGCTTAGGTTTTGAAAATTTGAAAGAATGAGTTGAATTCCCGTCTAAAACTCTTTTTGAACAATCGCAGCTATCACATTTGCGAGCAGGGGTTCGAAATTGCAAACCCCGCAAATGCGAACATTACATCGCAATTGCGAAGAATGCTCATGCCTGCTATTATCGCAAATGCGAACATTTGTTTGCAATTGCGACCTGTTCTTATCGTAAATGCGAAGGGTCTTCACAAATGCGATGCTCGCATTTGCGAGCCAGGCTTCGCAATTGCGAAGCCTTCAGGCCTGAAACACACCAATAGTTTTTCTTAAGGTTCAAAACACTCCGTGGCCTATCCAAAACTTACCCGAGCCCTTGGTGCGCCAAAGCAAACATGCACACAAGTCTAAAAATATCATACGGACTTGTTCGTGCAGTCAAATCGACAAACTAACATCTTAAACAGCGAATTTAGCATCAAAATTAATGAAATATTCAAGAACACCTAAAGTTACTATTTTCATAACCGACGGTCCAAATCACATCATATGAATTCCGTTTCTTACCAAATTCTATAGACACCACTTAAATACCATATTAAACATGTACCGGACTCCGAAACCAAAATATGGACCCGATACCATCAAATTCAAACATTATTCAATTTCTAAACTCCTTATATTTTTCAATTAAATAATTGTCTTCAAAATTTATTTCTCGGTCTAGGGACCTCGAAATTCAATTCCGGGCATCCCATATTTTCCTCCGGATCCTCCGGGAATGTCCAATCATGGGTCCGGGTCCGTTTACCCAAAATATTGACCGAAGTCAACTTAATTCAATTTTAAAGGCTAAATTTAGCATTCTTCTCAAATTTTCACATAAAGGCTTTCCGGATATACGCCCGGACTGTGCATGCAAATCGAGGTGAGACAAAAGGAGGGTTTTAAGGCCTCGGAACACACATTTGACTTCTAAAACACGTGATGACCTTTTGAGTCATCACAGTTTCATCTTTCCTTAAGTACTTTATTTTCTCATTTCGGCTCACACTTTCTTGACTCTTTGAGTCATTTTCTTCTTCTTTAGCGGAACTAGAGAGACACATTGTGTCACGACCCAAACTGGAGGGCCATGACTAGCACCTGACCATACTTGTCGAGCACCAACGTACATTTCATCTAACCTTCACTATTATCTTTTAGGGCTGACGCGATCAATATAAATGGTAGACCTGGATCATGGAGAACCAGCAATAAAATATGATGGCATGAACATACGTAGCAGGGGATGACCAGAAAGTCAAGAAACTACATATAAGGTATGAGCTACCACGCTACCATGAAAGACTATATAAGAAAAACTAGCCGACAAGGCATACCAAACTATACATGAGTCGGCACCTGTCTATGAGCCGCTAAAGGAACATAAGTGCTGCAACATAGCCGGAACAGGGCCCCGACATACCTATAATGTCTATAACAAAAATGCATACCAAGACCAAGGCAAGTCCGGAGAAGGGATCTCGCCAATCACCGCTGAACTGGATAACTTACTGTGGTGGGGGAGCTGCACCTGCCTGTCTATCAGGACCTGTAGCATGACATGCAACGTCCACAAATAAAAGGACGTCAGTACGAATAAAGTACTGAGTATGTAAGGCAGGGAACCATAAATACAATCAGTAATGTAAGCAAGGATAGAGAATATACAACCTGTAACATCTTAGTACCTCTGAGGGCTACTGACATGAAATGCATGATACATATGTATAAATACATAAACCTTTAAAACATTTGCCTCTATGGGCATCATCATCATCATATCGTACCCGGCCATAATAGGCTCGGTAAAAAAAACGTACCCGACCATCATAAGGCTCGGTAGAATCGTACCCGGCCACGTGGAGCTCGGTAAAATCCAACTGATCAGTGGTTGCACAATAGGTGCCGTACCCGGCCAACTATAGCGTGGCTCGGTAGAGTAAAATAGATACATATATGTAATGCATGCTCGACTCATGGAATCACATTCTAAACCTTTCGGAGTGACGTAAGGTCAGTATACTATGTACACGTTATTAGGACTAACTCTTCAATATGAACCTTATAAGAATCAGGAAGTACCAACAACATTGATAACATAAGAATAAGAGAAGCAAAATTAACATCAATCGTTCCATAAGCGGGAAAACAATGTAAGTACTGCTAGCTTCTAAGAGTAGAGTATCTTGGAAGCTCGTCATTACATTATGTACAATCGGAGTCGTGCAAAAGAAGGAAAGGGATAGCCTCACATACCTTGTATATACTGTCCCAATTTCAATCTATGCAATTGTCAAAACTCCTTAGTCTACAATAAGAGAAACGATACTATCGTTATCATTTAAGCGTCATAACTATTATGTATCGACCACAACCTATTTTACGATGAAATGGACAGCACCTCCCCTATATATATGACTTCACACCATTCAAAACAGTCACCAAACTGCCCAAACAACATCAATAATAAACATATTAAGCCTCCCAAAATAGTCCACGCACAGCCTAATCACTCCATACATACGACGACCACCGTAGTCGTGTCAAACGATTCGGAAATGCTACAAATAACTATCATACCACAACCCTACATATATATGGTGTTTCTCCACACCCTTAATCCTCCAAAACTCCACAAAATAGTAGTAAAATACGCATCCCAACAGCAACGCCAAACAGTCCACAAAACAATAACATTACTACCAAGCCTTTCGATATATATTTCACAAGTTCTAGCTTCAATGGCTTAGCCTCAACTTGGATAATCTTAAATACATATAGAGTAAGAGGTTCCTTACCTTTATACAGAAAGAACAACTCCAATTTGACCTTAAATTTCCATGAAATATCCCTCGAATGCTGCCACAACAACAAAAAAGCGAAACTAGCGATCAATAAGTATTTTTCGGCACTAGAATCACTTTAGAAGGCTTGAAATCACCTAGGATTGATATTAAGAACATGAGGGAGTATTTACAGAACATAAACCCTTTTAAACAACCTCCCACATGAGCTGGAACGACACAAAAATGAGCAACAACAAGAAGAACAAGAGACTTACTAGCGCCACGGAATTCCCGACACTTGATTTGTGTTGTTTGCCCTTTTTTGGGTCTTGAATCTTGAGAGAACCTTGAGAGGATGTTCCTAGGGTTATAAGGTCTGAAAATAGTGAGAATAAATGACTTAAAACGGGTTGGAGGCATCCTATATAGGTCCAAATATCTTAAACCGCCTTAGTGGGCCCCATAGAGAGGTGCTTGGCGCAGTCTCGCGAAAATGCAAATATCTCTCTACTCCGAGATCGTATCGATGAACGGTTTAATGAGTTGGAAACTAGACTCATAGATCTTTAATTTTGTTGGTAGATAACCCCGTAATTCCTTGTAAATTAGGAGAAAAGATTAGAAACATTTGACCTAATGTTTAAGTAAAATTATGAACCTAAGTTGAGACAACTTTTGTCGACTTTTGTTTCATAACTCGTTTGACTTCAAGACTTATGATACGGATATTATATGATTAAAATACCTTAATACATGACCTCTTGAGTGTATTAAGCACCGCTAGATTTACCTGAAAATACGAGTTACAACATCCTTGATTCATTTAACTTCTAATACTTGTTAATCACCCTTATACACTCTTGTATCACTTAAGACCAATAGGATTGACTTCTTATCATCTCAAAGATAATTCCTTCTTGGATTTATGTTAACTAATATATGGCATGAACTAACACATGTGGATATGGGTTGTAACACCCTCCCCCCTTAGGAACATTCGTCCTCGAATGTAAGGGTTTATGGGGAGTTTAAATCATCGTGGATTCCAATGGAAATTTCCGATCAATTTTTCCCTATAAAATGGTCACTAGCAAAACATGCAAGCAATTAATCCCAACATATGGCTTCACAAGGCTACACAAAGCATTATGCATATTTCCATTATCTACATATCACCATTTTGTATTAAGGAGGAGTATTCTCAAATTATTGCTTACCTCATAAAGCCGTTTCACCTTCCAATGTATCCTGTCTTCCACCAGCATCCTTGTTATCTTCATTCTGGAATAGGTAAGGGTATTTATACTTCATCTCCTCTTCTGCTTCCCATGTCATTTCTTCCATATTTTTGTTCCTCCACAATACTTTGACGGAAGCTACATCTTTTGTTCTCAGCTTGCAGACTTGCCGATCTAATATCGCCACTGGAACTTCTTCATATGATAGGTCCTCTGTAACTTGTACATCTTTGATAGGGACGACTCAAGAAGGGTCTCCCATACATTTCCTCAACATAGATACATGGAATACCAGGTGGACAAATTCCAATTCGGATGGCAATTCTAACTCATAAGCAACCTGTCCAATCCGTCGAAGAATTTTATATGGCCCGATATACCTTGGACTCAGCTTACCTTTCTTCCCATAACGCATAATACCCTTCATTGGTGAGATCCTCAGGAAAACCCAACCACCAACCTCAAACTCCATTTCACGACGTCGGACATTGGAATAAGATTTTTGCCTGCTTTATGCCGTCCTCAATCGCTCCTGTATCACTTTCACCTTCTCAATAGCTTGGTGAATAAAATCTGGCCCATATAATTCTGTTTCACCGACTTCGAACATCCAACTGGTGATCTACATCTTCTCCCGTATAATGCCTCGTATGGGGCCATTTTAATACTGGAATGGTAGCTATTATTGTAGGCGAATTCTATGCGTGGAAGATGGTCATCCCAATTTCCCTTAAAATCTAGAACACCTGCTCGTAGCATATCTTCCAGTGTCTGAATGGTACGTTCATCCTGTCCGTCAGTCTGCGGATGAAATGCAGTGCTGATATTTACTTGTGTGCCTAAACCCTTCTGGAAATACCTCCAAAAGTTAGCCGTAAATTGAGCTCCTCGGTTTGATATAATAGATACGGGCACACCATGAAGCCTAACAATCTCCTTGATATACAACTTCGCATAATGTTCAGCCGTGTAAGTTGTCTTCACTGGCAGAAAATGGGCACATTTTGTAAGTCGATCAATTATCACCCAGATGGAGTCAAACTTATGATAAGAGCGAGTTAATCCAATAATGAAGTCCATATTAATCACCTCCCTTTTCCAGGTCGGAATATCTATATTCTGAAGCAATCCGCCGGGTTTCTGATGTTCTATCTTTACTTGTTGACAATTGGGACACTGTGCTACAAATTCTGCAATAGACTTCTTCATGTTATCCCACCAATACTGCTCCTTGACATTATGATACATCTTTGTCCAGCCAGGATGGATGGAATATCGGGATTGATAAATCTTATTCATAATCTTCTCTCGCAACCCTGCCACATTAGGCACACATAATCGGCCCTGGTATCTTAGTGCCCCATCTCTTCCGATCTCAAAAGCCATACTTTTACACTACTGAATGCTCTCTCTTAATCGTACTAAGATAGGATCTTCATATTGTCGTGCTTTTACCTCGGCTACCAAAGATGATTCTGATGTATTCTATACAGTAACACCTCCGTCATCAGAGTCTTACAATCTGATTCTCATATTGGCTAGCTGATGAAGCTCTTTAGTTAACCAACATCTACCTGCCTCAATATGTACTAAGCTTCTCATTGATTTACGGTTGAGAGCGTCTGCCACAACATTGGCTTTACCGGGATGATACAATATCTCGACATCGTAGTCTTTCAATAATTCAAGCCACCTACGCTGCTTCAAATTCAACTCTTTCTGCTTGAAGATGTATTGTAAACTCTTGTGATCTGTGTAGATGTCAACATGGACGCCGTACAAGTAGTGCCGCCATATCTTCAAAGCATATATTACTGTAGCCAATTCCAAATCATGGGTTGGATAATTCTTTTCATGCTTCTTCAATTGTCTTGATGCATAAGCAATCACCTTCCCATGCTGCATCAATACGCACCCGAAAAACCTATACCCGAGGCATCACAATATACCATATAACCTTCTGTTCCTTCAGGTAGAGTGAGCACATGTGCGGATGTCAATCGATTCTTCAGCTCCTGAAAACTACGTTCACAAGTGTCAAACCACTGGAACTTGGTAGCTTTCTGTGTTAACTTAGTCAATGGTGATGATATAGAGGAAAACCCTTCCACAAACCGCCTATAATATCCTGATGGCTCTAGGAAGCTACGGACTTCTGATGGTGTTGTAGGTCTCGGCCAATTCTTTACTGCATCGATCTTCTGAGTGTCGACACTAATACCCTCGTCAGATATCACATGGCCAAGGAACGCTACTGAGTTCAGCCAAAATTCACATTTGGAGAGCTTAACATATAACTTACGATCCTGAAGCGTCTGTAATACTATCCGCAAGTGGCCTGCATGTTCCGCCTCCGAACGAGAATATACTATAATGTCATCAATGAATACAATCACGAACACATCAAGATAGGGCCTAAATATAGTATTCATGAGATCCATAAAAGTTGCTGGGGCATTTGTTAGCCCAAACGACATCACCAAGAACTCAAAGTGCCTGTATCTTGTCCGGAAGGCCGTCTTTGGAATATCCTTCTCCTTAACCCTCACCTGATGATACCCTGAACGTAAACCAATCTTGGAGAAATACTTGGCACCCTGGAGTTGGTCAAATAGGTCATCAATTCTTGGAAGTGGATACTTGTTCTTTATAGTAGACTTATTCAACTGTCGATAGTCGATACACATCCGTAACGACCCGTATTTCTTTCGCATGAATAGGACTGGCGCACCCCAAGGTGAGGTGCTAGGCCTAATGAAGCCCTTATCCAGCAAGTCCTTCAACTGCACCTTCAACTCTCGCAACTCTGCCGGGGCCATTATGTATGGAGGTATAGAGATCAGTTGAGTGTCAGGCAACACATCAATGCTAAACTCAATCTCCCTCTCAGGAGGAAGGCCTGGGAGTTCATCTGGGAAAACATATGGAAATTTGTTGACCACGGGGATTGATTGTAGAGTAGGCGGCTTCGCCTCCGCATCCCTAATGTGAACGAGATGATAAATGTAACCTTTTGAGATCATTTTCCTTGCCTTAAGATAGGAAATAAACCTACCTTTCGGTGTAGCAATGTTCCCTTTCCATTCAATGACGGGTTCACCCGGAAATTGGAACCTAACCATCTTCGTACGACAGTCAACATTTGCATAACATGAGGCCAACCAGTCCATTCCCATTATCACATCAAAATCAACCATTTCTAACTCAAATAAATTTGCCGAGGTTTGACGACTACAAATCATCACAGTGCAACCTCTATATACCCTTCTAGCAATCACAGAATCTCCTATCAGAGTAGATACCGCAAGGGGTTTACTTATCAATTCAGGTTCAATGCCAAACTTATTAGCCACAAAGGGTGTAACATATGATAATGTAGATCCCGGATCAATCAACGCATATACATCATAAGAAAACACAGATATAATACCTGTAACAACATCTGGAGACGACTCGAGATCCTGTCGACCTACTAGAGCATAGGTTCGATTTTGAGCACCACTCGAACTCGGCACTGCACCTCTACCCCTACCACGACCTGTCGACTGCTGAAAACCCCGTGCTGGAGGTCGAACTGATGAGGAAGAACCAAACACAGATCCAGTCGGCTGAGCCATACCATCACCTCCTCTGTTAGGACAATCCCGTATCATATGGCCAGGCTGTCTGCACGAATAGCACGCATCAGAACCTCGACGACACAGTCCAAAGTGGGCCTTGCCGCACTGATCACAATGTGGTATTGGGGGTCTCATCTGACTAGTATCCCTGTGATGTTGCGAGCCAGATGCCCGTGAACTCTGACCTGGACCAGAATAGGATCGATCATATCGAGGCCTCTAAAACTATGGAGGAGCACTAGCTATAGGTGGCGCCGAACTCCTCGAAAATTATGGACTGACTCTGCCTCTGAAGTCATCAGAATACCCTGCAAATCTCGCCCTCTTATGCTGGCCCCTATCCTGCTCCCTAACTGCCCTCTACTGGCGCTTACGATCCTCTAGGGTCTGGGCATAAGCTTGAATACGGGAAATATCCATGCCCTCCACCAAGGAGGCTGTCGTACACTCATTTATCAGATGTGGTCCCAACCCATTCACGAACATATGCACCCTATCACTCATCTCGGCCACCATATGGGGAGCATACCTTGCCAAAGAATCAAACTGCATACTGTACTCTCGCACACTCATATTACCTTGTCTAAGGTTCAAGAACTTATCAGCTCTAGCTCGTCGTATCTCAACTGGCAAGTAGTGACGAAGAAAGGCCTCAGAAAATTCCTTCCACACAGCTGGAGGAGCGTTCAGACCCCTGGATCTCTCCCAACTATCATACCAGAGAACCGCTAAATCCCGTAGCCGATAAGAAGCCAACTCTACTGCCTCTGTATCACTAACATGCATAACCCGAAGTGTACGATGAACCTGGTCAATAAAAGTCTGCGGGTCCTCCTTGGGGTCTGATCCGGTAAACACTGGAGGGTCTAAATTAATAAAATCACGAACTCTCGTACTAACTGGTTTCTCAGCAGCACCTGTATTCTGCCTCTGAGCCTGAGCAGCTACCAAGCTAGTCAATAACTGCAAAGCACTCCGCATATCCTGGTCTGTAGTGCCAGACGGAGGAACTGGAGGTGCTGGGTGCCTCCTAATATCCTTTGGAGGAGACGGGGTAGATGAGGTATGAGATGACATCTCACTCTGAGCATCACTTTGGCCTGCTCTGGCTTGGGGCACCTGACTGGTACCCTCTCCCGTAGCTGTATCAAGCCGTCTACTAATTGTTTGCTTCCTAGTCGAAGGCATCGCTGAAAGAAAACAAGGTGAATATTAGAGACAAACACTTATGACTCAACTCTACGCACGATCTAGATTCAGGAAGAAGGTGACAACCCTAGATGTCATGTAGCCTCCTGATTATAAATGTGGCGCACTACACATCCATAATCAAGACTCTACTAGACATGGCTCATAGACAATCCTTAGGACAGACTTGCTCTGATACCAAGTTTGTCACGACCCAAACTGCGGGGCCATGACTAGCACCCGACCATACTTGTCGAGCACCAATGTACATTTCATCTAACCTTCATTATTATCTTTTAGGGCTGACGAGATCAATATAAATGGTAGACCTGGATCATGGACAACCTGCAATAAAATATGACAGCATGAACATACGTAGCAGGGGATGACCAGACAATCAAGAAACTACATATAAGGTATGAGCTACCACGCTACCATGAAAGACTATATAACAAAAACCAGTCGACAAGGCATACCAAACTATACATGAGTCGACACCTGTCTATGAGCCTCTAAAGGAACATAAGTGCTGCAACATAGCCGGAACAGTGCCCCGACATACCCATAATGTCTATAACAAAAATGCATACCAAGACCAAGGCAAGTCCGGAGAAGGGATCTCGCCAATCACCGCTGAACTGGACAGCCTACTGTGGTGGGGGAGCTGCACCTGCCTGTCTATCAGGACTTGCAGTACGACATGCAGTGTCCACAAATAAAAGGACGTCAGAACGAATAAAGTATTGAGTATGTAAGGCAGGGAACCATAAATACGATCAGTAATGTAAGCAAGGATAGAGAATATACAACCTGTAACATCTTAGTACCTATGAGGGCTACTGACATGAAATGCATATGTATAAATACATAAATCTTTAAAACATTTGCCTCTGTGGGCATCATCATCATCATATCGTACCCGGCCATAATAGGCTCGGTAAAAAAAACGTACCCGACCATCATAAGGGTCGGTAGAATCGTACCCGACCACGTAGAGCTCGGTAAAACCCAACTGATCAGTGGTTTCACAATAGGTTCCGTACCCGACCAACTATAGCGTGGCTCGGTAGAGTAAAATAGATACATATATATAATGCATGCTCGACTCATGGAATCACATTCTAAACCTTTCGGAGTGACGTAAGGTCGGTATCCTCTGTACACGTTATTAGGACTAACTCCTCACTATGAACCTTATAAGAATCAGGAAGTACCAATAACATTGATAACATAAGAATAAGAGAAGCAACATTAACATCAATCGTTCCATAAGCGGGAAAACAATGTAAGTACTGCTAGCTTTTAAGAGTAGAGTATCTTGGAAGCTCGTCATTACATTATGTACAATTGGAGTCGTGCAAAAGAAGGAAAGGGATAGCCTCACATACCTTGTATATACTGCCCCAATCTCAAGCTATGCAATTGTCAAAACTCCTTAGTCTACAATAAGAGAAATGATACTATCGTTATCATTTAAGCGTCATAACTATTATGTATCGACCACAACCTATTTTACGATGAAACGGACAGCACCTCCCCTATATATATGACTTCACACCATTCAAAACAGTCACCAAACAGCCCAAACAACATCAATAATAAACATATTAAGCCTCCCAAAATAGTCCACGCACAGCGTAATCACTCCATATATACGACGACCACCGTAGTCATGTCAAACGATCCGGAAATATTACGAATAACTATAATCCCACAACCCTACATATATATGGTGTTTCTACACACCCTTCCAGTAGTAAAACAGTAGTAAAATACGCAGCCCAACAGCAACGCCAAACAGTCCACAAAACAATAACATTACTACCAAGCCTTTCGATATATATTTCACAAGTTCTAGCTTCAATGGCTTAGCCGCAACTTGGATAATCTTAAATACAAATAGAGTAAGAGGTTCCTTACCTTTATACAGAAAGAACAACTCCAATTTTACCTTAAATTTCCATGAAATACCCCTCCAATGCTGCCACAACAACAAAAAAGCGAAACTAGCGATCAATAAGTGTTTTTCGGCACTAGAATCACTTTAGAAGGCTTGAAATCACCTAGGATTGATATTAAGAACATGAGGGAGTATTTACAGAACATAAACCCTTTAAAAAAACCTCCCACACGAGCTGGAACGACACAAAAATGAGCAACAACAAGAAGAACAAGAGACTTACTAGCGCCACAGAATTCCCGACACTTGATTTGTGTTGTTTGCCCTTTTTTGGGTCTTGAATCTTGAGAGAACCTTGAGAGGATGTTCCTAGGGTTATAAGGTCTGAAAATAGTGAGAATAAATGACTTAAAATGTGTTGGAGGCATCCTATATAGGTCAAAATATCTTAAACCGCCTTAGTGGGCCCCATAGAGAGGTGCTTAGCGCAGTCTCGCAAAAATGCAAATATTTCTCTACTCTGATATCGTTTCGATGAACGGTTGGAAACTAGACTCATAGATATTTAATTTGATTGGTAGATCACCCCGTAATTCCTTGTAAATTAGGAGAAAAGATTAGAAACATTTGACCTAATGTTTAAGTAAAATTATGAACCTAAGTTTAGACAACTTTTGTCGACTTTTGTTTCATAACTCGTTTGACTTCAAGACTTATGATACGGATATTATATGATTAAAATACCTTAATACATGATCTCTTGAGTGTATTAAGCACCGCTAGATTTACCTGAAAATACGAGTTACAACATCCTTGATTCATTTAACTTCTAATACTTGTTAATCACCCTTATACACTCTTGTATCACTTAAGACCAATAGGATTGACTTCTTATCATCTCAAAGATAATTTCTTCTTGGATTTATGTTAACTAATATATGGCATGAACTAACACATGTGGATATGGGTTGTAACACATTGTCACACTTTCTTGTTCATGATAATTATTTTTCTACTTTTCTAATCATTCCATGCCTTTCATCATTGCTTTCATTGAATCACTTCACTTTTCTATCTTATTCACTTTCCTTTTGTCTTTCATTGACTTTTTGACTTTTCTTTCTTTTCTTTTGCCTAATTTTATACCTTTTATCACTTTCACATTCCTCGTCTCTCCCCCAAACTTATGCTTTGCCAATTGGGAATGCTAAGGAAAGATCGGGTGCCAAGAGAGGGTCATTATAGAATGGATAAAGGCTTGTATCATGGTTATTGAAATAAAAAGGGCTTCGGCTCAAAGAGGTTGACTAGGGATATCATATTTGGTAGGCTATGGATGCTTTCAAGTTTCAAATTGGATCAAGGAGAGCCTATAATAATTTCTCAAGTCAAGCTACGCTTAGAATTTCGCCTAGACAAACATCCAGGGCAAGTTCTAGACTTATTGGCACGGGTCTTGGACTTGCAAGTCAATACCCCACCTCATAAGTTGTTGGATTGCTAAAGAGAACAGAGTTAATATTGAGCATCACAAATGGCTCCAAGAAGCCGCTCGATGATTATTTAGTCAACACAAGAGTCTAAAGGTCACAACTAGAGCTGTTCTTTGCAAATCAACTTGTTTCTAACCATAAGGTCGAAGGTAAATGTGCTAGGCTCAAGTGAACCTTGCCTGAGAAACTTTTATTCATTACTACTACATGTCAAAGAAAAAAGAAAAACGGACTCAATCCCTTAAGAAGGTTGTCATGCAATCCATTATCGGGAAGAGCCACCCGGTTCACACAACATCCACTTTTGGAAAGAACCGTGTCATTAAGAAAACCAAAGACTTATTATTCACAAAAATGTAAAAAGAAGCTAGCAATTTTAAAAGAAACTACTAAAGGAAATAAAAAGCTATGAAGTAAATTACGAAAATCAACTGAATATATACAAAATTGAAGTAAAGAAATATTTTCATAAATGAAAACGAATATATACATCAAATGGTAAAAATATATAAATACCAAATGTGAAAGTAACGAATATATACATACCAAAAGTAAAATAAAGAGAAGTAAAGATAAAGAAAAATAGTCTCATAGTTATTACATACCAATGTTATCCAATTATCACCAAATAAAAATAGACCCCCCCCAAATAAAAGATAGTATTGTCCTCAATGCTAGTATCAAAATAAAAATTAGGGAAATGGTAAGAAAGTAAAGAAAACTCCCTATGTGGTCTGCATTGGTCCGGCACATGAGTGGGGTCCTCGGACTGCATAGGATCAGCAGCTCCCTACGGGTCCTCTAACTGGATCTCCAAATATGACTGGGGGACCATGGGGTTGCAGAGAATCAAGATCATCTCCGCAGCAGCATGTGTAGTGGAAGTTGGCTCCTCAGACTAGCCAACTGCCGGTGCCTCATGCTCTGCTGCATGTGCTATTGGGACTTGCTCCTCTAGGAGCAAGTCCAGTGGGATATCTCCAGTAGAATTGAACCTCTCTACATCATTCTTCAGTTGCTCCACTAACTCTTTTGAGGTTCGAGTCTTCTTTATCTTCTAGAATTGCTTGCCCAGATCCTTTATAGCCTATCCATGAATATCGAAAGTGTCCATGATCTTCTTCTATTTGTCCAGGAGCTTCTTTTGGTTATACAGAAGCTCATTCAATGACTCCTCCACTAATGAAGGTACCTGAGGCTGTGCCAGTGCTGACTGTGCTGGATAAGACAGACATCTTTGATGTAGCTGCCTGCATCTAGTTGTTGATGTTGTATAAAGTCTGAGAAACCCCCAGTGCAGTCTGAGGGTAAGTGGAAGAAGAAGGCACAAACAATGGCACGATGATGGATGGCTCGGATGAAGGAGGAGGTATGGTAGTTGAAGACACCTTTGTTGTGGAAGGCTCTGACCCAACGGCCACTACCCCTGACTCTTCAGACTGTCTAGTGGAGATAGTGGCTTTACCCTTTGCTTTAGGGTTGTCCTGTCCTTTAGTGTTATACCAGGAGAAAGGCTTTTTTGGCTTTGTATTTGTGTCATATATCTTCTTCTCAACTCCTTGGTCCTCGAAATACATGGTGAGGAAGTTTGGGTAGGGGTAGGATCTTTCTTCCTTTCCAACTACCTTTGTGATGTGATAGTACACGAGGTTCCCCACATTGATAGGATACCTCACCATGATGGAGGCTATCAAGACACACCAGGTGAGTGGGAGGACATTATCGTGCTGACATAGGTCCAGCCGGCTACATACAAATGTGGACCACCCTTTAGCTTCAAAGCTGAGGGTGTTTCTGGCTATTGGGACTCTAATTGTGAGCCATGCCGGTGTCTTCCCTAAGGCTAATATCTCCGCCAACCATGGACGGGCTGCTCCACCCTATTCTCTCCTCAAACTGCCTCTTGACATTTGGATTGTGAGGAAAGAGGTCTCTCTATATGAACTATCTCTCAAGAGTGAGTGACCTTTGGGGCCACCATTCTCGGAACTTTTGATAAGCTAATTCACTCAAAAACCGATGCTGCCACACCTACGATTTTCTTAACCTTCCAAACCCCCAACATTAGTATCACTCCCTCTCCCATCATCCGGGACCTCATCATCATCAACATCAATAGGGGCAGCTGGTGAGGGCGAAGTTGTAGCAAGAAGATGATGCCGAGCCTCAGTACCTTCCTCTAAGCCATCAGATGACTCAGAAGAGGGTGTAGTTTCATATCGTAACTGGAATTTCCCTTGGAAATATGTGGGGACATGAGTTGGCACAGAGTCTCCTTCCAAAGCTTCCCAAGAAGGGGCATACTCACTAGTGTCTTAATGGTCCGTAGCTCTATCCGTAGCTTTGATGGCAGCTCTCATCTTGCTAATTGATATTTGTACTGTTAGGGGTATTTTTGTCTTTACTTTACCCCTGCCTCAAGAGGGTTTTTCCTTCCCTTTAGATGTATCACCTCTAACTCTGGAGTGGACCATTGTCTGCATCAAACAAGCAATGAAATTCAGTTAGAATAAAGCTTCCAACATATGTTCAAACCATGTAGATGAAATGCATATACTGATTCTCAGAACAAGGAGCCGCGGTCTGCATAAAAGTGACCGCGGCCGCGAAGAGCCAAACGCGGACCGTGAAAAAGTAATCGCTGCTGTGGAGGGGTTAGGTTCAAAATACTAACTCTTTGATCTTGGTTAAACGCAGACCGCGAAATGATTAACGCGGTTGTGAAGGGCCAACTGCGGACCTCGTAAAAGTAACCTCGGCCGCAAACTCTTAGCAAAAACCAGCAACAAAAAGCTAGGGTATCGTGGGTCGCGAAAAACTTAACACGACCGCATACCCTATCGCGGACCGCAAAAAAATGACCGCGGCCACGAAATTCAAGCGCAACTGGTACTGGCGAATACTGACAACTAGGGATTTTACTAAGTGTTCAAAAATAAGTTCAATTAATCATACAAAATTACTAACCCTATACCCCATTAGGTATATAAACACTACCCACATGTATTTAATCATCAATTAAGCATTAATCTTAGATTATAGCCTGCATCTAACCTAACTAAATTAAAACAAGGAGAAAAGAAAAGAAAAAGTTAAAACAAATCATGGAATTTAACATACCAGTTGTAAAGTTTTAGTAGGAAATGTTTCTTGATTAGAATAAGATGAAATTAAGAGCTGGAGAAGAGGAGTAGTGCTTTTTTGTGCAGTGAAATGTTACGGGCCGAAAAGTGTAAAATGATTAAGGAGCCCCTATTTATACTTAGCAGCTAGTGGAAGCCATCAGCTTACCTGAACGCGGCCGCAAAATTCTACCGCGGTCCACATTTTGTTACCTGATGGAGCACAACTTCAAACACTTGGGCGTGTTCCGCGAAATAATGGACGCGGTCACGGAATACACCGCAGACCGCCAAAATATGGGCGCAACCACAAAAGCTGAAGGGTATTTGACAGTCCAACTTCTGAGAGTTGGCATTTTACTCTTTTCAATTACGCATCCGCGAACAAAAAGATGCGGCCGCAAAATGCTCACGCGGGCCGCAAATATTTGGGCGCGGTTCGCGAACTTCCAACACTAAGGTAAATTTTTCCTTTGTCAATTTGCTACACTGCACAACTAATTCCTACATACACTTCACAACCAGTTAGTCCAATACAATGCCTAATCTAAGAAGAAAATCAAAAGAAAGAAAAACACATGGGTTGCCTCCCAAGAGGCTCCTAATTTAACGTTGCGGCACGATGCATGGTACCATCATTCACTTGAAATAAAACAATGCCACAACATGGCCATCATCAACCTTACCAAGGTAGTGCTTCACTCGATTCCCATTGACTCTAAAGATCTCACCATTCTTGTTTTTCAAATCTATAACACCGAAGGGAGTTACATGCACCACTTTAAAGGAGCCACTCCATTTTGACTTTAACTTTCCCGGAAACATACGTAACCGAGAGTTGAATAAGAGAACAAGGTCACCTTATTTGAATTCTTTGTTCCAGATTTACTTATCATGTAGGTAATTCATCTTGTCCTTATAAAATGACGAGCTGGAGCAAGCATGAAACCGGAACTCATCAAGTTCATTCAATTGCTCAACCCGAAGATTGGCAGCTATATCCCGCTCTAGGTTCAACTTCTTCAACGCCCACATGGCCTTATGCTATAATTACACCGGGAGATGACATGCTTTACCAAATACAAATCGATATGGAGACATACCAAGTGGAGTCTTGAAAACTGTTCTATAGGCCCATAAAGCATCGTCAAGTTTCCTTGACCAATTAGTCAGGTTTGCATTGACAGTCTTGGATAGAATACTCTTGATCTCCCTGTTGGATACCTCAACCTGTCCACTTGCTTGGGGGTGATAGGGGGTTGACACCTTATGAGTGAAGGCTTTGTTGCAAAAATGAGAACACCCATCACTAATGATGGCCCTTGGGGTGACGAACCTTGTGAATATGTTTTTCTTTAAGAAGGCCACCACACTCCGTGCTTCATTGTTAGATAAAGCCACAACTTCAACCCACTTGGAGACATAATCCACAGTAACAAGAATATAAGTGTTCCCACACGAACTCACAAATGGACCCATAAAGTCGATACCCCACACATCAAAAATGTCAATCTCAAGGATGGTAGTGAGAGGCATCTCATTCTTCTTGGAAATCCCACCGACTCTTTGGCAATCATCACACCTCTTAACAAGCTCGCTAGCATCTTTGTACAAGGTAGGCCAATAGAATCCACAACTTAGGACCTTTGTAGCAGTTCTCGCCCCACCATGGTGTCCACCATAAGGCGAGGAATGGCAAGTTTCAAGAATACAAAATTGTTCTTCTTCTGGGACACATCTTCGGATAACACCATCGGTGCAAATTTTGAAAAGATAAGGCTCGTCCCAATAATAATCCAAGCAGTCCCGTTTGAGCTTCCTTCTTTGGTTTGAAGAGAACTCATTCGAGACAATTCTTCTCACAAAATAGTTGTCCACATCAGCAAACCAAGGCATTTCGTTCAAAGACATGGAAATGAGTTGTTCATCCGGAAATGAATCATTAATCTCAAGGCCATCATGAGGCCTCCCCTCCTCTTCCAAATGGGACAAGTGGTCCGCCACTTCATTCTCACTCTCTTTTCGGTCTATGATTACAAGATCAAACTCTTATAGAAGAAGTACCCACCTCATCAATCTAGCATTTGAGTCCTTCTTATTCATTAAATAACGAAGCACCGCGTGATCGGTATGAACAATCACTTTGGTACCCATGAGGTACGGGCGGAAATTTTCCATAGCAAAGACAATGGCTAAGAGTTCTTTCTCGGTCACCTTATAGTTGACTTGGGCATCGTTCATAGCCTTGCTAGTATAGTAGACCTGATGGAATATCTTGTTGATTCTTTGCCCCAACACCGCTCCTACCGCCACGTCACTAGAATCACACATGAGCTCAAATGGTAAGCTCCAATTTGGTGCAGTAATGATGGGAGTGGTAGTCAACCTATACTTGAGTAGCTCAAAAGCCTTCATGAAATCATCATTGAATACAAATTTGGCATCTTTTTCCCAACAACTTGCACAAGGGGTTCACCACCTTTGAGAAATCCTTGATAAACCGACGGTAGAACCTCGTATGCCCTAGAAAGCTCCTCACTCCTTTGAAAAAAGTAGGAGGAGGGAGTTTTGATATCACTTCCATTTTTGCTTTATCCACTTCAATACCATGCTTGGAGATCTTATGGCCGAGGACAATGCCCTCCTCAACCATAAAGTGGAACTTCTCCCAATTAAGCACTAAGTTGGTCTCTTCACAACGTGCGAAGAATTTTTCAAGATTACCCAAACACTCATCAAAAGAATCCCCCACAACAGAAAAATCATCCATGCAAACCTTGAGGAAGTCCTCCACCATATCTGTGAATATTGCCATCATACACCGCTGAAAAGTAGCCGATGCATTACACAAACCAAATGGCATCCTTGAGAATGCAAATGTACCGTACGGACAAGTCAAGATGGTCTTCTCTTGGTCTTTATGTGCAATAAAAATCTGGTTATATTCAGAATACTCATCCAAGAAGCAATAATAAGCACGTCCGGCTAACCTATCCAACATTTGATCAAGGAACGGAAGCGGAAAATTGTCCTTCTGATTCACTTTGTGGAGCTTCCTATAATCCATGCATACCCTCCAACCGGTGATAGTTCTTGTGGGGATGAACTCGTTGTCGTTTGTAATAACAGTCATGCCCCCCTTCTTTGGGACACATTGTACCGGTGAAGTCCATAAACTATCAGAAATAGGTAGACCACCCCAACATCCAACCACTTGATAACCTCTTTCTTGACAACCTCTTGCTTGGCCTCATTCAAACTTTTTTGATGTTCCACGGAGGGTTTGGCATCTTCCTGCAATATGATTTTGTGCATGTAAAAGGCGGGGCTTATACCCCGAATATCTGCCAATGTCCAACCTATTGCTTTCTTCCTCCTTTGGAGCACCGCAAGGGTGACATAGATTTGCACGTTAGTTAAGCACTAGGAAAGAATAACAGGTAAAGTAGAACAAGGGCCTAAGAACTCATACTTGAGGTATGAAGGCAAAGGCTTCGACTCCAATGTGGGAGGCTCCTCGATTGAGGGCTTTGTTGGTGGAGTCTTCCGGTTCTCAAGGTCCAAGGAAAGTTTCCGGGGCTCATATATATATGAACTCATTCCTTGCAAAGCATTGACATATTCAACCAAGCCTTCCTTCTCATCCACATCATGATTCAACAACATATCTTCCAATGGGTCTTCCACATTAATCACATCACTTGTGTCTTCAACAATTACTTCGGTCACAAGATCCATAAACGAACATACTTCATTGCTATTGGGTTTCCTCATTGACTTGCAAACATGGAATACAACTTTTTTATCGCCCACCCGGAAGGTGAGCTCCCCTGCTTCCACATCAACTAAGGCTTTCCCTGTAGCTAGTAAAGGTCTCCCCAATATGATTGGCACCTCGTAGTCAACCTCACAGTCAAATATCACAAAATTCGCGTGAAGTATGAACCTGTCAACCTGAACTAGCACATCATCAATTATCCCCAATGGTCTCTTCATTGTCCTTTCCACCATTTGCAACCTCATGGATATGGGTCTTGGTTGCCCAATCCCCAATGTCTTGAACACAGAATATGGCATCAAGTTAATGCTTGCCCCCAAGGCGCACAAAGCTTTGGCAAAATCGGCACTATCAATAGTGCACGGGATTGTAAAGGCACTGGTATTCTTACTTTAGAGCTATGGAATGTACAATGGTACTCACTTGATGCATCATTTTGATCATTTCACAATTCATGGATCTCTTCTTTGTTATGAAGTTTTTCATGAACTTGGCATATCCCGGTATTTGTTTTAGAGCTTCAACCAAAGGCACATTTATGGACAAAATTTTCATCATATCAATGAATTTCTTGAACTGATTCTAATTGTTTTGCTTTGCAAGCCTTTGAGGATATGGTGGAGGAGGCCTTGGCAAGTGAGCCTTGGCTTTGGGAACTACCACTTCCGGTATGTCTATCACGTGTTCCCTAGACAGGTTCACATCATTTTGTGTCTCCTCCACGTTGTCATCAATGTATATCCTCACTTCATCATTCAAATTCTCATCATTCACATGCAAATCATTGCTCGGTTCATCATCATCTAGCACCAACACATCATCACTAACAATCTTTATTGGATTAGAGGTGCTAGTAACTCCACCCCTACCACTTCTTATAGTCACCACCATCGCATGGCCCTATTGTTCCCACCCTTCGGGTTTACTACCGTATCACTTGGTAGTTCCCCCTTAGGGCAAGTATTTAAGGCTTGAGAATTTTGTCCAAGTTGGACTTCCAAGTTGCGGATGGAAATGTTGTGGGAGGCTAATTGGGCATCAGAGTTAGCATTTTTCTTCATCATTTTGCTCAAACATGGATTCAATTTGTCCCATCTCATGATTGGATGGGCTAGGACCTTGTTATGGATGTGGAGGCAGGTTGTTTGATTGTTGATACATTGGAGGCCTTTGAAATCCCGGCCCCCGATTTCCTTGATTATTGTTGTTCCAACCCCCTTGATTGTTATTACCTCCCCAATTACTATTATTATTGCCTACCCCAATTGCCTTGGTTTCCCCAATTTTGATTGTTGTTGTTCCCACAATTGCTTTGGTTGTTGTTGTTGCCACTATTCCAATTGCATTGTTGACCTTGATTTCCCCAATTTTCTTGTGATCTCCATTATTGTTGATTCAGAGCATTGCCCCGTTGACCTTGATAATTGTTGACATATTGCACCTCTTCACTTTGATCATCATAAGAATCATCTTGATTGTACCCACTACCACTTTGCTCAAATTGGTCCGGATTATTTTGAACTTGTTGACCTCGTTTCCTTCTCTTGTTGATCATCATATTCACTTCTTCCATGGCATTCACTTGTTTTGGGCCTTGAACTTGTTGCAACTGAGCTTTAGCTAATTGGTTCATGGTAGTAGTCAACTCGGCTATAGCTTGGCATGGTCATGGAGCTCCTTGTGTAGGTGAAGGAAATTAAGGTCACCTTGTGGAACATTAGCTCGAGTTTGCCATGCTGAAGAGGTATCCCCCATCTCATCAAGTATTTCATATGCTTCAGCATATGGCGTTCATGAAGTTACCCCCGGCGAGTTGGTTAACCGTTGTGATGATCCGGCCAGTCGACTCATGAATTACCACTCCATTTTCCCTATTTCTGCTTCTTTATACTTTGTTATCCGTATGCGATATAAGATTGGTTAAATCAAATCTGGAATGATTTTGATAAGGTTTGAGACACTTAATCTCTTTTGAGGAAGCTTAAGTTGGAAAAGTCAACCGGATGTTGACTTATGTGTTAGAGGGATCGAATGTAAGTTGCGATGGTTTGGTTAGCGTTAGGAGGTGATTTTTTACTTAGGAGTGTGATCAGAATGAGTTTTGGAGGTTCGGAGTAGGTTTAGGCTTGAATTGGCGAAGTTAATATTTGGCGATTTCCGATTGGTAGGCAAAATTTTGATATAGGGGTCAGAATGGAATTCTGAGAGTTGCAGAAGTTCCATCGTGTCATTTGGGATGTGTGTGCAAAATTTCAGGTCATTCGTACGTGGTTTGGTTGGGTTTTTGATCAAAAGCAGAATTCAGAAGATTTTAGAAAGTTAAGCTTGAATCCGATGTGTTTTGGTTGATTTGATGTTGTTTGAGGTGTTTTGAAGATTGGAACAAGTTTGGATAAGGTATTGGTACATGGTTGTGCTTTTGGTTGAGGTCCCAGAGGCCTCGGGGTGATTTCGGATGGTTGATAGGAAGTTTGAGGAATGTTTATAGCTGTTGAACTTTTGCTGGTTCTGGTATTTTTGCACCTGCGGATTGGGAACCGCAGGTGCGATGCCGCACATGCTGGAGATTGGTCGCAGAAGAAAAAAAGGTCCTAATGAGCAGTGACCGCAAATGCGATTTTTGGCCGGATAAGTGATTTCCTCATAAGCGGATGATGAACCACAAATGCGGTACCGTAGATGCAAAAATGTCTAGGCAGAAGTTATAAATTGTGGGCTTCGCGAATTTGAGCTATTTCACCATTTTTGACTTCGGCGTTGGAGCTTTTTGGATGATTGGAATGAGGTATTTCAAGGGAAATTCATTGAGGTAAGGAATTTGGACCTAAAACTCGTTCCTATGCTATTACTTCACGGATTAGAACTAGAAATTATGGAAATTAAGGGTGAAAATTGGGGAAACTAGGGCTTGGAAACTTAGAACTTTAATTGAGGATTTGAAGGACCATTTGGGGTCGGATTTCAGAACTTTTGATATGTATAAACTCGTGGGGAGATAAGGAATCTATTGAGAATTCCGAGATATGGGCCCGGGGATTGGGTTTTGGTAATTTCGGGATTTGTGTCATATTTTGATTATTTTCACTTGGGCTTCGTTCCCTTAGCATATTTTGATGTCCTCGTTCGGATTTTGGATAGATTCGACGTGAGTGGAGGCCGATTCGACTGGCAAAGGAATCGCGAGCTAGAGATTTTACCGGTTCGAGGTGAGTAATGATTGTAAATGATGTTTTGAGGGTTTGAAAACCCGGATTGCACATCGTTGTGCTATATTAAAGTGACACACATGCTTGATTACGAGCGTGGGGTCGTGCACTATTTAGGATTGTGACTTTGTCCGTCCCGAATGACTATTTTACCGCGTATTTGACTGAAACCTATTTGCTATCATCATGATTTGGGCTGAATGCCATATTTGGGCCTTGTGCCAACTATTTGAACCCTTTGGGGGTTTTACTAGTATTTTTCTCACTGTTTTGACTTTATACTTGCACTTAGTGATGTTATATTTCACTCTTTTCGTACTCAGCCATGTTTACTCTGTTTTAAACACTTACATGATCTTTTAAATGATATTTTTGGGCTGAGAATCATGTTTTACTATTGTCCGAGTGGCTTGTGGGGATTTTGACTGAGTAAGGCCGAGGGCCTATGTTGTGAGGAAACATTTGATACTGATTTTGAGTGTGAGGGCCTGAGATATGTACGCCACGAGGTGGCTTGATTGATATGAGGCCGAGGTCCTAGTGATGATGCCACGAGGTGGCTTGATATTGCGCTTGGGCCGTAAGGGGCCTCTTTAGGAGACTGTACACCCCCAGTGAGCGCGGTTACCCATTGCGATGTGAGATTGAGCCCGAGGGGCTGGTATTGTTCTATGTGATTGCCCGAGGGGCTGGTATTATTCTGAGATATTGCCCAAGGGGAGGATTTGTTGATATTGTGCCCGAGGGGCGAACCTTTATGTGTTTATTTTGATAATTGACTGTCAATTACCTGCTTAATTGTTGAAAAAGGCTTTTCATGAAGTAAGTTTTGAGTTAAAGGATTTTACCTAGCTTTCACTGGTTTACTGTTTTAAATGGTTTTACTGCTTCATTATAGCATGCTTTTGTGCCTTACGTGATTTCCTGCTTTCAGTCTTTATTTATGATTATTACTCACTGAGTTGGAGTACTCACTTTACTCCCTGCACCCTGTGTGCAGATTCAGGCGTATCTGGTCCCGCTCCCGAGTGCAAATCATTTCGGCTGAAGCGGATCCGAGGAGTCTCTAGATAGCTGTTGGCGTTTGCACCCCGGAGCTCTTCCCTATCTTAGTCCCTTATGTTCTTAGTTTTTTGTATTAAACTATGTAGTTATATTTGGAGTATTCTATTTTGCTAGATGCTCATGACTAGTGACACCTCGGTATCGAGCTGTGTTGGGTTATTTTCCGTGAATTATGTTATTATCTTTTAACTTTAGATTATTTATCATGCTTTACATTTATTTCTTATTATTTAACTGTTAATAATTGTATATGGGAAGTGTCGGCTGGACTTGTCTTCACGAGAGGCGCCATCACGACCGGGTATGGGTTTGGGGTCATGACAAGTTGGTATTAGAGCCTAGGTTACATAGGTCTCACGAGTCATGAGCAGGTTTAGTAGAGTCTCGCGGATCGTTATGGAGATGTCTGTATTTATCCTCGAAAGGCTGTAGAACCTTTAGGAAAAATTTCATATTCTTGAAATTATTATCGTGCAAATTTGTTGATCCGAGTACTAAACTTCTGTTGTTTTATTCTCTCACAGATGGCGAGGACACGCTCTATTAGTCAGGATGGACGACCAGCAGTACAACCAGTCGTGGCCACTAGAGGCTGAGGACGCGGTCGTGGTCGTGGTAGGGGCAGAGCAGATAGGGCAGCACCTGCAGATCCACCAGCTACCCCAGTTCCGGATCAGGTCCCAGTTATAGACGCTCTAGCAGCACCAGCTCAGGCACCAGCTATGCCTATTGTGATTCCGGGTCTTTAGGAGGCCTTGTATCAGATCCTATCAGTTTTCACTGGCCTAGCTCAGGCCGTTTCATCCACTACATCTGCATCTACTTCTCAGGCCAGGGGAGACAATCAGACTCCCGCCGCTCGCACACCTGAGCAGGTCGTGCAGGAACTTCAGATGCCAGCGGCACATCCAGCCAATCAGTTGCAGCTGCTCAGGACTATGTATTTCCTGCTATGCCAGAGGATGAGCAGCGTAGGTTGGAGAGGTTTGGTAGACTGCAGCCTCCGACCTTCAGTGGTGCAGAGGGCGAGGATGCCTAGGGTTTCTTAGATAAGTACTAGAGGATGCTTCGTACAGCGGGTATTCTAGAGACCAGCAGAGTCACTTTCACTACTTATCAGTTTTCTGGAGATGCCTTCACTTGGTGGGAGGCTTTTGAGAGGCGTAGGCCTGTTGGTGCAGCACCCCTTACGTGGCAGCAGTTCTTTGTTCTCTTTTTGGAGAAGTGTGTGCTGCAGTCCCACAGAGAGGAGCTGCATAAGGGGTTTTTGTGGTTGCGTCAGGGAGAGATGACTGTGACGCAGTACGAGATGAGGTTCTCCGAGTTAGATCGTCATGCTATTTGGATGGTTCCGACAGATAGAGAGAGGATTAGGAGGTTTGTTGATGGCCTCACTTATCATCTTTGTATTCTCATGACCAGGGAGAGGGTGATTGGTGCTACTTTTGAGGATATTGTGGATATTGCCCATGAGATTGAGTTTGTTCGTCGCTAGGAGCGAGAGGGGAGGGAGGCCAAGTGGCCTCGAGGATCTGGTAGTTATAGTGGTACTCCTTTGAGGGGTCCGTTTCAGCACGGCAGAGGCCGTCCATTCAGGCATGCTCAGCCAGCTCGCCCAGATTATCGTGGGGCGTCATCGGGTCATGGTTCTCACAGTTCCCATCAGGGCTAGTCATCAATTACTGCCCTTCCAACTCAGAGTTTGTCCCGTGCTTTATTAGTTCAGGGCTCTTTTATGCCGAGTGCATCTGCTAGTCACTCCGGTGAGAGGGGTTCCCTTCAGTCCCCTTCTCCAGCACCTGGGAGTTGTTATGAGTGTGGTGAGATGGGTCATATGTGGAGGCAGTGCCCTCATCGTCTTGCGAGTTCATCTCAGCAGAGGGGTCAGTCATCGGCTCCAGCGCCAGTTACTTCACCATCACCCGCCCATCCAGCTAGGGGTGGAGGTTAGTCAGCTAGGGGTCGCCCCATAGGGGAAGGTCGATCAGGTGGCGGTCAGGACCGTTTCTATGCACTTCCAGGCAGACCCGATGCTATTGCTTCAGATGCTATTATTACAGGTATTATTTCGGTCTGCCACAGAGATGGCTCTATATTATTTGATCCTGGTTCCACTTTTTCTTATGTTTCATCATACTTTGCTTGTTATTTGTGTACGCCCTTTGAGTTTCTTGCTTCACCTATTCATGTATCTACCCGGGTGGGCGATACTGTTGTTGCAAACCGTGTGCACTGGTGGTGTGTGGTGACTATTGGGGGTCTGGAGACCCGTGTGGATATTTTATTATTATGTATAGTGGATTTCGATGTCATTTTGGGCATGGATTGGCTATCTTCGTGTCATGCTATTCTGGACTGTCATGCTAAGACAGTCACATTAGCTATACCGGGTGTTCCACGGATCGAGTGTCGAGGTGTGACTGATTATGTTCCCAGTAGAATGGTCTCATTCTTGAAAGCCTAGCATATGGTTGGGAAGGGTTGTCTTTCATATCTAGCCTTCGTGAGGTATGTCAGTGCTGAGACTCCTAGTATTGATTCTGTTCTAGTTGTGAGGGATTTTCCAGATGTGTTTCCTGCAGACCTGTTGGGCATGCCACCGGACAGGGATATTGATTTTGGTATTGAGCTGGTGCCGGGCACTCAGCCCATTTCTATTCTACCGTATCGCATGGCACCAGCGGAGTTGAAGGAATTAAAGGAGCAACTTCAGGAACTCCTTGATAAAGGGTTCATTCAGCCTAGTGTGTCACCTTGGGGTGCGCCGATTCTATTCGTGAAGAAGAAGGATGACACTATGAGAATGCGCATTGATTATAGGCAATTTAACAAGGTAACAATTTAGAACAAGTATCCTTTGCCTCGCATTGATGATTTATTCGACCAACTTCACGGAGCTAGAGTGTTCTCCAAGATTGATCTCCGTTCAGGTTATCACCAGTTGAAGATCAGGGACTCGGATATTCTTAACACAGCTTTCAGGACCCGATATGGTCATTATGAGTTCTTGGTGATGTCTTTTGGGCTAACCAATGCCCCAGAAATGTTCCTGCATTTGATGAACAGTGAGTTCGGGCCTTATCTCGACTTGTTTGTCATAGTCTTCATTGATGATATTCTGGTATATTCGTGTAGTTAGGAGGAGCACGCGGAGCATTTGAGAGTGGTGTTGCAGAGATTGAGAGAGGAGAAGCTTTATGCAAAATTCTCCAAGTGTGAGTTTTGGCTTAGTTTAGTGGCTTTCTTGGGGCACGTGGTGTCCAGTGAGGGTATTCAGGTCTATCCGAAGAACATAGAGGCGGTTCAGAGTTGGCCAGACCGTCCTCAGCCACAGAGATTCACAACTTTCTTGGTTTGGCAGGTTATTATCGCCGGTTTGTTCAGGGATTCTCATCTATCGCATCTCCCTTGACCAAGTTGACTTAGAAATGTGCTTCATTTTTATGGTCGGACGAGTGTGAGGAGAGCTTTTAAAAGCTCAAGACAATTTTGACCACAGCTCTAGTGTTAGTGTTGCCACCAGTTTCAGGTTCATGTACCGTGTATTGTGATGCTTCGAGAGTTGGGATTGGTTGTGTGTTGATGCAGGAGGGTAGAGTTATTGCTTATGCTTCTCGTCAGTTGAATCCCCATGAGAAGAACTACCCCATTCATGATTTGGAGTTGGCTGCCATAGTTCATGCATTGAAGATTTGGAGGCATTACTTGTATGGTGTATCTTGTGAGGTGTTCACTGATCATCGCAGTCTTCAGCATTTGTTCAAGCAAAAAGATCTTAATTTGAGGCAGTGGAGATGGTTGGAGTTGCTTAAGGATTTTGATATCACTATATTGTACCATCCAGGAAAGGCCAATGTGGTGGCCAATGCTTCGAGCCGAAAGGCAGTGAGTGTGGGGAGTTTGGAATATATTCCAGTTGGGGAGAAACCTCTTGTAGTTGATGTTCAAGCATTGGCCAATCGGTTCGTGAGGTTAGATATTTTGGAGCCCAGTCGGGTTTTGGTTTATGTGGTTTCTCGGTCTTCCTTATAAGATCGCATTAGAGAGCGCCAGTATGATGATCCACATTTGCTTGTCCTTAAGGACAGAGTTCAGCATAATGATGCTAGAGATGTGACCATTGGTGATGATGGGGTGTTGAGGATGCAGGGCCGGTCTTGTGTGCCCAATGTGGATGGGCTTCGGGAGTTGATTCTAGAGGAGGCCCACAGCTCGTGGTATTCCATTCATCTCAGTGCCGCGAAGATGTATCAGGATTTGAGGAAGCACTATTGGTGGAAGAAAATGAATAAAGACATTGTGAGATTTGTAGCTCGGTGTCTCAATTGTCAGCAGGTGAAATATGAGTATCAGAGACTGGGTGGCTTGCTTCAGCAGATAAATATTCTAGAGTGGAATTGGTAGAGGATCATTATGGACTTTGTAGTTGGAATTCCACTGATTTTGAGGAAGTTCGATGCTATTTGGGTGATTATGGATCGGCTGACCAATTTCGCGCACTTCATTCCTGTATTTACTACCTATTGTTCAGAGCGGTTGGCAGAGATCTATATTTGGGAGATTGTTCGTTTTCATGGTGTCCCAGTTTCCATCATTTCAGATAGAGGTACTCAGTTTACTTTGCAGTTTTGAAGGTCTGTGCAGTGAGAGTTGGGTACTCAAGTTGAGTTGAGCACAGCTTTTCACCCTCAGACGGACGGGCAGTCCGAGCGCACTATTCAAATATTGGAGGACATGTTGCGTACTTGTGTCCTTAATTTCGGAGGGTCATGGGATCAATTTCTACCGCATGCAGATTTTGCTTATAACAACAGCTAACATTCGAGTATTCAGATGGCTCTATACGAGGCTTTATATGGGAGGCGGTGTAGATCTCAAGTTGGTTGGTTCAAGCTTGGTGAGGCTAGGCTATTGGGGATATACTTGGTGCAGGATGCCTTAGAGAAGTTAAAGGTGATTTAGGAGAGGCTTCGTACAGCGCAGTCAAGGCAAAAGAGCTATGCTGATAGGAAGGTTTGGGATGTGTCCTACATGGTTGGCGAGAAGGTTCTATTGAAGGTTTCACCCATGAAGGATATTATGAGATTTCGGAAGAAAGGGAAATTGAGTCCTCGGTTCATTGGTCATTTTGAGGTGTTTCGGAGGATTGGGGAGGTGGCTTATGAGCTTGCTTTGACACCTAGCTTGTTGAGTGTGCATCCGGTATTTCATGTATCTATGCTCCGAAAGTATATTGGGGATTTGTCTCATGTTTTGGATTTCATCACGGTTCAGTTGGATGATGATTTGACCTATGCTGTGGAGCCAGTAGCTATTTTGGGTCGTCAGGCTCGAAAGTTGAGGTCAAATGATATAGCTTTAGTGAAAGTGCAGTGGACAGGTCGGCCCGTGGAGGAGGCTACCTGAGAGACCGAGCGGGAGATACGGAGCAGATATCCTCACTTGTTTCAGGTTTTAGGTATGTTTCTTGATTTGTTCGCGGACGAACGTTTGTTTAAGTTAGGGAGGATATGATGACCTGACCAGTCGTCTCTTGAATTACTGCTCCTTTTCCCCATTTTTGCTTCTTTATGCTTTGTTATCTGTGTTATGTGGTATCGGGTTGGTCGGATCGAATCTGGAATAATTTTGGTAAGGTTTGAGACACTTAGTCTCTTTTGAGGAAGCTTAAGTTGGAAAAGTCAACCAGATGTTGACTTCTGTGTTAGAGGGCTCGGATGTGAGTTCCGATGGTTTGGTTAGCTTTGGGAGATGATTTGTGACTTAGGAGCATGATCAGAATGAGTTTTGGAGGTTCAGAGTAGATTTAGGCTTGAATTGGTGAGGTTGATATTTTGACGATTTTCGGTTGGTAGGCGAGATTTTGATATAGGGGTCGAAATGGAATTTTGAGAGTTTCAGAAGTTCCGTCGTGTCATTTGGATGTGTTTGCAAAATTTCAGGTCATTCGGACGTGGTTTGGTTGGGGTTTTGATCAAAAGCAGAATTCGGAAGATTTTAGAAAGTTATGCTTGAATCCGATGTGTTTTGGTTGATTTGATGTTTTTTGAGGTGTTTTGAAGATTGGAACAAGTTTGGATAAGGTAATGGGACATGGTTGTGCTTTTGGTTGAGGTCCTGGGGGCCTCGAGGTGATTTCGTATGGTTGACGGGAAGTTTGAGGAATGTTTATAGCTGCTGAACTTTTGCAACTTCTGGTATTTCCGCACATGCGGATTGGGGACCGCAGGTGCGATGCCGCACATTCGGGAGATCGGTCGTAGAAGCGAAAAAGGGCCTGATGAGCAGCGACTGCAGAAGCGATTAGGGTGACCGCATCTGCAATGTTGTAGATGCGGAAGAGTGATCGCAGATGCAATTTTTGGCCGGATAAGTGATTTCTATAGAAGCAGATGATGAACTGCAAATGCGGTACCGTAGATGTGAAAATGTTAGGGCAGAAGGTATAAATTGTGGCCTTCGCGAATTTGAGCTATTTCACCATTTTGACTTAGGCTTTGGAGCTTTTTGGATGATTTAAAAGAGGGATTTCAAGGGAAATTTATTGAGTTAAGGAATTTGGACCTAAAACTCGTTCCCATGCTATTACTTCACAGATTAGAGCTAGAAATTATGGGAATTAAGGGTGAAAATTGGGGAAACTAGGACTTGGAAACTTAGACCTTTAATTGAGGATTTGAAGGACCATTTGGGGTCGGATTTCAGAACTTTTGATATGTATGAACTCGTGGGGAGATAAGGAATCTATTGATGTAAAAATTATTGAATTCCGAGACGTGGGCCCGGGGGTTGGGTTTTGGTAATTTTGGGATTTGTGGCATATTTTGATTATTTTCTCTTGGGCTTCATTCCCTTAGCATATTTTGACGTCCTCGTTCTGATTTTGGATAGATTCGACGCGAGTGGAAGCAGATTCGACGGGCAAAGGCGTCGCAAGTTAGAGATTTGACCAGTTCGAGGTGAGTAATGATTGTAAATGGTGTTCTGAGGGTTTGAAATCCCGGATTGCACATCGTTGTGCTATATTGAAGTGACGCACACGCTTGATGACGAGCGTGGGGTTGTGCACAGGTGGGGATTGTGACTTTGTCCGTCCCGAATGACTATTTTACCGCGTATTTGACTGAAACCTCTTTGCTATCATCATGATTTGGATTGAATGCCATATTTGGGCCTTGTGCTAGCTATTTGAACCATTCGGGGATTTTTATTGATATTTCCTCACTATTTTGACTTTATACTTGAACTCAGTCATGTTATATTTCACTATTTTCGTACTCAGCCATGTTTACTCTGTTTTAAACACTTACATGATCTTTTAAGTGATATTTTTGTGCTGAGAATCATGTTTTACTATTTCCCGAATGGTTTGTGAGAATTCTGACTAAGTAAGGCCGAGGGCCTATGTTATGAGTAAACATTTGATACTGATTATAAGGCCGAGGGCTTGAGATATGTATGCCATGAGGTGGCTTGATTTATATGAGGCCGAAGGCCTAGTGATGATGCCAGAGGTGGCTTGATATTGTGCTTGGGCCGTAAGGGTCCCCTCCAGGAGTCTGCATACCCCCAGTGAGCGCGGGTACCCATTGTGATGTGAGATTTAGCCCAAGGGGCTGGTATTGTTCTATGTGATTGCCCGAGGGGCTGGTACTGTTCTGAGATATTGCCCGAGAGGCAGATTTGTTGATATTGTCCCCGATGGGCGAACCTTTATGTATTTATTTTGATAATTGACTATCAATTACCTGCTTAATTGTTGAAAAAGTCTTTTCATAAAGTAAGTTTTGAGTTAAAGGATTTTACCTAGTTTTCACTGGTTTACTGTTTTAAATGGTTTTACTACTTCATTATAGCATGCTTTTTGTGCCTTACGTGATTTCCTACTTTCAGTCTTTATTTATGATTATTACTCACTGAGTTGGAGTACTCACTTTACTCCCTACACCCAGTGTGCAGATTCAGGCGTATCTGGTCCCGCTCCCGAGTGCTGATCATTTCTGGCTCAGGCGAATCTGAGGAGTCTCTAGGTAGCTGTTGGTGTTCGCAGCCCAGAGCTCTTCCCTATCTTAGTCCCTTATGTTCTTAGTTTTCTATATTAAACTATGTAGTTATATTTGGAGTATTCCATTTTGCTAGATGCTCATGACTAGTGACACCCCGGTATTGGGATGTGTTGGGTTATTTTCCGCGAATTATGATATTATCTGTTAACTTTGAATTATTTTAGCATGCTTAGATTTATTTTTTATGGTTTAACTATTAATAATTGGATATGGGAAGTGTCGGCTGGCCTTGTCTCCACGAGAGGCTCCATCACGACCGGGTCTGGGTTTGGGGTCGTGACAACCGCACATTGGGTTGTTGTATTTATGCCACGGTAGAATGTTTGTTGGATCATGGCTTCGGTCATATCATTATTCGGACACTCTTTAACCATTGTCCGATGCCTTTCCCAAATCTCATGAAGCGGTTCATTTGGATCTTGTTTAAAAGCAAGGATCTCATCTGTTAGCGTCGTCATATGTCCTGTAGAAAAGAACTTTGCGATGAACTTCTCGGCCAACTCATCCCAAGTGGTGATGGAATGGTTGGGCAACCTTTCTAGCCAATCCAAAGCCTATCCACTTAGAGAAAATGGGAATATCCTTAACCTCAGTGCGTCTTCAGAAATGTTGGTTTACTTTCTCCCCCAACACGTGTCAACAAAACCCTTGAGATGCTTGTAAGTGTTTTGGTGTGGAGATCCGGTGAGTCTAAGAGTGTAAGCATGACATTGGTTATTTGAAAGTTATCCACCCTAATCCGGGGCGAGACTATTGCACTTGGATAGCCTTCGTTAGGCAACACCCAGTGTACTGCCCTTGCTGGAGGTGGGGGAGGGTTTGGAATATTATCATGAGGTGGTCCACCTCTCCTTTGTGTTTGAGGTTCGGGTAGAATCACATCCACGTTATCATCATCTACCTCCTCCCCCAATGGCAAGTTTTCGAGGAAATCATTGTTAAGAGGCATTTGGTACCTATTCACACACAAATTAGAAAAACGGAAGGAAAGAAAAACAAAACATGCAAATACTCAAATATATAGCTAAAACCGCCTAACTCCCCGGCAACGGCGCCAAAAATTGATAGGGTCCAAGCCTGCACTACTATTGAGTAGCGAGGATGGTCGATGCAGTTTTACCCAACAACGTCGTGATTGAATCCACATGGAGTTAATTTGTTTGAAGTTAGGTTTATATCCAAGTAGAGATGCGAGTTTTGCTCTTACGTACACTTCCACAAATGGTTGGTTTTATTTTCTACTGGTAATTCCATTCTATAGCATGCAATATTTGAAATTAAGTATAATGTTTTTGCTGTAGATTTTTCAAAGGTTAAAAGGGACTAGGGTAGTGACTTCTACCTAGGTGCATATATAACGGGTAGAAAGAATCTAGGATAATCATGTAATTAATTGGGGTTGTAATATAGCTATCATACTCGGGTACTCATTCTATACCTCTGGTAGTTTGAGTGATTTTTTCCAATTTGGTTTTCTCAAGTCCAACTGGGTATTCATGCAATACAAGTGATATTAGCTCACGTTGGGTATTACTATCTCTAGGTTTAACCCTTTAGTTGGGGCTATTAATTTCTTGAGTTCACGACAATTCCTTCTTAGTCAAGTTTCCTAGACTTAGTCCTTCTTTCTCAAGTAGAGACTAAGTCATAAAGGCATAAATCAGTGTTTGCAACCACTAATTCCATAGTTCTAGCAAGAACTAGACTAAATACTACTAACCCATACATATTCAAGCCGTAAAATTCAAGACCCATCAAATACTCACACTAGGGTTGGGTCACAACCCTAGCTATGAGTTTAGCTACTCATGAAAATAGCAGAAATCAAATATGAAATAAAGATAAAATCCATAGTACTAGATTAAAAGATGAAAAGCTAATGTTAAAAGTTGAATCTATTACAAAATTGCCCAAAATGGTATTTCCAATCGTTTCACATACTCGGCAAAAACAAAATATAACCTAAAAATGCGAAAAAGATCTATTTATTCTAGGCTAAAATTTTCGGACAAAAATGCCCCTGCGGAGATTTCACGGTTGCGTAATTCTAACCACGACTGCACACTTGCTATTGCGGCTGCATAATTTTGATCGCGGTCCGCGTTTCTTCACATATGGGACTTGGTTGAACCTTGCTTCACGGACTGCATAATTTTAACTGCGTTCGCGATAGAGCCTTCTGCGGTGGCGTAATATTGACGCGGACTGCTCTTAACATTTTTTCCTATTTAGTGAGCTCTTTGACCCTTAGCAAATGCGGTCCGCAAAATTCCAATCGCGGCTGCCAATTTCTAACGCGATCCGCATTGATGTCTTTGCCCAAAAACCACTTCTCTGATTCTCCATTTCGCAGTCCGCGAATTAATGACCGCGTCCGCGTTGACACATTCGTGGCCGCACTTTTCTGTCGCGATACTCATTCCATAGCTCATGGCCCAGTCTTGGTCTTTGTTCATGTTTTGACTCCTTTATGTGTCGATCATGTCTACTTTAGCTCATTGTTAATAATCCCTGCTAGCAAGCATATTACATTAGTTTTCGGGAATACCTTCACGCATTTTCGGCCAAAAATGCAAGTGAAAAAGAGCAAATAATAGGTTAAAATCCCCACTTATCAGTGGTCAAGGGGGATGTACAAAGAGAAGGAATAGATTATAGTGATACCTTTTCACCAGTAGTGAAAATGACAACTATAAGGTGTTTACTCACGATTGTAGCCAAAAGAGACTGGCATGTGTCTCAATTGGATGTCAACAATGCATTCTTGTATGATGATCTTCTGGAGGAGGTGTACATGAGATTTCCATTAGGTTTAACACCTCCTAGTCCTAAGCATGTTTGTTTTCTAAGGAAATCACTATATGGATTGAAGAAAGCTTCTAGGCAATGGTATGCCAGGCTTGCAGGGGCTTTGACTTTTAAGGGGTATTCTTCATCATTAAATGATTACTCTTTGTCCTTTAAACGTATAGGAAACCTAATATCTATTCTAGCTGTGTATGTAGATGACATTCTACTTATTGGAGATGACTTGGAAGAAATTCAGCATATCAAAGGTTTTCTAATGACTAAGTTCAAGGTAAAAAATCTAGGAAATATACATTATTTTCTAGGCACGGAAATTCTGCGAGAAAAAAAAGGTTTCATTGTAAGTCAAAGGAATTTTACCTTGGACATGCTGCAGGAGTTTGTCGTTTGTCACTCAGCTCGAGTCACCTCTCCTCTTGATCCTTCCTCTAAGTTTCAAGCTGATGATGGGCATCATTTGCAAATTCCACAGTGTTTCGCCATCTAGTTGGGAAATTTAACTATCTGACTAACGCTCGCCCGGATCTCTCATTTGCAGTTCTTACTCTCAGCTAGTACATGTAAAGACCATGGCTCTCTCATTTCACTGCTGCATTGTGAGTGTTAAAATACTTGAGCTCAGATCCGGGACAGGGGATCCTTCTCTCAGCAGCACCATCATTTTCCTTGCTTGCATTTTGCGATGCAGATTGGGCCTCTTGTAAGGAATCTAGAAGATCTGTAAGTGGGTTTTTCATCACACTAGGAGGAGCACCTATTTCTTGGAAATCAAAGAAGCGAGTGTCAATTTCATTATCATTTGCAGAGGCAGAATACAGATCTATGAGAAGAGTAACTACAGAACTTACTTGGCTTGTTCTACTTCTTGAAGAACTCTCTGCACCAGTAAACCTTCCTATTCCTCTTCATTCTGACAGCAAAGTAGCCATTCACATCCCTCGTAACCCCGTCTTTTATGAACGCACAAAACATGTGGAGATTGACTGTTATTTTGTGCGTCAACAGTTCCTTTCCGGCCTAAACTCTATCTTTTGTTCCTTTTAAAGACCAATTGGCGGATCTTTTTACAAAGCCACTTTCAGGGGTTTCTCACTTAGAAATTTTGAGCAAATTGGGGGTCACAAGGTTACCCTCCAACTCGAGAGGGGATGTTGGGAAGAAGAAACCTCATTCTAATTATAGGATTCATGAAGTTCTGCTCAAGATAAAGAAGAAGAATGAAAGAGTAAAGAAGAAGAAGAAGAAGAAGAATTAGTCTTTGGCAGAAGGTACTAAGATGCTCGATACATCTGATGTCTAAACATCTTGTAAAGACTCACATTCATTGGGCTTATAGAAGTATTGGGCTTCTGCAGTATTTTGGGCTCACTGAAATATTTTGTTCATTAGGGTGGCCTACTAGAAGAAGCTGAAGATAAGATTTAAGTCTTTATTTTACACACATTTTTTTATTCTTGTAAATAACATGTGAGTTTGTTATAGAGTAGCTAATAGAATAAAAGATAAGTGTATATGTAGTTATATCTTAGATTCTTTTTACGATAATTATATACTAGACTGTATAGTGCCTAAGATCATTCATTTTTTGGAAATACAGAGAAACTATTTCCAGTCAAGATTTTTCCTTTCTCAAATTCGTACAACTATCTTGCATAATACTAGATGCAACATTATATGCAAAAATATAAGCCACCACTATATCCAATCGATTCAAATTCACCTCAATATCGATTGAATTTTTTCATAGTTCCTTATTTTCTTGAGTCTCAGGCTCAATGATTTCCTCATGGATCTCAAGATTGGTTAAATCATAGATTTGTTTATGAGATTCTTTTGTAGTGTCATCTTCATCATTTGTTTTAATTTTTCTAGGATTTCGATCCTTAGAACCCAATGGTCTACCACGCTTTAGGCGTGCTTTTGACTAATTATCTATGACACTAGAAGATTATCCAACAGGGACACATTAATACTGATTGGAACATTCTCTGTAGGGATATGTGATTTTTTTATCCTTTTCAGATCCGTAAATGCATCTGGCATTTGATTTTTCTATTTCCTGCAAATAGATAATCTTTTACACCGCTTTTTCACAAATAGAGGCACGTGGATCAAGATGAAATAATGATAGATTTTTTCACAAAATTTTCCGTTTGGTTTCACCATTTGCTCCCCTAAATTTGGAATTAGTGTCTCATCAAATCGACAATCTGCAAATTGAGCAGTTAACAAATGTCTCATTAATGTTTCAAGGTAGGGAATAATGGAGGGTGATTCAAACTAAACATATGGCTGTGCTACAGGCACATATACTTCGCATCCAAAAATTCTTAAATGGGGTATATTAGGTTCATGACCCAAAATTAATTGCAACAGGCAATATTTATGATAATTTGTAAGTTTGAGACGAACTAGCATTGCTGCATGAAAAATGGCACGACCCCAAACAGAAGTGGGCAACCTCGTTTTCATGAGTAACGGTCTTGCTATCAATTGTAGACGTTTAATCAAAGATTATGCAATGTCATTTTGAGTGTGAACATGAGCTACATGATGTTCCACTTTTATCCTAATTGATAAGCAATAATCATTAAATGCTTGGGATAAAAACTCAGCATCATCATCAAATCAAATAAACTTAATTGGATTATCAGAGAATTTTGCCCATAATAGAATTATATGTGCCATTAATTTTGCAAATGCCAGGTTGCGAGATGACAATAGGCACATATGAGACCATCTAGAAGATGCATCTATTAAGACCGTAAAATATCTAAATGACCCACTAGGTGGGGAATATGTCCAAAAATATCCCCTTTGTATACGTTCTAAAAATGGAGGGGACTCAATCCCAACCTTTATTGGTGATGGTATAATAATTAACTTACCTTGATAACAAGAAGTGCAAGGAAATTCCTTATTTAAAAGAATATTTAAATTCTTTAATGGATACCCATTTGAGTTTTTTATAATTTGTCTCATCATAATTAATCTAGGATGTGCCAATCGGTCATGCCAAAGTACAAAAGTATTGGAATTAGTAATATTTTGGTTTGCGATAAAATGTGCATCAATTGCCCCAATTCTTGTCCGATACAAGCCACAAGACAAAGATGAGATCTTCCCAATAACCTTTTTCTGGCCAGACCCATTCTTGGCAATGATGGGATATTCAAGATTATTCTCATCTATTATCTTAATATGATATCCATTTTGGCGGATATCTTTAAAAGTCAACAAGTTCCTCCTGGACTTGTAGGAGAATATTGCATTATATATGATAGGCATTGTTCCCCTAAGCAGAATATAATAGCTCTTCCATAGCCTTCAGTTAAATTACTACTACCAAAAATCGTAGCAACAACTGCCTTACACATACTTAAATGAGAAAAATATTTCTTCTCTGCGAATATTGTATGTGTCGTACATGAATCAATTAAACAAATATTTTTTACAATTGAACTTTGATCCAAGTTTGCTTTGAGAGATATCCATGTTTGCTTTGTATTCTCAAAGAGCTTTTTTGAGATGGTAGAGTCTCGTGCTAATAACGTGAAATAAAATAATAAAAGATTACAGAGAAAAGAGAGAGAGATTTCTTTATTAATATTTTTGATCATTTACAATGGAATAAAACCCATCAATTTATTGGGGAAAAGTGACTTAGCCACAAAGTAACAAATGCCGCGCCCCCTTTTCCCTCCCTTTTTGACGGGGAGAGGTCCGGGTTTAGACATTCACGGGGGTAATAACTCGTGTCCTTTTGGGAATTGGGTATTTTGAAGAGTTGCCACCTAACGGATTATGGTGCATTAGGGCACCTAGAGCGATTAACTCTTGGGTTAGTTTGCATTACCAGAGATTACGGTAAGGGCTCGAAGCAACCTCGAGGAGAAATGTTAGGCACCCCTCTTGGTCCACAACTATGGGTCCCGGCCGAACTTATATTCATAAATTAGTCCATTACAAGTAAACAGTTGAATAGGTTGCAAGTAAAGTATGTTAGAATAACTCAAGTAGTAAGATAAAGGTTTGAACAAGTTGTAAAACAAAGGTTTAAATAAAAAAAGGATTTGGTAAAGAGGGGTCCTAGGTTGGTTATCCTATAGGATCACCCCACGCAATATCCGGTAAATGCTCCTCAATGAGGGGCTACATGTGACATTAGCGCATAGTCATCATATCCCATGTATGCCCTTCCCATCCCCTTATTGTTTATGCAAAGCGAGTGTTTGGTCAACGATTCCTATTGCGTGCTGCTACCCGTCCCTTCTTAATGGTCCTAGAGGGAGTTAGGACCTCTACCTATAGATGGTTCTAGACGTACCTTTAAGGTTTTAAAAGGCGAAATTTCTAAGGCGACAATCAAAAGCATTTAGGACTTTCACACATAATGGGAGCAATTAAGAGGCTCAGAGTTTCCTCCTCAAACAAACACATAAGCAGCATGACTCAAGCACAGTTAAGGTTTTTTATTAGTCAATGTCCTAAAGTAGGATATCTAAGTGAATATGCAAAAACAGACAAACCCTTTTTCAGACTCAGAAGTTACACCCTAGTGGTTGCCTAGGGACTCTTTTTAAAAGAAAAGCCTGTTAGGATCAGAAAACATTAAGCAATAGAGACAGTTTCAGAGAATACAGTTTTGAAAATGCCCTAAAGTCTTGCCTACATGCGAAGCACTGATGTCTGTATTAATGCAGAAACAAAACAGGTTTTTGAAACAGACTCCTTTAATACCTCTAGACATTATATCTAATGAGATTGAAGCAGTTTGAAAGAACTTGTTTCAGAAAATGCTTAATACTTATAAAAACCAATTCAGAAATGAACTAGGCGTGATAAAGTTGATTATTTAAACTAAATTAGATTAACACACAGAATTAAAAGTAGAGCTCCCTATATGCATGATATCTAAGCGTAACACTGATTTTAACGATTTGCATAAATACTCGTTGTAACTGAATTTGGATCAGGTCCTATAGGCATGTCATCTATTATTGAACTGATTTTAAGACACGATTGTTTGGAACCTATAAGCATGGTTTCTAAACATGACAGAATGTAAAACCTTATAGACATGGTTTCTACTTGATGAGCAAACAAACTTAAAGTGAAATCCTATGGACATGATTTCTATTAGGCATAGCAATCAGATTAAAGAGTAAAGTCCTATGAGCATGTTTTTTATTTAGTAGAAAAAACAGACTTTAAAAGTAATGTCCTAGGAGCAGGATTTCTACCCGTATTACCCCGTAAAGCATGCATCTACTCACCCTTTTTACTAAATACCCCAATATATGTTTACAAATTATTACAGGCCAATGAATGAATTACATAAGTAGAAATAGAAAATCAAAAGGCTATTCTATAGGGAGCCTTCAATTAGGCCCAGATTTCCCAAAGCCTCCAATGGCCTCATATGGCTCAGTTCCATAGAAAAATTAGAGTCCAGGTGCATCAAAGTTTCCTAAGGATCTCAAGGATCCCGGGCAGTGCTTACACCTAGACTTAGCAACCAAGAATTGAACAAGTGCAGTGTGGAAAGGCCAGCCTCAGTATGCCAGATTTCATAGGGTTCTCAAAAGGATCCCAAGGCAGTACACATACTAGAGGGGATAGAACTTATTGACTAAGATTAGAGTGAAAAGTGATGGACCCAAGTTGAAAAGGTTTTAGTAAGAAATTGTATTTAACAAAAGTTTTTTTTTGAAAGTAAAGCAACAGAGATTGTTTGAAAAAGAGATTGGAGTAGTTAACAAAGTCCAAACACCTTAGGATAGGTTCATACACAGCCAGGAGTCATGGCATCAGAGCAGGTTTGGTCGTCACATACAGGGGTACAAGGGGGGTTTGGGAATACATAGGACACACATAGTTAATCAAAGACTTGGGAATTAATAGTCATGCCCAGAAGTAGCTAACTAGACGTAGTCACAGAATCAGACATAAAGAACATACTTACATGCAACGGGATAGGGATTTGGGAGATCCATGGTGGTAAACATATAACAAGCAAGATATGACTAGTGTAGACAAGCAAAACAAATAGAAGGGGAAACATACTGAACTCAAGGGGAGGGGAAGACAATATATCATGCTAATAATGTAGCTATCAACTACAAATTTCACAACAAAACCACAAATAGAAGCAAACTCGGAACAAAAAGAACTCAAGCAACAAAAGAATCATATTGTGTTTGGAACTTTGAATTGAAATTAGAACATACCAGTGAAGAGGAGAGTAAGCAGAATGAAAGAACAAGAGAGAACAAATGGTTAGCCTTGGTTTGTAGCCGACTAACTTAGAACAGTAGCAAGTAGCACAAGAAAGAGAGCAGAGATTTTTTAAGTGTGAGAGATAGTTTTGAATTCCAGTGCTCGTGTCTTGTGCTAATGAAAGACTAGATTATTTATAGTTTGAAAACTGGTAGTAAATAAGTAAGAATCATAGTAGCATAGTAATTGAGGAACTTAGAATCAGTCAGTCAGAAAATCAAGGTAAGTACTTCTTTAAGTTAAGGGAATTAATTCAAACGACAAGAACCAGTAGCATATAAGGCAAGAAAATTAGTATATGACTGATAAGGAAAGTATCAAAGTTCAGCAAGCATAGGGTAGTCAATTAGGACTAAATTTAGAAAACTCCAATTAAGGAAATGATTCAGTAAGAAGAAAGTACCACGCCAAATAAGGTAGGGGGATTAGTCAATTTAAATAGACGAGGTAGAATTTTAGGGTTTTAAAAAAAAATCTTTCAATCAAACCGTCAAATAAGGAAATCACAATCAATCAAGAGGGAGTTATGATTCTATACTTCAACATATAAATAGAGAAGAACAAACAGACATAGCAAAAATGCAAGGTCAGCAATAGCGACAGAAAGAGGCAAGTCTTGAACAGTCAAGATGAATACAATCACATAGAGGTGATATAAGTAGGCTAAGGATTTAGTAAAACCTATTCGAAGCACGGTAACCACAGAAACTTAACAAGAATCGAGTAGTCATGCTAACACACAGAACCAAAACAAAGAAGATCTAAAAAAAATTAGGGCTTTTAACATAGGCGAGTTGAAAAAGCATTAAGAACATAAAATCCGTCAATATATGCAAGGATAGAAGTTTCAAAGATAAAGAATCAGTTTAAACAAAGTGTAGAAGAAGTTCCGAAAAACCCTAAATCGTAACAAATGGCCTAGATCTAAGAGATACAAACGAAAAATTAGGGTTTCAAAGGAAACCCAAGTAGAGATAGAAGAACCTGCTAAGAACTTCATAGATCATAACAAATATAGTGTGAATTTACCCAAAATCACACCGGGGAAGCCATGAACAACAAAAACAGCAACCGTAGATACAAGTCGGCATGGACCAGGGCTCTTGAAGGTCTTAGAGATGATGAGCAAGGCGATGGAGAAACCATTGGAGGCTTGGGGTTGAAGGGTGGTCACCGAAGAAGACCGGAGAAGGAGGCGACGATTGAAGAGGGATTAGGGTTAGGTTTCAGAGAAGAGAGGAGATGAGAGCATCTGAAGGCGGCAGGAGTTTGGAAATGAGGTAGGGTTAGGTGGTCTTTTGAATTTAAAAAGTAAAGGGCTCATGTGGACCGTTAATCTCCCAGATAAACGATTATGATTTGACCAGGTAAATGGGTTCCGGGTTTGGTTAGGTGTTTATAGGGTTTGGGTCGGGTTAATTGGGTAGGAAATTGGGCTGGGGAGTGGGTTTAGTTTGGGCTACAATTGAAAGACAAATCTGGTTTTCGAGTTGCCTACATATCCCTGGTTTTACAAGAATCAGGCCATGTGTAGTTTTGGATTCACCCGTGGAGTATGTAGATGAAAATTTTGCAAGAACGGACATGAGATGCGGAAGGGGCTATGGTGAGCGGTTAAGGCTCAGGACGGTTAGAGGGAACTGGAGTGAGAGTTCTGCTGCTAGGATAGCGGTTGCTTACTGGTTACATGCAGATAAAAGATGATATAAAAGTATTTGCGAAAATTTAAACATGATGCAGATTCCCTTTGGACCATGAATGTTGTCTTCAGACGGTTAAAGATGACGTCCTGGGCCATGAATTGTTTAGTGAGGGATTTGTAGACCAAGAAATAGTGTTCTCGGGCCATGAAAATGGTGCCTCCGAACCATGATGCCTTTGAATAATGATATGCAAGTTTGAGAGATCCTCAGGCCATGGCATGGTGTCTTCCAGCTATGAGGATGATGCCTTTAGACAGATTGGCGATATTTCAGCTTATGAGATGAAATAATATGATATAACAAGACATGGCTTAGTCTTGTTAAATGGAGGGCAGAGCTTAGCCCGATTGAAAAGCAAATAGATAGTAGTAGAAATAGAGCAATATCTGCGCAAAGAAGGGACAATGCTTAGTCCCATGCAAGTGGGGAGGCAGGGATTAGCCTTATTCAAATGGGGAGGCAAGGATTAGCCTCATGCAAATACAGAGTCAAGGACCAGACTCATGCAAATATGGAGGCAAGGATTAGCCTCATGCAAATATGGAATCAGGGCTTAGACTCATGCAAGTATGGAGTCAAGGATTAGACTCATGCAAACGTGGAGTCAGAGATTAGACTCATGCAAAAGGGAGGTAGGGGTTACCGTTATGCAAATATGGAGTCCGGGATTAGACTCATACAACTATGGAGGCAAAGATTAGCCTCATGTGAATGTGAGGAGAACAGGGATGAAAATATGGAGTCAGGGATTAGACTCATGCAAGATTGGAGACAGAGCTTAGTCTCATGCAAAGAGAAGGCAGTGCTTAGTCTTATGCAAATATGGAGGTAGATCTTAACCTCATGCAAGATTCGGGACAGGGCTTAGTCTCATGCAAATGGAAGGCAATGCTTAGCCTTATGCAGATATGGAGTCAGGGATTAGACTCATGAAAGATTAGAGACATGCAGAAAGAAGGCAGAGCTTAGCCTTATGATGAAATGAAGGTAGAGCTTAACCTCATGCAAAGAGAAGGCAGTGCTTAGTCTTATGCAAATATGGAGTCAGGGATTAGGCTCATGCAAGCGTGGAGTCAAAGATTAGACTCATACAAAGAGCGAATAGCAGATAAGGGTAGGGTATGTCTTAGCTGGGATATATTCAGTGTCAGATGGCCGGATGGATGGTAAATTTGCTTTGTGTATACATGTTTCGCGAATGCTACCGTTACGTCAAAGGTGCCTGTGTTCAAAGAAAAATTGTAAGTTTATGAGGGGAGGTTGGTTCTTGCTTCGTCTGTCGGCCTTGCTCTGCTTCGCTCTGTAAGCCTCCTTTGAGTTCCCCTAGGCAACACCTGACCATTAGGAAAATATATAATTTCCAAAAATATGCATTCATCGATAAACTAGAATCGTTTTGGAAGCGTATTGATATATCAAGTAATTTTTGATGAACTAGCGACTGTGAAACATTTCAAAGGCATTGCAGCTCTCTTATATTGGAATTTTGAGGGATTTCCTCAAAATTCTACCCCAATTTGGTAGATGATTTTTAACTGTTTGCTAATGACGGACCCTGCTGAATCTTCTTCGGAATTTTGAGAATCCTTCTCAAAGTTCTGCCCTAGTTCTTGACTGATTACCGACTTCCTGGCATGTGACGGTGCTGGCTGGACTTACTCCGGAATTTTTAGGACCCTCATCAAAATTCTTCCCCAGTTTCTGATTTTGGGGGAAATGAATATTTTATTATGATATGACTGAACCCATAAGGTTGTCTACGTATCCCCTCTTAAACAGGAATCAGGTCAAGCGTAGTTCAATTACATCGGAAAAGAAATGTGAAATAATCTAGGCATAGTACCTCTTGACAATGTTTGAATTGATTGGTTTTGGCCAGATTTCTCCATCCATTTCTGCAAGTATGAGTGCTCCTCCTATCAGGACCCTGTGAACCATGTACGGACCTTGCTAGTTGGGAGAGAGTTTCTTTTTGGCCTTATCTTGATGCGGGAAGATTTTCTTCAATACCAACTACCCTGGTGCGAATTGTCTTGGTTTGACTCTTTTGTTGAAAGCTCTAGACATTCTGTTCTGGTAATGTTGGCCGTGGCATACTGCGTTCATCCTCTTTCCATCGATAAGGGCCAATTGTTCATAGTGGCTCATTATCCATTCTACATCACTGAGTTCAGCTTCTTGTATGACTCTTTAAGAAGGAATCTCTACCTCGGCTAGGATGACAGCCTCGGTACCATAAACCAACATGTAGGGGGTTGCCCCGGTTGACGTACAAACTATGGTGTGGTACCCTAATAGAACAAAGGGTAACTTCTCATGCCACTACTTGTGATTCTCTACCATTTTCCTTAGTATCTTCTTAATGTTTTTGTTGGCGGCCTCTACGACTCTATTCATCTGAGGTCTATAGGCAGTGGAATTCTTGTGCTTGATTTTTAAAGTTTCACATATAGCTTTCATCAGATCACTGTTGAGGTTGACAGCGTTGTCAGTAATAATGGACTCAGGAACTCCGAATCGGTAGACAATATGATCCTTGACAAAATCTGTGATGACTTTCTTGGTTACAGCTTTGTAAGATGCAGCTTCTACCCATTTTGTGAAGTAATCAATGGCTACCAGAATAAACCGGTGTCTGTTCAAAGCAGTGGGCTCAATCGAACTGATAACATCCATTCCCAGGCGGCGAATGGCCAAGGTGAGCTTGTTGTATTGAGATCATTTGGTGGCACTTTTATCATGTCGGGATGCACTTGACATTGCAAGCATTTGTGGACATACCGAACATAATCCGTCTCAATGGTCATGCAAAAGTAACCTGCTCTGAGTATTTTCTTGGCCAAGATGAAATTGTTCATGTGCGGACCACAAGTACCAGCATGCACATCCTCAAGTAGCTTAGAAGCTTCCTTTGCGTTGACACACCTTAGTAAAACCAAATCCGGAGTTCTTCTGTACAAGTTTCCTCTGCCGTGGAAGAAGAGATTTGACAATCTCCGGAGTGTGCGTTTCTGAATGTGATTTGCATGCTCTGGGTATTCTCCTTTTGATAAGTACTCCTTAATGTCATGGAACCAAGGCTTTCCATCTGTTTCTTCCTCGACATGAGCACAATATGATGGCTGATTATGGATGCTCACCAGAATGGGATCAATATAGTTCTTATCTAGATGTTGCATCATTGATGACAAAGTGGCTAATGCGTCGGCAAACTCATTTTGAATTCTGGGCACATGTCGAAATTCTATCATTGTGAACCTCTTTCTCAATTCCTGCACATGGTGAAAATATGGCAATATCTTGGAATTCTTGGTGGCCCACTCTCCTTGTACCTGGTGCACAAGCAAATCTGAGTCACCGATCACCAGCAATTCTTGAATGTTCATGTCGACTGCCATGTTGAGCCCTAGTATGCAGGCTTCGTACTCTTCCATGTTGTTAATGTAGGGAAATCTGAGTTTAGCAGATACGGGATAATGCTGACCCGTTTCTGATACCAAAACTGCTCCAATGCCTACTTCTTTGAAATTTGCGGCTCCGTCAAAGAACATCCTCCAACCGTCATATACTTCTCCCATATGATTTTCAGCGAGATGATCGGCCAATGCTTGTCCCTTGACTGCCTTTTGAGTTACATAGACGATGTCGAACTCACTTAGTAGTATCTTCCATTTAGCCAACTTCCCAGTAGGCATGGGCTTATGAAATATGTACTTCAGGGGATCCATCTTAGATATGAGGTATATAGTGTAGGCACAGAAATAATGCCTCAATTTCTATGCTGTCCAGGTCAAAGTACAACAAGTGCGTTCAAGTAGAGAATATCGTGCTTCATAGGGTGTGAACTTCTTGCTCAAATAATATATGGACTACTACTTTCTTCTTGTCTCGTTATGTTGTCCAAAACACATCTGAAGGATCCATCTAATATATATAGATAGAGTAGCAAAGGTCATCCTGGTTCTGGCGGGACCAGAACCGGTGGTGTGGACAGGTACTCCTTGATCTTGTCAAAAGCTTTCTGACAATCCTCGGTCCAACTTGTCTTGGCATCTTTCCTTAGTATCTTGAAGATGGGTTCACATATTACTGTGGACTGTGCTATGAATCGACTGATGTAGTTGAGCCGTCCCAGGAAGCTCATCACGTCCTTTTTGCTTTTTGGTGGTGGTAACTCCTGAATAGTTTTGACTTTAGTTAGATCTAGCTCGATCCCTCAGCGACTAACAATGAATCCCAATAACTTTCCTGCGGGAACCCTGAATACATACTTTGCGGGGTAAAACTTCAAATTGTACCTCCTGAGCCTGTCAAAGAATTTCCTCAAGTCTGCTATGTGATCTGCGGCCCTCTTGGATTTGATAATGATGTCATCCACATACACCTCTATTTCTTTCTATATCATATCATGGAAAATGGTTGTCATAGCTCTCATGTAAGTGGCCCCATCATTCTTCAGACCGAATGACATCATCTTGTAACAATATACACCCCAAGGCGTAATAAAAGCTGTCTTCTTGGCATCTTCTTCATCCATCCAAATCTGGTGATAACCTGCGAAGCAATCTACAAAGGATTGACGTTCATATTTGGCACAGTTATCGATCAGGATGTGTATATTCGGCAGTGGAAAATTGTCCTTGGGACTTGCTCTGTTAAAATCCCGATAATCAACACATACCCTAACCTTCCCGTCTTTCTTTGGAACTGGCACAATATTAGCTAACGATGTTGGGTACTCAACAACCCTGAGAACCTTGGCTTTGATCTGCTTGGTAACTTCCTCCTTGATTTTCAAACTCTTGTCTGGTTTGAATTTTCTGAGTTTCTGGTTGACTGACGGACACATGGGATTGGTAGGCAACTTGTGAGCTACTATAGATGTGCTCAAACCGGTCATATCGTTATACGACCATGCAAAGATATCCTCATATTCCTTTAGAAAACGGATATATTCTTCCTTCTCTGTTGACAACAAGTGAATGCTAATACAGGTCTCTTTGACAGTCTCGGCGTCTCCCAAATTAAATGTTTCTATTTCGTCCAAGTTGGATTTAGGCTTGTTCTCAAAATTCTCAACTTCTCTGACAATTTCCTCGGGTATCTCATCTTCTTCCTCTGAGTCGCTATTCTCATGTTGCGTTGCTTCATTACATGTCATAGCCACTGGTTTATCAGAAAAAGTAATAATAACATTGTAGAAGGTAAAAGTATAAAATAGTAATGAATAATGATAAAGGATAAATGCATTTGATTAAAACTGAGAAAATTGTTCAAACAAAGCTTGGCTCGGTGGATCAAGCATTCATTTTGAAACAAAGAAATCTTAGAACAAAATTGCTGGAAATTTTAAATGCCTAGAACAGCTATAAATTCTGCCAAGCTACCTAGGGACTCGGTGGGCTCGGGATTATATGGCAGTCCAGCTTCTGAGAATAGCTCCCTTAGCTGCAGTCTGAATGGTGGGGCCTTTTTACTCCTCCTCCTCCTCCTCAAATATGGCGCAACAATCTATGTCCTCGTCTTCCAAGAACAAATCTTCAGCCCAGCTAGTGCTTCTTCTTCTGCGGTTCCCCATATCGTGTCAGTCTGATGGAAAGCTTGTTCCAAATAGGGTACCGGTTTCTCAAGAGGGTAGTATGGTCCACACCATGAAGGCGACCACTCCTTGTACTCTTGCCATGTATACTGGTATCCGAGCCCAAAGGCGGTACCATGATTTTTCAGCCCTATCGGCTTGGTGATACCCTGGAGGTTCTTTTCCAACCCTTTGCCGGGTTCATATCTAGACCATGCTAGTATGCTTTCTATTTTGTTACTCTACCACTTATCCTTCTCAACGGCATTGACCCATTCAATGTGATGATATGTTACCCTCCTAGCCTCCTTCTATGTCCAATGGCCGGGATGGTTTGACTAGTGTAGATGGGGTTACTCCCATCTCCATGAATGATTACCTCCTGATGGTTCCATTCGAATTTTACGGCTTGATGTAGTGTAGAGGGCACGACTCCAGCAGCATGGATCTATGGGCAGCCTAACAAAAGATTATATAAGGCTGGTATGTCAAGCACTTGGAATTCAACGTCGAACCAAGTTGGTCCCATCTTCAAGTAAAAGTTGATTTTCCCGATCGTGGCCATCTAGGACCCATCAAAAGCCTTCACATTCATGTTTCCTGTTCGTATTTCATGGAAACCTTTGTCCAACCCTTTTAGGGTGTCCAACAGCCAAATGATTAGACTTGAACCTCCATCAATCAGGACCCTGGAAATGAACTTGTCTTCAAATTGTACCATAATATGCAATGCTCGATTGTGATTTGGACCTTCGGGCGGCAGCTCATCATCGTGGAAGATAATCTTATGGCTCTCCAGCACCTGACCGGCCATGTTGGCCATTTCTCCGCTAGTGATACTATTGGGTACATAAGTCTCGCTCAGTACTTTCATCAAGGCGTTCTTGTATGCCTCCGAATTCTGTAATAGTGACAGGATAGATATTTGAGCAGGGACTTTGTTCAGATGGTCAACAATAGAATACTCTTTCGCCTGTACTTTCCTCCATAGGTCATTCGGCCCGGTCTCAATGACAGGCTGCCTAGCAGTGGCATCCTTACTTCAACCTCCCAGGTGTTTAGGTGTGTAGACTCTTCCAGTTCTAGTCATTCCTTGTGCGGTGTCAGATTCCTCTATCTTAGTCTTCCTTTTTCGCCGAGCCTCGACAACATAATCCCAGGGTATTACTTTTGAGTTGAATGGGGGTGTGGTTGACACCGTCACAGTAAAAGGTGTGACCACTTCTACTTCAAATGGAGAGGAGGTGGCTGCGGGCGGAGCTACTTCTACCTCGAATGGAACTGATACAGTTACCTCAACATCAATAGGTGCCTGAGTCTGAACTACGATAGGAGTAAGTATGACTGCAACCTTAAAGTCATTGCCTTCCTGGATAAGCTCGATTGACCACTCAGGGTCCCATTCCTCATTTGTTTCTATAACATGTACGTCATCACCTATGTGATCGGGAGGGGATTGTTGCGGACATTAGGTGCGGACTTCTTTTGCTTGTATGACCTTGTTGTCAATTAGCATCTGGATCTTATCCTTCAATGTTCGGCACTCAGCAGTGGTGTGCCCTTTCATACCGGAATGGTATGCATAAGTTTTGTTTGGATTAACCCACTGGGATGGATTTTATAGTGCCACTGTAGGAACAAGAGTGACGTAACCTGCGGCCTTTAACCTTTCATACAATTGATCGATGGGCTCAGCAATGGCGATGTATTGTTTGGGTGGCTTGCGGTAGAAGTTGGGTCTTGGTCTTGGATAATTTTGGCGAGCTGGTGGTGATTGGAAATGGGATATTTGGGAATTATAGATATGATGGAGAGTGGCTGGTTGGGAATATCTGGGAGATGAAGGTTGATATGTAAGTGATGATGCTTGGTATATGGGTGGAGGTGTCTGGTAGGTGGGTGGAGGTGTCTGGTATGTCAGTGGAGTTTTGGGCCCTGGGCCACCATTACTACCCCAACATCTCTCTTCTTCGATATGCCTCCTGATTGGAGTGCCTTATTCATGGCTTGCAGTGCCTCGAAATTCGTTGATCCTTGATCCTTTCCGCGAGCTTGATGATATCAGAGAATTTGTGATTTTCGATAACCGTCAACCTCTCATAATATTGTGGATCCTATGCCTTGATGAAGAATTTATTCTTCTGCTCTTCGTTTAGAGAGGGCCTTACCTTGGCTGCTTCTGACCTCCAATGAGTAGCATACTCGAGGAAAGTTTCAGTGGGTTTCTTCTTGCGATTCTGAATGTAAAAGATATTGAGTGCATTCTCTGTGTTGGAGCTGAACCGGTCCATGAAATCCGACGTCATGGTCACCCAATTTGACCATTTATTGGGATTTTGGATGATATACCAAGACAATGCATCACCAGTAAGGCTCCTCATAAAGAGATTCATTCGAATCTTTTCATATGTTCCAACCACGACAAGCTTGTCATAGTAGGTCCTTAGATGAACTCTGGGATCACCTGTACCATCGAACATTTCGAAGTTGGGAGGTTTGTACCCCTCTGGAAATTCCACATCGGGCTGTATGCACAGATCTTCGTAGTTCAAATCTTTTATTCCTTTATCGCCTTCAATACCTTGAACTCGGCTTGTTAACTTTTTGAGTTCTTCAGCTATGTTCTTAATGATAAGGTCCTTTTCGGAAGGCTCCGGTGCACAGGAGAATGGTTAGGTAAAATGTCGTATAGTTTCCATGTATATGGGGTTGCTCTGATGGGTGCTAGGGACTTGGGTATAATGATGGTTGTTGGTGGAGTTTTGTGGATTGGGAATGAGTGGTGGTGTATTTTGGGGAGTATGATAAGTGGTGGTTGGTGGGTACGGAATTGGTTGATGATGATATTGTGGTGGAGTTGGTATTGGCAATGGATTGATATTTTGTGGTGGAGTTGCATATTGATTTGGTGCGGTAGGATTTTGTGATTGTTGGTTTTGTGTGTTCTAAGGAGGTGTTGGGTTCTTTGCGTTCTGTTGGTAGATATCAGGGACATTAAGGGTGAGTGACAAGTTTGCCAAATTGCGGACCTTCTCAAGTTGTCCCTGCAGTTCTAGTATGTTTTGTTCCAATCTTAAAACCAGGTCATTCGGGGCTGGAGTACTGGAGCTGTCGGAAGTCTCTTCGTTCTCAACGTTTTCCTTTCGTATTCCACTTAAGTCGTCCATCTTTGATTTCCTTTGCCTTTTGTGTTGCTTGGAGAAGGAGGAGGTGGAGGGCCTCTAAATCTGGTATGATATGCTGATGAGGCCAGTATGGATGAACCAACCTAAGGGGATAGGAATAATAATAAAAATAAGCAAAACAAAAAAGGTAACAAGTTAGTGAGGATTCTGAAATGTTTGCAGTATTTAAACACATATTGCGAAATGTAAACTCGTATCCTAATTTGGGAGCCTCTTTGTTCCCGAGGTAGGCCTAGCGACAAATAAATTTGGAGAACTTCAAATGCCCATAAATTCTTCATTTCATAATATAAAAGTAGACGAATCCAAAATGACACTAACATAATAATAAAACAAGTTGTTACTGGCACTCGGTCTTATTACATTTTAAGAAAAGCAAGTAAATCTAATCTATTTGGTCCCAGAAGGACCTTCCCCAGATTCAATCTTCCGGACTCCATGAAATAGATCTCCCAGCTCACGCAGTCCCAGCAGCAAGTAGGCTCAGGCCAGACGTCCTCCCTTAGCTCCTCATCATTCTGGCAGTTTTCAATCATCTTTATGACTTTGCCCTCCAGCTCCACTATTCCTTGCTCCAGATATTCCAATTTCCTATTGGAAGTTACCGCCATCTCTTTCCATTCCTCAATCAACCTCACGTTCCTCTCATGTATTTCCCGATGTTCATTCTCAGAGTCGTGGACCATCTTGCATACTTGGGCTTCAGCTTCCTCGTCTATGATTCTGTTCCTCGACCAGTGCCATCATTCCTTTCAGATTGTCCTCCAACCATGCCAGGTGGAGAGGCTCGCACCCCGCGTGATATCTGTCTGGCTCAACAATGCTTCTATCCACAATGATTTTGCAGTTCCACATGTGCTGAGCTTGGCACTTGTAAGGTTCGTCGTCGTCTTGGAAATCCGCCCTGAAATGACTCATCTTGACGGCCTTTGGTACAACCTGTCTTCTACCTTCTTGCCTCATAACTCACATAGAGATATATGGATATATCCCTCTCAACCCGATCAACACCAAGTGTAGAGCATCCCTGGATCTGATAATAAACTCGTCTATTAGGAACCATTTAACCATCCACTGCACCTGCCCCTCGGTCAGATTATCGAAGAACTCTACCCATTCGCTGGCACTATCCGACTGAGCAAATCTGTCTGGAATGTAGGTCATCTGCTTAGGGTGATGGAAGGCAATGTGGTCGTTCTAAGCCCTTCACGGAAATTCTTGAGGATATCGACCCTTTTGGAGATGCTCCAACAACTATAACTGCAGCAATAAATTACAACCCATGAAATGCTTGACCCCTCTTTGACAGCGCTCTAGGGCCCTGTAGATGTCGGCTATGATCGTGTGGACTATGGTATATGTCTGTCCATTAATCTCTTTCATCAGAGTCTTGGTGACCATGGCCAACTTAGTGTAGAATCTTCCCTTTTTCATTGGGAACACTATCAGTCCCAGAAAGCACACAATGAACAAGAACACTCTGTGGTGGATGTGACCCAGTAAAGTGAGGGCGATCTCATCATGGTAAGTGCAGAAAGACTTGCTATGGTCATACCTCTCATACAGATATTCGAAACGTATGTATGAGTCCTTCAAGCGCACTAGGTCGGCATTCTTTTTCAGCCCATCATCTTCAAAAATCCCATGCCCGTACCGTTTTCTAGCACCAAGAGCCCAGGACTGTCCCAAGTCATCCCTGCAAGTCCTCCTATTTCCTCTAGAAGCGATGTCATCTCTATGTCACCGAAACAGAACACAACTCTTTCACTATCCCAGAATAAGGTGGCAGCCTCGATCAATTTGTTGTTTGGTTCAATATCTAGCAAGGAAGGCAAGTTACCCAGATACTTTTTCACATGCTTCTTGTCACTTGAGGAAAGGTCCTCCGACCAATCTAGCAGCAATTGAAGGATGTTGCTAACCATACTGAATCTGTAGACCTCGTGCCTCATTTTCTGCAAAACAAAAGGGTTAGACCTTATCCCCACCGAACTCGACTACTTATAAATTTAAGATTAATATATCGGCATTTAGTTCTCCAAATTAATGCACAAAACATGGTTACGCCCGTTGGGATTATGGGAAACCCGATGGACTTTGGACAAGGCTTATCTTAAAGGATCATTATGTGGACAACATAACTGATCCAATTAAGTTTGACCATGATGCATGCACAATTTAAACAGAGTAAGGTTTCTATGGGGTTTTAGACTAATACCTCAATCGGACAACTTGAGGGGGAAGGCACAGAACCGTCGACTGCACCGCTGATCGACTGGTTTTATTGCAAATAAGCCTTTCCAAATTTAAGGGTAGTAAATAGGAAGAGCGCAACCACTCATTAAAGCGTTGCTATAGGATTTGAGAAGCACGAGTGGAATATGATGCGGAGCATGATTTATGCAGCATTTAAATAACATGTAGTCAAGTATTTTCACGTAGGAAAAGTAAATACATCATTTAAATAAGTAAAAGACATTTACAGGAAAAGAAAACAAAGAGACAAGTCAGTTTCAGGGCCATAAAGAAATCATGAATACTTGAAAATAGATAGTTAAATTCAAATAAGGAAGAAGGGTACGAGATAAAGCATGCTTGGACTAATTCGTAAAAGACAAGTTCGTTATGGTACGAGCCTAAAAATCCATAGCGGAGTTGCCATGTTGTCGCGCCCCCTTTTCCCTCCCTTTTTGATGGCTGGAGGTCCAAGTTTCGACATTCATGGGGTGTAATGACTCATTTCCTTTTGGGAATTGGGTATTTGAAGAGTCGCCACCTAACGGATTATGGTGCGTTAGAGCGATTAACTCTTGGGTTGGTTTGCATTACCAGAGATTAGGGTAAGGGCTCGAAGTAACCTCGAGGGGAAGGTGTTAGGAACCCCTCTTGGTCCACAACTGTGGGTCCCGACGGAACTTATATTTATAAATTAGTCCATTACAAGTAAACAGTTGAATAGGTTGCAAGTAAAGTACGTTATAATAACTCAAGTAGTAAGATAAAGGTTAGAACAAGTTGTAAAACAAAGGTTTAAATAAAAAAAGGATTTGGTAAAGAGGGGTCCTAGGTTGGTTATCCTATAGGATCACCCCGCCCAATGTCCGGTAAACACTCCTCAATGAGGGGCTACACGTGACATTAGCGTGTAGTCATCATATCCCATGTCTACCCTTCCCATCCCCTTATTGGTCAAACAAAGCGAGTGTTTGGTCAACGATTCCTATTGCGTGCTGCTACCTGTCCCTTCTTAATGGTCCTGGAGGGAGTTAGGACCTCTACCTAGAGGTGGTTCTAGACTTACCCCTAAGGTTTTAAAAGGCAAAAATTCTAAGGTGACAGTCAAAATCATTTACGACTTTCACACATAATGGGAGCAATTAAGAGGCTCAGAGTTTCCTCCTCAAACAAACACATAAGCAGCATGACTCAAGCACAGTTAAGGTCTTTTATTAGTCAGTATTCTAAAGCAGGATATCTAAGTGAATATGCAGAAATAGACAAATCCTTTTTTAGACATAGAAATTACACCCTAGTGGTTGCCTAGGGACTCTTTTTAAAAGAAAAGCCTGTTAGGACCAGAAAACATTAAGCAATAGAGACAGTTTAAGAGAATGCAGTTTTGAAAACGCCCTAAGGGCTTGCCTACATGTGAAGCACTGATGTCTGTATTAATGCAGAAACAAAACAGGTTTTTCAAATAGACTCCTTTAGTACCTCTAGACATGATATCTAATGAGATTGAATCAGTTTGAAAGAACTTGTTTCAGAAAATGCTTAATACTTAATAAAAACCAATTCAGAAATGAACTAGGCATGATCAAGTTGATTATTTAGACTAAATTAGATTAACAGACAGAATTGCGAATAGAGCTCCCTATAGGCATGATATCTAAGTGTAACACTGATTTTAATGATTTGCATAAATACTCGTTGTAATTGAATTTGGATCAGGTCCGATAGGCATGACATCTATTATTGAACTGATTTTAAGACACGATTGTTTGGAACCTATAAGTATGATTTCTAAACATGACAGAATGTAAAACCTTATAGACATGGTTTCTACTTGATGAGCAAACAAACTTAAAGTGAAATCCTATGGACATGATTTCTATTAGGCATAGCAATCAGATTAAAGGGTAAAGTCCTATGAGCATGTTTTCTATTTAGTAGAGAAAACAGACTTTAAAAGTAATGTCCTAGGAGCAGGATTTCTACCCGTATTACCCCGTAAAGCATGCATCTACTCACCCGTTTTACTAAATACCCCAATATCTGTTTACAAATTATTACAGGCCAATGAATGAATTACATAAGTAGAAATAGAAAATCAAAAAGCTATTCTATAGGGAGCCTTCAATTAGGCCCAGATTTCCCAAAGCCTCCAATGGCCTCATATGGCTCAGTTCCATAAAAAAATTAGAGTCTAGGTGCATCAAAGTTCCCTAAGGATCTCAAGGATCCCGGTCAGTGCTTACACCTAGACTTAGCAACCAAGAATTGAACAAGTGCAGTGTGGAAAGGCCAGCCTCAGTATTCCAGATTTCATAGGGTTCTCCAAAGGATCCCAAGGCAGTACACATACTAGAGGGGGCAGAACTTATTGACTAAGAGTAGAGTGAAAAGTGACGGACCCAAGTTGAAAAGGTTTTAGTAAGAAATTATATTTAACAAAAGTTTTTTTGAAAGTAAAGCAACAGAGATTGTTTGAAAAAGATATTGGAGTAGTTAACAAAGTCTAAACACCTTAGGATAGGTTCATACACAGCCAGGAGTCATGGCATCAAAGTAGGTTTGATCGTCACAAACAGGGGTACAAGGAGGGTTTGGGAATACATAGGACACACATAGTTAAGCAAAGACCTGGGAATTAATAGTCATGCCCAGAAGTAGCTAACTAGACATAGTCACAGAATCAGACATAAAGAACATACTTACATGCAAGGGGATAGGGATTTGGGAGATCCATGGTGGTAAACATATAACAAGCAAGATATGACTAGTGTAGACAAATAAAAACAAATAGAAGGGGAAACATACTGAACTCAAGGGGAGGGGAAGACAATATATCATGCTAATAATGTAGCTATCAACTAAAAATTTCATAACAAAACCACAAATAGAAGCAAACTAGGAACAAAAAAAACTCAAACAACAAAAAAATCATATTGTGTTTGGAACATTGAATTGAAACTAGAACATACCAGTGAAGAGGAGAGTAAGCAGAATGAAAGAACAAGAGAGAACAAATGGTTAGCCTTGGCTTGCAGCTGGCTAACTTAGAACAGTAGCAAGTAGCACAAGAAAGAGAGCAAAGATTTTTTAAGTGTGAGAGATAGTTTTGAATTCCAGTGCTCGTGTCTTGTGCTAATGAAAGACTAGATTATTTATAGTTTGAAAACTGGTAGTAAATAAGTAAGAATTATAGTAGCATAGTAATTGAGGAACTCAGAATCAGTCAGTCAGAAAATCAAGGTAAGTACTCCCTTAAGTTAAGGGAATTAATTCAAATGGCAAGAATCAGTAGCATATAAGGCAAGTAAATTAATATATGACTGATAAGGAAAGAATAAAAGTTCAGTAAGCATAGGGTAGTCAATTAGGACTAACTTCAAAAAACTCCAATTAAGGAAATGATTCAGTAAGAACAAAGTACCACATCAAATAAGGTTGGGGGCTTAGTCAATTTAAACAGACGAGGTAGAATTTTACGGTTTTAAAAGAAAATCTTTCAATCAAACCGTCAAATAAGGAAATCAGAATCAATCAAGAGGGAGTTATGATTCTATACTTCAACATATAAATAGAGAAGAACAAACAGACATAACAACTAGGCAAGGTCAGCAATATCGACAGAAAGAGGCAAGTCTTGAACAACCAAGATGAATACAATCACATAAAGGTGATATAAGTAGGCTAAGGACTTAGTAAAACCTATTCGAAGCACGGTAACCACAAAAACTTAACAAGAATCGTGTAGTCATGCTAACACACATAACCAAAACAAAGAAGATCTAAAACAATTAGGGTTTTTAACATAGGCGAGTTGAAAAAGCAGTAAGAACATAGAATCAGTCAAGATATGCAAGGATGGAATTTTCAAACATAAAGAATCAGTTTAAACAAAGTATAGAAGAAGTTACGAAAAAACACTAATTTTTAAAAGAAAGTAAAATAGCTTAAAGTTGATGATTTTTCAAAAGAGGTTTGAGAGCAGTGTAGAACATAAAAGGAACAGGCTTGAGTCGTTTAAAAATGGCCTAGATCTAAGAGATACAAACAAAAAATTAGGGTTTCAAAGGAAACCCAAGTAGAGATAGAAGAACTTGCTTAGGACTTCATAGATCGTAACAAATATGGTGTGACTTTACCCAAAATCACACCGGAGAAGCCATGAACAGCAAAAACAGCAACCCTAGGTACAAGTTGGCATGGCCAAAGGCCCTTGAAGGCCTTAGAGATGATGAGCAAGGCGATGGATGAACCATTGGAGGCTTGTGGTTAAAAGGTGGTCACCGGAGAAGACCGGAGAAGGAGGCGGCGGTTGAAGAGAGATTAGGGTTAGGTTTGAGAGAAGAGAGGATATGAGAGCATCTGAAGGTGGGGGGGGGGGGTTTAGAAATGAGGTAGGTTTAGGTGGTCTTTTGATTTAAGAAAGGAAAGGGCTCAAGGGGACCGTTGATCTAGGAGATCAACGATCAGGATTTGACCGGGTAAATGGATTCCGAGTTTGAGTAGGTGTTTATAAGATTTAGGTCAAGTTAATTGGGTAGGAAATTGGGCTGGGGAGTGGGTTTAGTTTGGGCTACAATTGAAAGCCAAATCTGGCTATAATTTAAATAGCAAACTTTCCCTGTTTAATTTAAAATAAATAATAAATAGTTTCTGAAAATAATTTTCTATACCAAAATGATTTAAAATATGTAATTGTCATTTTAAAAATATAGGGACCAATTTTACGCATATAAAATATAATTATACATTAAAAAAGGACTAATATTGCAATTATATGCAATTTAGCTTGAAAAATACCAAATGCAATTATAAAAAATGCATAAAAATATATCAATCATATTTTGGAATAAGTATAGAGATTAAATGAATAAATCATCATAACAACAATTTGGGAATTAATTATTGGGTATTTTATGAATAAAAGGGGAGAAAATAAATTAATTTAAATCCTTAAAATTATGGAAAAATTATAAAAACCTTGTGCATACTTATATATGCATATATATGCTTATTGAAGGTATTTAGGCATATTTAAAAATATATAGGGAAAATTGGGTATCAACAACAAATTCTAAAAATTCTCTTAAAGATAGACATTCACTCTAAGTACAATTCTATTCATAACAAAGGGATAGTTTGCGGATTTTTGGTGTTTTCAGTGTGTGAAAAATTAGGCCAAGCTTCTGAGTTTATAGCCAACAAATTGAAGTTTCAACAGATGTGAAGATGCGTGTTCGTTAATGTTGATACCCAATTTTCCTTCATATATTTTTAAATATACATAAATACTTTCAAAATATTGTAAATGCATTTGCAAATATGCACAAGTATTTTTATAATTATTCTATAATTTTAAAGGCTTTAAATCAATTTATTTCTATATTTTTATTTATACAAATATACGATAATTATTCCTCATATTATTTTTATGATGTTCTAATCATCTGAATTCTTCATTATGCCCATATAATGTTTAGATATTTTAATTGCCCTTTTTACCATCACATTTATATATTTAGGCTAGAATTGCATATTTTTGCAACAATAGCATATATATATGCACAATTATATTATCTATACAAAAAATAACTTTTCATATTTTTAAAATATTAAGTATGTATTTTAAAGCATTTTCACATGTTTTCACGAAAGTCTTATGGGTTTTCAATTGATTCTCCAGTTTTTCCTTAAAACTTGGGTTTACTGAACTCACCTTCTCAAAGCTTTTCTGATTTTTTAGAATCGTTGTTCTTAAGTGTTACTGATTGATTCATGTTAAGATTGTTTGGACCCTAGTCGATTTATGCTAAAGTCCCAATTTTCTTATACTTTTGCTTCGTTTCTGGGTTTTTCCGTGTCACTCGTTGCATTGTTTCGATCTGTGCCTTGACTTTCATGATTCCTCTTTAGTCTAATTCAGTATCTTGTGACTTTTACCTTAGTTCATCTCTACTAGTGTTTCTGAGTCGATCTCTCGGCTAATTTCTGTGTGTTTATGAAATTTTATTTAGTCTACTTGTCTATTTGTGAAAACTGATATTTTTCCCTCTTTAAATCAGTACTATTTGGAATTTTGATTTACTGATTTGCTCGGTTAAAACTTATGTGTTGATTCTTGATTTATTCCCTTGTTTATGACTTTAATTATTATTCTTACCTTATTTAATTGCCTTTAATGTTACCGATTCTTTACGATTATTTCCTTAATTAGACTCATGTTTGTTTACCTCTTTACTTATGTCTGATTTGATTTCTTTCCTTTAACGACTCTTGTCCTTCAATCGTTGAGTAGTTATCCTCAATTAAGGGAAGCCTACACTGATTTGGCGTGTGAATTGATTTAGTGATTTCCTTAATTGCTGAGTGAATGATCTCCTTTACCTTATTCTTTTTGCTCTTAACTACTACATATACTGTTCTCTATTCTCACTTCTGGGACACGAACATTAGTTCACCACTACACTTACACTTTAAAAGCTCTCTATTCTTCTCTGCTACTTGTGATATTCATTGGCCTAGCCGGCTGAAAGCCAAGGCTAACCATTGCACAACCTTTGCTCTACATTCTATGTTCTTCTTCCTAACTGTTATGTCCCTGATTAATTTTTGAAATCTAAAACTTATGTGCCCTAGTTCATCAATTGTGAATTCCATTCTTATTCTTGTTTACTACTTTGTTTGACATGCCTAATCTTGTCTTGTTCAATATGTGATAATTGCATGTCTACTATTTTACATAGCATGTTTCAATCTTGTTTTGATCAATATGTAATTGGCATGTCTAAACTATATTGCTTGTCTACTGTTTCACCTAGCATGTCTAAGCCTTGTTCTGTTCAATCTGTGATTAGAATGTTTAATCTATAATGACCTGTCTACTGCTTTATCTAGCATGCCTCAACTTGTTTTGTTCTATATGTGATTATCATGTCTAAACTATGAGTGCTTGTGTGGTGTTTGCCTAGTCTGTTCATTTAAGTCCTTGCCTACTCTGCTTTACTGATGAGATTATGCTAAGTCATCTAGTCTCTCAAGGAAACTCTAGTTGTGCGTTTGGACATGTCCAGGGTTTATGTGTTTTCAACATGTCTTTACTGTAATCTTTGCTTTATGTCTCAATCACCTACCCTTGTAACTAACTTATTAATTCTACGAACTCTTGAGAATTTTGTGCATCTTGTTGCTTATGTGCTCCACTATACACCGAGGTGTATTCTATGTGTCCCCAACCCCTCTCTCCCTGTGTGTAATCTGTTTGCCAAGTGTTTCTGAATCTAGTTGTTCTGTGATTTGTGTTCTGATTTCAAAAGTGTTTTCACACTTTTCTCAAACTATTTTACCACCAAACTAGTTCTTATTTTCATAAAACCTTTTCACTATCAAGAGTCCTCTTTATACTGTTTTACCAAAACCTTTTCAAAATTATGTCAAGCACTCTCACTTTACTCTTAGGTTATTAAGTTTTGCCCCTCTGGTATGTGTACTGCTTAGAGATCCTTGAGATATCTCTGAACTCTGGCATATCAGGGTTGGCTCTTCCATACCGCACATAATCAATCTTTATTTGAGAGAAGTCTGGGCGTGAGCACTGCCTGGGATCCTTGAGGTCCTTAGGAAACTCTGACACACCTTGACACAAATTTGGCAATGAAATCCTTGGCATTTGAGACTACTGAAGGCCTGGTATTCCCAGGTTTGCTTTGGGCCTACATCAGGCTCCCTATCGTTTAATCTATATTGCATTTATGTAATTTATCCAATCCTGGTCTGTAATAATTATTTGTAAACAGATATTGGGTAACTAGTGCAACGGGAGGGTAGTTGCATGGTACTGTGGGGTAATATGGGGCAGAAATCATATTTTTAGGCTTTACATTATGCAAATCTGCACTAGAAATCATGTTCTAGGACTGGTGTGTCTATTTGCATTCAAACCATGTTAAACCTGCGCACTAGACATCCTGTTCTTAGGGTATTCACGTTTATTGCTTCAGCATACTACATGTCATATATCGCTATTCCAGCTTTGATTTTGCATAAGTACTTTCACATAGAGATCTTGCTATTAGGTTAATAATCATGCCTTTATAAAAATAGTCATCTCTTGTATGCATTAGATACCATGTTTTCTAGGAACTTTATATGCATTTGTTTGAATCATGTTGATTCTGATCACTGTCTACAAATGGTTTAAACAGCCCCCCACACTTAGACAGCATGGCTCTAAATACAAATTGATATAAAACATCTATTATAACCTGCATCACCTAGATCAGCATGCTCATAGGTTGAACAATCCCAGACTATTCGAACAGTTCCTGTAATTGTGATTACGTATAGTCCCCATGCCTAGGCAAGCCTTAGGTGATTAATGTCCTTATATAAAACTAGAAACTGTGTTTCAATTGTGTATAAACTGCTTAAGTCTTACAGGTTTAAAATCAATAGGCAAACTGATTTGGACCCTGCCATTGAGTTTTGAAAATATCATTGCAAGATCTGTGTATTAATGTTCACCAAGATATCTTGTCCTAGGATTCTTTCTAGAAATTACTTGAATCTGTGTTTTAGACGTGATGTTTATTTGCCTATATACATGTGGAGGTAAACATGAGCATACTGCTTTTTCCTTATTTGCTTGTCCTACATATTATTTGTTTATCGCCTAGATTTTTGCCTTTTAAATATCTTAGGTTTGTCTAGAACTGCCCAGATTTAGAGGTCCTAAACTCCTCCAGGACCACAAGGAAGGGAAGGGTAGCAGCACGCTCAGAAATCATTAATCAAACTTGCTTATATAACCATTAAGGGGAGGGTAATGGGTAGTAAAAGGATATGATGACCTGCGCACTAATGTCACGTGTAGCCCCTCTAGTTGAGGAGAATTACCGGGCATTGCACAGATTGATCCTGCAGGCTAATCAACTTAGGACTTCCCTTCCCCAATTCCTTTATGTGTTTAAATTATCTAAACTTCCTTTTCTTTACATATATGTGTGTTTAAGCTGTCCAAACCTCTTTTACCTTCATTATCTAAATTTCTTTGACCATACATGTATTTAGACTGTGAAAACTACCTTTATTTGCAAATATGTATTAGGACTATTTACTTGTTAAAATGACTAATTCACATAGTTTAAGTTCGGCCGGAACCCACCGTTGTGGACCGCGAGGGCTGCCTAACACCTTCCCCTCAAGGTTATTTCGAGCCCTTACTCTAATCTCTAGTAATGCAAACTAGTTATATGAGTTAATCTCTCTAGGTGCCCTAACGCACCTTAATTCGTTAGGTGGCGACTCTTAAAATTCAAATCCCCAATTCCCAAATGGAAATGAGTTGTTTCTCTATGAATGTCGAAACCCGGACTCCGCGAAAAAAAAGGGGACACGACAGCATGGCGACTCTGCTGGGGAGATATTAGGCTCTTACCATAACAAACTTATTTTTTGAATTGGTCTAATCATGCTTTATCTCGGGAACCCTTTCCCCTTTATTTGGAATTAACTGCTTATTTATGATTTATTTATTTTCCTGAAACCGATTTATCTCTTTGTTTTCTTTCTCTGTAACTGTCTTTCAATTATTTAAATACTGCATTTATCATTTTCTGCACACAAATACTTGACAAAATGCTATTTATTGTTCCATAAATCATGCTCAACATCATATTCTACTCGTGTGTCATCAATCCCATAGCAACGCTTGATGAGTGTTTGTGATATTACTATATATCACCCTTTAAATTCGCAAAGGCGTATTTGCGGTAAAACTAGTCGATCAACGGTGCGTTCGATGGTTCCGTGCCTTTCCGCCTTAAGTTGTCAGCTTGAAGGTCACAGACTAGACTTCTATAGCAGCATTACTCTGATTAGGTGTGCATGTGTGATGACCCGTCCAGTCGTCTCATGAGTTACCACTCCGTTTCACCCATTTCTACTTCTTATTGCTTTGTACAATTGTATTTCATGTCATCGGGTTGATCGTTTCGGGTTCGGAGAGGTTTTGGCAAGGTTTGAGACACTTAGTCTCTTTTGAGGAAGCTTAAGTTGGAAAAATTAACTGGATATTGACTTATGTGTTAGAGGGATCGAATGTGAGTTTTGACGGTTCGGATAGCTTTAGGAGGTGATTTGGAACTTAGGAGTGTTATTGGAATGTGTTTTGGAGGACCGGAGTAGATTAGGCTTGAATTGGCGAAATTGGAATTTTGGCGTTTTCCGGTTAATAGGTGAGATTTTGATATAGGGGTCGGAATGGAATTCCGGGAGTTGCAGTAGTTTTGTTGGGTCATTTGGGATGTGTGTGCAAAATTTCAGGTTATTCGAACATGAGTTGGTATGCTTTTTGATCAAAAGCGTAATTCGAAAGATTTTTGAAACTTAGGCTTGAATCTAATGTGTTTTGATTGATTCGATGTTGTTTGAGGTGTTTTGAAGATTGGTATAAGTTTGGATGGTGGTATATGATGTGTTTGTGCGTTTGGTTAAGGTCCTGGGGACCTCGAGGTGATTTCGGATGGTTGGCGGAAAGATTTGGAGTTGGTTGTGACAGCTGAAGTTTCCCATTGCTGTCATAACTGCACCTACGGCTATGGGACCGCAGGTGCGGTCTCGCAGAAGCGAGATTTGAATCGCAGAAGCGGAAAGGGCCTGGGAATGCAGAAACCGCAGAAGCGGCCAAGGAGCCGCACCTGCGACGACGTAGGTGTGGAAATATAATGTTTTCGTCACGAAATTTTGCTAAGTTCTTCATCTTTTGAAGTCGGGAAGAGAGATAGGGCAGTGAAATTAAGGGAGAATATAAGGGAATCAGTTGGGTAAGTTCCCTAAGCTTCATTACTTGAGTTTATGATCATTTTCCCTTGGTTAATCATGGTATTAGTGGAGATTAAGGGTTAAAAATGGGGAAACTAGGTCTTGGTATTGAAGACCTAGACTTGAGGATTTGAGGGACCATTTGTGGTCGGATTTTGGTATTCTTGGTATGTATGAACTTGTGGGAGGATAAGGATTTAGTTGATGTGATTTTTATTGGGTTTCGAGATGTGGTCCCGGGGTTGGGTTTGGCCAATTTGGGGATTTGTTTGTATAATTTGATTATTTTCACTTGGGCTTCGATCCTTTAGCATATTCTAATGTTATGATTCTGATTCTGGCTAGGTTCGGCGCAAGTTGAGGCCGAGGCGAGAGGCAAAGGCGTCGTGGAATAGTAATTCAACCAGTTTGAGGTAAGTAACCATTGTAAATCTGGAACTGAGGGTACAAGACCCCGATATTTTGAATTATTTTGATAAATGAGGTGGCGCACATGCTAGGTGACGAGCGTGTGGGCATGCACCGGTAGGGATTGTGACTTGGTCCATCCCGTAGCGACTATTAAGCCGCGTATATGATTTGAAATCTTATGATATCTCATGTTTTAGACATTTATACTGTATTATGGGTTGTATGACATGTTTGGGGCCTTTTGCCGACCTGTTAAAACCCTTAGGGGCAATTTTACTGTTTTTCCTCACTTTAGTTGATTAAAAGCATATCCTCAGTCATGTTTTACCTATTTATTGTTTAAAACTGGTTTTATCACTCTATTTCTTAAATGTGAGAACTGTTTGGACTGAGTTCCCTGAATTCTTCTGTTATGCTCGAGTGGCTGTAAGGTTAATGACTGAGAGAGGTTGAGGAACGAATAGTGAGGATTACAAATATTATGGATCGGGCTGCACGCCGCAGCAATATTATATGAATATACATTATGGATCGAGCTACACGCCGCAACGATATATATATATATATTGGATCGGGCTGCATGCCGCAGCGATATGACGCTTGGGCTGTAGGAGCCCCTCCAGAGTCTATACACCCCTAGTGAGCGTAGTCGACTATAAACTAGGGATCGGGCTGCACGCCGCAGTGATTATTATAATTATTACTATTATGAAATATTGTTGAGCCTGAGTGTTGAGTGTGAGTACTGAGTGATGAGAGCTGAGTCACGTGTGACTGAGAGGCTTGCCCAAGAGGCTATATTTATGAGTGTACCTTGCCCGAGGGGCCCATTTATGATATTCTGCTGATTTCACACTTCTTTTAAAGTAAGCCTCTGTTGAAAATTGTTAAGTAAATGAATTCAAAGTATTTCAATTGAAACTGGAGCTTTATGAAGGAACTGGTTTTAAAATTGTTGAGTTTGACTTGAAATTCTATCGTTCACTCTTCTATATGACTTTTTCTAAACTGCTCCTCACTGCTTTTAGACTTAATTTACTTTAGTTACTTATTGAGTTGGCGTACTCACGTTACTCACTGCACCTTGTGTGTAGATCCAGGTGCCTGAGCAACAGAGTGAGGGACCTCAACATTATCAGAGTTTGCTGGAGACTACAAGGTAGTTGCATGGCGTCCGCAGCCCTGCTTTCTTCCTCTTATCCTTGCTTTCCCGCATTTTAGACTTGTTATGTAGTAGACAGACAAATTTGAAATTTAGAGGCTCTAGACTCCTGACACTAGACGTTTTGGTTGTGTTGGGTTAATGTTTTATTTATTTCTGCACACTTGTAGTTGTTTAATAAATTTCTAATGAATATTGAGATTTAAATCTGTGTTAGGTCCTAGGGTTGGGAATGCTCCAACAGCACCAGCTCAGGTACCAGCTATGCTTATTGTGATTCCAGGCCTTCAGGAGGCTTTAGCCTAGATTCTATCAGTGTGTACCGGTTTAGCTCTTCTATTTTATTATATGTTTCCCCTAATTGCAGTTTTATATGTTTTGTATGTCGCCTTAGCATTTTACCTTTAAACCTAAGGGTCAGCCTAGAACCTCCTTCTTATAGGAATAAGAGTTCTAAAATTTCTCCGGGACTGATAGGAATGGGACGGGTAACAGCATGCAATAGAGGTCGAAACCAACCCTCGCTTCAATACCTTCACAGGGTGGGAGGGTAGATATGGATATGATGACCGGTGCGCTAATACCACGTACATCCCCTCTTCTGAGGAGTGTCATACCGGGTATTTCATTGATGTGATCCATGTTACAAACAAACCTAGGACACCCTCTTTATTTTTATCAGCACGCTTAGACTATAACTCTTTTCAAAACCTTGCTTTTATTAATCATTTTTCAAACACTTGTGTATTCAAACTTAAATCCTCTATTACTTGAGCCTTTATTTGTTTATTTGCTAATTGCACAAATTCACAAAAACTGTCTAGCCGGGAACCACACTAGTGGATCTTGAGGGGTGCCTAACACCTTCCCCCTTAGGATAATTTCAAGCCCTTACCCTATCTCTAGTTATCAAACATAGTTGTAGAAGTTGAACCTTATAGGTGACCTAACGCACCTTGAAATTGTAGGTGGCGACTCTTCAAATACCAAATTCCCAAAAGAAAATGAGTCATCACACCCCATGAATGTCGAAACCCGGACACCTCTCTGATGGAAAGGGGAAAAAGGGGGCGCGACAGCGATCTGATGAAAGCCATGTGTGAAACATTCACAATCAAGCACAAGAATTCCACAGCCTATAAACCTCAGATGAACGGAGCCGTAGAAGCCGCCAACAAAAACATCAAGAAGATATTAAGGAAGGTGGTAGAAAACCACAAGCAATGGCACAAGAAACTACCCTTTTCTTTGTTGGGATACCGCACTATAGTTCGCACATCAACCGGGGCAACTCCCTACATGCCGGTTTATGGTACCGAAGCTGTCATCCCAGCCGAGGTAGAGATCCCTTCTTTAAGGATCATAGAGGAAGCTGAACTCAGTGATGCAGAATGGATAAGGAGCCGCTATAAGCAATTGGACCTTATAGATGGAAAAAGGATGAACGCAGTATGCCACGGTCAGCTTTATCAGAACAGAATGACCAGAGCTTTCAACAAGAGGGTCAAATAAAGATAGTTTGCACCCGGACAACTGGTACTGAAGAAGATCTTCCCACATCAAGATGAAGCCAAAGGGAAATTCTCTCCTAACTGGCAAGTTCCTTATATGGTTCACAAGGTGCTAACAGGAGGAACACTCATACTTGCAGAAATGGACAGAGAAGTCTGGCCAAAACCAACTAATTCAGACGCAGTCAAGAGATACTATGTTTAGACTACTTACATTTCTTCATCTGATGTAATTGAACTACGCTTGACCTGATTCCCGTTTAAGAGGGGATACGTAGATAGCCCTGTGGGTTTGGTCATATCATAATAAAACTTTCATTTCCCCCAAAACCAGAAACTAGGGCAGAATTTTGAGGAGGACCCTCAAAATTACGGAGCAAGTCCAGCAGACGCCAGCATATGCCAGACAGTCAGAAATTGGTTAAGAAGTTGGGGAAGAATTTTGAGAATGGTTCTCAAAATTCCGAAAAAGGTTCAACAAGTTTTGTTACTCGCAAATGGCCGAAGGATCATCTACCAAACTGGGGCAAAATTCTGAGGAGGGCCCTCAAAATTCTAACACGAGAAAACTGCGATGTCTCTGAGATGTGTTATAGTCACTGGTTCCTCCAAAATTATTTGATATTTTCACCATGTTTCCAAAAAATAACTCTATTTTTATCAATAATTGAATATTTTCGAAACTCTATTTTCGTAACAGCTAGGTGTTACCCAGGGAAACTCAGACAAGGCCTTTAGGATGGAGCAAAGCAAAGCCAGCAGACAAAGGCATGAACCAACGTCCCCTTTACAAAATTTACAATTTTTCTTTGAACGCAGGCACATCTCACGTAGCAATAGCATTCACAAATATATATATATATACACGAAGCAAAATTACTATCAAACGGGCCACCATACACTGAATGTATCTCCAGCTAAGAAACATCCTACCCTCATTTGTTATTCGTTCTTTGCATGGCACTAAGCCCTATCCCGAACCTTGCATGAGGCTAAGCTCTGCCTCCATATTTGCATAAGGCTAAGCACTGCCTTCCATATGCATGGGACTAAGCTTTGTCCCGCATTTTGCATGAGGCTAAGCCCTGCCTCCATATTTGCATAAGGCTAAGCACTGCCTTCCATTTGCATGGGATTAATCCCTGTCCCGCATCTTGCATGAGGCTAAGCTCTGCCTCCACATTTGCATAAGGCTAATCTCTGCCTTCATTTGCATAAGACTAAGCTCTGTCTCCATACCTGCATGAGGCTAAACTCTGCCTTCAATTTACATTCTTTCACCGAGATGAAGCGTTGTCTCTTCAGCACTATCTATTTGCTCCTCTTCTGGGCTAAGCTCTTCCCTCAACCTCAGAAGACTAAGCCTTGTCTTGTTAAACATCATATTATTGCATTTCATGGTCTGAAATATCGCCAATCTGTCCAATGGTGTCATAGTGTAAAGGCATCATCCTCATATCCGGAAGACACCATGTTAAGGCCTGAGGATCTCTCAAATTTGCATATCATTATTCAAAGGCGTCATTGTTCGGAGGCACCATTTTCATGGCCCGAGAACATCATTTCATGGCCTGCGAATCCCTCACTGAACAATTCATGACCCAGGACATCATCCGCACTGTCCTAAGACAACTTTCATGGTCCGAAGGGAATCTGCATCATGTTTAAATTTTAGAACACATACATGTTCGTAGCATCTATTTATTTGCATGTGACCAGTAAGCAGCCGTTATCCCAGCAGGAGCGACCTCGCTCCAGTTCCTACAACTATCTCAAACTTGACCGCTCACCATAACCATTCTTTCACCCATCCCGAAATTTCGTGCCCGTTCTTATAATGGCTTCATCAGTACATTCCACCGATGCATCTGGAAATACACACGGCCTGATTTCGGTAAAACTAGGGATATGTTGGCATCTTGAAGACTAGAGTCTGGCCTCTATCTTTCAAAACATTCTATTCGGTCAAAATTGGCCATCATTTCTTTACCCGAAAACTCTTTCATCATTCCCGGGTAAAGAGGGGTGGCTGTTAATACCCAATTTTTCCCTCATATATTTTTAAATATGCATAAATACTTTCAAAATATTGTACATGCATTTGCAAACATGCACAAGTATTTTTATAATTTTTCTATAATTTTAAAGGCTTTAAATCAATTTATTTCTACATTTTTATTTATACAAATATACGATAATTATTGCTCATATAATTTTTATGATGATATAATCATCTAAATTCATCATTTATGCTCATATAATATTTAAATATTTTAATTGCCTTTTTACCATCACATTTACATTTTTAGGCTAGAATTGCATATTTTTGCAACAATAGCCTATATATATGCACAATTATATTATCTATACAAAAAAAAATTCATACTTTTACAATATTAATAAGTATTTTAAAGCATTTTCATGCACAAATCACATTTTTATCATTTATAATTATTTTATAAAATTGTTTTATTAAATTAATTGGGTATTTAAAATCTAGCCCCTAGAAAATACTAATTTTCGGACCCAAAAACCTACCCCAAATCCCTAACCCAATTCACCTAGGCCCAAAGGCAATTAAACCTGACCCAGACCCCTCTAATCTTTGCCGTTAATCTCAGAGATCAACGACCCACATTGGTTCTTACCATTTTAACTCTAAACGACCCCCTAACCTAAAACATTTCCCCACCATACCCCACCGTCACCTTTTCCCTCCTCTCTCAAATGCTCTCTACCTAAACCCTAATGTTCAGGCGCCGTCACCGGCTTAGCCCTCCGTTATACGATGTTTCTCCGTCGTCTCAAACCTATATTGGCCTCCTACTTGCTATGGTATCTCCATTTCCTAGATCCTTGAGGAGATTCTCAAGGGACCAGGGCAAGTCTGCTTTACACTTTTGGGTTTTCTTGCCGGTTTCAGGCTATTTGTCTCGACTTTGAGTAAGATCTTTCTCATTTTCGTCTTAAATCCATGGTTTCCTAAGTTTATGCTCGTCTCTGTTGCCTTTCTAAAAACCTTAATTTTTATCCTTTGACCTTCTCAGATCTGTCCAGATCAAAGATGAATCGAACCTATTTCACATTTTTTACGAAAGTCTTATGGTTTTTCAATTGATTCTCCGTTTTTTCCTAAAAATAGGGTTTACTCAACTCACCTTCTCAAAGCTTTTCTGATTTTTGACTGCTTAATCGTTGTTCTTAAGTGTTACTGATTGATTCATGTTAAGATTGTGTGGACCCTAGTCGATTTATGCTAAAGCCCCAATTTTCTTATACTTTTTCTTCGTTTCTGGGTTTTTCCATGCCACTCATTACATTGTTTCGTTCTGTGCTTTGACTTTCATGATTTCTTCTTAGTCTAATTCAGTATTTTTTGACTTTTACCCTAGTTCATCTCTACTAGGATTTCTGAGTCGATCTCTCGGCTAATTTCTGTATGTTTATGAAATTTTATTTAGCCTACTTGTCTATTTGTGGAAACTGATATTTATCCCCTCTTTAAATCAGTACTATTTTGAATTTTGGTTTACTGATTTGCTCGGTAAAACTTATGTGCTGATTCTTGATTTATTCCCTTGTTTATGACTTTAATTATTATTCTTACCTTATTTAATTGCCTTTAATGTTACCGATCCTTTACGATTATTTCCTTAATTAGAATCATGTTTGTTTACCTCTTTACTTATGTCTGATTTGATTTCTTTCCTTTAACGACTCTTGTCCTTCAACCGTTGAGTAGTTATCCTCAATTAAGGGAAGACTACACTGATTTGGCGTGTGAATTGATTTAGTGATTTCCTTAATTGCTGAGTGAATGATCTCCTTTACCTTATTCTTTTTGCTCTTAACTACTACATATACTGTTCTCTATTCTCACTTCTGGGACACGAACATTAGTTCACCACTACACTTACACTTTAAAAGCTCTCTATTCTTCTCTGCTACTTGTTATATTCATTGGCCTAGCCGGCTGAAAGCCAAGGCTAACCATTGCACAACCTTTGCTCTAAATTATGTGTTCTTCTTCCTAGCTAATTGGTATGTCCCTGATTAATTTTTGAAATGTAAACCTTATGTGCCCTAGTTAATCAATTGTGAATTCCATTCTTATTCTTGTTTACTGATTTGTTTGACATGCCTAATCATGTCTTGTTCAATATGTGATAATTGCATGTATACTGCTTTACATAGCATGTTTCAATTTTGTTTTGATCGATATGTAATTGGCATGTCTAAACTATATTGCATGTTTACTGTTTCACCTAATATGTCTGAACCTTGTTCTGTTCAATCTGTGAATGTTGATACCCAATTTTTCCTCATATATTTTTAATATATATGTATATACTTTCAAAATAGTACATATGCAGTTATGAGCATGCATAAGCATTTTTTATAATTTTTCTATAATTTTTAAAGCTCTAAAACAATTTATTTCTCCTCTTTATTTATAAATTATCCACTAATTATCATTCAAATAATTTTTGTGATGATTTGGTCATTTGAATTCTTTATTTATGCCATCATAATTGTTTAAATATTTTAGTCCATTTTTTATAATTGCTTTTATATTATAGGCTAAATTGCACATCTTTGCAATAACAACCCATATTAACGTATAATTCAATTATTGACGCATGAAATGGTGTTTTATATTTTTAAAAATTTAAATAACTATTTAAAGTCATTTTAGTACATGAAATAATTTTTGGAACTCATTTACTATTTTTATAAATTATGTAACTATTAAAAGTGGCTATTTAAAATCTGGCCTATTTTATTTCAATTTAACCTATTTTCAACCCAATAACCAGCCCAAACCCAGCTACCCGATCCGGCCCCAAAAACCTTTTAATCTCGATCATTGATCATAGAGATCAACGGCCACAAATGACCCTTCCTAAAATAAACCAAACGACCCCCCCCTAAACCCTTTCATTCTACACTATCCACCGCTCTGAAACCCTTCTCCTCTCTCAAACGCTCTGAAACCTAACTCTAACCTACCCACATCGTCAGTCGTCTACTGCCTTCCATGGTGTTCCTCACCATTCCCCAGGCATTTAATGGCCTCCCTCATATGGGTACTGCCATCTCCAGGGTCCTCAAGGGACTAGGGTCAGTGGATTGCATTTATGGTCCCTTTCTCGCCTGTTTTAAGCCATTTCAATGTGATTCCGAGTAAGATCATCCTATATCGACTATGATCTATGGGGTTTTAAGCATGTTTCTTCACCTCTGTGTTGTTTTCCTCGAAATCGTAATCTCTTTCTTCTAAACCTCTTAGATCTGTATAGATCTGAGACGATTTGGACTTGTTTCATATGAGTTTTACAATAACCTTGTGATTCTTTACAAGAATAGTATGATTTTCGAGTGAGTTTTCATCTTTCTTTAAACTAGGGTTTCCTGAAATATATTTTTCCAAAAACATTTGATGATTTGGGTGTTTAATCTCCTTCCTGTATGTTTTAACCGATTTTTTTAGGACTGCTCTGATTTCAACTCTTTTACACTAAAAGCCCTAATTTTTCAACATTCTTTATTTGGTCTCTGAGTACTTGTATGCTAACTGTGTTCTTGCCTTGGTTCTTGTAATTTTCTTTAGCCATTTAGATATCTCGTGGCCTTTTTACCCTAATATGCCTTTACTGAGATTCTTAATTCAACTTTTCACTGATTCTATATGTTTGTGTCCATCCTGACTTTCATTTCTTACCTTATCTGTTAAACTTGCTGACTCTTTCGTGATTTTCCCTCTAACTGAGCCCTATTAGGGTTCTAACCTAATTTTTCGACTAAGTTCTATGTTTTTGTTAAATTTTACTTAGTTTATTTTCTATTTATGGGAACTAATATATATTCTTTCTAAACATCAATATTACTTTGAAATTCTGTCCGATTGTTTACTCCGTTAAAGATTGGTATGCATAAACTTTATTTTTTTCCTTGTTTATAACCTTAATTGGTCATCTCTGCCTTAATTTCTTGCTTATATAACTTGGGGATTCTTACTGATTCTTTATTTGGTATTGTTTGGTCTTTTTTGCCTTAATTAAACCCATGTAGTTACCGTTTGGCTAATTGCCCCTAATAAAAGGAGTCTATTCTGAACTCCTTATATGATTGGATTCTGATTTGCCCTTAATTGTTGACTTCTGGTTCTTTTACCTTATTAACTCTACCCTCGAACTTCTATATAAGCACTCTCCTATTCTCACTTCAAAAACAAAACATTAGTTCACAAAAGCACACTGACACTCTAAAAGTTCTTTTTCTCTTCTACTATTTGTGTTATTACTGATCTAGCTGGCTGAAAGACAAGGCTAGATATTGGAACTTCATTTGCTTTATATTCTGCACCCTTTTCTTACACTGGTATATCTCTAGTTAAGTTTTGAAATCCAACCCCTATATGCTTCATTCCTGCACTAGTTCATCAGTTATGAGTTCAACTTGTATTCTTGCCTATTTCTCTGCTCAGCATGTCTAAACTTTGCATGTTCAATGTATTCTTTATATTGTGCACTCTTTCTTGCTTACTTCTTTGCCTAGCATGTCTAAAACTTTGTCCTGTTCAATGTATGCACTCTTTCCTGCTTACTTCTTTACCTAGCATGTCTAAATTTTATTTTTAATCATGTTCAAGACATGTCAACTGTGATCTATGTCTTAACTACTTATTGTCCTTGATTAGCCTGGTGAGTCTCTAAGACCCCAAGTGTTTTTATGCAGTTTGTTGACTATATGTTTCCTCTATACTCTATCCATGTACCCCAATATGACTCTTATGTGCCCCAATCCTTTTTTCCCCCTGTGAGATCTGTTTGTTAAGTGTTTTTTGAATCTGGATGTTTTTATGACCAATTGATTGACTGCTATTTTGGTACTCTTCTCAAACTGTCTTTTACTGCCAAACTATTTCCTGTTTCTAAAAAACCTTTTACTTCTAAAGTAATCTCTGTACTATTTTCAAAACCTTTTCAAAACTATGTCAAGTACTTTCACTTCACTTTTAGAATACTAGGTACTGCCCTTCTGATATGTGTACTGCCTTGAGATCCTTGAGATCTCTATGAACTCTGGAATATCAGAGCTAGCCTTTCCATACTGCACCTAAATCAGTTATTGTTTGAGAAAAGTTCTAGGTGTGAGCACTGTTCGGGATCCTTGAGGTCCTTAGGGAACTCTGACACACCTTGACATGAGTTTGGCTATGGAACTTTGGGCATTTGAGGCTATTGAAGGCTGGGAAGTCATTTGGGCCTACTGTAGGCTCCCTATAGATTAACTCCTGTTTATTTATGTATTTTTATTTAATTCATTGGTCTATAATAATTTTGTAAACTAATAGTGTGGTAATTAGTTAAAAGGGGAGGGTAGTTATATATATTGGGTAAATTAGATAGATATCATGCTTATAGGGTCCATGTTGATTCAAATGTGTTTGTTATGTTTGCTTTACTTCCACACAATTAGAAACGATGTCCATAGGATCTAAATGGCTTTAATAATAGAGATCACGCCTATAGGAATTAAAATCAGCTCTAATAGAAATCATGCCTATAGAACTTAAAACCAGTTTAGCTAAATAAATCGGTTCAAATTCATTTTTTGAATTGGTTTAATTAATTAATCTATCTATTTCTTTAACAAGTTTTCAAACACTGCCTTAAAACCAATACTGCTAGAAAGCATGCCTATAGGATCTTAAGTTGTCGTTTAAAAATCATTCTACTCTTTTATTGCATTCCCAATCACTATAGATACCATGCTTTTAGGACGTCACTATTGTGCGTTTAGGCAAGCCTCTAGGGCGATTAAAATCCTTCAACTACAAAAGTTGCACTTTGTTATTTAAGAGTGTTCACATTCATAGGTCTAAAATCAGTAGGCAAGCTAAATAGGTCTTTGACGCTTGATCCTAATTCAATGCTGTATAATCCCTGCTCACCTATATTACATGTTCTAGGATTTTCTCTTAAATACTTGACTGTAGTTGAAGATGTGCTCTTACCTTTTATATTTGTAAAGGTGACTGTGAGCCTGTAATTTGTTCTGTTTAAATGCAGTCCTAATTGTTTTTGATTGACGCCTAGACTTTTATCCTTTAAAACCTTAGGAAGTTCTAGAACTAGCTAAACTAGAGGTCCTAAATACCTCCATGGCCACAAGGAATGGACATGTAGTGCACGTATAGGACATCTAACAAGGATATTAGAACACTTTAGGCTATGACCAAGGGGAGGAAATTGGGTAGTAAGTATATGATGACTACGCGCTAATGTCTCGTGTAGCCCCTCATTGAGGAGTGATTACCGGACATTGTGTGGGGTGATCCTATAGGCCAACCAACCTAGGACCCCTCTTTCCAAATTCCTGATGTTTAAACTTTACTTTTCTTTATATATGTGTAACTTGTTCGAACCTTTTCCCTTGTTCCATTACTTGAGTCATGTATGTGCTTACTATGCCTTTATTTGGAAGTATGTGTTTAAACTATTTATTTTTTAAAAGGACTAATTCACATAAGCATAAGTTCGATCGGGACCCACCGTTGTGGACCGAGAAGGGTGCCTAACACCTTCCCCTCAAGGTTATTTCGAACCCTTACCATAAATCTCTGGTAATGTAAACTAGTCTAAGAATAATCGCTCTAGGTGCCCTAATGCACCATAATCCGTTAGGTGGCGACTATTCAAAATACCCAAATCCCAAAAGGAAATGAGTTATTACCCCCATGAACGTCGAAACCCGGACTTTCTCCGTGGAGAAAAAAAGGGGGCGCGACAGCATGGCGACTCTGCTGGGGATATTTTTAGGCTCTTACCATAACAAACTTATCTTTTGTGAATTAGTCCAAGCATGCTCTATCCCACGTACCCTTGCCCCTTATTTGAATTTAACTATTTATTTTCAAGCATTTTCTATTTCTTTACTTCTGAAACTGACTTGTCTCCTTGTTTTCTTTTTCTGTAACTGTCTTTCAATTATTTAAATACTATATTTATTTTTTCCTATGTGCAAATATTTGACTACATGCTATTTATTGCTGCATAAATCATACTCAACATCATATTCCACTCGTGCGTATTAAATCCTATAGCAACGCTTGATGAGTGGTTGCACACTTCCAATTTATTACCTTTAAATTCAGAAAGGCTTATTTGTAGTAAAACTAGTCGATCAGTGGTGCAGTCGACGGTTCCGTGCCTTTCCCCCTCAAGTTGTCCACTTGAGGGTACCAGTCTATACCCTCATAGTAACCTTAATCTGATTGAAATTGTGCATGCATCATGGTTAAACCTAGTCGGATCAATGGGCAAACATACACTATAGTCCCCATGATCACAGCCGACATCTACAGGGCTTTGGAGCGCTGTCAAAGAGGAGTCAAGCATTTCGAGGGTTGTAACCTGTTGCTGCAGTTGTGGTTATTAGAATATCTTCAAAAAGGTCACTGTCGCCAAGAATTTCTACGAAGGGCTTGGAACGACCATATTGCCTTCCATCACCCCAAGAGGATGACTTACATTCCGGACAGGTTTGCTCAGCCGAAAAGTGCCAAGGAGTGGGTAGAGTTCTTCGACAATTTGACCGAGGAACAGGTGCAATGGATGCTTGAATAGTTCCCAATAGACGAATTCATCATTACATCCAGGGACACTCCACACTTGGTGTTGATTGGGTTGAGAGGGATAAACCTTTATGTCCATATCTGAGTCATGAGGCAAGCAGGTAGGAAACAGGTTGTACCCATGATCACCAAAATGAGCCATTTCAGAGCAAACTTCTAGGATGATGATGTCCCTTACAAGTGCCAAGCTAAACATATGTGGCACTGCAAGACCATTGTGGAAAAGGACATCATTGATCCAGATAGGTATCATGCGGGGTGTGAACCCCTCTACCCAGCATGATTAGAGGACAATTTGAAGGGTATGGTGATGCCAGGAACTGGTCGAGGGAATAGGATCATAGACGAAGAAGCCGAGGCTCAAGTCAAAAAGAACAAGTTGCGTAAGAGGGTCCACGACTCTGAGAATGAGCACTAGGAAATACACGAGAAAAACATGAGATTAATCGATGAGTGGAAAGAGATGGCTATAACTTCCAACAGAAAGTTGGAATATCTAGAGCGAGGATTAGTGGAGTTGGAGGGTAAAGTCATAAAGAGGATTGAGGAATGCCAGAATGCTAAAGGAAGTGAAGGAGGACATCTAGTCAGAGCCTATTTGCTGCTGGGACTGCGTGAACTGGGGAACCTGTATGATGGAGTCAAGAAGATCGAATCTGGGGAATGTCCTTCTGGGACAAAGTAGGCTAGATTTATTTGCTTTCCTAAATGTTATAAGGCCAAGTGCCAATAGTGACTTTCTTTTCTATTGTCTTAGTGTCGTTTTGGGATTCGTCTATTTTTACATTGTAAAATGAAGTATTTACCGGCGTCTAAAAGTTCTCCAAATCTACTTGTCACTAGGCCTACCTCGAGCACAACGAGGCTCCCAAATTAGGACACAAATTTACATTCCCGTAATATGTGTTTAAATACTGGAAACATTTCAGAATCCTCACTGACTTATCTATCTTTTTGTTTTTTTTATTCTTTATTCCCATCCCCTAAGGTTGGTTCGCTCATACTGGCCTTATCAGCATGTCACACCAAATCTAGAGGCCCTCCACCGCCTCCTCCTCCAAGTAATACAAAAGGCAGAGGAAAAGCAAAAATGGACGACTTAAGTGGTATCCTAAAGGAGAATATTGAGAATGTGGAAACTTCAGATAGACGGAGTACTCCGGCACCAAATGATCTAGTCTTGAGACTGGAACAAAAGATATTAGAATTACAAAGAGAACTTGAGCAGGTTTGCAACTTGGCAAACTTGTCACTCACCTTGAATATCCCCGACATCAACCAACAAAACACAAGGAACCCAACACCTCCCTAAATCACACAAAACCAACACCCACAAAATCCTCCTGCACCGAATCAATACGCAACCCCACCCCAAAATCTCAATCCCTTACCAGTACTAACTCCGCCACAACATCACCATCAACCAATTCAGTACCCACCAACCACCACTTACCACACTCCCCAAAACACACCACATCCCATTCCCTATCCTCAAAACTCAACCAATGACCATCATTACACCCAAGTCCCCGACACCGATCAAAGCTACCCTATATAGGTAGAAACCGTACCTCACTCTATCCAACCAATCTCCTACACACCAGAATCCTCCGAGAAGGACCTGCTTATTAAGAACATGGATGAAGAACTCAAGAAGTTGACAAGTCGAGTTTAGGGTGTCGAAAGCGAAAAAGGAATAGAAGGGTTGAACTATAAAGACCTATGCATACAGCAAGACGTAGAACTGCCAGAGGGATACAAACCTCCCAAGTTTGAGATGTCTGACAGCATAGGTGACCCTAGGGCCCATATGAGGACCTATTGTGAAAAACTTGTCGGGGTCGGGAAAGACGAAAAGATCTGAATGAAACTCTTTATGAGAAGTCTTACTGGAGATGTTTTGTCCTGGTACATTAGCCAGGATCCCAAGAAATGGTCTAATTGGGTGAATATGGTGTTGGATTTCATGGACCAGTTCAGGTACAATATAGAGAATGCACTTGATGTTTTCTACATCTAGAATCTTAAAAAGAAACCCACTGAAACCTTCCGCGAGTGTGCTACTCGTTGGAGGTCGGAAGCGTCCAAGGTCAGGACATCTTTGGACGAGGAACAGATGAACAAGTTTGTCGTCAGAGCACAGGATCCGCAGTATTATGAAATATTAGTGGTCATTGAAAACCATAAGTTCTTTGATATCATCAAGATTGGGGAAATAATTGAGAAGGCATCAAAAGTGGGATGGTAACGAATTTTGAGGCATTGCAGGCCACAAACAAGGCGTTACAATCAGGCGGCATATCAAAGAAGAGAGACGTTGGGGCAGTAATGGTAGCCCAGGACCCAAAATCTCCACTCACCTATCAAACACCTCCGCCCCCATATCAAACACCTCCACCTAAATATCAAACACTTCCACCTACATATCAAACACCTCTGCCCACATACCAAGCATCGTTGCCTACATATCAGCCTTCATCTCCCAGATATTCCCAACCAGCCACTGTCCATCACACTTATAACTCCCAACCATCCCATTTCCAATCACCTCCAACTCGCCAACACTTTCCAAGACTATGACCAAACTTGGACCGCAAGCCACCCAGACAATACACTGCCATTGCTGAACCCTTTGACCAACTATATGAAAGTTTGAAAGCCGTTGGTGATGTCACCCCCATTCCTACTATGGCATTAGGGAATCCATCATATAGGTCAATCCGAACAAAAATTGTGCGTATCACTCTGGTACGAAGGGGCACACCACTGATGAGTGCCGAACATTGAAGGATAAGATCCAGACGCTAATTGACAACAAGGTCATACAAGCAAAGGAAGCCGCATCCAATGTCCGCAACAACCCCCTCCCTAATCATATAGGTGGTGGGGTACATGTGATAGAGACCAACGTAAAATGGGACCCTGAGGGGTCGATTGGGCTTATTCAAGAAGGCGATGACTTTAAAGTTGCAATCACACTTATCACACCTCCTTTTTTACCACCCGAGGGTATATAGGAGTTTTTCCAATTAAAGTGACATAAATCGATATGGGATTATTTAATTTAATTAGAGTCGCCACTTGGAATAATTTATTTGATATTCCAAGTCACCGGTTTATTTTAAAATCCCAAATCGAGGAAATTTTGACTTTACTTTATAAGTCTGCGAACCAGAAATTCTAGATAAGGAATTATGTTAACCCGGAAGAAGGTGTTAGGCATTCCCGAGTTTCGTGGTTCTAGCACGGTCGCTTAAACTATTAATATTGGCCTATTATCTGATTTACTTCACGTTTTAAACCTATAGTGCATTTTTAACTTTTGACCGCTTTTAATTATTTATGGAATTATTCTGGAAAAAGTTATGATTGTCGTACACTTGCTTGTTTGGTACACATTGCAAATCGTGGCATGGAAACTGTACCCACAATTTACAACATGTTTAAATTATTAACATTATTAGTTACTGTGGCCGGGTCACATAAATGTACCCACGGATTTTAGTAATTAAGCGTCACAACTACGTCACGGGAGCCGTACCCATAGCTATGACAATTATTTAATTAACGCGCCTAAAGCAAGCTACGAAAGTTCAAGGCATTTTCTATACTAAATTTATTTATGTGAGGGTCATAGGTTATGGATTTTATTTGCGTATGGCACACCTCAATTCATTTTTAAAAGAAAAGATTTGTATTTTTCTCTAGGGCAAACTAAAGATGCTCCTACTTTAATCTAATTTAAAATTAGGTATCGCAACCACGTCACGGGAACCATACCCGTAGTTGTAATAATTTTAATTGCGTGCCTAAAGCAAACTACGGTTGAATTATTTTTCTAGTCTTTGAGATTATATGAGGCCAAGTATGAGCAATATTATATACTTCAAACTAAATTAAAACACCTTTCATAAAAATCTTGTATACTATACAAGAACAATGACAACCCAATGTATTCTCATAAGTGGGGTCAGAGGGTATTGATGTATGTAGCCTTACCCCTACTCTAGAAGGACAGAGAGACTGCTTTCGATAGACCCTAGGCTAAATAAAAGATGGAAGAAGTACTGATATCAAGTAATAACCATACAAGATATTTGATAATAACAGACTAAGGCTAAAAGGGAGGAAACACTATATATTAGGGGCCAAAATTATAATAATGTTGTTTATACGACTGAATCAAATAAGTCATAGTCGTCCATCAAGCAAAATGAGATCAAGTTACATATTTAACAATGTAATAACATTTAATAAAAATGTTACACTCCAGATGCATTCAATTTAACCACACTAAAAAAACACATTCTTGGATATACGATACTACACGACTACAAACTTGAAGTACTGAGCAAAAATCTTTATAGCTACAATTGCAGATGTAGCTTTCCACAATAAAATCAATAACATGCTCATTAAAATGTGACATTTTATTCAACTTAAAACCATTCAAAAAAAAACATCAACACAGTGGTTTAATATATAAAATGAACAAGATTTACATCCTATTCTTGAATCATTTTCAGAATATACAAAATCCATTTCAGGATTAAATTTAACATAACAAGTGAGTTTAAATATGGAATATTGGTAAGAGCTTATCTCAATAGAGATATACCAAAAGATTTCTCACACCAGACCCAAAAGAATAATACGACAACTTCCGAATAAAAGCTAACAAAAGAAGTAAGGAAATCAACCACGGATCTCAGCGAAATTGCAACAAAGCGGCAACAATCTCACATGTCCAGCAGCTTTAAAAATCCAGCAAAGTAAAAAGCAGCTCTGAACAATGGCTGAGATCCTTTGGTCTTTTTTTTCGAATTTTTCAGATCTGGGGTCCAAATGTTTGAATCAAAAAACTATTTCCCATCTCCGTGAGGGGATGATAGGGAGTACTTATGTGTGCATCTATGTCAATGAGCGAGAGAGGTGAGAATTTCTAAGTGTAAGAGTCAGGTTAAGGTTTGTGGGTAAAGAAAGAAGAAGAAGCAGGGGAAACAACGTTCTTCATTTTAGAAGAGAATGGGATCTAATTGTTATTTTTTGTCTAGGTTAGGTCTAAGATAGAAAAAAAGGGTTTTAAAGGAGGGGTAGGGATCAGGTTAGGTTGGGTTATGGGCTGGTTTGGGGAATTTGAGTCTTAATTAATTAGGTCATTTTAGGAATTGGCCCTATTTCAAAAGAAACAAAATTAAAAAAAAAATGTATTCTTCCTATTTTCCTTTTCTTTGTTTTTTTCCTTTTATTTTCTTTAATTAATTAACTTAAAACTAAGGAAAACTGCTAATTTTAAAGGCTAAAATCCAAATATGTAAAAATGACCATTTTATGTGATCTTTTGCTTAGTAAAATTAATTCCTATATACAAACTGAGCCTAAGATGGCATGAAATTAAAACGTGACAATGTTTTTATGATTTTTCTATGATTTTAAGATATTTAAAATGCATGAAATGCAACTAAATAAAGAAAAACTCTTAAAAATCAATTAAAATTATTTTTTGTCTATTTTTAGGAGATATTTTCATATAGGGCAAAAGTTGGGTGCTCACAACACTTACTCCTATTTTGGTACAAACTCAGTCACCGATCGAGGTTTAGGTAGCTCCACCTGTGGCCACCCCCACCCTCTCCCCCCCATTTGAAGTAAAAGTGGACACACCTTTCACAGTGATAGTGTCTACCACACCTCCTTTCCACTCAAAAGCAATACCCTGAGATTACATTGCCGAAGCTCGGCGAAAGGGAAAGGCAAAAATGGAGGAATATGATGCTGCACAAGGAATGACTAGGACTGGAAGAGACTACACACCTAAACACTTGGGAGGACCAAGCAAGGATGCCACTACCAGGCAGCCTATCATTGAAACAGGGCCAGATGACCTGTGGAGGAAGGTACAAGCAAAGGAGTATTCTGTCATTAACCATCTGAACAAAACCCCATCTCAGATATCCATCCTATCATTGCTGCAAAATTTAGAGGCGCACAAGAACATTTTAATTAAAGTACTGAGTGAAGCTTATGTACCCAATAACATCACCAGCGGAGAGATGGCCAATATGGTAGGGCAAGTACTGGAAAGTCATAAGATCATCTTCCACGAAGATGAGCTACCACTTAAGGGGTTGAATCACAACCGAGCATTACATATTACAGTGCAATTTAAAGACAAATTCATTGCCAGGGTTTTGGTTGGCGGAGGTTCAAGCCTCAATATTTGTCCATTAGACACTTTAAAAAGGATGGACAAAGGTTTTCATGAAATACAAGTAGGAAGCATGAAACATGAAAGCTTTTGATGGGTCTCAAATATCCATGATTGGGGAAATTAACCTTTCCTTGCAGATAAGGCCAACTTGGTTCGACGTCGAGTTTCAGGTGCTCGATATACCGGCCTCATATAATCTTTTGTTAGGTTGACCATGGACCCATGACGCTGAGGCAGTGCCTTCCACACTACATCAAGCCATGAAGTTTGAATGGAATCGTTAAGAGGTGATCATTTACATAGATGAGAGTAACCCTATTTACACTAGTCAAACCATCCCGGTTATTGGACATTGAAGAAGGCTAGGAGGGGAAACCTATCATCACATTGAACGTGTCAATGCCATCGAGAAAGATAAATGGTGGAGCAGTAAAATAGAAAGCATATTGGCATGGTCTGGATATGAGCCCGACAAAGGGCTGGGTAAGAATCTTCAGGGTATCACTAAACTAATACGGCTGAAGGGTCATGGTACTGCCTTCAGGCTCGGATATCAGTACATATGGCAAGAATACAATGATTGGTCGACTCCATGGCGAAGACCTTATTACCCTCTCGAGCAACCTGTGCCACGTCTAGATCAAGCTTTTCACCAAGCTGATACAGTATGGGGAACTGCAAAAGAGGAAGTATTAGCTGGGTTAAAGAATCTGTTCTTAGAGGATGAAGACATAGACTGTAGTTCCATAATTGAGTAGGAGGAGGAGGAAGAAGGCCTCATTATTCAGACTGTGAAGAAAGGAGTTGTTCTTAGAAACTGGACAACCAGACCATCCCGGGCCCGCCGAGTCCCTAGGTAGCTTGGTAGTTTTTACTTCTATAGCCATTCTAGGCATTTAAGATTTTTAGTAATTTTTATTTAAAGACTTTCTTGTTTCAAAAATAAGTGCTCGATTCATCAAGCCGCATTTGTCTGGATGTTGTTTAATTTTAAATCAAATGCATTTGCTCTGTATTATTCATTACTATTTTCTACACTTTTTCTTTCTACAACGTTTACTTTTCCTGATGAACTGGTGACTACGACATATAATGAGGCAACACAACATGAGAATAGTATCTCGGATGAAGAATATGAGATACCTAAGTAAGTTATTAGGGAGGTGGAAAACTTTGAGAACAAGCCCAAGTCTAATCACGACAAAACCAAAACAGTAAATTTGGGGGACGCCGAGACCATCAAGGAGACTCGCATCAGCATTCACTTGTCACCAACAAAGAAGTAAGAGTACATCCATTTTCTAAAAGAGTATGAGGACATCTTCGCATGGTCATATGATGACATGACCAGTTTGACCACGTCCATAGTGGCTCACAAGTTTCCTACTAATCCCGTAAGTCCGACAGTGAAGTAGAAACTCAGAAAATTCAAGCCAGATATGAGCCTGAAAATCAAGGAGGAAGTTACCAAGCAGATCAAAACCAAAGTTCTCAGGGTGGTCTAGTACCCGACCTGGTTAGCTAACACTGTGCCAGTTCCGAAGAAGGACGGGAAAGTCAGGGTATGTGTCGGCTATCGGGATTTAAACAGAGCAAGTCCCAAGGATGACTTTCCACTGCCAAACATACAAATTTTGATCGACAACTGCGCCAAGCATGAACTCCAATCCTTTGTAGATTGCTTCGTCGGTTATCACCAGATCTGGATGGATGAAGAAGACGCGGAGAAAATAGCTTTTATCACACCTTGGGGAGTATACTGCTACAAGATGATGCCATTTGGTCTAAAGAATGTTGGGGCTAATTACATGAGAGCCATGACAATTATCTTCCATGATATGATACACAAGGAGATAGAGGTGTATGTAGACGACATTATTATCAAATCCAAGAGGGCCACAGATCACATAGTGGACTTGAGGAAGTTCTCTGACAGGCTAAGGAGGTACAACTTGAAACTAAACCCCACAAAGTGTGCATTCGGGGTTCCCGCAGGAAAGTTATTGGGATTCATTGTCACTCATTGAGGGATCGAGCTGGACCCGTCTAAAGTCAAGGCTATTTAGGAGTTACCACAACCTAGGAGCAAAAAGGACATGATGAGCTTCTTAGGATGTCTCAACTATATCAGTCGATTCATAGCACAGTCCACAATCATATGTGAACCATCTTCAAGATGCTAAGGAAAGATGCCGAAACAAGTTGGACCGAGGATTGTTAAAAAAGTTTTGCCAAGATCAAGGAGTACCTGTCCACGCCACCAGTTCTGGTCCCACCAGAACCAGGACGGCCTTTGCTACTCTATATATCTGTGTTGGATGGAGCCTTCGGATGTGTTCTAGGACAACATGACGAGACAGGAAGAAAAGAGCAAGCCATATACTACTTGAGTAAGAAGTTCACACCTTACGAAGCATGGTACTCTTTGCTAGAGCGCACTTGTTGTGCTTTGACTTGGACAGCTCATAAATTGAGGCATTACTTCTGTGCCTACACCACATACCTCATATCCAGGATGGACCCTCTGAAGTACATATTTCAGAAACTCATGTCGATTGGGAAGTTAGCCAAGTGGTAGATACTACTGAGTGAGTTCTATATCGTCTATGTAACTTAAAAGGCGGTCAAAGGACAGGCATTGGCAGATCATCTTGCTGAAAATCCGGTGGGAGGAGAATATGAACCCTTGAAAACATATTTTCCTAATGAAGAAGTGTCCTTCATAGGATAAGACATTACCGAAGCATACGACGGTTGGAGGATGTTCTTTGATGGAGCTGCAAATTTCATAGGAGTGGGCATTGGAGCAGTTTTGGCATCAGAAACGGGTCAACATTATCTGGTATCTGCTAAACTCAAATTTCCCTGCACCAACAACATGGCAGAGTATGAAGCCTGCATACTAGGACTCAACATGGTAGTCAACATGAATATTCAGGAGCTATTGGTAATCGGTGATTCAGATTTTCTTGTACACCAGGTACAAGGAGAATGGGCCACCAAGAATTCCAAGATATTTCCATATCTGCACCACATGCAGGAATTAAGAAAGAGTTTCACGAAGATACAATTCCGACATGTGCCTAGAATTCAAAATGAGTTTGCCGATGCATGGGCCACCTTGTCATATATGATACAACATCCAGATAAGAATTTCGTTGATCCCATCTCGGTAAAAATTTAAAATCAGCCGGCGTATTGTGCCCACGTTGAAGAAGAAACAGATGAAAAACCTTGGTTCCATGACATCAAAGAGTGTTTGTCAAAGGGAGAATATCCGGAGCATGCAAACCACACTCAGAAACACATGCTCCGAAGATTGTCCAATCACTTCTTCCACAGCGGAGGAAATCTGTATAGAAGAACTCCTGATTTGGGATTGCTAAGATGTGTCGACGCAAAAGAAGCTTCTAATCTGCTTGAGGATGTACATGCTGGGACCTATGGCTCGCACATGAATGGTTTTTTCTTGGCTAAGAAGATACTTATGGCCGGTTACTTTTGGATGACCATGGATATGGACAGCATCCAGTATGTCTGCAAATGCTTCCAATTCCAAGTACATGCTGATACGATAAAAGTGTCGCCAAATGAGCTCAATGCAACAAGCGCACCTTGGCCATTTGTTGCCTAGGGAATGGATGCCATTGGCCCGATCGAGCTCACTGCTTCAAATGGGTACAGGTTTATTCTGGTAGCCATTGATTACTTCACGAAATGTGTAGAAGCTGCGTCTTACAAAGTTGTAACCAAGAAAGTCGTCGCAGATTTTGTCAAAGATCATATTACTTGTCGATTCGAAGTTCCCAAGTCCATTGTTACTGATAATGCCGCCAATCCCAACAGTGATCTGATGAAATCCATGTGTGAAACGTTCAAAATCAAGAACAAGAATTTCATAGCCTACAAACCTCAGATGAATGGAGCCATAGAGGTCGCCAACAAAAACATCAAGAAGATACTAAGGAAGATTATTTTAAACCACAAACAATGGCACGATAAGCTACCCTTCGCTTTGTTGGGATACTGGACCACAGTTTGCATATCGACCGGGGCAACTCCTTACATGTTGGTTTATGGTACCAAGGCTATCATTCCAGCCGAGGTAGAGATTCCTTCTTTAAGAATCATACAGGAAGCTGAACTCAGCTATGTAGAGTGGATAAGGAGCCACTATGAACAATTGGCCCTTATCAATGGAAAAAGGATGAACACGATATGTCATGGCCAACTTTATCAAAATAGAATGTCCAGAGCTTTTAACAAAAGGGTCAAACCAAGGCAATTTGCACTAGGACGGTTGGTGCTGAAGAAAGTCTTCCCACATCAAGATGAGGCCAAAGGGAAATTCTCTCCCAACTGGCAAGGTCCTTACATGGTTCACATGGTGTTGACAGGAGGGGCACTCATACTTGCAGAAATGGATGGAGAAATCTGGCCAATACCAATCAATTCGGATGCAGTCAAGAAATACTATGCTTAGATTATTTATATTTCCTTGTCTCATGTTATTGAACTACGCTTGACCTGATTCCCGTTTAAGAAGGGATACGTAGGAAGCCTTATGGGTTTGGTCATATTATAATAAAATTTCCATTTCCCCCCAAAATAAGAAACTGGTGCAGAATTTTGAGGAGGACCCTCAAAATTCCGAAGCAAGTCCAGCCAACGCCAACATATGTCAGACGGTCAAAAATCGGTTAAGAAACTGGGGAAGAATTTTGAGAAAGATTCTCAAAATTCTGGAAAAGGTTCAACAAGGCTCATTACCCACAAACGGTCGACGAGTCATCTACCAAGCTGGGGGAGAATTTTGAGGAGGACCCTTAAAATTCTAACATAAGAGAGATGCAATGTCTTTAAAATGTGTTACAGTTACCAGTTCATCTAAAAATCACTTGATATATCAATGTGTTTTTAAAATGACTCTATTTTTTACCAATAATTGCATATTTTCGAAAACTCTATTTCCGTAATAGCCAGGTGTTACCTGGGGAAACTTGAAAAGTCCTCCAGAATGGAGCAAAGCAAGACCAGCAGACAGAAGCACGAACCAACCGCCCCTTCACAAAACTTACAATTTTTTTCTGAATGCAGGCACATCTGACGTAGCAATAGCGTCCGCAAATATATACATGTAACAAGATCACTATCTATCAGGCCCTAAGACACATATATCTCCAGCTAAGACATACATTACTCTTATTTGCTACTCGCTCTTTGCATGGGACCAAGCCTTGTCCCACATACTTGCATGAGGCTAATCCTTGCCTCCACACTTGCATGAGGCTAATCCTTGCCGCCATATTTGCAAGAGGCTAATCCCCGCCTCCCCTATCTGCATGAGGCTAATCCCTGCCTCCATAATTGCATGAGAATAATCCTTGCCTCCATACTTGTATGAGGCTAATCCCTGCCTCTGCATTCGCATGAGGCTAATCCTTGCCTCCACATTGCATGAGGCTAATCCTTGCCTCGAATATTACATGAAGCTAATCCCTACCTCCATATCTACATGAGGCTAATCCTTGCCTCCATATCTGCATGAGGCTAATCCCTGCCTCTATATTTGTATGAGGTTAATCCCAGCCTCCCCACTTATATGAGGCTAATCCTTGCCTCCACCTTCATGAGTCTAATCCTTGCGTCCCTATCTGCATGAGGCTAATCCTTGCCTCCCTATCTGCATGAGGCTAATCCCTGCCTCCATATCTACATGAGGCTAATCCTTGTCTCCATATCTACATGAGGCTAATCCTTGCCTCCATATTTGAATGAGGCTAATCATTGCCTCTATATTTGCATGAGGCTAATCCCTGCCTCCATATCTGCATGAGGCTAATCCCTGCCTCCATATTTGCATGAGGCTAATCCTTGCCTCCATATCTGCATGAGGCTAATCCCTGCCTCCGCATTCGCATGGGACTAAGCACTGTCCCTCTTTGCACAAATAGTGCTCTATTTCTAGCACTATCTATTTGATTTTCAATCGGGTTAATATCTGCCCTCCATAGACTAAGCCTTGTCTTTTTAATGTCATATTATTGCATATCATGGGCTGAAATACTGCCAATCTATCCAAGAATGTCATAGTCTAAAAGGCATCATCCTCATAGCCGGAAGACACCATGCCATGGCCTAAGGATCTCTCAAAATTGCACATCATTATTCAAAGGCGTCATGGTTCAGAGGCACCATCTGCATGGCCCGAGAACATCATTCCATGGCCTGCGAATCCCTCATTAAAAAATTCATAGCCCAGTACATCATGGTCCGAGGACGTCTTCCTTAACTGTCCAAAGACAACTTTCATGGTCAAAAGGGAATCTACATCATGTTTAAATTTCCGCACAAATATATGTCTGTAGCATCTCTTCATCTGTAGGTGACCAGCAAGCAACCACTATCCTAGCAGGAGTGACCTCACTCCAGTTCTTTCAAACTGTCTCAAACTTAACCGCTCACCATAACCGCTCTTGCACCTCGTGTCCGTTCTTGCAATGACTTCATCGGTATACCGTGAATGAACCCAGAACTACATATGGCTTGATTCCTGTAAAACCATGGATATGTAGGCAACTCAAGACCAGATTCCAGCCTCTATCTTTGAAACATCCCGACCGGTCAAAATTGGCCATCATTTCTTTAACTGAAAACTCTTTCATCCTTCCCGGGTAAAGATGGGCAGTTGTTGATACCCAATATTTCCTCATATATTTTTAATATAGATGTATATACTTTCAAAATAGCACATATGCAGTTATGAGCATGCATAAGCATTTTTTATAATTTTTCTATAATTTTTAAAGCTCTAAAACAATTTATTTCTCCTCTTTTATATATAAAATATCCACTAATTATCCATCAAATTATTTTTGTGATGATTTGGTCAGCTGAATTCATTATTTATGCCATCATAATTGTTTAAATACTTTTAGTGTATTTTATAATTGCATTTACATTTTAGGCTAAATTGCACATCTTTGAAATTATAGCCCATATTAATGTATAATTACATTATTAATGCATAAAATGGTATTTTATATTTTAAAATATTAAATACTATTTTAAATAATTTTAGTACATGAAAATATTTTTTGGAACTCATTTACTATTTTTATAAATTATGTAACTATTAAAAGTGGCTATTTACAATCTGGCCTATTTTATTTCAATTTTAGCCATATTTTCAACCGAATAACCAGCCCATTTTAATTCAAATTACCCAGCCCAAACCCAACTACCCGATTCGGCTCCAAAACCCTTTTAATCTCAGCCGTTGATCATAGAGATCAACAGCCACAAACGACCCTTCCTAAAACAAACCAAACGACCCCTCCCCCCCCAAAAAAACCCTTTCATTCTACACTATCCGTCTCCCTAAAAGCCTTCTCCTCTCTCAAACGCTTTGAAACCTAACCCTAACCTACCCACATCGCCGATCATCTGCTGCCTTCCATGGTGTTCCTCACCACTCCAATCCTCTAATGGCCTCCCTCACACTGGTACTGCCATCTCCAAGGTCCTCAAGGGACCAGGGTCAATGGGATGAATCTATGGTCCCTTTCTCGCCTGTTTCAGGCCATTCCAATGTGATTCCGAGTAAGATCGTCCTATAACAACTATGATCTATGGGTTTCTAAGCATGTTTCTTCACCTCTGTATTGTTTTCCTCGAAACCCTAATCTCTTTCTTCTAAACCTATTAGATCTGTACAGATCTGAGACGATTTGGACTTGTTTCATATGAGTTTTACAATAACCTTGTGATTCTTTACAAGAATCGTATGATTTTCAAGTAATTTTTCATCTTTCTCTAAACTAGGGTTTCTTGAAATCTCTTTTTCCAAAAACATTTGATGATTTGGTTATTTAATCTCCTGTTTCCTGTATGGTTTAACCGATTTTGTTAGGATTGCTCTGATTTCAACTCATTTACACTAAAAGCCCTAATTTTTCGACATTCTTTGTTTGGTCTCTGAGTACTTGTATGCTGACTGTATTCTTGCCTTGGTTCTTGTAATTTTCTTTAGCCATTTAGATATCTCGTGGCCTTTTTACCCTAATATGCCTTTACTGAGATTCTTAATTCAACTTTTCACTGATTCTCTATGTTTGTGTTCATCCTGACTTTCGTTTCTTACCTTATCTACTAAACTTGCTAACTCTTTCGTGATTTTCCCTCTAACTGAGCCCTATTAGGGTTCTAACCTAATTTTTCGACTAAGTTCTATGTTTTTGTTAAATTTTACTTAGTTTATTTTCTATTTATGGGAACTAATATATATTCTTTCTAAACATCAGTATTACTTTGAAATTCGGTCCGATTGTTTACTCCGTTAAAGATTGGTATGCATAAACTTTATTTGTTTCCTTATTTATAACCCTAATTGGTCATCTCCGCCTTAATTTATTGCCTGTATAACTTGGGGATTCGTATTGATTCTTTATTTGGTATGGTTTGGTCTTTTTTGCCTTAATTAAACCTATATAGTTACCGTTTGGCTAATTGCCCCTAATTAAAGGAGTCTATTCTGAACTCCTTATATGATTGGATTCTGATTTGCCCTTAATTGTTGATTTCTGGTTCTTTTACCTTATTAACTCTACCCTCGAACTGCTATATAAGAACTCTCTTATTCTCACTTCAAAAACAGAACATTAGTTCACAAAAGCACACTGACACTCTAAAAGTTCTTTTTCTCTTCTACTATTTGTGTTATTACTGATCTAGCTGGCTGAAAGCCAAGGCTAGATATTGGAACTTCATTTGCTTTATATTCTACACCCTTTTCTTGCACTGGTATGTCTCTAGTTAAGTTTTTAAATCCAACCCCTATATGTTTCATTCATGCACTAGTTCATCAGTTATGAGTTCAACTTGTATTCTTGACTACTTCTCTGCTCAACATGTCTAAACTCTGCCTGTTCAATGTATTCTTTATATTCTGCACTCTTTCCTGGTTATTTCTTTGCCTAGCATGTCTAAAACTCTGTCATGTTCAATGTATGCACTCTTTCCTGCTTACTTCTTTACCTAGCATGTCTAAATTGTATGTTTAATCATGTTCAAGACATGCCAACTATGATCTATGTCTTAACTACTTACTGTCCATGATTAGCATGTTGAGTCTCTAAGACCCCAAGTGTTTTTATGCAGTTTGTTGACTATATGTTTCCTCTATACCCTATCCTTGTACCCCAATGTGTCTCTTATGTGCCCCAATCCCTTTATCCCTCTGTGAGATCTGTTTGTTAAGTGTTTTCTGAATTTGGATATTTTTATGACCAATTGATTGCCTACTGTTTTGGTACTCTTCTCAAACTTTCTTTTACCACCAAACTATTTCCTATTTCTGAAAAACCTTTTCCTTCTAAAGTAATCTCTGTACTATTTTCAAAACCTTTTCAAAACTATGTCAAGAACTCTCACTTCACTCTTAGAATACTAGGTTCAACCCCTCTGATATGTGTACTGCCTTGAGATCCTTGAGATCTCTATGAACTCTGGCATGTCTGAGATAGCCTTACTACATTGCACCTAAATCAGTTATTGTTTGAGAAAAGGTCTAGGTGTGAGCACTGCCCAGGATCCTTGAGGTCCTTAGGGAATTCTGACATACCTAGACATAAGTTTGGTTGTGGAACTTTGGGCATTTGAGGCTATTGGAGGCTGGGAAGTCATTTGGTAGGCTCCCTATAGATTAACTCCTATATATTTATGTATTTTTATTTAATTTATTGGTCTATAATAATTTTGTAAACAGACAGCGGGGTGATTAGTGAAAAGGGGAGGGTAGTTATATATATTGGGTAAATTAGGTAGATAACATGATTATAGGGTCCATGTTGATTCAAATGCGTTTGTTATGTTTGCTTTACTTCCACACAATTAGAAACCATGTCTATAGTATCTAAATGGCTTTAATAATAGAGATCATGCATATATGATTTAAAATCAACTCTAATAGAAATCATGCCTATAGAACTTAAAACCAATTTAGCTAAATAAATCAGTTCAAATTCGTGTTTTGAATTGGCCTAATTATTAATCTGTCAGTTTCTTTAACAAGTTTTCAAACACTACCTTAAAACTAATACTGCTAGAAATCATGCCTATATGATCTCAAGTTGTCGATTAAAAATCATTCTACTATTTTATTGCATTCCCAGTCACTATAGATACCATGCTTTTAGGACGTCACTGTTTGTGCATTTAGGCAAGCCTCTAGGGCGATTAAAATCCTTCAACTACAAAAGCTGCGCTTTGTTATTTAAGACTGTTCACATTCACAGGTCTAAAATCAGTAAGCAAACTAAATAGGTCTTTGACGCTTGGTCCTAATTTAATAATGTACAATCCCTGCTCATCTAGATATCATGTTCTAGGATTTTCTCTTAAATACTTGACTGTTGTTGAAGACGTGCACTTACTTGTTATATTTGTAGAGGTGACTGTGAGCCTGTAATTTGTTCTATTTAAATGCAGTCCTAATTATTTTTGATTGACGCCTATACTTTTATCCTTTAAAACCTTAGGAAGTTCTAGAACCACCTAAACTAGAGGTCTTAAATACCTCCAGGACCACAAGGAAGGGACAGGTAGTGCACGTATAGGACATATATCAAGGATATTAGAACGTTTTAGGCTATGACCAAGGGAAGGGAATTGAGTAGTAAGGATATGATGACTACTTACTAATGTCACGTGTAGCCCCTCATTGAGGAGTGATTACCGGGCATTGTGTGGGGTGATCTTATAGGAAAACCAACCTAGGACCCCTCTTTCCCAATTCCCGATGTTTAAACTTTACTTTTCTTTATATATGTGCAACTTGTTCGAACCTTTTCCCCTGTTCCATTACTTGAGTCATGTATGTGCTTAACATGCCTTTATTTGCAAGTATGTGTTTAAACTATTTATTTATTAAAAGGACTAATTCACATAAGTACAAGTTCGGCCAGGAGCCACCGTTGTGGACCTAGAGGGGTGCCTAACACCTTCCCGTCAAAACTCTAGTTGTAGGTGGAAACTCTTCAAAATACACAAATTCCAAAAGGAAATGAGTCATTACTATCATGAACGTCAAAACCCGGACTTTCTCCGTGGAGAAAAAAATGGGGGCACGATAGTGATTAGTATGTTTAATCTATAATGACATGTCTACTACTTTATCTATCATGTCTCAACCTGTTTTGTTCTATATTGAATTATCATGTCTAAACTATGAGTGGTTGTGTGGTGTTTTCCTAGTCTGTTCATTTAAGTCCTTTCCTACTCTGCTTTACTGATGAGATTATGCTAAGTTATCTAGTCTCTCAATGTAACTCTAGTTGTACGTTTGGTCATGTCTAGGGTTTATGTGTTTTCCACATGTCTTTACTATAATCTTTGCTCCATGTCTCAATCACCTACCCTTGTAAATAACTTATTAATTCTACAAACTCTTGAGAATTTTGTGCATCTTGTTACTTATGTGCTCCATTATACACTGAGGTGTATTCTAGGTGTCTTCAACCCCTCTCTCCCTATGTGGAATCTGTTTGCCAAGTGTTTCTGAATCTGGTAGTTCTGTGATTTGTGTTCTGATTTCAAAAGTGTTTTCACACTTTTCTCAAACTGTTCTACCACCAAACTAGTTCTTATTTTCAGAAAACCTTTTCACTCTTAAGAGTCCTCTTTATACTGTTTTACCAAAACCTTTTCAAAATTATGTCAAATACTCTCACTTTACTCTTAGGTTATTAAGTTCTGCCCCTCTAGTATGTTTACTACTTAGAGATCCTTGAGATCTCTCTGAACTCTGGGCATATCAGGGTTGGCTCTTCCACACTGCACATAATCAGTCTTTATTTAAGAGATGTCTGGTGTGAGCACCGCCCGGGATCCTTGAGGTCCTTAGGGAACTCTGATACACCTGGACACAAATTTGGCAATAAAATCCTTGGCATTTGAGACTACTGAAGGCCTGGTACTCCCAGGTTTGCTTTGGGCCTACATTAGGCTCCCTATAGTTTAATCTATATTGCATTTATGTAATTTATTCTATCATGATCTATAATAATTATTTGTAAATAGATATTGGGGTAACTAGTGAAACGGGAGGGTAGCTATATGGTACTGTGGGTAATGTTGGGTAGAAATCATGTTTTTAGGCTTTACATTATGCAAATCTGCACTAGAAATCATGTTCTAGGACTGGTGTGTCTATTTGCATTCAAACCATGTTCAACCTACGCATTAGACATCCTGTTCTTAGGGTATTCACATTTATTGCTTCAACATACTACATGTCATATATCGCTATTCCAGCTTTGATTTTGCATAAATACTTTCACTTAGAGATCTCACTATTAGGTTAATAATCCTGCCTTAATAAAAATAGTCATCTCTTGTATGCAGTAGATACCGTGTTTTCTAGGAACTCTATTTGCATCTGTTTGAATCATGTTGATTCCGATCACTGTCTACAAAAGGTTTAAACAACCCCCCTCCCACACACACATAGACATCATGTCATGTCTCTAAATACAAATTGATATAAAGCACATGTTATAACCTGCATCACCTAGATCAACATGCTTATAGGTTGAACAATCTCAAACTATTCGAACAGTTCCTGTAATTGTGATTACGTATAGTCCCCATGCCTAGGAAAGCCTTAGGTGATTAATGTCCTTATATAAAATTAGAAACTGCGTTTCAATTGTGTATAAACTTCTTAAGTCTTATAGGTTTAAAATCAGTAGGCAAACTGATTTGGACCCTGCCATTGAGTTTTGAAAATATCGTTGCAAGATCTATGTATTAATGTTCACCTATATATCCTGTCCTAGGATTCTTTCTAGAAATTACTTGAATCTGTGTTTTAGACGTGCTGTTTATTTGCCTATATACATGTGGAGATAAACATGAGCCTTTTAACTGCTTTTTTCCTATTTGTTTGTCCTACATGTTATTTGTTTGTCGCCTAGATTTTTGCGTTTTAAATACCTTAGGTTTGTCTAGAACTGCCCAGATTTAGAGGTCTTAAGCTCCTCCAGGACCATAAGGAAGGGACGGGTAGCAGCACGCTTCGAGGTTGCTAATCAAACTCGCTTATATAACCATTAAGGGGAGGGTAATGGGTAGTAAAATGATATGATGGCCTGCGCGCTAATGTCACGTGTAGCCCCTCTAGTTGAGGAGGATTACCGGGCATTGCACAAATTGATCCTGTAGGCTAATCAACTTAGGACTTTCCTTCCTCAATTCCTATATGTGTTTAAATTATCTAAACTTCCTTTTATTTACATATATGTGTGTTTAAGCTGTCCAAACATCTTTTACCTTCATTATCTAAATTTCCTTGATCATATATTATTTAGACTGTGAAAACTACCTTTATTTGCAACTATGTGTTAGGGCTGTTTACTTGTTAAAGTGACTAATTCACATAGTTTAAGTTTGGTCGGAACTCATCATTGTGGACCGCGAGGGGTGCCTAACACCTTCCCCTCAAGATTATTTCGAGCCCTTACCCTAATATCTGGTAATGCAAACTAGTTATATGAGTTAATCGCTCTAAGTGCCCTAACGCACCTTAATCCGTTAGGTAGCGAGTTTTCAAATTCAAATACCCAATTCGCAAAAGGAAACGAGTTGTTCCTCCATGAATGTCGAAACCCGGACTCCACGAGGAAAAAGGGGGCACGACAGTAAACAGTGTCTATTCGGCAAAAATATTCAAATTTCTATTAAGGACCGTTAAGGAAATAAGTTCGGGAATGACCGCAAATTTTGAATTAAAATGTTGTGAGAAAATAAAAAAAAAATCCAAATTCAAATCCGAGTAACGAGACAGTGCGTGGGGTCTGCCTTCAACTCAACTGTTTAAAAGGTAGAAGAAGTGCTTCTCTATAATAGAACAAAGATTTTTCTTTCTCTTTCTGATGAGGGACAAATCTCCTTAATAAAAAAGGAATTTTTTGTAAGTTTTCCATTTCTTTCATTTCTTTTACCTTTATTTTTCACTCACACCACAAGCAAAAATCCAACATGAGTCACCACTAGTGATTACTCTAAAGCACATTATATACGGGTAAAATCGGAGAGCCTGATTTTACGATCGTTATGTCTTTCTGTAGCTTCACCTCGAAGGTCCGGGGACACAACTCGAGGTTTCGACCTCGAGGGTTCTTTACGATCGACCTTGGGGCAGCTTAAATCGATGGTTATCATAGAAAAACGGGAAGTTCTCATAGCACATGGTCAAGGCTGACAACACCTACAAGAATAGTATCAGTCTGTACCAGACTGCTAAATAGCTGTACCAGTTACATTTCTTTGTAATAAATGCATATGTACTATGTTGGGACTCCTCCTCCTATATAAAGAGGACTTTTGTTATTTTTTGCACACATAATATCATATTCAACATTCAATATACAAGAACATTCTCTCTTGATTATATTATTTACATTTGTTGCTTACATTTATTGTGTTTCATTAACTGTTCTTCATTTATTGCTCATTATTGATCATAAAGATCCTTCATCAAAGCTCTCAAAACTGTTAATCCTTCACCGGCTGTCCACAGCTTAGTACCTAGATCGACCTCGAGGCCCCGTATAACCTGGCTCGAGGCCCCGATTCTCAACCACTCGGTTTGTCTAAACATACTGCTTTCAAGTTCTTATCTCATTTCTAGTCTCACACTTATCATCTGTTGCCTAGCAACTAGCATAAAAATAAATCAAGTATTTTTAGAACAATAAAATCAAATTAATGATAATTACCATTTTCAAGGTAAACACATCCGTTTGTTATAGTTAAGAATAAAAGTCAGGCAAAAGAAATGTATCTCTTAGCTAAGTGATATACATCGTATTATAATTACACATATAATTTAGTTATTGAATCAATATAACTATTGTATATCCCACCCTTCCTCTTTCGTGACATGCATCAAGAAAAGAAAAATCCTTTACTGAGGTCACTTGAGGGTAACAGGAAAATCTTATCAAGATCCACACAGTACCACATCTACATTTAACTCCACATACCTTGTTTTCAATGGAATGGGGATTATAAATTTGAGAAATTTGTCCATTATGACTACCCAACAATTATATTCTTTCGAATATTCTCTTACATTTAATATCGCACTTGAGAAAATAAATCTTAAGGTGAGGCCGCTTTTATTTTTCTTTGACAAGAGATTTTTATAATTTCTATATGCATAACTCGTCATCTTCGATTCTAATTGTAATCCATAAGAAATTCGCCCTCTCTCTTTCTTAAAATTTGCAAATTATAGAAGTTGGCCACGTTAAAAAATAGAACCATTTTGGTCAGCAAGAAACAGACCTGTAAATTCTGGAAGGCAAAGGGTGCGTAAAAATGACTGCATAGTGGATTAGTAATTATTTTACTTAGTTGCCGTTGAAGAAACATGACCTAAGGGATAGCCAAACGAGATCACAACTCATATCTTAGTGTAACGAGTTTGAATTCTGATAACACCATAGTCATTATCAGTAAAGTGTTCCTACTCACCATTAACTATATGGAAAAAGAAAAAAGGATGTGAAATTTAAGAGAGAATTTTCTTATGATACTTAATAAAAGAAAGAAGGATTAACCTAAATAGTCGTTCATCGGACCTCTTAATTAAAAATAGCTGGAGTGTGTTTGTGGGTATATATATATACGTATATCAACTAAAAAAATAGTGAATCCAACCGACTATTTGTGTAAAGACGACATAAAAAAGAAGCCCAAAAGGCTCTACTTGGGCGAAGTGCAACAATAGTCACTTTTAAGCCCGCTATTTGAAATATATCTACAATTTACAATGTATTAAATATTAGTCAATTCATCCAAACTTCAGGACTATGTATCATGAATTTGGAAATTCAAGACTTAGTGTCCTCAATTTTTGAGCTGCTAATTTGAAATTCAGGACACTTTATCCTGGATTTCTGAACTACTAATTTAAAATTTAGGACATAAGATTCGAACTTTTGGACACAATATTCGAACTTTAGGACATGATGACTTGAAGTTTGAATTTTGAGGTTTAACCTCTAGGGCGCCATGCCCTGAAGTTTGAGCGAAATTGGCTAATCTCTAAATACATTATAAACTATGGATATATTTTAAACAACATGCTTAAAAGTAGCTATCTGGTATCATTTCCACGTACTTCCAGAACAAAATATTGTAGAAATATAACACTTTTTGGAGTGGTCTTTAACTTTTGACCCCTGCTTGTCCCATGATCAGAGTTTCAAGTTTAACAAGTGTTGCCTCTCGTTTGCCCCATGGGAAACACTTTTAATACTTGCTAACCTTGAACTTTTGCTCATAGGGCAAGTGGAGATAACAATTCTTGACCATTCACTTTAAGGGCTATTTGTGTACTTCACCCCTGAACTTCCACAAGGAAAACCGGTTTTTCGGCCCAATAATGTTTGTAAGTACTTATCACGCCCCGAACTTGGGGGGCTAGACCGGCACTCGGTGCCTCACCTATCCTTGCGTACCAACTTGCGACTAAGGGACTCTGAACATTAATGTCATACTTTAGTCATGGGCCAAATTATAAGACAATTTGCAAAAGCTGACTAAACATCAATATAAAGTTGGGCCGACAAGCCCGTCATAACTACTACAGCTGGCAAATCAATCAAAATATACATACAAGGCCTACAAGCCCAACATACTGCACTAACTGACAGGATATGTCTACAAGCCTCTACTGATGGATATACTGTGATCGGAACAGGACCTCGACCTACTTATAACATATATACATATATATACAAGATTTCCATAGAGATCTAGACCCGGCAACTCCGAAGGGCATGGAGCTTACTGATCAAGCTGAACTCGGGAAACACCTAATGTGGAGATCTACTTGTCTGTCTATCTGAACCTGCATGGATGAAATGCAGTGGCCCCAGAAAAGGGACGTCAGTACGAAATAGTGTACCGAGTATATAAGGCAATATACTGAAAGCTGAAACTGAACTAATAATATAATAATTGAAAGTAACTGGGAGTCAAAGACAATCTGAAGATATGCTCACATGCTGATACTGACTCAACTCTCTCAATATAGTAAGTAAAACAGTTGTCCGGCCTTATAAGGCTCGGTATATATAACTCATCTGCCGTAGTTGACTCGCTCATAGGCGTTCAGGCATACTAGGCTATGTATCTCGGCCATGCTGGGCTCGCTCATAGGCTCTCAACCACAGTAGGCTCGGTATATAACTTACCATCTGATCTGAGGTTGCCCAATAGGGGCCTGCCCATTGATTATAGCTCGATGCTAGTGAAAATACTATAATACTATATATATAGACTCTCTGCTCTCTTGATTAGGATAAGACAATACTTAATTGAATATGAAGTCCCGATAAGGGAGAATACTGTAACTTATGAGACTAGGATAATGTATATAAATTCGGAAGTATGAACTTCTCTTTATGCCTCGTTATCAAACATATGTAATTACGAGATCATGCCAAAATGAAGGAAGGGCTTAGCCTTAACATACCTGAGCCGATTCTCTTGACAATCCCTTTAACACACATCAATTATGACAAATCACGTAACGGCAGATCATAGTAGGGAAATCCATATGATATTCTTGAGAAAGATTGCACCGTACTCCCTTAGAATCGCAAAATTCCGTTGCTATTACCTTATGAAATCTCGTACGAATTTTTGTAGAAAATTCTGTATGATCACTTTGTGAATTTGATTATGATCTTGTATGATCTTTGAAGCTCCATCTGTAAGTTGTAGTCATAGCCGTTTCATTTTGTAGTAATAAGGCTTAATAGCATCTTTTAATCAAAAATGAGAAAATGTAGTTATTAATTTAAATGTTGCCACCTTCCAAAGTGACTTTAGAGTCATCAAATAGGCATATATTGCTGCCACGTTTTTGTCTTGATTAAGCTCATCCAATAACTTAATTAAGCTTATTCATAAATTCCTTGATTAACTTGTTAATCCCCCATTAATAATAATTACCCAATTATCCACATAATTAGGATCCACATAATTAGAAATTATCTCAAATTACTTAAAATACTATTCACTTTTAACACACTTTGTACACCTTACTATTATGGTCATGTGACACCTTGTATGACATTAGTCCATAAATACGTGGTATTTTAGCTTGAACCGTATTTTTTTCTCAAAATGCCAAACTTCGACGAAAACTCATTTCCTTCGATTCGCTTACCCTCTCACCTTCACGAATTTACTTATCACTTGTTTGAAATAGCATAATACTTATAATTCCAAAATAATCTCATTCCCAAACTTACGTCGATTACTTACGACGAAACTTTAACGTACAAAAATGCGGGATGTAACATCTCATTTTCGAGACTTCACCAAATTATTTATGGCGTACTTTCGCGTAAAAAAAATATAGGGGGTAACAACACCACTTCTCAACATTGTTTGTCTAACTTTTGACGATTTACCATCTTGGATCCAATATAGTAGTCGGTCCATGTTTTCATTTTGCCTAAACTTCACAGAGTTCAAAACTTCCACCACTAGAGGCTTGACAAATGACACCTACCATTCTGTTGGTGAAGAAATTGGATATGGGTTCACCCATAAGCGTTCAATTAGAAGATGTCTATTACTATTACTCAGTGAAGCAATGGGAATTTTGTAGCAGAGATTGATTTGGAGTTTTGGACCTTCTGTCATGTGCTAGTTGCACTAGCCTCTTAGTTCAACCTCTTAATAACGACGTTTAATTAATTACAATTGTTTTTGCACAACAAGGAACCATACCTAGATTCAAATGTAATATTAACTGGGCCTACCCAGAGTCCTTATTTTCATACTACAGTAAAGCTAAAGACCATTGTATACTTATAGTGCTGAATCTATTAAATCTTTATCGAGTTTAGAAAGGAGGCATTGCCGGAGCAATCATGAAATTGCTGGGCTTGACTTCTGATTCCGGAGCTGGCGCCACCAATCCCGAGCTTCTGATCTCCGCTATTTCTCGCCTTGCACTTTTCCCTTGCTCTGCACACAACTTGGGAAGATATACACCTGTGTCCAATCAAAGCCATCCCCATTAATAACAGAGCAAATTCAAAATTATGTTCGAAAACCGAATAAAATGGAGATGAGATTTAAAAGATAATATCGAATATTACCTTCACCAGCGGCAAGGTTGAAGTAGAGGTCAACAATATTGGGGCAATGTTTGTAGCAAGCAGGGGAGCAAAGCTTGTTGGTAAAGCGAGATTCCAGGAGAGCGTCGGAAGAAATGCCAAGGGCGTTTCTATCGACGCCGCATGCCTCAATGCATTCATCGGTTTCAATCCAATCTTTAAGCTTATCAGCCTCTATTTCTGATGTGCGGCATGTATATCCTTCTTCCCCACTCCTTCGCAGATGTTTCTCTAGCACGCAACGCTTCCCATTGCTTGATATTGCGAAGGCACACGAGTCTTCGTTTAAGTTCTCACATGCTATACCCCCTGCATTTATACTCACACTATGTTTACACACATAAAATCTTTCGCATATGAACTTATGGATCAGGGAAAAAAAAATTCAGTTGAACTTCCTGATTAGATTTAATAGAAACCCGTTATCTAGTGCAAAGACACTAGTATGTTTTACTACATTAATAAGAAAAGGAAGACTGACCTAGGGTGACTTGCACAAAGGAGGAAATTGCAAGAGCAACAATGGCCAAAGTCTTCAAGCTATGGAATGAAGCCATGTCGAGAACTTGTTATGTAATAAGTTAAAGGTGGGAGACTAAACAACACTATTGCGTTTCAAGTTTCGTTTTTGTGTTTCCCTACTTAATGCAAGTGATCAGAAACGCTATTTATAGAGGCAGATTTACATGCACTTTGAGCAATTAAACAACTATGTGTATGAATTACTAAGTGTACACCTCCAACACATTGGGGATTTGACGAATCTATGGCGGGGCCCTAGGTGGAAGTTTATTAGTCTCTATTGACTCCATTGCCATTAATTAGAGAAGAAAGGTGGAAGAAAGCAATAGTGGAAATTTGTTACAGGTCAAGAGGCTCCGCTATCAGTGGCAGCCTTGGTTCATAAATTCCACATATTCTGGCTTGTGGAAAGTTTTGAAGTTTTTTGTACTCATATATAGTTTTCCAATTTTCGGTTTTCCTAGAAAGAAAAAACAAGTATGTGAAAAGGATTTAAGTTTCATAAATTGACTGAGCAATGATTTTTGATACTGTATAACTTGTGATAGGCTAAGATTATAGTTGTAATTTTTAAACGTTACCAATTAGATAGAGATTTATCTATAATTGCTTTATCATCACCTGATTGTGTTTTGATAAAAATTAATAATAATAATTGTATAAATATTTTTTATATAGTAATTAAATACAGCTTAAACTTAAACAAAGTTGAAGTAACAGATCCAAAAAATTGGAACGCGTGTCTTGCTCTTCCTTTGGTTGTTTGTTCTGTATTGTCAGAAGTGAAAGTTCGTCTACATGATTGTGATTAATCGTAACAAGTCAATGTTTCCGTAAACACTTGGTCTCCAATATGTAATCTAGCTAGAAATTTTTCTATTAGAAATTTATTTAGGTATGTGTAGAGTTTGGTACAATGTACTTGTTGTATGGGTCCAAATTTGGACGACTACAGCTACTGACAAATACGACAAAAGATGAGATCTTCACAGCATGACATCCTGTGGTGGAGGACGACGACCGACAGCGGACAAAGGACGTATGACTTTTGCAGTAGTGTAGGCCTAACATGGGGCACTGGGAATATACTTTCGAATATTCCCTATGATATGTCCTTTAGGGTTAAGAAGGGGGTTGTCCCTTATATATAGTGAGGAAAACCTTGTAAGGGGGAACGGGGGCTAAGAACACTGATTGTAATATCTTTCTACATTCAAGGTTGTCATTTTTAACGCTCAATCACTCAGTTTCATGAGATCAAAAAATACTATCTACCGTGTTCATCCCTTATATCTTTTATTCTAGAGTTTATTATACTTAGCTGAGATTTACCTCTTCATTTTTTTAATTGATTTATTCAAAAAGGTTCCAATATCTTTTGGGTCAAACAATTTGGCGTTGTCTGTGGGGATTTCTTTAGCTAATATTATAGTTTCATCTAGACTCCTGAAAGGGATAATCGCTTCTTCCGAGTTTGGTACAAATCAACAATGGCAGGTAAAGGAGATGCAAGGGAAAAAGCCATAGTAGGCGTCACAGCCAACCTCCTAGACACCATCAACGAAGATAGTAGAGAGGATCACGAAAATGAAACACCAAACATCACACCCGGGGGAGACTTCACCTCCTCCGCACGGAAGTGTGACTGCTTCACGCGAAAGGGAAGCCTCCACATTGTTGATACCCAATTTTTTCCTATGTATTTTTATATGCAAAATACTTTCAAAATAGTATATGTATGCATATATAAGTATGTCTGAGTGCTTTGGTATTTTTCCTAAATTTTAAAAAAGTTTTTTAAATCAATTTATTGCCCATTTTAGCAGTACAAAAAAACTAATAATTATTCCCAAAATTATCATTTTTGTGAATAACTTATTTTATCCTCATATTTATACCAAAATATAGCTAAGGTAATTTTTACGCTTTTTTAACAAATTTATTTAGTATTTTTAAAGCTAAATTGCATATAATTACAATTTTAGCCTATTTTAAGATTTAATAGCATTTTATAATTATGAAATTGATTCCAGTGTTTTTTAATTTAATATTTGGGTACTATTAATTAATTTAGTTAGTACCTTTAATTTGTTTTCAAAATCATTTTACTATTTTTTATAAAATAAAAAGAGAAAAGTGGCTATTTAAAATCTAGCCCTAACTATTTCAATTTTGGCCTAAAATCAGCCCCCAATTAAACCCCAATTTCATTTTTTAAACGGACCAGCCCAATTTAATTTAGCCCGCCCCTGACCCAACTAAAATCTACCCGACCCAGACCCCCTCTTATCCTGGCCGTTGATCTCTGAGATCAACGGCCCCTACCCATTCTTGCCTTTTTTAATCCAAATGACTACCCTAATCCCCTCAGTTCTCTTCTATCAGATGCCTCTAAACGCTCCACTCCCTCAATCTCTCTCAAATGTTCTCAAAACCCTAATTGCCTCCTACCGTCTTCAACCTCAAAACCACCGGAATCCGTGGCTTCTCAAGCCATGGAAGCCCTACACTTACCCCTCCTTACTCTTATACGCCTGGTACTTGAAGATTCGAGGCCTGACCTCGAAGGTTTTCGCCCAAACCTCTACTGATTCAAGGTTTCACGGCCATCTCCGGCCTTGCTCCGGCATACCATGGTGTTTTGAGCCTGGTTCTGACTTCTCCGACTCAGATCTGACCTTTTCCAAAAGCCTTTCTCATTTCTAGGGATCTTCTGAAACCCTAACTCTTTGAGGTTTTCTCCGATCTTTTTAGATCTGTTATGTATCTATGCTCTATTTGAGTTTTCAAACGATTTCCCCAACTTTCTTTCAAAAATTACTTCCAAAATTGCTTCTTTTTCGATTTAGGGTTTTCTGGAATGCTTAAAATGTTTCTCTGATTTTTATTTTCCTTTTCTTTGTGTGTATTTATCTCTACTGTCCTCATATGCTTCCTTTTTACCACACATGTTCTTCTGTGCTTTTTTTCTTTCGTTTTCCTACTGTATTTCTATACCATGCTTCACATATTTATCTCATTGTGTTTTCTTATATGTTCTTTTGCTATACTTTTCGGGTGTTCTTGTGTTCTTCTACTGTATTTCTCTACTAAGTTCTTAAGTCTCTTTGTTTTCCTTCTACTGAACCTTGTTTTAAGTTTCTTCTAAAAGACCCGTTTAAGCATGTTTTCCTCTACTGTTTCTTCTACTCTCATTATGCTTCGAATTTCTTCACTCTGTTTGCTTTGAACTTTCTACTGAAGTTGCTTGTTTTCTCATGAGTTTCTGAAGAAATCTCTGAGCCTGTTTTGACTACTTGCTTCCTCATCTCTGTACTTGACTCGAGGTGGAAACCCTAGAATTTGGGGGTTCTGCCGAGGTTTGGTTATGTGATTGAACTAGGATTCTGTTTGAGAATCCTTGACTCTTTCAGACTAATTTCTGAGTCTATGAACTAAGTTTGACCTTCTTTGTTTGCACACAATTCTGAGTTTTATTTTTAAATTCTTCTACACTAGACTCTTCTACTTATTAGCATGATAAGTTTCTCTCTTGTTTAATGTGTCTGTTTGCTTTTATATGTGATGAATCTTTCTTCAAAAGGGTTTTCCAACTTGTGATTGATTTAGAATTCCTTTTAATAGGTCTAATTGATTGTTGCTGAATTTACTTAAGTAAAACCTTTGTTCACCTTTTCTGACTGGGTTCATTCCTACAAATCTTTGGACTTCTGATTTCTTGGCTGTTAACTGATTCCCTTGCCTTATTTGCACAAACCGTGTACTGTCAAGACCTTGTCCTTAAATAGACCTTTATGTTTTTACCTGTATTATACTACTTTGCACAAAGTGTTTGATTAATTTCTTTCTTTCCTTAATGGGTTTACACCCGTTTGTAATCTGAATCCCTTTATTAAAGGGAAAACTTGTGTAATTGATTGACAATCGATTTTCAAACTATTCTCTTACCTTATTTATGCTTACCTTCTACACTATAAAAGGGCACGACCCCTTTCTCACCAGAGGACACGCTTTTAACTCAACACTTTTACACTTCAGACTTCACAGTTTTACATTCTCTTCTGAACTCACACTTTCGTATTCTGACTGCCTGTTGCACTTTGGTTTTACAAGACTACTGTTTTTTTCTTACTTGTTTCTTTAAGACTTATATGTTCTAGTTTTAGCTTTAGCATCATCCCAATGTGTTTACTTACAGCCTTTACATCCATGTCTACTTTACTATCTATGTGGAGTTAAATGTTTAACTAGCATGTTAATTTCTTTTTACCTGTTTCTGCTGTGAATCCCTGCACCTCTGTTTCCTTATATGTGCTTTGAGTTGTAGTTCAAGACATGGCAATATGTAAGTTATTGTTCATGTTTGATACCTTAGGGGATCCTGACTCCAAAAACAATGTGTTTTAACAGGCTTGTAGGGTGTGCCAGCAGTTCTCATTGCTAGGTATGCCCACTAGCCTGTCCTTGCTTCTTTACCACTTCCCTTTTCCCCTTTTTCAAACTCTGCACTTGTACTCACTCTTAGATTCTATGTTCTGCCCCCCTCCCCTCCTGTGAGCCTTGCTTTGGGACCTTGAGTTCCCTCTGAACTTGGACACTTGTGGGCTGGCCCTTCCGCACTGCACTATGTCTTAATACTGTAATGCATTTGGGTGTGAGCACTGCCCCGAGTCCACTTGAGGCTCTTAGGGAACTCTGACACATCCAAATGAGAGAAAGGCTTTGGATCTTGATCTTTGGAGTTGGTTTACTTCATGCTTCAGACAGGAAGTCTGAATCAGGCTCTCCTTGGTTGTAATTTTCAATTTTTTATGTATTTCCTTTACTTTACTTTTGGACTGTAATAACTTTGTAACAAACTTTTGGGGTGATTACTGAAAAGGGAGGGGTAACCATGCTTGCAAGGGGTAGATATCCTGCTCATAGGGTTTTCTGAATTTCTGCATTCGTATAAATATCTTGCCTATAGCTTCTGCACTCCTGCATTCATATAAATATAATGCTCATAGGTTTTTTGCATTTCTGCATTTGTATAGATATCCTGCCTATAGGTTTCTGTACTATCTTATATAGATACCATGCTAGAAATCCAAATCCTGCATATGCATCTATCACTAGGCAAACCTGTTTATAGGGTTTAAATAACTAACAACATTTAGATACCATGCCTATAGGATTTCTGCACTCTTGTTACGTCTATAAAAAATGTTTAAAATCAACAACACCTAGAAAGCATGCCTATAGGAACTATTAACAAAATCTGAATCGTTTCATTTTCTGAAATCAGTAACAATAATGCCTAACGTCTGCAGAACTTAAACTCGCCTTTCCTGATTAACTAACAATTTCTTTTCCTAAAATCAGCATACTTCTTTTTGAAACCAGTAGATATCATGCCTATAGGTTTCGTCTAACACTTAGGCAAGCCATAAGGTAAACTTGTAAACTAAATCAGATTTTGTTAATTACAACCAGCAGGCAGGCCTGATTAGGATTTCTTATCTGAAATATGTAATAAATCAGTCTGCCTCAGCCTTTTAAGTTTAATCAGACCTTAATCACTACGCGCAAGACATGCTAAACTATATGCTTTCTTTGATTTAAGGAGGTCTGTTTGGGCCTTATTGCTTTTGTGTCTCCCCATACTTGTTATACGTTTTTTTGTTTGTCGCCCTAGTATTTTTACCTTTAAAACAACAAATAAGCCAACTTTTCCTCCATTATAGTAATAGTAGTCCCAAGTACCTCTGGGGCTGATAGAATTGGGGCGGGTAATAGCATGCAATAAGTAAACGAGACTATTCCGCACTTTAATACCTTAACGGGGTGGGAAAGGGTAGATATGGATATGATGACCACGCGATATTGTCACGTGTAACCCCTCATCGAGGAGCGATTTCCGGACATTGTGTGGGGTGATACATATTATTTATAAACCTAGGACCCCCTTCCCTTTACTTGTTTATTTCGTTGTTTACCTTTCAGAATTTCAAACCGTTTTTCTCAAATTTCAGCTTGCCTTTCACTTCTTTTAATTTTATCTATTTGCAACCATTATGTGAAAACCCCCTCATATTTGAAACTCTTACTTGCTTACTTAAAGTCACAATTATAGTATGGCCGGGAACCACACTAGTGGATCCTGAGGGGTGTCTAACACATTTCCTTCGGGATAATTTCAAGCTCTTACCCAATCTCTGATTTTCTAAATCAAACTCTTCTTAGTGTCCTAATGCACTTTAATCATTAGGTGGCGACTCTTCTCTTTTAATAACCGTTAAAAGAGTTGTCAATGTTATAAACCCGATTTCGCAAGAAAAAGGGGGCGCGACAGCATGGCAACTCCGCTGGGGATCTTTTAGGCTTTTACCATTTCAGACTATTACTGTGGCTTGACATTTTCTTTATATGCCTTTATTTGTTTAATACTTTTAAGGATTCAATTCCCCCTTTCAACTACAAAAATGACTTGTCTTTTGTTTCTTTCCTTTATTTCTTTTACTGCTTTCCTTTACTGCTTTTCTTTATTACTGCTTTAAATTATGAAGAACTGTTGTATTTACTGCTTTCTCAACGTGCAAATACATGACAACCTGCTTTAGTTATTGCATAAACATGTTTTTAACATCATATTCCACTCGTGCCAAACAAATACCATAGTAACACTTATAATGAGTGATTGTGCTCTTCCAATAGTATCACCCCCCTAAATCCAGCAAAGGAATATTTGCGGTAAAACCAGTCGATCAACGGTGTAGTCGATGGTTCTGCGCCTTTCCCTCTTGAGTTGTCCGCTCAAGTGTACCAGTCTAAAACCCTATAGAAACTTTACTCTGTTTAACTGTGCATGCATCATGGTCAAACCTAGCCGGGTCAGTTATGTTGTCAACATAATGATCCTTTAAGATGGCCTTGTCCAAAGTCCACTAGGTTTCCCTAAAACCAAAACGGACATCATCACGTTCTGTGCATTTATTTGGAGAACTAGATGCGTTTATGCTAATTTTTGATATTAAATAGTCGAGTCTGGTGGGGGTAAGGGCTAACCCTTTTGTTCTGTAGAAAATAAGGCACGAGGTCCCCTGTTTTGGTATGATTAGCATGCCCCCACTCTTGCTAGACTGGTGGAGGAGTCGTCTATCAAATGACCAAATCAATAAGTGGAAAGAGAGGGCCGCCAAAACTAGCGAAAAGTTGGAATATCTAGAGTATAGTTTGCTGGAATTAGAAGGGAAAGTGAGGAAGAGAGTCACCGACTGCCAGAACGCCGAGGGAAACAAAGGAGAACACCTGGCAAACGCATTTTTACTGGTGAACCTACGCGAACTGGAGGATTTGATCAACGAGAGCATTCAACCTATGGAAGGTCCTTCTAGGACCAAATAGATAAGAATTTTTTTTCTTTTGCTTTAAGAAATGTAATAAGGCCAACGACCACTAGTGATATTTTATTCCTGTTATTTAGTGTCGATTTGGGAGTCGTCTACTTTTTATCAATAGAATGAGGCATTTAGCATTCTACGTTCTCCAATTCAACTTGTCGCTAGGCCTACCTCGGGAATAAAGAGGTTCCCCAAGTTAGGACACGATTTACATTCTTGCACTATGTGTTTAAATATCGCAACATTTTTCTTATAATTCTTACTAACTTGTTACCTTTTTGTTTTTTTTTACCTTTTGTTTATTATCCCCCCTCCCCAAAGTTTAGTTCGTGCACTCTGACATCATTATCCTACTCCACAAGATCTAAGGGCCCTCCACCTACTCCTCCTCCTAGTCCCGTCAAAAGCAGGAACAAGGGAAAGATGGAAGATTTGAGCAACATCAGAAAGGAAAACTCGGTTGAACGGGTAGAACTCACTTAGGGTACTCAGGTCTCCAAAGAAAGTGCGTCCCAACTTGAGCAAAAACTGTTGAAATTTCAGGAGAAACTTGATCAGGTCCGGAACTTGGCGAGCTTATCATTTTCCCTCACCACTCCAGATGTCAATTTTCCTAACGCTCAGAACCCCACACCTCCACAAAGCATCCCGAAACCACAAAACCATCCCGCTCCTCACCATCACTGCAACACCTGCCATACTTCCAACAATACTCCACTGCACATCTTAGAACCTTTGAACTCCACAAATGACCATTTTTCACACTCATAACACCCCCATCTATGTGGAGAATATACCACACTCCACTAAACCCATTTCAAATACACCCGAGTCTGATAACAAAGACTCACTCATCAGGAACCTGGCTGTAGAACTCAAGAAGTTGACTAGTTGAATTCAGGGTGTCGAAGGAAGTAAGGGGATTGAAGGGTTGAACTATGAAGACCTTTGCATACAACCAGATGTCGAACTACCCGAGGGGTACAAATCTCCTACGTTAGCGTTGTACATCACCGTGCAATGCGAAAATTATTTTATCACTAGGGTCCTGATTGATGGAGGGTCCAGGCTCAATATTTGTCTATTGGTAACACTCAGAACATTGGGAAAGGGTCTGCATGAGATCAAGGACGGGTCCATCAATATCAAAGCTTTCGACGGTTCCCAAAGATCCACCATTGGGGAAATCAGTTTGTGCTTGCAAATGGGGCCTACTTGGTTCGATGTCGATTTCGAAGTAATAGATGTGCCGGCATCTTACAATCTACTATTGGGACGGCCATGGATTCATGCCGCTGGGGCCGTAACATCAACACTGCATCAGACGATGAAATTTTAATGGAAACACCAAGAGGTGATCATTCACGGCGATGGTAGCAATCCCATATACAGTCGCCAAACCATTCCAGTGATCGGAGGAAGGAGAAAGATAGGCGGGGAAACCTATCACCACATCGAGCGAGTCAATGTCGTTGACAAAGATAAATGGTAGGACAACAAAATTGAAAGCATATTGAACTGGAGCAGATATGAACCTGGCAAGGGACTTGGTAAGAACCTCCAAGGAATCGCCAAGCTTATAAAACTAAAGAAACATGGCACCACTTTCGGTCTAGGATACGAGTATACTTGGGAGGAATTCAACAACTGGTCGCCACCATGGCATGGTCCATACTACCCATTGGAGCAGCAAATACCATATTTGGAGCAGACTTTCCAGCCGGCCGATGTTATTTATGGGTCGGAAGAAGAGGAAGTACTAGCAGTTGTGAAAAACTTGTTCTTAGAGGACAATAACATGGATTGTTGTGTTGTTCTCGAGGAGGAGGGGGAGGAAGGCCCTTCCATACTGCCTGTAAGCCGAGGAGCATGCCTCAATAACTAGACCATCAGAACTACCAGAGTCCAGAAAGCTTCGGCCATTACTATTACTTATCTTGATGAACCAATGATTGTGACATGCAATGAGACGACACAACAAATGGACATAAATTCAGTGGAAGATTATATACCAGAGGAGATTGTTAAAGAAGTTGAGAATTTTGATAATAGAACTAAGTCCAACCTAGACGAGACTGAGGTTGTTAACTTGGGAGATGCAGAAAATATCAAAGAAATGCGCATCAGTGTTCATTTGTCACCGTCAGAAAATGAAGAGTATACGGATTTTCTACAGGAATATGAGGACATATTTGCCTGGTCGTACGACGACATGACTGATTTGAGTACATCTATTGTGGCCCACAATCTGCCAACCGATTTGATATGTCCGCCGGTAAAGCAAAAGCTCAGAAAGTTCAAGCCTAACATGAGCTTGAAAATCAAGAAAGAAGTCACTAATTATGTCAAAGCTAAGGTTCTCAGGGTAGTAGAATATCTGACATGGTTAGCCAACATTGCTAGTACCGAAGAAGGATGGTAAGGTTAGAGTCTGTGTCGACTACCGGGATCTCAACCGAGCCAGTCCAAAGGACGACTTCCCCTTACCGAACATACACATCCCGATTGACAATTGTGCCAAACATGAGTTGTAATCATTTGTAGATTATTTCGCTGGGTATCATCAGATCAGGATGGATGAAGAAGATGCTGAGAAAACGACCTTCATTATGCCATGGGGAATGTACTGCTACAAGATGATGCCATTCGGGTTGAAGAATGCAGGGGCCACCTACATGAGGGCCATGACTACTATCTTCCATGATATGATACACAAGGAGATAGAGGTGTACGTAGATGATGTTATTATCAAGTCCAAGAGAGCCGTTGATCACATGGGAGATTTGAGGAAATTTTTCAATAGACTGCGAAGGTACAATCTAAAACTGAATCCCGCAAAATGTGAATTCGGGGTTCCTGCTGGAAAGTTACTTGGGTTTATTGTGAGTCGCCGAGGCATAGAACTAGATCCATCAAAGGTCAAAGCTATTCAAGAACTGCCACCGCCAAAGAACAAGAAGGACGTGATGAGTTTCTTGGGGAGACTTAACTACATCAGCCGATTCATAGCACAATCAACAGTTATCTGTGAGCCAATCTTTAAGGTGTTGAAGAAGGACGCCGCTACCAAATGGACTGATGATTGGCAAAAAGCTTTCGATAGAATCAAGGAATACCTATCAGCACCACCAGTCCTAGTTCCACCTGAGCCAAGTAGACCTTTATTACTCTACCTCGCAGTATTGGATGGAGCGTTCAGTTGTGTTCTGGGGCAGCATGATGAAACAGAGAGGAAGGAGAAGGCCATCTATTACCTCAGTAAGAAGTTCACCCCGTATGAGTCCCGGTATTCACTATTGGAGCGCACCTATTGTGCTTTGACTTGGGTAGCTCAGAAGTTGAGGCACTATTTCTATGCCTATACTACTTGGGTAGCTCAGAAGTTGAGGCACCATTTCTGTGCCTATACTACATATCTCATATCAAGGATGGATCCTTTGAAGTACATCTTTCAGAAGCCCATGCCCACTGGCAAGCTGGCCAAGTGGCAGATCCTATTGAGTGAATTTGACTTTGTCTACGTGACTTAGAAAGTAATCAAAGAACATGCACTAGCAGATCACCTTGTTGAAAATCCCATGGACGGAGAATACGAACCCCTAAAACATATTTTCCTGATGAAGAGGTATCATTTATAGGAGAAGACATTGCAGAATCCTATGACGGTTGGAGAATGTGTTTCGAAGGAGCATCAAATTTCAAAGGAGTTGGCATAGGAGCAGTCCTAGTATCAAAAACCGGTCAGCATTTTCCGGTATCTACCAAGCTCAGGTTCCCGTGCACCACCAACATGGCCGAGTACGAAGCCTGCATCTTAGGGCTCAAGATGTCCATTGACATGAACATCCAAGAGTTGCTAGTAATTGGGGATTCAGACCTGCTTATACATCGGGTCCGAGAAGAATGAGCAACCAAGAACTCCAAGATACTCCCTTATCTGCATCACGTACAGGAGGTGAGAAAGAGGTTCACAAAGATAGAGTTCCAGTATGTTCCTAAAGTCCAGAATGAGTTTGCCGATGCATTGGCTACCCTATCATCCATGATACAACATCCAGATAAGAGCTTTGTTGATCCCATTTCGGTAAAAATCCATGATCAACCAGCTTATTATGCTCATGTTGAGGAAGAAGCAGACGAAAAGCCTTGGTTTCATGATATCAAGGAATATTTGACGAAAGGAGAATACCTAGAACTTGCAAATCCTACTAAAAATGCACACTTCGGAGGTTGTCCAACAATTTTTTTCACAACGGAGGAATCTTGTATAGGAGGACTCCTGATTTAGGATTGCTAAGATGTGTCAATGCAAAAGAAACATCTAAACTGCTAGAAGAAATCCACACTGGGACCTGCGGTCCATATATGAATGTCTTTGTTTTAGCGAAGAAGATGCTCCGGGCTGGTTACTTCTGGATAAAGGTGCCTCCACTTGAGCTTAATATAACAAGCTCACTGTGGCCATTCACCGCCTGGGGAATGGATGTTATCGGACCAATCGAACCCGCCGTATCAAACGGACACGGGTTTATCCTAGTACCAATTGATTATTTCACCAAATGGGTTGAAGCAACATCTGACAGGGCAGTGACTAAGAAAGTCGTGGCAGATTTTGTCCGTGACCGTATCATGTGTCGGTTCGGATTTCCAGAGTTAATCATTATTGATAATGGCTCCAACCTCAATAGTGATTTGATGAAATCCATGTGTGAAACCTTCAAGATCAAACAAAAGAATTCTACAGCTTACAGACCTCAGATGAACGGAGTCATAGAGGCCGCCAACAAGAATATCAAGAAGAAACTAAGGAAAATGATAGAGAAGCATAAGCAGTGGCACGAGAATCTCTCATTTACTTTATTAGGAACCGCACCACAGTCCGCACATCGACAGGATCAACCCCCTATATGTTGGTTTACGATACAGAGGCAGTCATTCCCGCTGAGATGGAAATTCCTTCCTTAAGGATCATACAGGAAGCAGAGCTCGATGACATAAAGTGGGTGAAGAGTCGTTGCGAGCAACTAGCTCTTATAGACGGAAAGTGAATGAATGCAGTTTGCCACGGCTAGCTCTATCAGAATAGAATGTCCAGAGCCTTCAACAAAAGAGTCAAGCCGAGACAATTCACATTGGGGCAGCTGGTGTTAAAGAAAATCTTTCCACATCAAGATGAAGCCAAAGGGAAATTCTCTACCAATTGGTAGGGTCCGTACATGGTTCACCGGGTTCTAACAGGAGGAGCCCTCATTCTCGCAGAAATGGACGGAAAAGTATGGCCAACGCCGATTAATTTAGACGCAGTAAAGTGATACTATGTGTAATTTTTTTGCTTTCCTTATATGATGTAATTTGAACTACGCCTGACCTGATTTCCGTTTAAGAGGGGATACGTAGGAAGCCCTATGAGTTCGGTCACAATTCAATAAAATTTTCTTTTCCCCCACTATTGGAAACTGGGGCAGAATTTTGAGGAGGACCCTCAAAATTCCGAAGCCAATTTCAGCCATTTACCGCAAGCAGTCGTCAGAAATAGCAACCCAGTAAACTGGGGCAGAATTTTGAGGAGGACCCTCAAAATTCAGGATCAAGAGAGGTTACAATGTCTTGAACCACGTCGCAGTCATCGGTTCATCTAAAGAAAACTATTCTCGATTATGTATTTATGTTATATTTTTACTAAATAATGCATGCCTGTTACCAAAATTGCTTTGTTTAGCAACGCTACCCCAAATACACGCACAGTATCATCGAAATAGAGCCGAGTAGGTCAAGCAAAGTCAACGGGGTACGAACTAACCTTTCCCTTTTACAAAACTCACAATTTTTCTTTGGATGCAGGCACCCAGGTCGCAAAATCACGAAATATATTATACACTCACATTGCTCAGAAATACAACTCTCAGAACCGTCACGCCTATTCACTGCACACCACATCCCCAGTAGCCACGATATCGCAATCAGCTATCAGCTAAGAAATTTTATTACTATTCGCCTTTTATTTTCCGCATTGCATAAGGCTACCATTCTGCCTTCCGAGACTAAGCCCTGTCTCCATCTGTATTTCTCTACATTGTATAAGGCTACAATTCTGCCTTCCGAGACTAAGCCATGTCTCCATCTGCATCTCTCTGCATTGCATAAGGCTACCATTCTACCTTTTGAGACTAAGCCCTGTCTCCATCTGCATCTCTCTGCATTGCATAAGGATACCATTCTGCCTTCTGAGACTAAGCTCTGTCTACATTTGCATTTCTCTACATTGCATAAGGCTGCCATTCTGCCTTCCGAGACTAAGCTCTGTCTCCACCTGCAATGGCTGAAAGATCGCCACCTTTATTTAAATCTTGCACCAGCTGAAATATCGCCACTTTTATTTACATCTTGCATTGGCTGAAATATCGCCACCTTTTATTTATATCTTGCATTGGCTGAAATATCGCCACTTTTATTTCACATCGGTATCGGCTGAAAGATCGCCACTGATTGCATTTCATTGGTTGAAATATTGCTATCTATTGCAGCTCTGTGGCTGAAAGATCGCCAAATTGTCCAAAGGCGTCATTGTTCAGAGGCGCCATTTTCATAGCCCGAGAACGTTATTTCATGGCATGAGGACCCATTTTAATTTTTGCGTATCATTATTCAAAGGCATCATGGTTCATAGCCCGAGAACATCATTTCATGGCTTGCGACTCCTTATCATACGCTTCATGTCCCAGGACGTCATCCTAACCGTTCGAAGACAACATTCATGGTCCGATGGGAAATTGCATCATGTTTAAATTCTTCGCACAATGTACACTTATATTGCTTATTTGTAGGTAAACCGGCGAGCAACAACCATCTCAGCAGGAGCGATCCCGCTCCAGTTCCCGCAGCCCTATTAGACTTTAACCATCCATCCCAACTTGAGTATCGCGTCCGTCTTGAATAATCTCCATCGGCATATTCCGCTGACGGATCCTGAACTACATATGGCCTGATTCCTGTAAGACCAGGGATATGTAGGCAGCTCAGGAACCAGAGCATGGTCAAATTCTTAAAACCATTTCGTTCGGTCAAATTGGTCATCATATCTTTACCCGACAACTCTTTCATCCTTCTCGGGTAAAGAGGGGCAACTGTTGATACCCAATTTTTCCCTATGTATTTTTATATGCAAAATACTTTCAAAATAGTATATGTATGCATATATAAGTATGCCTGAGTGTTTTGGTATTTTTCCTAAATTTTAAAAAAGATTTTTAAATCAATTTATTGCCCATTTTAGCAGTACAAAAAAAACTAATAATTATTCCCAAAATTATCATTTTGGTGAATAACTTATTTTATCCTTATATTTATACCAAAATATAGCTAAGGTAATTTTTACGCATTTTTACAAATTTATTTAGTATTTTTAAAGCTAAATTGCATATAATTGCAATTTTAGCCTATTTTAAGATTTAATAGCATTTTATAATTATGAAATTTATTCCAGTGTTTTTTAATTTAATATTTATATATTATTAATTAATTTAGTACCTTTAATTTATTTTCAGAAATTATTTTACTATTTTTTATAAAATAAAAGGGAAAAGTGGCTATTTAAAATCTAGCCCTAACTATTTCAATTTTGGCCTAAAATCAGCCCCCAATTAAACCCCAATTTCATGTTTTTAACGGACCAGCCCAATTCAATTTTACCCGCCCCTAACCAACTAAAATCTACCCGATCCAGACCCCCTATTATCCTGGACGTTGATCTTATCAACGGCCCCTACCCATTCTTACCTTTTTAAATCCAAACGACTACCCTAATCCCCTTATTTCTCTTCTATCAACCGTCTCTAAATGCTCCACTCCCTCAAACTCTATCGAATGTTCTCAAAACCCTAATCGCCTCCTACTGTCTTCAACCTCAAAACCACCGGAATCCATGGCTTCTCAGGCCATGGAAGCCGTACACTCACCCCTCCTTGCTCTTATACGCCTGGTACTTGAAGATTCGAGGCCTAACCTTGAAGGTTTTGCCCAAACCTCTGCTGATTCAAGGTTTCACGACCATCTCCGGCCTTGCTCCGGCATATCATGGTGTTTTGAGCCTGGTTCTAACTTCTCCGATTCAGATCGGACCTTTTCCAAGCCTTTCTCGTTTCTAGGGCTCTTCTGAAACCCTAACTCTTCGAGGTTTTCTCTGATCTTTTTAGATCTGTTATGTATCTATGCTCTATTTGAATTTTCAAACGATTTCGCCTTAAAATGTTTCTCTGACTTTCCTTTTCCTTTTCTTTGTGTGTATTTGTCTCTACTGTGCTCATATGTTTCCTTCTTACCACACATGTTCTTCTGTGCTTTTTGTCTTTCGTTTTCCTACTGTGTTTCTATACCATGCTCTCACATATTTATCTCACTGTGTTTTCCTATATGTTCTTTTGCTATACTTTTCGGGTGTTCTTGTGTTCTTCTACTGTATTTCTCTACTAAGTTCTTAAGTCTCTTTGTTTACCTTCTACTGAACCTTGTTTTAAGTTTCTTCTAAAAGACCCGTTTAAGCATGTTTTCCTCTACTGTTTCTTCTACTCTCATTATGCTTCGAATTTCTTCACTCTGTTTGCTTTGAACTTTCTACTGAAGTTGCTTGTTTTCTCATTAGTTTCTGAAAGAAATCTCTGAGCTTGTTTTGACTACTTGCTTCCTCATCTCTGTACTTGACTCGAGCTGGAAATCCTAGAATTTGGGGGTTCTGCCGAGGGTTGGTCATGTGATTGAACTAGGGTTCTGTTTGAGAACCCTTGACTCTTTCAGACTAATCTCTGAGTCTATGAACTAAGTTTGAACTTCTTTGTTTGCACACAATTCTGAGTTTGTTTTAGATTCTTCTACACTAGACTCTTCAACTGATTGGCATGATAAGTTTCTCTCATGTTTAATGTGTCTGTTTGCTTTTATATGTCATGAATCTTTCTTCAAAAGGGTTTTCCAACTTGTGATTGATTCAGAATTCCTTTTAATAGGTCTAATTAATTGTTGATGATTTTACTTAAGTAAAACCTTTCTTCACCTTTTTTTGACTCGGTTCATTCCTACAAATCTTTGGACTTCTGATTTCTTGGCTGTTAACTGATTCCCTTGCCTTATTTGCACAAACCGTTTACTGTCAAGACCTTGTCCTTAAATAGACCTTTATGTATTTACCCCTATTATACTACTTTGCACAAAGTGTTTGATTAATTTCTTTCTTTAATGGGTTTATACCCGTTTGTAATCTGAATCCCTTAATTAAAAGGAAAACTTGTGTAATTAATTGACAATCGATTTTCAAACTATTATCTTACCTTATTTATGCTTGCCTTCTATACTATAAAAGGGCACGACCCCTTTCTCACCAGAGGACACACTTTCAACTCAACACTTTTACACTTCAAACTTCACAGTTTTACAATCTCTTCTGAACTCACACTTTCGTATTCTGACTGCCTGTTGCACTTTGGTTTTACAAGACTACTGCTTTTTTCTTACTTGTTTCTTTAAAACTGGTATGTTCTAATTTTATCTTTAGCATCATCCCAATGTGTTTACTTACAGCCTTTACATCCATGTCTACTTTACTGTCTATGTGAAGTTAAATGTTTAACTGGCATGTTAATTTCTTTTTACATGTTTCTGCTGTGAATCCCTGCACCCCTGTTTCGTTCTATGTGCTTTGAGTTGTAGTGCAAGACATGGCAATATGCAAGTTATTGTTCATGTTTGGACTTGATCCTTAAGGGGATCCTGACTCCCAAAACAATGTGTTTTAACAGGCTTGTAGGGTGTGCCGACACTTCTCATTGCTAGGTATGCCCACTAGCATCTCCTTTCTTCTTTACCACTTCCCCTTTCCCCTTTTTCAAACTCTGCACTTGTACTCACTCTTAGCTTCTAAGTTCTGCCCCCCTCTTGTGAGCCTTGCTTTGGGACCTTGAGTTCCCTCTGAACTTGGACACTTGAGGGCTGGCCCTTCCGCACTACACTATGTATTAATCCTGTAATGCATTTGGGTGTGAGCACTGCCCGGAGTCCACTTGAGGCTCATAGGGAACTCTGACAAATCCAAATGAGAGAAAGGCTTTGGATCTTGATCTTTAGAGTTGGTTTACTTTATGCTTCAGACATGAAGTTTGAATCAGGCCCTCCTTGGTTGTAATTTTCAATTTCTGATGTATCTCCTTTACTTTACTTTTGGACTGTAATAACTTTGTAATAAACTTTTGTGGTGATTAGTGAAAAGGGAGGGGTAACCATGCATGCAAGGGGTAGATATCCTGCTCATAGAGTTTTTTGCATTTCTGCATTAGTATAGATATCTTGCCGATAGCTTCTGCACTCCTGCATTCATATAAATATCCTGCTCATAGGTTTTTTGCATTTCTGCATTCGTTTAGATATCCTACCTATAGGTTTCTGCACTATCTTATATAGATACCATGCTAGAAATCCAAATCCTGCATATGCATCTGTCACTAGGCAAACCTGTTTATAGGGTTTAAATAACTAACAACATTTAGATACCATGCCTATAGTATTTCTACACTCTTGTTACGTTTGTAAAAAATGTTTAAAATCAACAACGCCTAGAAAGCATGCCTATAGGAACTATTAACCAAATCTGAATCATTTCACTTTCTAAAATCAGTAACAATAATGCCTAACGTATGCAGAACATAAACTCGCCTTTCCTGATTAACTAACAATTTCTATTCCTAAAATCAACATACTTCTTTTTGAAACCAGTAGATATCATGCATATAGGTTTCGTCTAACACTTAGGCAAGCCATAAGGTAAACTTGTAAACTGAATCAGATTTTGTTAATTACAACTAGCAGGCAGGCCTGATTCGAATTTTTTATCTGAAATATGTAATAAATCAGTCTGCCTCAGCCTTTTAAGTTTAATCAGACCTTAATCAGTACGCGCAAGACATGCTAAACTATATGCTTTCTTTCATTTAAGGAGGTGTGTTTGGGCCTTATTGCTTTTGTGTCTCCCCATACTTGTTATACGTTTTTTTATTTGTCGCCCTAGTATTTTTACATTTAAAACAACAAATAAGCCAACTTTTCATCCATTATAGGATTAGTAGTCCCAAGTACCTCTGGGGCTGATAGAATTGGGGCGGGTAATAGCATGCAATAAGTAAACGAGACTATTTTGCGCTTTAATACCTTAACGGGGTGAGAAAGGATAGATATGGATATGATGACCACGCGATAATGTCACGTGTAACCCCTCATCGAGGAGCGATTACTAGACATTGTGTGGGGTGATTCATATTATTTATAAACCTAGGACCCCCTTCCCTTTACTTGTTTATTTCGTTGTTTACGTTTCAGAATTTCAAACCGTTTTTCTCAAATTTCTGCTTGCCTTTAACTTCTTTTAATTTTATCTATTTGCAACCATTATGTGAAAACCCCCTCATATTTGAAACTCTTACTTGCTTATTTAAAGTCACAATTATAGTATGGTCGGGAACCACACTAGTGGATCCTGAGGGGTGCCTAACACCTTCCCTTCAGGATAATTTCAAGCCCTTACCCAATCTCTGGTTTTCTAAATCAAACTCTTCTTAGTGTCCTAATGCACTTTAATCATTAGGTGGTGACTATTCTCTTTTAATAACTGTTAAAAGAGTTATCAATGTCACAAACCCAATTTCGCGAGAAAAAGGGAGCGCGACACAAATCTTCAACAGGAGAGGCACCACCGGTAGTAAGAAGACTGCTGGAAGAATGGCTAACAAGTGCTCTGAACAGTATCCTTGATAAACCCGCTCAAGATGATAGGAATGTAGCACATGCAGATGTCACGATAAACGAGGGAGAGCAAGACGCCCTCCGTACAGGTAACACTTATGTTGCTGATAACGCAGGCAATGATACGCTTGCAGCCATTTTCAAGAAAATGGAGGAGATGGAAAATGAGAATAAGGCACTCCATGACCAAATGAGGTATCACCAGGAGAGAGTTGATAAAATACAAGGCGCTCCAAAGTTGCTGCCAAAACACGATGTTGGTCGATTCATCGAGCAACCATGCAGTGAAGAAGTAGCCCCTTACACCATTCCAAAGACCTTCAAAATGCCGCTCTACTTACAGATATATGATGGTACTACCAATCCAGAAGACCACATCATCCACTATGTTACAGCCGTAAAAGGTAACGATCTCTCAAAAGAGCAGGTACCATCAGTGCTGTTGAAAAAGTTCGGCGAAACCTTAACAGGGGGAGCCTTGACATGGTACTTTCAACTACCAGCACGCTTGATAGCAACATTCGAGAAAATGGCAGACAAATTCTTCACCGCCCATGTAGGAGCCAAAAAGGCAGAGGCTAGGGTAAATGATATATTTGCCATAAGACAGATGCACGGCGAGGGACTCAGGGACTTCTTAGATCGGTTCAGCAGGGTGAGAATGAGCCTGCCAAATGTGTCAAAAGGAATGGCAGTAGCAGCCTTCCAAAACGGATTAAACAGAAACAGGTCGAGAGCGACCAGAAAATTGCTAAGGAGGCTCATGAAATACCCTCCAACTACTCAGGAAGAAATCCATAACGCCTACTACGCCGAGGTACGAGCCAACGAGGACGATCTAAATGGACCAACCCAATGGTTGACGTCACTCCAAATCGAAGAAAGGAAAGATCGTCACAACGACGGTCGAAGAGATCAGTTGGGGTCCTGCTCCGGTCAGGAAAGGCATTAACCTTACGTCAGGACGTCTGCCCCCCCCTCCACTACAACACATAGATGCTCCTCCTCGACATATGGCACCATATTGAAACGAGAAAGGTATGCCTCCACTCCGATCCACTCAATGTTTGTGTTTCTCCTTTAGAAATAGTGTACGCCCTGGAGAAACTCGGTCCAAAGGTGCAATGGCCGCAAAAGATGAGGTCAGACCCCAGCACTCGGAAGTCAAGCGCTTTCTGCGAATTTTACCTAGAAAGGGGCCACAAAACATAAGATTGCATAGGACTGCGATAGGAAGTAGTACGAATTCTAAACCACGGTCACCTAAAGGAGCTGCTGAGCGATCGAGGACGGACTAACTTCGCCCGCGGATGCGAACATCCCCAAGGACCTCCAAAACCTCCTTCTCCCACTCGCACCATACAAATGATCATCGGCGGGGGCGACAACGCAGCGATCAATCATGTCAAGTTCACTACCACACATAAACTCAAATGGTCAATCACCCACGAACGATATGATGACCTCGAAGATAGTATCATCTTCGATAAGTCAGATGCCGATGGTTTGTCATTCCCTCACTATGATGCTCTTGTTATCGCTTTACGTATCATAGAAACTGATGTAAAAAGAATAATGGTAGACTACGGGAGCAGCGCGTGTATTATCCATCCTCGAGTCCTCGTGCAGATGAGACTCGAAGATAAAATAATACCGCACTGTATAACGCTAACAGGTTTTAATAATGTAGTTGAACCGACTTCTGGAGAGATAGTGCTACCCATCCTAGTCGGTGGAGTCACCCTGGAAACGACATTTAACATCATGAACTAGGAAATAGCTTACAACGCCATCATAGGGCATCCGTAGATTCATGCCATGCGAGCTGTCCCTTCCAGTCTCTATCAAGTGATCAAGTTTCCTACCCCATGGGGAAAATTCAGCATTCGAGGGGAGAAATGCACCGCACAAGAATGCTATCGCATTGCCCAAGATTGCGCACACACCCAATAACTCAAAGGAGCAAATGCGGAAGCATAGCAATCAGCAATGACGGGAGCCAAACTTAACGTGCGAACAGACATTATCAAGGACCCCAACATCGTGGAAGCATCCGAACCAACAATAGAAAATCTTGATCCCGTCCTGCTATACCGCAACAACAACACAAAAAAGTCTTCTATCGGGCACAGCCTCTCGGAACCAGGTAAATTTCATAAGTTCTTGACTCACCATGCTAATCTGTTTTCCTTCTCCCATGCAGATATGCCAAGCATTCCAAAAGATATCGCCACTCCAAGTTAAACATCGACCCCCTATATCCGCCAGTGCGGCAAATGAGAAGGAAGTTCAACGCCACAATTAACGAGGCCATCAGTGAAGAGGTCGATAAGCTATTCGCAAATGGGTCCGTCCGGGAATCAAAATATCCTCAATGGGTCGCCAATGTGGTCATGGTGAAAAAGAAAAACAGAAAATGGCAGATGTGTGTAGATATCACAGACCTAAAAAAGGCATGTTTGAAAAGATTCTTTTCCATTTCCACACATCGACCAGCTCATCGACGCAATAGTAGGACACAAGTTGCTAAGCTTCTTGGATGCCTATTCGGGTTATAACCAGATACTCATGGAAGAAGAAGACAAGGAGAAAACCACTTTCATCACTCACCAGGGAACATACTGTTATAAAGTGATGTCGTTCGAACTAAAAAATGCGGGGGCGACATATTAGATATTGGTCACCAAAATCTTCAAACACCAACTTGGTAAAACAATGGAAGTTTACATCGACGATACGCTGGTTAAGTCGAAGATGAAAGAAGATCATATCGGTCATCTGAAAGAAGCCTTCGACATATTAAGACGGTACGACATGAAACTAAACCCGAAAAATTCACCTTCGGCGTAAGCTCGGGAAAGTTCCTCGGTTTCCTAGTGTCACAAAGAGGCATCGAGGTCAACTCGAAACAGATTAAGTCCATCAAAGGAATACCCGAAACACTAACCAGCAAAAAGCAAGTACAAAAACTAATGGTACAGATAGCAGCCATGTCAAGGTTCATCTCACGGTCATTGGATAGGTGCCATAAATTCTTTAATGTACTAAGGAAGGGCAATGGCCTCCAGTGGAATGCAGAATGCGTCGACGCCTTGAAGAAACTAAAAGCGTACTTGTCTTTGCCACCTTTACTCGCCAAAGCCGACCCAGGCATGTGCCTCCTAGTCTACCTAGTTGTATCTGAAGTCGCGGTAAGTGCAGTTCTATTCCGAGAAAACTAAGATACGCAATCTCCAATTTACTCTATCAGCAAAACCTTAGTTGACACCAAAACAAGGTACCCCTACCTTGAAAAGGTGGCTCTGGCACTAGTCGTAGCTTCACGAAAGCTTAGACCATATTTTCAGTACCACCTAGTAAAGGTGGTGACAACCTTCCCTCTCAAAAGTATCCTGCACAAACCCGAGTTATCGGGTTGTTTGGCCAAATAGGCTATAGAACTGAGTGAGCACGATATAACATATCAATTGCGAACCACAATAAAGTCGCAAGTTCTCGCCAACTTCGTCACTGATATTAGCGAAGAGATACTGCCCGAAGTCGAGCAAGAAGCGCTTCGCACTTCGTCTAAGCAATCCGACCTCTAGGTCCTCTACACCGATGGTGCGTCCAACGCGTTGGGGTCGGGACTGGGACTCGTACTCGAAGTCCCAACGGGTGAAGTAATTCGTCAATCCGTTTGATGCCGTAAAATTACTAAGAATAAGGCCGAGTATTAGGCCGTATTGCAGGATTAAAAATTGGCCCTCAAGTATGGAGCTCGGCGGGTCATCCTCGGCTGCGACTCTCAACTCGTTGTAAACCAAGTTACTAGGACTTTCCAAATTAAGGAACAAAGATTGCAGAAATACCAAACTAAAATCCAAAAACTGCTGCCAGAATTCGACCAACACCGATTCGAACAAATACCCCGAGCACAAAACATTGAAGTAGATGGTTTCGCTAAGCGACAACCAAAAACATCACCAAGGAGAACGTTGTCACCCTTCTTCACTCATCAATAGACCAAGTCGAGGTAAATTATATAAATTTAACTTGGGACTGACGTAATCGCATCATATCATATCTACAGGAAGGAACACTCCCAAAAGATAAAAAAGAAGCCAAAAATCTCTAAATACAGGCGGCCAAATATAGTCTTATAAGCCACGACCTTTACAAAAGGACATTCGGCGGCCCGTTAGCCAAATTCCTCGAACCCAATCAGACAAGACGAGTGCTCGAAGAGGTACACGAAGGCCACTGCAGCGCCCATACGGTAACCGAGCCCTCGTTGGGTGTCTTATTCGTGTAGGATACAATTGGCCCACTATGTATAAAGAGGTCGCAGAGTACGTCAAGAAATGCGAGCAATGCCAAAAATATGCCCCTGTGATACACCGGGCGGGGGAGCTCCTGCACTTTGTCACCTCCCCATGGCCATTTATAAACTGGGGGGTGGATATCGTCAGGCCCCTCCTAGTAGGGCGAGGTAATGTACGCTTCCTTTTGGTTTTAACTGACTATTTTTCCAAATGGCTGGAAGCAGGTGCATTCGCTCAAATACGTGAACAAGAAGTCATCACGTTCATTTGGAAAAACATCATATGCCACTTCGGCATCCCCAAAGAAATCAATTGTGACAACGGACCCCAGTTTGTCGGAAAAATGACGACTGAGTTCTTCAAAAAAATGGCACATCAAGCGGATACTCTCCACGCCATATCATCCTTCCAGCAACGGTCAAGCGAAATCCTCCAATAAAAAATTATTAAACATATTAAATAAAAAGCTTGAAGACGCCAAAGGGCTATGGCCGGAACTACTAGCGTAGGTGCTATAGGCCTACCGCACAATGCCGAAGACCAGCACAGGTGAGATGTTGTATTCACTGGTCGACGGCACTGATGCGGTCATGCCCGTTGAGGTCGGGGAACCTAGCCTGAGGTACTCCAATGAGAGTGGATCAAGCAACGACGAAAGTAGGTTACAAGACCTGGATGAGGTCGAAGAGCGGCGGGATATGGCACACATAAGAATGGTGGCCAAAAACAACAAGTACAAGAAGGCCAAAGTACGACCACTCAGATTCGGGGACTATGTATTAAAGTCCAAAACGCAAGCAGCAAAGGACCCAAATGAAGGGAAACTGGGAACAAATTGGGACGGGCCGTACAAAATCACAGCAGCAGCAAGTAAAGGAGCATTCCAACTAGAAACAATGGAAGGAAAGCTATTGCAAAATAACAGAAATGTCGCCCACCTCAAATACTTCCACTTCTTTAAAAAGACACCACCTAAGTCGTACTCTTTTTCCCTTGTCCGGTTTTTGTCCTAATTGGGATTTCTCGAGGAGGTTTTTAATGAGGCGACGAGGAGGACGTCTCGAGGTTCGAAGTATTGTTCATTGCCCAACCTACCGATTACATCTCCAGGCTGAGCAATGAAGGGACTAGGTATAATCTCCATTATATGTACGAAGTCGACATGTATATCCGATATATGAATAAAATCACTCCATTATGTATATGAAATTAACATCCCAAGGGCTAAGACAATCGACGAAAAACGAGTTCGACATCATTCGGACTACGACGGGATCTTACTTCGGCGCCAGCTCGAAAGTAACATCCCAATGGCTAAGGCGATCGACGTAAAACGAGTTCGATATCATTCGAACCACAACGGGATATTAATTCGGCGCAAGCTCGAAAGTAGCATCCCAATGGCTAAGGCCATCGATGTAAAATGAGTTCGACATCATTCGAACCACGACGGGATATTACTTCGGCGCTAGCTCGAAAGTAACATCCCAATGGATAAGGCCATCAACGAAAAGCGAGTTCAACATCATTCGAACTGCGACGGAATCTTACTTTCGTGCCAGCTCGAAAGTAACATCCTAATGGCTAAGGCCATCGATAAAAAAATGAGTTCGACATCACTCAAACTATGACGGGATACTACTTCGGTGCCTACACGAAAGCAATATCCCTATGGATAAGTCCATTGCCAACAAAGAGAGTTTAACTAAACTCAATACAATAAGTTTAGCATTTCAACAAAGCGTTGAAGTGACGTAACTACGACATAAGTCATCAAAAAAAACCAATCAAAGAAAGAAAATGACTCAAAGATGTATGACCAAAACGACCTCCATCCACAGCAAATATGTTACAAATATTTGTCTTTAATAAGGGCTCAAAGATTCCTTACAAAAATTGCAAAGCAAAAAGTAAGTACAAAACCAATACTACACATCATTCTCGGTGGCATACACGTCTTCATACCAAGAGTCGGAGGCGAGCCTGTTCGCATCATCAGAATTGATATCATCTCCGTGCGTAAGAAGATCATACCTGCATGGCTCATGAGCTGCACGAGCCTTGGCATGTACATCCCAAAGCTCCACTTCAGACGCCCTCCCATCAACATGAAGAGCCTTGTACGCATCGAGCTGAGCCTCAGCGTAAACCCATAACTCATATAGACGTCGAGGCACGACGAGATCAGCTAGAACATAAGATGTAGAAGGCTGCGACTGTCACCGTACGTCCTTCTCTTTCAAAGAATCCATCTTCTTGTTCAATGCAGACAGTTCTGCCTCCAACCCTTGAACACGCCCCTCAATCCCCGCTATCTTAAGTGCGGACACCTCCTTATACTTGGTCCGCTCCGACCTACAAACACAAAGGGCATCTTCCAAAACAGCCGCCTCAGAGGCAACAGTCGCCAGTCTATCAGCACTCACGCCCAGCTCACCTTTAAGCTCATTGATCTCTGCCGCCTTCGTATCCAGTTCGACAGTTAAATTGGCCACCTTTGCTTGGAGGTCGGCATTCTCGGCCATTAACCCCCTGCTTAGCTCAAGCTCATCTTCATTCACTTTAAGGGATAACTCAAGCTTACTGTTACGGGCGATAGCCTTCATAAGGTCCTCGTCTCGTTCCCTCAACTCCTCGACCTTACGCACCAATTGATCTTCCCTCTGCTTGAGCCCTTCGCAGAATAGTTGGAAGTCAGGATACTGATTGTAGATGTCGGCCATCGCACGATGCTTGGTGCGATATTCTTGATATTTAGAAGATATCTTTTCATAAATGGCCGTCCTTTTCCTTTCCTGGCACTCACGTTCGATCTCTATGATAAAGGTCTAGCATAAAAAGTAAAGTTAAAACAAAAGGACAGGCAAAAAACAATAACACAAACCCAATGAGAAATGAAAAGAAAGATATCTACCCGCAAGGCCATGCCAGAGATGCTCTAAGATAACTCCATATCGCTCATTGCTCTAAGCGCCTCATTCTCAGGGGCAACACATAAAGGAGCTAAAGCAGATGCCACCTGATCAAAGTTCGACAACACGTTGTAGTCCTCAGGGATAACTATGTGTCGATCGGAACCCTCCACTCTAACCTCTATGTGACTATGATGCTCCAAAAACTCGTGAACATCCCCCGGGTTGACATCTGAGCCCGATCCTTCGCTCTCGACGCGTAGGCCCCCTCCGATGTTAGACGATGCGCCACCCTCAGCGGAGTGCACAGAACTACCTCCTTGGTAAACCCCTTTTGTTTGGGGAGACCTCCCTGTCAAGATGGCATCGGCCATAAAAGTGGGCACAGGTGCCGTCTGCAACACACCCGTCCTACTCTTACAAGTATCAACAACCACGCCTTCCCAAGCTCCACCCTCCTCATTTTCCTCAGTAACGATTTATCCCCATTAGAGGACTCATCCACAAGGTGATAGATCGGTAAGGAAGAGGTCTCTTCCCTCACGACCATATCGCGAGAAGAATCTACCATCTGTATCGATTTAGCACAACCCTCTCGGACGGACTCACTCAGAGTAAATTGCATTCCTGCAGCAGCGACAGCCTGTCGAAATACAGGGACTGGGGCCCTCCGCCTAGAAGCTCTGCGACCTGCCATCATAAAGAGTCTTATCAATAGACAATGGTATATAGTCGAAGAGTGATACAAAGGAAGACACTTACAAGATGAAACTTGCAGCCCAACGCATTTCATGAAAGCGGGCCAGTCTCGAGTCTCTGCTGCATGGGGCAGCAGACGGGCTACCCAATTCTTTATACATTCAGTAGGGTGGGGTGGATGCCCCATAGCTGCAAACAAGAAGCAAATAAACACTAAGGTGAATGAAGAAGAAAAGAAAGAGTAAAACAAGTGGCGACACTTACGATTCTCGTTCCATCGCTCCGGGAACCTAGCGTGGTCAGACTTGATGTGTTCGGTTCTGACGAAGAAGTACTTATGCTAAAATTTGCAACTCGCTCGATCATCGATTCCGACCACTAGCCCGTTTGTCCCACGATGCCTCAAATGTACCATAGTACCCCTATGAAAGCTGGGTGAAAACAAGTATAGAATGTAGTGAACGGTAACCTCGCACCTCGCCAACTCCGCGTGTTTTGTCAACATCAGGAGTATTTTGAGCGTGTATGGGGAAAGTTGCGTCGAGCAAACCAGATAAAATTGATAGAATTCTTCCGCTAACCGGAGAAGGGGGAAGTAATGACCAATCACAATGGGGTACTCATAAAAAGAACAGTACCCAGGCCTATGGACTTCCACGAAGTCCCTTTCCGCTAGAACTATATCAACATGAGCGGGAATATTATATTTTGCATGGAGACCATCGATATGGACTTGCACAGTTTTGGAGAGTACGAGGGCAGGAGTAGGAGGAGGATGCTTATGAAAGTCGCTTCGAGACATAGGGTGTCTCGGCAGTAACTCCTCCATGGTGGGAAAGCTGTCCCCCTCCTCCACCGTTATGTCCTCACCGCCATAGGGGAATGCCATGGACAACTGGGTGGCGTCAGAAACCCCCTCACAATATTGATGCGTCTAGGCATCTCTACGGCGGAAACTGTGTTAAAATAACAGAAAGAGCTAAGAACGAAGAATGGAAGAAGAGGAAGCAGAGAGATCGTTGGAGCAAACACGGGAGGGATGAGAAAGAATAACCATAGACAAAATGGCCAAGATTTTTTGAAAAAACAAAACCTCCACCTATTTATAGGATTTGGTGGCACCAGAATCAAAGCGGAAGGCTACAGAATGGGACCAAAATCGAAGAGACAAGCCCTTAGCCCTTGTCTCAAAAACACGTATAATGATGACGCACGTGGAAGTGACATCATTTCCCGATAAGATACACCACTCAGGGTCTTGTTGAGCACGCTAACCTTCCATTTTTGGCCAAGCCATGATGCTTCGTGAAACCAAATTTCTCCACAGGAGTGGGCGGTGTCCGCTTATCAAGGACGCACCAAGTCGCAACCTCGACAAGCGGAGGGACTAACCATATGGATCCAAATTTGGATGACCACGACTACTGACAAATACGAAAAAAGATGAGATCTTCACAGCATGACGTCCTATGGAGGACTACGATGACCGACAATGGACAAATGACGTATGACTTTTGCAGTAGTGTAGGCCTAATAGGGGGAACTAGGAATATACTTTTGAATATTCTCTATGATATGTCTTTTAGAGTTCAGAAGGGGGTTTTCCATTATATATAGTGAGGAAAAAACCATGTAAGGGAGACAGGGGGGTAAGAACACTGATTGTAATATCTTTCTACATTCAAGGTTGGCATTTTTAATGCTCAATCACTCAGTTTCATGAGATCAAAAAATACTATCCACCATGTTCATCCCTTATATTTTATATTCTAGAGTTTATTATACTTAGCTGAGATTTACCTCTTCATTTTATTTAATTGATTTATTCAAAAAGGTTCCAATATCCTTTAGGTCAAACACTTGTATTGGTTGAAAATTGAACCGTGGATTGAAAGAAGAGACTAATTTTTTATTAGCTCAATTAGAAAACTTAAATAATGTATTAATCTTAGGATACATATGTTGTTTAACTAGAAAAAAATGAGAAACTATAAAAATTAATTTAAGATAGATGTACAAAACTATGTACATGTTAGAAGATTATCCACCAATACCTATGAATTACAACCATTTTATGTGTAAGCTAAATTTGATGAAGTAAAGAAAAATATTTTCTTTCACTTGTCCTTAAGAGAAAACAATTACTTGAGACTTGAGAGAGTTCCTTTTCTCTAAATAGAATGCGGAGATGTAGAAACACATTAACATATTGAAATTCTGTAGATGAGGCGCAGAAATTATCTCAACTTTAGTGCTCTAATGCTTTATATACAAAACTATGGTCGGATATAAGTTCGACAGAGTTTGATAATTTTTACTCAAACTTAATATATGTATTGAAAAATTTATTAAATATGTACGCAATAAAAATTGCGAACCTAATAATATAAATGGTTCAGGGATCAACGGTGGGTTCGATGGCAAGTGATGAAGTGCAAAAAATATATGATACTTTTAAAATGATAAAATAGTGTTTCATTCAAGTGGATGTGACGACACAGAACGATCAATAGTCAATAAAAGCTAACGGACTAGTCGTGTCTCTCAGTCATCAGTCAGAGCACTTTGGCCATTTAGAAGACCTTAAAAAATACTTTTCTTCCTTCTTTTTTTTTCCTCGCGTAGCTCATGCGTTAACACAAACTTATGCTCGTCATTTACGCGACATACTTAAATATCTAGTCCTCTTTTATGATCTTTCAATTTAAGAATTAGTTGTTAGTTTGTTATTAATTACTGGGGCACATACCATAGAAGCATGACAACTGGTAGTTTAGTAATGATAAGGCTCACCAGACTTCTACTTATGACAATACCTTTAACTAGGGTTGTTCTCAATCGAACCGTAACTAATAAACGAACCGCAAAATTAATTTACTGGTTTATTGGTATCAGGTTATCAGATTAATGGTTTGTGAATTGATTGAAATTTTATAATTAGCAATATATCGGTTTAGGGGCGGATTACTCAATTTCCTTATCGGATAAACCGTAAACCCCGTTAAGAATTATTATATTTATATTTTTACCCCTATGTATATACTTGTAAGTAGATCTTCTAAGTTATTGAGATTACATATACATGTGGTGAGCTCAACAAAGAGTTGATTCAAGCCAACCGGCTAAGTGCTAGTGATCGGTAGAGTTCTGGTGAGCCTTAGAACTGTGATGTAAACTAAGAGCACACCAAACTATATATAGAACCTGGTTCTCTGTCAGTTCCCACATAACACACACACATACATCGGTATGTAAATAATATAATATTTTACGTGGAAAACTTTCAGCTCATGGGATTAAAAACCACGACCTACACTTAGAGGATTTCAACTTCACTAACCGAGCAACTTTAGATTACAACCTATTGTAACCTAGGAATTAAACTCTTAATCCCTCACCTACTTGCAATAAGAATATTGCAAGCCTCTTTGTAATAACTCTATTACAAAGCAACAAACCTTGACTAACTCTAGTCAAGAAACTAAACCAAACAATAGTTTAAATATGTCCTATAAAGACACTTCTTGAAAGTAGCATAGGATTACAAATGAAGAACAAATAACAAAGACTCAACAAACCAAAGGACTTAAATATATCTTCAATCTTTAGATCTGGTCCTTGAGGTTGCAACAACTATTGTTCTTGAGAGAGATGGTGGCTAGCACTTGAGAGAATATGATTTTTGAATTTGTAAGTGTTGGACAATTGAAATCCCTTGCCTCGTGCTCATAATATGTGTGTGTGAGGTCATCAAGGATGATGCAATAAAATGTCCTTTAGTTTGGCCTTAGAAAGCTACAGTTGTGCTGTTGTACTGCTTTCAGAAGGTATAGTGCAACAACTTTTACAGATGTAGAGTTGGTTGTACGATGACCAGGGGAACTGAACCCTATCCGTTCCCTATGTTGTTCCCTTATCTGATTTCATTGAGGATTGAGCTAGACATCTGACTAGTTATTCTGAATGCAAGGGAACAAATTGTATGAGGTTTATTATTCTGTTCTCTTATGAAGTTTGTCAAGTCAACAAAATAAAAGACGCATAACTTATTAATTCTCCCCCTTTTGATGATGATAGGCTTAGAATTGATATTTTCCCTAAGAACCAGATCTCCATATTGTTCCCCCTACGAATCAGCCATATTCTGCATGAGAACCAGATCAAAGGAACTAACAACAACTGGTTCCTCAAGACTGTTTGGAAAATCATCAAAATACAATATAGCATAACTTATCAATTTTCCCCTTTTTTATAATGACAAACCCAGAATTAATATTCCCTCTTAGAATCGGATTCCTTACATGTACTGATCATGTAACGACCCGACAGTCGTTTTGAGCTCTAACGTATCGTTTGGCGATTTGAGGATATGAGTAGCTTCACTTCAGGTATTATGGCTTGTACGCGTGATAGGAATTGAAATTCGGGAAGTTCGGAGTGGATTTGGAAAGAGAATTCTCATTTCGGAAGCTTTAAGTTGGAAGAATCTGACTAAGGGTTGATTTTGAGTAAACGACCTTAGAATCGGAATTTGAAGGTTACAATAGGTTTGCATGATGATTTTGGACTTTGGCGTATGTCTGGATCGGGTTTTGGATGGACTGGGAGAGTTTCCACGCCTATTGTGGAAGGTTGGCATTTTGAAAGAATTTCATAAATTTGGGTTGAAGTGTATTTCAATATTATCGATGTCCGTTTGGGATTTTGAGTCTGGTAATAGCTTCGTATGGTGATTTTAGACTTATACGCACGTTCGGATTTGGAAGTCCGTAGGACAATTCGACGCATTTTGGCGAAAGTTGGAAAATAGAAGATTTTTGGAAAGTTTGACCGAGAGTTGACTTTTTTATATTTGGGTCGAAATCCAATTTTGAAAATTGGAACAGCTCTATTATGTCATTTATGACTCGTGTGCAATATTTGAAGTCATTCCGGATTGATTTTATTCATTTAGGCGCAAAAGATAAAGATGAAAGATTTGAAAACTCATATTTCGATTCGATGCGCGATTCGTAATTTCCGCATTGTTTGACGTGGTTTGAAGCCTTGACTAAGTTCGTATTGTATTTTGGGACATGTTGGTATAATTGGTTAAGTCCCGAGGGGCTCGGGTGGATTTCAGAAGGTTAACGGAATGGATTTCGGACAAAAGGAGCTATTGGAATTTTTCTATTGCAGAAGCTATTCGCCAGAAATATCTGATGCATGGAGTCGACTTTGGAAGATTATATCTCACAATCTGTAAGGAATCTAAAATTATCAAAACATGAAAGTTGTAGCCCTTTGATTCTAGTTTCCAGAAAGTTAAACCATTCATCATTTGGATATTTGTACAGAAAGTTATGATTGATTGACTGAAGGCTAGTAGTAGTTTATATTTGCCCGAAAATCAGGCAATGTCGCATTTCACACATGCGAGTTGCCTAGGCAGAATGCTTAAAAAACGGGAGTTAGCCATTTTTACTCATTTTGAGTTTTGAGTCTCGAATTTGGGCGATTCTAAAGGGATTTTTCATGATTTCGACTTGGGTAAGTGTTCTATATCCGAAAGTGATTGTATTTCATAAATCCATGTCCATATTCATCAATTATTTCGGATTCAGGTGGAAGAAATTGAGATTTTTGTAAAATCTTTCAAAAATAAAAATATAATACTTCAAAGCCAATCCGATGCCGGAATTCGATAATTTTTGTATGGTTGAACTCGTATCAGAATGGGTGTTCGGATTTCGTTAGTTTTTCGGGATTTGAGACGTGGGTCCCACTGTTAATTTTTTTAATGAATTTTAGATTTAAATCTAGAAAATTAGTAAATTTATATGGAATTAAATCCTACGATTTGTATTGAGTATATCGAATTGTTTATGACTAGATTTGAGGCTTTCGAACACGAATTCGCGAAGCAAAGGCTTATTGGAATCTTGAATTTGGTTGCGGAGTGAAGTAAGTCTCTTTTCTAACATTGTAAGAGGGAATTAACTCTATAGGTGAACTAAATTAATATATGCTTCTATTTGTGGGGTCTATGTACGCACGAGGTGACAAGAGTCCCTACGTAGCGACTAGTTATGCCTATGTCCGGGTAGTTTTAGGTTTACACCATGCCTTGTTAATATTTTTATTTGACTTATGTTTATTATTTGCCTTGAAAAGAAGCGAGATTGAGTTTTCTTATCAATTGCCTTGAAAAGAGTAGGAATGGAGGAATTTGAGATTTTAAAAACTTTTATTTGAATTTTGTATTTTTTTTAAAAAGAATTGAGAAATATTATAATAACTTGAGAAAATATTTGTTCAACCGCGTCGCAACTATATTTCTCGAACGAGGTAAATTTTTACTACTCTCATGGAAGCGAGTCGTTCGCCTCGACAGGTTAAATAGATGCATCTATGTTTCGCGCCGTTCGATCCTTGGTAGTGCACAATTTATATTTATATGTTGGTTCGTGCCATTCGACTCTCGGCAGCGCACAGTTTAAATATTTATGTTGGATCGGGTCGTACGACCTCCGCATGATTTGCGCATGATTGAATTGGTTGCTTGAGAATTTATAATAATTAATATTGCTTCGTTGGCCCGAGATATAAATTGTTAAATGATGAGAAATAAATTTGAAAATTTCTTATTAATAAAAGAATTGTTTACTTACTTCATGATATTGAGCTTAGAGCCGTTCTATGTAATCCATGCTTAATTATATCATTGATATTTTATTTATAGCCCATAATAAGTGTCGGAGTCGACCCCCTCATCACTACTTCTTTGAGTTAGACTGGATACTTACTGGGTACGCGTTGTTTTCGTACTCATACTAAACTTGTTGTACATTTTATTGTACAAGCACATGTATGACTGGTGACCTAGTGGGCACAGCGGTGCGGTTGATACGTGGAATTAGGTGAGCTGCATCTTATGTTACGATCCGCAAACACCAGAGTCTCCTTCAGAGTATTTGTATTTTCTTTCCTATCCAAATTTGTATTCCGAAAAGTTAATGTATTTTATTTTATTTTATTTCATAATTAATGCTCATGCACTTGTGAAACCGGGTTCTAGGATGATTATTGTATATTCATTATTGAAATTGCAAAACATTATTATTTAGTCTGTAAAGTCATCTGTTACTAGTTAATTTAAAGGAAATTTATGATTTCGAAAATATTAAAAGGATAATTTAATTAACTATTTAGTATTGGCTAGCCTAACAGCGGTGTCCGGTACCATCATAACCTTTAACGGATTTTGGGTTGTGACAACATGGTATCATAGCACTAGGCTCGCTTAGGTCTCATGAATCATGAGCAAGTCTAGTAGAGTCTTGCGGATCGGTATGGAGACGTCTGTACTTATCTTCGAGAAGCTATGGGGCTGTTAGGACCACTTCCTTTCTTGATTCCTTATCGTGCGATTTGATTCCTTTGAGGCTTATGCCCTTGTTTCCTTCCTATTCAATCTTATGCAAGGTGAAGTGTGAGCACGTAATTTTTGCCCTATATGAATTACTCCCACAAGTTTAAAACAAAATAATTGTTTTTCATTATTTGCAATTTTGTGGCATTTGTCTGTCAAGTGTTTGCATTTGTCTGTGCACGTTTATTTTATTTAATTAATGAAAAATACAAAATATGTTGCATTCGCATTTAAGATTTAATCTTGCATTTTAAAATTAATTAGTAATTTAATTGTCCCATAGAAATGGAAAGATCACAAAAATAATTTATTTCACAATTTTAATTTTAGTTTTGAATTTTAGTAGTTTTCTTTTAATTTGGGTTTTAATTAATTGTGGTAATTATGAGTTAATTAATCCAATTTGATATATTAATTTGATTTTCAATTTTAATTTAGGTTTTATTTTTTAATTTTGAAAAAAAAGAAGAAGAAGGAATTTAAAAAAAAAGAAATGAATAAAAGAAAATTGAAGTGAAATAGAAAGGAGTCTTAATTGGGCCATATCTATTTAAATTCCCCAGGACCAATTGATTTCGCACTAAAACCTGCCCCAATTCCGGCCCAGACCCGCTCCCAATACCCGGTCTGATTCCCACTTGGTCAAATGACATCGTTTCGTCTATTTTGATCTGACCGTTGATCTCAGCTGATCAAACGGTCTGGAACTGCTTCTGTTTTAGTATTTAAATGTCTAAACACGTCCCCACCCCCTCAGAACCCCCCCCCCCCATCTCATCTCTCAGAACCCCTCATCCCTGATAAACCCTAGCGACGTCGCCCTAAAATTCCTTTACCCCATAGTATTTCCTGTTACTGTTGGTTTAATTACATTTATTTTGTTTTCTTTGTTTGATTGTTGATTTACAGTAAAGAGTTCAATGCGGAGTTGAGTAATTAAAATAATTCAAGCTTAAAACCAGAAAGTAATTGTGTTTTCCCTGAATTTTTGATTTATTAGCTTCTTTGGTTCATTTGGTCACTTCTGAGTGTTTTGAGCCCTAACGAGTAACTATGGTCATCTTTGACCTGGTTAAAGGGTTTGGTTAGTTAGACTGTGGTTTAACCTAGCCTAAGGTAATAATGGAGGGGTAAATAACAGGGGCTTTGAGGGACGGTAATTTGGGTAGTCTGCTTAGGGGAATCTTGGTATAACTGAAATGGAAGTTTCCTAGAAGCTGGGGTAGGGACTTAATAGGAAAATCTGATAGTTGAATAGGGATATCTAGGCTATAATCAAAATTCAAAAAGGGCTGAAGTGCCAAAAACTAATTCCTAAGTGCTGCCCTACTCCCTTGCATATAAAGGCACTTTACCTTGTTATTCAAGGCAGAACTTTAGAGGTAAAAAATTCAGAAACTTAAAATGGCTGCTTCCCAAAACGAAATTCAGAAAATAGCTTGTAATTCTTGAGGTTCTCTAGGCAACTACTGAAAATTGTGTTAGGATTTTGGTTATTCCGAATAGTCCAGTTAACATCACCGAAGCTGTGATAGTTTTTCTGATTCTGGGCTGAAAATGAGTTGAGTTCTGGGTATTTTTTTTAAAGCTGGTTTGGACTTGTTGTTGAGAAATACTGTCTCATTGCTGATTTGAGCTGATTTCACTGTTCCATTGGCTCTACTAGCGCTGATTTCTGCTGCTATTGCTATTGATATCTCACTTTTTTTGGTTTTCCTGTTCAATATCAGGTACATGGCTTGAATCTTATTTAATGTAGAACTGGATTGGATGAAAATGAAATGGGAAATCAAGATTTAAAGTGTAGAAGTCGATTTGCTTGTGTTTCTACAACATTTCCTCGCTTTTATGTCTTTCATAATATGATTCCTAGTATATTAGGTGATTTGGAATTTGAAATAGTTATCTTTCATGCTTGTATTTGATTTGGAATCTTTGAGATGCTATGGTAGAAGATTTGGGCTGGATTACTGTATTTTAAAATGCACTTTCTTTTGGCTATAGCAATGGTCATGCTTATTGAAGATTGTAATCTAGATTGGTTGCAATGGCTATGTATAGGATAGGGATAGAATGATAACATTTTATATGCTGTTTGGAGGACAACAGGAAAAGTTATTTTGCTGTAAAATATTCTGCTCATGAACCTGTGCTGAAAGTGATCTTAGTAGTTTGTTAATGTTGTTTGAAATTGACATGAGCCACCTTAGGATTCTATGCTTTGATAAGTCTTTGTGAGTTTCTTCGCCGTAGCATATATTTAAAGAAGCAATTTAAGCTAAAGTATTTGCCAAACTCTTATTGAATCTGCTGAAGACTTATGTGGTAATGGTCTAACGATTATATGGTATGGAAAGCCATGTTAGGTGCAGCCTGCATTTCAAAGCTGGTATGTTGCTCGATTAAAGACTCGATCTCGAGTTTTATCGCTCAGCTCTCCCATTTTGGGCCTACCTTGGGCCTGGAACTGAAATCAGCTCTTGCTTCTTCACATGAAAGGCCAGTTGGTTGAGCCTAAGGCTCTTTTCGGGCGCTGCCCTCTTACGGTTTTTTTAAAATCTAAAATTAGGCCCAAACCTCTAAGAATGAAGTACAGATAGTCTCTTAATTAATAATTTGGTTTAAGCATTAATTTAAAAGTAGTTGTAGGTTCCTTAAGCTTATTTTAGTTAGTCTAATTAGCCAGGGTGAGCCAGACTAGATAGCATAAATAGTTCATGGCCCTCCGAAAATAATTTGAGTTCTTTCCTTTAAATTAGAATTGAGGTGCGCCGTGCCAAACAAAAATGACAATTGCACGACCCTCGTCTTAATTAATTTTGTTTTGATCCATAGAATTCGAGGCGTTTCACTTAGTTAAATTTCCATGACCCTCGCAAAATTACAAATGCGTAGTTGCTTTAGGCACGTTGTTTTAATAATTTACCTTCCTAAACTCGGGTGCGCATTTATGTGACCCAAATCCAAATTTCAACGTTAGATAAAATGTGTTGCGGACTGCAAGTGCATTTATGTGACATGGTTTGAAACATATTTTAAATGACGTTACAATCTTTCTTTAATTAATTAAATAAAAGCGGTTAAAAAGTTAAAATTGCACATAGGTTCAAAATGTTTTAAAATCAGAAAATTATGCCAATAATAACAGTTGAGCGACCGTGCTAGAACCACGGAACTCGGGAATGCCTAACACCTTCTCCCGGGTTAACAAAATTCCTTACTCGGATTTCTGATTCGCGGATTGTAATACAGAGTCAATCCTTCCTCGATTCGGGATTTTAAACCGGTGACTTGGGACACCATAAATTATCCCAAGTGGCGACTCTGATTTTAATAAAACAATCTCGTTTCGATCGTCACTTAAATTGGAAAAACTCCCTTATACCCTCTCGGGGGTAGTGAAAAAGAGGTGTGACATGAAGTGCTTGCTATCAATTGGAAACTGAGGAATCATAATGGTACTACAGATGTGGTGCAGGATGTTTCTCCCTGCATAATTGATCATGCTATTGTCGTCGCCTTGCGAAAGGTTGTTCTGTCGTTTCAGCTTAGTATTAGTAATTCATATGGTGTTGAAGTTGGGCACCGATTGTTATGATGATCGTCCGTTGATATCGCACAGTGTTGGTGCAACGGTAGGGTGCTTACTTATGGATCGTGGCAGTCGGGCTGTAAATGTTCAGGTTTGGGTGGATGGAGTAACGAGACTTGGTATTTTCGAGCGTGGTGAAATTCTCATTTATATTAAGGTGTCGTTGTCCTTGTTTGAATATATTAAGTTTGCTAGTGTTATGTCTTCATCAATTTGCTTTTGGGATAGGGTATCGTGAAATGTTGCCGGAGAAGTGGGTGTTAGAGATAACAGAGTGTAACAATTTCAGAATCAAATGGATATTTCTAATGTTGACTGCTCGAGAAAGATGGTCTTCGGGAAGGTCTAAAGTTTGTAGCAATCTATTGGTTCAAGTGCTACAGAGATAGATTTTGATTTAAGGCAACAACTGGGCAACGAAGGATGAGGAAGGACATGTGGGAGGTGTCTTGTGGTGGTTAAACTTCTAGAAGGCCAAGTGTGAGAAGTAGGAGTCGAGTAGTTTCTTAAAGGAGTGAGTTTGATCAAAGTGGAAGAGTGGCTGAGTAGCATGTGGGTTCTGTGATAGGATAGCTACACGTCTTGAGAAAGGTTTAGAGTGATTTGGGATTCATGGTGGACAGTGACTAGGTCTACAGGCTTAATTTGGCATATTTGTTGCTATGCGGAGGGTTGGATACGACGGAAAGGAGTTGCTTGATATGAAGACGGATACAATATGAATTTGGATTCGAATGCATCATTGCAGCTTTAGTTGATGTCAATGGGGAGTGAACAAGTTTGTACAACTGGTGAATGGGAATAGACCCGGGATGGTTTTTGGTTTCATAGTAATTGTGCTCGGTGCAACATCGTTGGAAGGTTTCGAGGAATTTGGCGGCCCAATAGCGCGAGGTCATATTAGAGAGGAAGAACGAACCTTGGTGGGTTCCTGAGTTAGGAAATGGTAGCTTCGAGCTAAGTGGGAGAGGCCCACCACCTACGATTGGATTGCTTGGTTATCTATTTGTGAGGTTTCTGGTTATCAGTGTATTGGTGGGTTATTACGATTAAGGAAAGAAAACATCAATGGTGATTTGAGCAAATGATTTGAGGAATGTATGCTATAATTAGCTTTATCCATTCATGTTCTGGCTTTGGGAAGACTCAGGATTTATGCTTCATGTAGAGGCGATTCTAAAAGGAAAGTGATTCAGCTAGGTATTTCTTTGAGAGGGTGTTCATGTGCTAGCAGAGCCTGGGAATTAATCATATTTGGAAACAAGTCAGAGTGGGTGACTCTCAAAAACTGTGCTAGTGAACCCAAAAGTTAAAGTGCGGTGCATGAGGATTTCGAGTCTGTGGTATGGTTAAGTATCGAGCTTTTGCAGTGGATTATGGAAGGGGCTTGTAGTATTCTATGTTATCTTGGTCTGTGGTATAGTATTGGAGGAATGGGAGAAAATAGCTCCAGATTCATAGAAAAATTGTCAGAATGGGTATACTAGTTGGAGATGCAAATATGCGCACAAGAAGGGTATGAGATGGTTCATGGGTTTTTAGACAACATGGTCTCGTGAAATAAGGTCACTCAGGATAAGTGTAGATTTGGGTTTGTTATGTTTAGAATGGAGCTATTATTATTCCTAAGGCAAGTCCGGAGTAATTTAGAAGAAGTCAGATCAGTTAGCAATGGTTGAATTGGCATGATGGTGGCAGTGATCAGTTCCTTCAGCGTTTTAAGTCATGCATGTGATTTATGGCGGTGCGTACGAAGATTGACAGCCGCCGTAATTGATTTTATTTGTAGGCATTCGAGTATTTTGGCTGGTTATGTATAGATGCATCTCGGAAGAGTTAGGGTGGTTTAGGTCACTATTGGAGAATTGTGTTTTCTATGGTTATGGGGATTCAACCATGTGTTGAAATGGTTCTCATGAAATGAGTTAAGTGAAGGGTTTCTATATGATGAAGTGTGTACCCTATTAGTGGTTGAAGAGTTATGATGAAATTCTCGTACTTTTGCATATTGGCATAATTGGGTACAGTGAGTAGCATGGGAATTTGAAGTTCAGGATCAAGGTTGCGGTTCGGTGTTGACAAGAAGTCACAAGCTCGGATGAGCAGGAAAGAATTCAGATGGTTAGAGTAAGCTAGTATTGTCTTTAGAGTCGTTGAGATCGGTGTCATGTGTAAGAGGCCTTGTGTACGGATTTGTGGGTCCTAGATTTGCTTTAAATCATTAGTGTGGCCGGTGGTATGGATCTGCAGACTTGTTACCTAGTGCGGAAGGTCATGGGAGCGTATCCCACAGGAAGATTGTATAAGTGTGACATGTAGTCACTTGATTTATTGAAGATTGAAACCAAGTAGGGAGATTGTGGTACTACCGCTAATGTGAGAGTTTAGGCCTGGAAGGCATTCTATTCATTTGGTTGTGAAAGGGGTTTTTTTTTGTTCTGGATTTGACGGTTGTTTTTGTGTGTCACGGGAAAAAAGGTTAACGTGGATCCTTGAAACATTATTAGCCTAGTGCGGTATTGTCAGAATCGGCTTGAGGTCCGTGGATGGACCTAAATGTGAATGTGGGCTCTATATCATGTCGGATGTGTTCATTTCAGCATAGCATTGTTTATGAAGGAGTCTTCGGGCCTTGGATGTTACTTCTATCGTCATCTCTTTCATGTAATACTCTATTGTGTCGTGTGGGTTGTGAGGTGGTTTAATTACTCAAACTTGTATCGATATTCCGTGTAGTTTATGGTGATATATGAGCAGGATGGCTCTCGAGATGCTGGTCATTTATTGCACCTTAGTTGGGCTTGAGTTACGTAGCTTATGGCGCTATCCATATCCCTAGGATTTGGATTATGCACTTCGCATGCTTGTGGTTGATATTCGGGTATTTTGCAGGTATGAGCATTTTAGCTCGATAAGTATTTCCTTATAGATTATTATGTGTGGATCGGGTGGCACACCGCCACAGGTATGTTGTTTGGATCGGGTTGAATACCGCAACAATGTGATGTTGAGTACAGTTTCCCATATCTATTCTTGTATGTTTTGCTTCTCATTTTCTGAGTGATGGGCTTAAGGTCTTTTAAGCTATGTTTTGATGATCTAACAAACTTTCTATATAGAACCAGATAAAAGACCTGAAGCATGCCTGGTAAAATCATTCAGGGGAAACATATGTGGTTGCTGAACCAGATAAAGGACCTGAAGCATGCCTGGTACAATCATTCAAGTTAATCAACTAAATATAATCTGGGCAATGTGCCTTGAAATTCACAAGAACCAGATTAGGGACCTGATCCCTTGGTGTTCCCCTAACAGAAGTATAAGTCAACTATACAACTGGAAAACAACTGCAAAAAGTGACTGCCTGCAATTGTACACGCGACAGTGCAGCAGACGGTGCAACAGTCACTTCCTATTTGGAAGAGGCATGTACTAACCAAGATTTGATAGTACCATTGTGAATTGACATCACCATGGTGATGTTTTTTGTAGTATAACAACCTGGTGCAAGGCACAAGATAATGACTTGAGCATTTTTAGTGATATTGTTTCAAGTGCTAAAATCACCTCTCTCAACAAAGCTGTTGCAGCCTCAAGGACCAGATCCAAAGATTGAAGATATCTTAAGTCCTTAGGTTTGTTGAGTCTTTGTTATTTGTTCTTCATTTGTAACTCTTATCTTGCTTTCTTAGAAGTTATGTTTTAGGAAACCAAAAATCCGTAAACTCTCTGAGTTTATGTTGTGATTAGGTTTAGTCATAAGTTAAAGTCTTTGTAATTAGAGAGTGACAAAGTGGCTTGTGATAAGAGTATCAAAGTTAGTTAAAGTCTTTGTAACTAGAGAGTGACAAAGTGGCTTGTGGTGAGACTACCACAAGTTAGTTGGGTTGAATTCTTTGTAATGGAGTCTTTACAAAGTGGCTTGTAATAGTTGTTTACAAGTTAGTGAAGTTAAAAGCCTACATGTGTAGGTCGTGGTTTTTGTCCCCTTGAGTTGGGATTTTCCACGTAAAAATTATGTGTCTCATTTACATACTGGTTCAGTAGTTAGCACTGAGGGAACTAATAGACCAAATCTCTATACAGTTTGGTTCATTAGTATTTTCAGTGGAAACTCATAGAAGACCAGGTACTCTATAGTGTGGTGGACTCATACAAACTAACAATTTGTATCAGAGCAAGTTCTTTATAAAAGGTAAACACCTAGAAAGGATCTTAATGGCTGCTCCACCTAACTTTGAGGAAGGACAATCAACCTACAGACCCCCTAGATTCAATGGTCAGTATTACGGCTGGTGGAAGACTCGTATGCATGATTTCATAATGGCAGAAGATTCAGAGCTATGGGACGTCATTTGTGATGGTCCACATATTCCTATGAAGATGCTTGGAGAAACTGGACCAATGGTGCTGAAAAACAGAAAAGAATACAGTGATATTAACAGAAAAGCTATAGAAAAGAACTTTTGTGCCAAGAAAATCTTGGTATGTAGTATAGGACCTGATGAGTACAATAGAATCTCAGCATGTGATTCTGTTAAGGAAATATGGGAAGTATTGCAAACGGCATATGAAGGAACTACTTAGGTTAATTAGTCCAAGATTGACATGCTCACCACCGAGTATAAGCTCTTCAGGATGAAGGATGATGAGTCTATATAAGATATGCACACTAGATTCACATCTATCATAAATGAACTTCATTTACATGGAGAAGTTATTCCCAAAAACAAACTTTTAAGGAAAGTTCTCAGTGTTCGACTTGACTCTTAGGAGAGTAAGGTGAATGTTATCACCAAAGCTAAAGATTTACAAACTCTAACCATGGATGAGTTGATTGGAAATCTGAAGACATACGGGATGAAAAGACAGAGAGACAGTGAAAGAAGAGAGCCAAAGAAGGAGAAGAACCTGGTGCTCAAGGCAGAAAACAATGACTCAAGTGAAGAAGATAGTGATATGGACTATCTTACTAAAAGATTTCAAAAGATGGTTCGAAGAAATGGTGGTATACCTAAGAGAGGTAGTACAAGCAAACCAAGAAACTATGATCTCTGTCACAAGTGCAGATAGCCAGGGCATTTCATCAAAGACTGCCCACTTCTGAAATAGGAGCATTACAAACAAAACTCTAACAAAGCAGCAAAAAGGAACCCGGTTCATGATAAACGATTTAGCCAAAAAGGTGCATCTGACAATGTTGTGAAGCAAGCTCTTGCTGCTTGGGGAGACTCCTCCAGTGAATCAGAAGGGGAACTAGATGTAGAAAAGAGTTACATGATGGCAGTGGAACATGAAGTAAAGGAATATGATTCACTATTTGCATTAATGGCTCAGTCTGATGATGATGAAGAGGATGATAATGATGAGGTAAGTTTCAGGGATGTTAAGAGAAATCTGAAGTCCTACTCTTCTAAGAAATTGATGTCATTAGCAAATTTTCTAATTGATGTATATTATAGTCTTATTAATGATAAGGATGTCCTGACCATAAAGCTAGGAGATGCTGAACAATCTAGAGATGATCTGGTAGTCTGTGTGGCGGATTTAAATGAGACCATAGCTAATCTTGAAAAAGAAAAGAAAGCTCTAACTGAAAAAATAAATAGTGTAGAAAATGAGAGAGATGACTTGATGGTAGTGGTTGTTGATTTGAAGAAAACCATAGAAAACCTAAGCAAAGAAAAGAATGCCCTAGAAGAGAAAATTCATGATACTGAGCAAGCAATGGATGACTTTTTGGTGGTTATCACAGATCTAGAGGAAACCATTCAGGGACTCAAATCTGAACATATGCATGTAAGTATTGAAAAAGGAAGGGAGTAGCTAGTGAGACACACATCAAACTTGAAAAAGAATTAAATTATGTGAGAACTAGTCTATGTGGTGAACTCGAGAAAAATAGGCAGCTTTAAGCTGAATTGAAGAAAGTAAAAATTGATCTTGATAAATCTCTCAAGTGGACCTGGTCCTCAGATGTTGTCACTACCATGTACTTAAACACTAGTGGAAACAGGCTGGGAATCGGGTTCCAAAAGGAGAAAACTCCTTACAACCCTCACATCAAGTACGTCATAGTTCCTGATAACTGGCTTTGTACCCACTGTGGGAACAATGGGCACTTCAAAGAAAATTTCCAGGCTAGGGTTCAATCTGTACAGAAAAATAAAGTGTTTGCTGAGAAAGTGACTACTAAAGAGGGACCAGGTACCACTCGCAAAAAATGAATGCTACCTGCATGGACTAGAATATCTCTTATTCATCCCTTTCTCATTACAAGGGACCCAAACTAGTTTGGGTTCCTAAATCTAAATCATAATTTACATGTGCAGGGAATAGTGAGAGGAAGCGAACTACAATGGACCATGGACAGTGGATGCCTAAAGCACATGACTGCAAGCACCATGGATTTTCTCTTACGAAAGCCCTATAGGAAAGGAATGTATCCTTTGAAAAAAAGGGTACATTCTTGGTGTTGGAAAAGTTAGAAAGTCGCTTGACACTAAATTGAGAACGCGTACTATGTAGATGGCCTGAAGTACAGTCTCTTGAGCGTTTCTCAAATATGTGATAAAGGGAACAAAGTAGAGTTCTTATCAAAACTGTGCACAGTTACTAATCCAGTAACTGGCGAAGTGGTCTTAGTAGCCAAAAGATACAAGAACATCTACATTGCTGACTTTGAATCTCTACAAGCCGGTGATATGAGATGCTTGAAGTTAGTTGATGATGACACAGAACTTGGCATAGAAGATCGGGGCATGCAAGCTTCTCACTTCTGAATAAATTGATTCAGAAAGACCTGGTTCGTGGTCTTCCAAATTCAAGATTCACATGGACACTATTTCTTAGAACAAAGGATGAGACTTTCGAGGTATTTGTGGCCTTTGTCAAGAAGTCCCTCCTAAACAAACCCCATATGAGCTACTCAATGGAAGAAAACCAAAGATAACTCATTTGAGAACCTTTGGATACAAATGTTATGTTCTCAACAATGGAAAGGACCATCTTGGGAAGTTTGATGCAAAAAGAAATGAAGGAATCCTTCTGGGATACTCCCCTCAAAGCAAAGCCCACAAAGTCTACAATAAAAGGGCACACTGTGTGGAAAGAAGTGTTCATGTGCTATTCAACGAGACACCCTCCTCTAACAAAGGAGGAAACAGTGATGATCAAGATAATGAACCACTTTTGGTCCCTGGAAAATATCTGATGTTTCAAACGGGAAGGCTGATATGATGAGTCAGTTGAAGAAGACAGGTGAAGACAATGCAACATCCTATTCCACTTCTCAAGAGGAACCTAGTACTTCAATTACTTCCACTGAAGCTGAAGAAAGAGTTAGAGATGCACTGCAAGGCACTCCACAAGTAACATAACAAGAAGTGCTGGGAAATCCATTGCAATGCAAGAGGAACTACATCAATTTGAAAGAAACAAGGTATGACACCTGGTACCTAGACCCTCAGATAGAACCATCATAGGGACCAAGTGGGTATTCAGGAATAAGCTGGATGAACATGGAAATACTACAAGGAACAAAGCAAGGCTTGCTGTCCAAGGATACAATCAGGAGGAAAGGATCGATTATGATGAGACTTTTGACCCAGTAGCTCGCATTGAAGCTACTAGGATCCTCATTACCTTTGATTCACATATGGAATTTACCATATTATAAATGGATGTGAAGAGTGCCTTCCTGAATGGGTTTCTCAAGGAAGAAGTATATATCAAACTACCTCCAGGTTTTGTAAGTCATGTACATACTGAACATGTATTCAAATTGGATAAGGCACTATACGGATTGAAGCAAGCCCCTTGAGCCTGGTACGAGAGACTATCCAAGTTTCTCTTTGAAAATGGCTTCACTTGAGGAAAAAGTTTACAATACATTGCCTTTGAAGAAATAGGGAAGGAACCTGCTTATTGTTCAGATTTATGTGGATGACATCATATTTGGAGCTACATCTGGCTCATTATGTGAAGAATTTGCTAAACTCATGGGAAGTGAGTTTGAAATGAGTATGATGGGGGAACTGACTATCTTCCTGGGTCTTCAAGTGAAGCAGTCCATAAAGGGAACATGTATCAGTTAGCATAAATACATCAAAGAACTCTTGAAAAGCTTTGATATGGAAGCATTAAAGGTGACTGATACCCCTATTTCTACTGCTACTAAGCTGGACATGGATGATTCTAGATAACTTATGAATCAACCAATGTATAGGGGAATCATTGGATCTCTACTCTACCTTACTGCCAGTAGGCCAAACATTGTATTTACTGTGGGATTATGTGCAAGGTTCCAATAAAATCCTATGAAATCTAATTTGAAGGCTGTTAAGAGAACTCTAAGATATCTTAAGGTCACACAAAACTTGGTTCTGTACTATCCTTCAGGTGACAATTTCAACCTTATTGGTTATGCTGACGTTGATTATGCAGGCTATTTGGTGTATAGGAAAAGCACATTTGGAATGGATCGTTTCCTTGGATCATGTTTTATCTCATGGGGTACAAGGAAACAAAACTCAGTAGCTCTCTCAACAGCTGAAGTAGAATATGTTGCAACTGTCTCGTGCTGTGCTCATTCACTATGGATCAAGCATCAATTGGAAGACTTTGGTGTATACATTCATTGTGTACCGCTTCTATATGACAACACCAGTGCTCTCAACATGGAAAAGAACCTGGTTCAACACAAGAGAACTAAGCACATTGATGTCAGACACCATTTTCTCAGGGACAATGTGGAAAAGGATCTTACTTGTATGAGATTTTGTTGCACAGAAGATCAAATTGCACATATCTTCACCAAAGCTCTGAGAAGGGAACACTTTGAGAAACAGGATGGCACTGGGGTTACTTAAACCTAATTGAGAACCTGGTTCTGCTGACATGACTATGATAGTCACATTAAGGTAAATTGGCTAAAGTGTTTCTGACCAAGCCTAACTCACATCTATGCCGTTGCAGGTAAACACGCATGATGATCATAGAAGCTAAAGGTACAATGTTGATCTTCGGAGGAGAGATGCAAAACCTTTTTACAAAAATAGGTCAGGAACCTGGTTCCTGTACCACAGGTTAGTAGTAATGTGTTAATCACATGCTTATTCAAAGGATAGCAAAATTAATTCAACTGCCACATCATCCGACTTTTCAGAGTCTACATAACACGTCTTGTCTCTCAAATCCTTTCACTTACTTTGCACGTTATGTATTCCTAAAAACCTACCGTCGTTTCAAAACTCTTCAGAACTCGTTCCTCTCCCCTCTCACCATTAGCTGTTTCTTCCATAAAACCTTCACACTCCCAATAGTTATAAACAATTATCTCCATTTGCATCTCTTTAATTTTTCCTTCAGAACTCTCTACCACTTCTCTCACCATGGTCAACGAGCAATCTACATCCCTTAACACTACCACCAGAAACCCACTTCTTCACTATCCCTGATACTACTGTACCCATACCAGTTTCCTCTTCATCTCCAGTCACCTCTACTTCTCCGTCAAACCCTGTCTTACTTCTATGTGTTGCAAACCCTACTACTTCTCCTTTTTCTAAACAAACCAAAAGTGTTACTCCTTAGACATCAAAGGTCTCTGAGGAAGATCCCGATCAGTACTTGAACTCCTCCGTTCTAGGCTCAGTGGCTCCCACAGAGTCACCAAAAAAGGAAGCGGCACTAAATATCATAGCTATCGCTGCTAAGGGTCTTATGAATGAAGGAGTCTCCCCTCTGCCTGAATCTTAGGGGGAAGAAACTCTATTCTTAGGGTATGAACGGACTCTAGTCCTTTTTGAGTCTTCGGTTCATGACACTGCCACAGAAAAACCTGTTGAAGAACCTGATTCTCTTTCAGCTGAAACAAACCAGGAGGTTGCAGAAGAAAGAGGCTTTTGAGTCTGCCTTGCAGAAGAGTAAGCAGAGTATTAAGAAAAAGAAGAAGAGGTTGTTAATATTGGGGGACGTTGTGGCTGATAAACACATTCCAGTTGTTGAGGTTGATAAAGATGCTGTGAAGGAACCTAGTTCCTTAGTGAAAAGATCTACAAAAGTCCAAAAGTTTGTGGTTGAGAAAGATTTGTTTGAAGGTGACATTGTGGAGGTTGCAAGCAGGAATGGGAAGTTTGTTGAAATGTCTAGAGAACAAAAGTGGGAATCTGTGGGAAGACCTGGTTCAATGAAGATCATTCCAAATGACAGTGGCCTTAGGCAGGAGAATTTGAGAACTTAGAAAAGTCTTGTGAGGTCGCACGTTTGACTCGGCAATCTCGGATATGGCAGGTATGAGACTAGTTCTAAACATAGGCAACAAGTGGATAACCCGCGGGAGAAACTGCTTGACTAACAGCTATCTGCAAATGCCCGCATGGACCTGGTTCTCAAAACTATTGTTGCCTCCTCTTCCAAGCCTCCCTCTTCTAATGCCCCATAGGATCCTCTCAGTGGCCAGTTATCTTTTGCTCTGATGTTTTGTGGCTGTTGTTTTCTATTTGTTTGTTTTTTTGTGATGGCATGTTGGATTTCACCGTTGCTGCTCCTATTGAAACAGTCTAATTTCTTATCAATGAAACAACTCTTCTTTTGCTTCTACAATGCTTGTTTTCCTTTTTACTTCTCTTTTCTATCATGTTGTGTGCACATATGCGGCATGAGTTAGCTTTTTTAGACTTCTTTATGCCGTTTTATCATACTATGTCTTTTTGTTGATGCTAAAAGGGGGAAGAATCGATTAAACTGAAATTGTAGCAAGTAATTAATAGGGAAGCATAGAGTCAGGGGGAACATATACGGTTGTTGGTACCTTATCTGGTTAATTTAAATAGTCATCAATGTTAAAAGTTAGTCATCATTAAAAAGGGGGAAATTGATGGGCTTAAGGTCTTTTAAGCTATGTTTTAATGATCTAACAAACTTTCTGTATAGAACCAGATAAAGGACCTGAAGCATGCCTTGTACAATCATTCAGGAGAAACATATGTGGTTGTTGAACCAGATAAAGGAACTGAAGCATGCCTAGTACAATCATTCAAGTTAATCAACTCAAGATAATTTGGGCAGTTTGCCTTCAGATTCACAAGAACCAGATTAGGGACCTGATCCCTTGGTGTTCCCCTGACAAAAGTATAAGTCAACTATACAGCTAGAAAGCAAGTGCAAAAAGTGACTGCCTGCACCTTTACATGCGACAGTGCAACAGTCACTTCCCATTGGGAAGAGGCATGTATTAACCAAGATTTGACATTACCATTGTGAATTGACATCACCATGGTAATGTCTTTTGTAGTATAACAACCTGGTGCAAGGCACAAGACAACGACTTAAGCATTTTTAGTGATATTCTTTCAAGTGCTAGAATCACCTCTCTCAAGAACAAAGTTGTTTCAACCTCAAGGACCAGATCCAAAGATTGAAGATATCTTAAGTCCTTAGGTTTGTTGAGTCTTTGTTATTTGTTCTTCATTTGTAACTCCTATCTTGCTTTCTTAGAAGCTATGTTTTAGTAAATCAAATATCTGTAAACTCTCTGAGTTTATGTTGTGACTAGGTTTAGTCATAAGTTAAAGTCTTTGTAACTAGAGAGTGACGAAGTAGCTTGTGATAAGAGTATCACAAGTTAGTTAATGTCTTTGTAACTAGAGAGTGACAATGTGGCTTGTGGTGAGAGTACCACAAGTTAGTTGAGTTGAATTCTTTGTAATGGAGTCTTTACAAAGTGGCTTGTAATAGGTGTTTACAAGTTAGTGAAGTTGAAAGCCTACAGGTGTAGGTCGTTGTTTTTGTCCCCTTGAGTTGGGATTTTCCACGTAAAAATCATCTGTCTTATTTACATACTAGTTCAGTAGTTAGCACTGAGGGAACTGATATAGGACCAGATCTCTATACAGTTCGGTTCATTAGTATTTTTAGTGGAAACTCATAGAGGACCAGGTTCTCTATAGTATGGTGGACTCATACAAAGTAACACTGAGGAAGGTTCATAACATCCTTTCGGGTGGTTAAACTAGTTACGTGGGTTGAGAAATTCTTTCCAGAGTTTGTTTCCTTATGTATCACATTCGAGTTTGTAACTAGTTGGCACATTGTGGCGTCATATGAGACTTTTGCCAGTGTCTGAGGTGGCTTATTGCCTGAGCAACTTGTACTAGGTGAGATGAGATTATTGGACCTAGGATCAGTGCTATCAGATTTATATGAGGCACATTAAAGAGTAAATATCGATATTCAATCCAGAATGAGGTAATGGTTCTCGTCGTGAGGAGAGACTCCATGAATTTCGATTTAGCAAGTGGTTATGAGTTTCTACACATCTCTTCTGTCGTGAAAGTATTGCGGGAGTTGAAACGGAACTTATATGCTTTATATGGTGTGTTGTGGGCATCAGATTTGTGGAATTTTGACTACTATTATCAGAGGATATTATTATGGTCATGTGAATAACGCGGTGCATGGTGTGAATTTGTGATGACCCGGCTGATCGTCTTAAGAATTAACGCCTTGATCCCTATTAACTGCTTTCCCCAAGTTTATTTCTGCTATTTTGATTTGTCGGGATGTTCGGTTTTGAATTTCGAAGAGTTTTAGGACACTTAGTCCCTAAATGAGAGCTTAAGTGTTAGAAAGTTGATCGTAGTCGAAACAGTGTGAAGACAACCTCGGATTGCAAATTCGATGGTTCCGTTATCTCGGTTGGGTGATTTCGGGCTTAGGGGTGTGTTCGGATTGTGTTTTGGAAGTTCGTAGCTAATTTAGGCTTAAAATGCCAAAAGGTCGAATTTTAAAGTTTCTGGTTCGATAGTGAGAGTTTGATCCAAGGGCTGGAATGGAATTCCGGAAGTTGGAGTAGCTCCGTAGTGTTGAATGTGACGTGTGTGCAAAATTTCAGGTCATTCGGACGAGGCTAAATAGACTTTTTGATTGAAAGCATGTTTTGAGAATTTTGGACTTCTTAGGCTCAAATCCATGGTTAATTCGAGGCTTCGATGTTGTTTAAGGTGTTTTAAGGATTGGTACAAGTTTGGGTAGTGGTTTATGACTTGTTGGTGCTTTTGGTTGAGGTCCCGAAGGCCTCGAGATGAATTCAGATGGTTGACAGAAGGATTTTGGAGTTGGAAGTTTGCAGTAGTAGCTGGTTTTCTCGCATAACCGCACATGCGGTTTGGGTCCCGCAGGTGCGGAGCCGCAAAAGCGGCGGAGCAAGCGCAGATGCGAATTTGGGGAGGACCAGCTGGTTTCGCAGATGCGGGTAATTCACCGCAGAAGCGGTACCGCACCTGCGGACTGGTAACCGCAGATATGAAAATTGTCCTTTAAGTGAAAGTAGCAGATGCGACAAAGTCCTCGTAGAAGCGGGACCGCAGAGGACCGCATCTGCAGAAACAGCTGGGCAGAAATATAAAATTTCGAAGGTTTAGTTTCAAAAGTTGGAAAATCGATTCGGAGCTCGGGAGAAGGCGATTTTGAGAAGAAATTGAAGAGGAGATCATTGGGTAATGATTCTTTAACTCTTTCTAGTCATATTCTATCAATCTATAGTTGGTTTCATAATTTAATTTCTGATTGGAGATGAAAAATTGGGAAAAAGTTGGAAGAAAGTTCTTAGACCTAGAATTCGACTTTTGGTTGAGAATTTGACCTTAGATTTGGATAATTTTGGTATGCATGACTCGTGAGAGTATGAGGATTTTGAAAATATAAATTTTACCTGATTTCGAGATGTGGGCTCAAGGGGCGTTTTGGTCATTTTACATAATTTTGCGTATTAGTTTAGACTTTCTTTGTAGAATCAGTTACTTGAAGTGTTATTTACGTTATGAAATTGAATTGAATAGATTTGGGCCATTTAGAGTCAAGTACTCGTGGCAAGAGCGTGGTTTCAGATTGATTATTGAATCGGTTCGAGGTAAGTGTCTTGTCTAACCGTAGGGGGGACCTTCCCCTTAGGATTGATATATTTGGTAATTGAAATACCTTGTACGTGAGGTGACGAGTGCGTACTTGTTCTAATTGTTGGAAATCTGGTTTTCTTTAAGTAATTACTAGTATGTTTCCTTTCCTGTTTCTATTACTTGCATTATTAAGCCTGTTGTTAGCTTAGGAAAGCATGTCTAAGTGACTTAATTTCTTTATTTGTTCAGCCCGTCTTACCTGAATTCTGCAGCATGCTAGACTAGAACACTTGTTGCCTTAATATGAAATTTTGTCAATTCTGTATATTTTCCTATTGCTGCTGTGTTTTTGTTTGGGACTATAGATGTGGGATCCCGGTAGCCCCCCCTTGTCTATTTATTTTGGGACTACGGATGTGGGATTCCGGTAGATCCCCCTACACAGTTATATGGAAATACGGAAATGCACCTGGTAGATTCCCCCAGTACTGGGTATTTATATTTGGGACTACGGAATGACATTCTGGTAGATCCCCGTGCACTATGAGTTAGACTACCAAATAGGATCCCGGGAGATCCATTAGATATGTGAATATGGGACTACAGGACAGTATCCTGGAAGATCCCCGATTGTTATTATTGGTGCTGAGCTGTAATTTTTTTCCATGTTTACCTTGTTTCTATATAGTTATTGTTGTCTTGTACATCCTGTTATTTTACTGCAGCACTTATTTATACTATTCTGTTTTATACTGTTGATCTTTATATTTTATTTAATCTCAGTAGGGCCCTAACCTTCCTCGTCACTACCCGACCAAGGTTAGGCTTGGCACTTACTGAGTACCGTTGTGGTGTACTCATGCCCCTTCTGCGCATGTTTTTCATGTGCAGATCCAGGTACTGCGACTCACTCCTATCACTCATAAGGCGAGGTGACTGCTCTAGAGACTTCGAGGTACATCTGCCGCATTAGCAGACCGAGGAGTCCCTTTCTATTCTAGCTTTTAAAAATTTTCCCTTTTGTATTTCTTTCCCTTGTTAGATATTTTGGAGTTAGACATTGTAGATATCCAAAGGCATGTGGTTCCGTGAGTTTCTGGGTTTTGGGATAGTGTACTTGATTCTGAGAATGTTGTGTTGTATATACCGATTGGCATTTTAACTATTGTTTTCATTCGGTTATTTTGGGCTTTTGATTATTTCTTCCTCAAGTTTCGTTTATGTTCCGCATTTGTTAGGCTTACCTAGTCATAGAGAATAGGTGTCGTCGCAACAGTTCATGGAGGGCGAACTGGGGTCGTGACAAGTTGGTATCAGAGCTCTAGATTCATAGGAGTCATGGATCAAAAGCTGGTTTATTAGAGTCTCGCAGATCGGTATGGAGACGTCTGTACTTATCTACGAGAAGCTATGTAATTGTTAGGAAAAAATTTGACTTTATTTGATTTCCTTGTCGTGAAATATTTTGACATCACAATTCTAAACTTCTGTCTTCTATTATCTCACAGATGGTGAGGACACATGCTACCCGAGATGATCAGGAACCTGCGCCCCCTACTACAGCCGTCCAAGGCCGAGGCCGGGGTAGAGGCCGAGGACGCGCACGTGGTGTAGCCAGAGCACCTGCGCGAGCTGCCGTTGAGGTACCCCCAGTAGTTCCAGCCGGAGTCCAAGCACCTGACACGCCTACTGCTACTACTACTCCAGCTCTTTAGGAGACTCTGGCACAGTTCATGAGCATCGACACCACTCTAGCTCAGGTAGGGTTGGTTCCCCTTGTTGCAGCTACATCTCGGGCCAGGGGAGGAGCACAGACTCCTGCCGCCCGCACTCCTGAGCAGCGAGTGCATGTTGAGTAGGTCCGTGACATTATTCATGTATCGCCTGTAGTGCCAGTTTAGCTCGAGGACAGGGTAACGACTTCCAAGGAGGAGCAGATGAGGCTTGAGAGGTTCAAGAGGTACAAGCCTCCTGTATTCAGCGGTCTAGCATCGGAGGATGCTCTGGGATTTCTGGATGAGAGTTACCGAATTCTCTATACCATGGGTATATTAGGATCGAGCGGGGTTTCCTTCACTATTTTCCAGCTTCGAGGAGCCGCCTATGAGTGGTGGCACACCTATGAGTTAGACAGTTCGGATGAGGCTGCTTCACTGACTTGGACTAAGTTTTCAGATCTGTTCCTGAGAGAGTATGTTCCTCAGAGCCTCAGGGACGCATGGCGCGCCGAGTTTGAGCATTTGCACCAGGGTTCTATGACCGTCTCAGAGTATGCTATCTGTTACACCAGTTTGGCTAGGCATGCACCAGCCTTGGTTTCTACCGTTCGCGAGAGGGTTCGCCGATTTTGAGGGCTTTATTCCCAGCTTCAAGTCTAGCATGGCTTGTGAGTTGGAGATGGATATTTTTTTTAGCAGGTGGTGAGCATTGCTAGGAGGATTGAGGGTATGCATTCTAGGGGGAGAGAGAGAAGACGGAGGCCAAGAGGTCTCGAGAGTCGAGCCAGTTTTCTGGTGCCCATTCCCCAGCAGCAGGTCGTCATTGTAGGGGTTATATGATTCGCCCTGTTCATTCAGCTCTTCCAGCAGTTAGTGGTATTCCAGCTCCTCCTAGACCTCAGGAGCCTTATTATGCACCTATGGTATCTAGCGCGCCTCCTACGCGGGGTGCTTTCAAAGGTTAGTCTAGCAGACCTGGCCTGAGCCAGTCACATCCACCACATCCTTCCAAAGCTTGTTTTGAGTGGTGATGACACCCGTCATATGGTGAGGGATTGCCCCAGACTTGGCGGGGTGCACCTCCACAGACTTCTTAGCCACAACGTGCCCCGCAAAGTTCTCAGGCTATGGTTACAACTCCAGTTGCTACCCCACCTTCTCAACCAGCTAGAGGTAGAGGTCAGGGAGGTAAAGGTCACCCTAGAGGGGGAGGTCAGGCCCGATACTATGCCCGTACCAAGGCTGTTACCTCCGATTCTGTCATTACAGGTATTACACTGGTTTGTCACATAGATGCATCGATTCTATTCGATCCAGGCTCTGTCTTCTTATTTTGCTCCGCATTTGGGTGTATCTCGGGATTCTTTGAGTTCCCTTATTTATGCTTCTACTCTTGTGGGAGATCCTCTTATTGTGGATCGCATTTATCGGTCGTGTTTGATTGCTCTTAGTGGTTTTGAGGCCAGAGATGATTTATTGTTGCTCAGCATGATAGATTTTGATATTATCTTGGGCATGGACTAGTTGTAGCCCCATTATGCTATTCTTGATTGTCACACCAAAACAGTGATGCTGGCTATGCCAAGTGTACCGCGTGATGAGTGGAGGGATACTTTAGACCACACTCCCAGTAGAGTTATTTCTTTTCTTAAAGCTCAGCGTATGGTTGAGAAGGGGTGTGATGCGTATTTAGCTTATGTGAGAGATGTCACTATTGATACCCCTTCAGTTGATTCAATTCTAGTAGTACAGGATTTTTGCGATGTGTTTCCGGCTGATCTTCCAGGCATGCCGTCTGATAGAGATATTGATTTCGGCATTGATCTATTTCTGGGCACTCAGCCCATTTCTATTCATCTGTATCGTATGGCTCCTTCTGAGTTGAAACAGTTGAAGGATAAGTTACAGGAATTGCTTGATAAGGGTTTTATTCGGCCCAGTGTATCACCTTGGGTTACTCTTGTCTTGTTTGTGAAGAAAAAGGATGGTTCTATGCGTATGTGTATTGATTATTGCCAGTTGAACAAAGTGACAGTTAAGAACATTTATCCTTTGCCTAGTATTGATGATCTGTTTGACCAGCTTCAGGGTGCACAGGTGTTTTCTAAGATTGATTTGTGCTCAGGTTACCATCAGTTGAAGATTCGGGAGCCAGATATCCCAAAGGCTCCTTCCAAGACTTGGTATGGTCACTAAGAGTTCCTTGTTATATCATTTGGGCTGACCAATGCCCTAGCAGCCTATATGCATTTGATGCATAGTGTGTTCCGTCCGTATCTTGACAATTTCGTCATTGTCTTTATTGTTGATATTCTGGTGTATTCCCGGAGTCGGAAATATCATGAACAGCACCTGAGGACTGCGCTTCAGACTCTGAGAGAGAAGAATTTATATGCTAAGTTCTCGAAATGTGAGTTTTGGTTGGATTCACTGGCATTCTTATGCCACGTGGTATTGATTGAGGGTATTCAGGTGGATCCGAAGAAAATAGAGGTCGTGCAGAGTTGGCCCAGACCATCCTCAGCTATAGAGATCCGCAGTTTCCTTGGCTCGGCAGGTTACTACCGCCGTTTTGTTGAGGGGTTTTCATCGATTGTAACCCCTATGAACAGACTTACCCAGAAGGGTGCTCCGTTCCAATGGATAGAGGAGTGTGAGTCGATCTATCAGAAGCTCAAGACAGCTTTGACTACAGCCCCAGTTTTGATATTGCCTACAGGTTTGGGGCCTTATACGGTCTATTGTGATGCCTCAAGGATTGGCCTTAGAGCGATGTTGATGCGGGACGATAGGGTGATTGCCTACGCGTCCAGACAGTTGAAGATACATGAGAAGAACTACCATGTTCACCACCTTGAGTTAGCTGCCATTGTTCACGCCTTGAAGATTTGGTGCCACTATTTATATGGGGTTCCCTGTGAGATTTATATTGACCATCGGAGCTTGCAGCACATGTTCAAGCAAAAGGATCTAAATTTGCGCCAGAGGAGGTAGTTAGAGTTGTTAAAGGACTATGACATCACTATTTTGTATTACCCAGGCATGGCCAATGTGGTGGTCGATGCTTTGAGTCACCGGGCAGAGAGTTTGGGGAGTTTGGCTTATTTACCAGCATCAGAGAGGCCTATGTCGATGGATATTCAGGCCTTAGCCAGCCAGTTTGTGAGATTGGATCATTCGGAGCCCAGGCGAGTTCTAGCTTGTGTGGTTTCTTGGTCTTCCTTATTTGATCGTATCAGGGAGCGACAGTATGATGACTCTCATTTGCTTGTCCTCAAGGGCAAGGTTCAGCACGGTGATGCCAGAGATGTGACTATTGGCGATGATGGGATATTGAGGATGCAGGGTCGGATTTGTGTACCCAATGTTGATAGACTTTGAGAATTGATTCTAGAGGAGGCCAATAGCTCGCGGTATTCCATTCATCCAGGTGTCGCGAAGATGTATCAGGATTTGAGGCAGCACTACTGGTGGGGACGGATGAAGACATATATAGTTGGATTCGTAGCTCGATGTCTCAACTGTCATCAGGTGAAGTGTGAGCACTAGAGACCGGGTGGGTTGCTTCAGCAGATAGAGATTCCGAAGTGGAAGTGGAATCACCATGGAATTTGTAGTTGGGCTCCCACGGACCTTGAGAAAGTTCGGTGTTATTTGGGTGATTGTGGATCGGCTGACCAAGTCCCCTCACTTTATTCCTGTGTGTACTACTTATTCCTTAGAATGGTTGGCGGAGATCTATATCCGGGAGATTATTTGTCTGCATGGTATTCCAGTTTCCATCATCTTCGATAGAGGTACTCAGTTCACATCACGGTTCTGGAGAGCCGTTCAACAGGAGTTGGGCACTCGGGTGGAGTTGAGTACAACATTTAACCCGCAGATGGATGGACAGTCCGGGTGCACTATTTAGATTCTTGAGGATATGCTTCGTGCGTGTGTGATTGAGTTTGGAGGACCTTGGGATACGTTTTTGCCATTGACAGAGTTTACTTACAATAATAGCTATCAGTTTAGCATTCAGATGGCAACATATGAGGCTTTATATGGGAGACGGTGTAGATCCCTGGTGGGTTGGTTTGAGCTGGGTGAGGCTAGATTGTTGGGCACAGACCTGGTTCAAGATGTTTTGGAGAAGGTTAAGGTGATTTAGGATAGACTCTGTACAGCCCAGTCCAGACAGAAGAGTTACGTGGACCGGAAGGTTTGTGATGTTTCCTATATGGTTGGAGAGCGGGTTCTGCTTTGGGTTTCGCCTATGAAGGGCGTTATGAGGTTCGGGAAGAAAGGAAAGTTGAGTCTAGGATTTATTGGCCCTTTTGAGATATTGAGGCATGTTAGGGAGGTTTCTTATGAGCTTTCCTTACCTCACAGCTTGGTTGGAGATCATCTGGTATTTTATGTTTCAATGCTCTAGAGGTATCACGGTGATCCGTCGCACGTGTTGAATTTCAGTTCAATCCAGTTGGACAAGGATCTATCCTATGTTAAGGAGCCAGTGGCAATATTGGACAGGAAGGTTACAAAGCTGAGGTCAAAGAACATTGCATCAGTAAAGGTTCAGTGTCGGGGCCAGCCGGTTGAGGAGACGACCTGGGAGACCGAGTAGGATATACGTAGCCGATACCCTCATCTTTTCACTACTTCAGGTATGTATCTATGCTCGTTCGAGGACGAACCAATATTTAGTGTATGAGGATGTGATGACCCGACCGGTCGTCTTAAGAATTAACACCCCGATCCCTATTAACTGCTTTCACCAAGTTTATTTCTGCCATTTTGATTTTCCGGGATGTTCAGTTTTGAGTTTTGGGGAGTTTTGGGACACTTAGTCTCTAAATGAGAGCTTAAGTGTTGGAAAGTAGATCATAGTCGGAACAGTGTGAAGACGGCCTCGGAATGGAAATTCAATGGTTCCGTTATCTCGGTTGGGTGATTTCGGGCTTAGGGGCGTGTTTAGATTGTGTTTTGGACGTCCGTAGCTAATTTAGGCTTGAAATGCCGAAATGTCGAATTTTAAAGTTTTCGGTTCGATAGTGAGATTTTGATCCAAGGGTCGGAATGGAATTCCGGAAGTTGGAGTAGCTGCATAGTGTTGAATGTGACGTGTGTGCAAAATTTCAGGTCATTCGGACGAGGCTTGATAGACTTATTGATCGAAAGTGTGTTTTAAGAATTTTGGAGTTCTTAGGCTCAAATACATGGTTAATTCGAGGTTTCAATGTTGTTTTAGGTGTTTTAAGGATTGGTACAAGTTTGGGTAGTGGTTTGTGACTTGTTGGTGCTTTTGGTTGAGATCCCAAATGCCTCGAGATAAATTCGGATGGTTGACGGAACGATTTTGGAGTTAGAAGTTTGCAGCAGCAGCTGGTTTTCTGTCATAACCGCACTTGCGGTTTGCGGAGCAAGCGCTGATGCGAATTTGGGGAGGACCAGCAGGTTCCGTAGGTGCGGGTAATTCACCGCAGAAGCGGTACCGCACCTGCGGACGGGTAACCGCAGATGCAAAAATTGGCTTTTAAGTGAAAGTCGCAGATGCGACGAAGTCCTCGCAGAAGTGGGACCGCAGATGCAGTCCTAAGACCGCATATGCGGAAATAGCTGGGCAGAAATATGAAATTACGAGGGTTTAGTTTCAAAAGTTGGAAAATCAGTTTGGAGCTTGGGAAAAGGCGATTTTGAGAAGAAATTGAAGAGGAGATCATTGGGTAATGATTCTTTAACCCTTTCTAGTCATATTCCATCAATCTATAGTTGGTTTAATCATTTAATTTCGGATTAAAGATGAAAAATTGGGGAAAAGTTGGAAGAAAGTTCTTAGACCTAGAATTCGACTTTTGGTTGGAATTTGACCTTAGATTTGGATAATTTTGGTATGCATGAACTCATGAGAGTATGAGAATTTTGAAAATATAAATTTCACCTGATTTTGAGACGTGGGCCCGAGGGACGTTTTGATCATTTTACCTAATTTCGTGTATTAGCTTAGAATTTCTTTGTAGAATCAGTTACTTGAAGTGTTATTTACGTTATGAAATTGAATTGAATAGATTTGGGTCATTTGGAGTTGAGTACTCATGGCAAGAGTGTGGTTTCGGATTGATTATTGAGTCGGTTCGAGGTAACTGGCTTGTCTAAACTTGTGTGGGGGACTTCCCCTTATGATTGGTATATTTGGTAATTGAAATACCTTGTACGTGAGGTGACGAGTGTGTACTTGTTCTAATTGTTGGAAATCCGGTTTTCTTTAAGTAATTACTAGTATGTTTCCTTTCTTGTTTCTATTACTTGCACCATTAAGCCTGTTGTTAGCTTAGGAAAGCATGTCTAAGTGACTTAATTGCTTTATTTGTTCAACCCGACTTACCTGAATTCTGTGCAGCATGCTAGTCTAGAATCACTTGTTGCCTTAATATGGAATTTTGCCATTTCTGTATATTCCTGTTGCTGTTGTGTGTTTATTTTAGGACTATGGATGTGGAATTCTGGTAGCTCCCCCTTCTCTGTTTATTTTGGGACTACAGATGTGAGATTCCAATAGATCCCCCTACACATTTATATAGAACTACGGGAATGCACCTGGTAGATTACCCCAGTACTGGGTATTTATATTTGGGACTACAGAACGGCATTCCGGTAGATTCCCGCGCACTATGAGTTAGACTACGGGACAGGATCCCGGGAGATCCATCGGATATATGCATATGGGACTACAGGACGGTATCCTGGAAGATCCCCGATTGTTATTATTGGTGTTGAGCTGTAATTCTTTTCTGTGTTTACCTTGTTTCTGTATAGTTATTGTTGTCCTATACATCCTGTGTTATTTTACTGCTGCACTTATTTATACTTTTCATTTCTATACTGTTGATCTTTATATTTTATTTAATCTCAGTAGGGCCCTGACCTTCCTCATCACTAACCGACTGAGGTTAGGTTTCGTACTTACTGAGTACCGCTATGGTGTACTCATGCCCCTTCTGCGCATGTTTTGTTTTTCATGTGCAGATCCAGGTACTGCGACTCAGTCCTATCACCCGTGAGGCGAGGCGACTGCTCTAGAGACTTCGAGGTACATCTATCGCGTCTGCAGACCGAGGAGTCCCTTTTCTATTCTAGCTTTTAAAATTTGTCCTTCTGTATTTTTTCCCTTGTTAGATATTCTGGAGTTAGACATTGTAGATATCTAAAGGCTTGTGGTTCCGTGAGTTTTCAGGTTTTGGGATAGTGTACTTGATTCTGAGAATGTTGTGTTGTATATGCCGAGCGGAATTTTAACTATTGTTTTCATTCGGTTATTTTGGGCTTTTGATTATTTCTTTTGCAAGTTTTGTTTATGTTCAGCATTTGTTAGGCTTACCTAGTCGTAGAGACAAGGTGCCGCCATGACAGTTCATGAAGGGCGAAATGGGGTTGTGACAGAATTCGGTAAGAGTATACAATCATGTATTAGTACATCGTGTAGTGATTGATACGGTGTTCGTATGTTGGGAACAGACCTGGTAGAGAATTTCAGATGTTGGAATTTGGCTCCAAGGCTAACTTGATTAATTAAAAGGGAGAATCTTCAGATTTTCTCGAGCTAATGTGCTCTATTGGGTTGTGGTAGCATGGGTAGGTGCACGAGGTGTTAAACAATGATTGCAGACAACTCCAAAGTTGTTCTTAGCACGTTCGATGACGAACGTATGTTTAAGTAGGAGAGAATGTAACGACCCGACCGGTCGTTTTGAGCTCTAACGTGTCGTTTGGTGGTTTGAGGACATGAGCACCTTCACTTCAAGTATTATGACTTGTACGCATGGTCGAAATTGAAATTCGGGAAGTTCGGAGTGGATTTGGAAAAAGAATTCTCATTTCGGAAGCTTTAAGTTGGAAGAATCTTACTAATGGTTGATTTTGAGTAAACGACCTCGGAATTGCGATTTGAAGGTTCCAACAGGCTTGCATGATGATTTTGGACTTGGGCGTATGTTCGAATCAGGTTTTGGATGGCCCGGGAGCATTTCGGCACCTATTGTGGAAGGTTGGCATTTTAAAAGAATTTCATAAATTTGGGTTGAAATGCATTTCAATATTATCGATGTCCGTTTGGATTTCCGAGTCTGGGAATAGCTTCTTATGGTGGTTTCGGACTTAGGCACATGTTCGGATTTAGATTTGGAAGTCCGTAGGATAATTCGGCGCATTTTAGCGAAAGTTGGAAAATAGAAGATTTTTCGAAAGCTTGACCGAGAGTTGACTTTTTGATATCAGGGTCGGAATCCGATTCTAAAAATTGGAACAACCCTATTATATCATTTATGACTCATGTGCAAAATTTGAAGTCATTCCGGATTGATTTGATATGTTTCGGTGCAAAAGATAGAAGTTGGTAAATTTGAAAACTCATAATTCGATTTGATGCGCGATTCGTAATTTCGGTGCTGTTTGACGTGGTTTGAAGCCTCAACTAAGTTTGTATTGTATTTTGGGACATGTTGGTATAATTGATTAAGGTCCCATGGGCCTCATGTGGATTTCGGAATAACGGAATGGATTTCGGACAAAGGGAGCTTCTGGAATTTTTTTGTTGCAGAAGCTGTTCGCCAGAAATTTTGGATGCATGGAGCCGACTTTGGAAGCTTATATCTCGCAATCTATAAAGAATCTAAAAAATATCAAAACATGAAAGTTGTATCTCTTTGATTCTAGTTTCCAGAAAGTTAAACCATTCATCATTTGGACATTTGTACAGAAAGTTATGGTCGATTGGTCGAAGGCTAATAGCAATTTATATTTGCCCGAAAATCAGGCAATGTCGCATTTCACACATGCGACTTGCCTAGGCAGAATGCTTAAAAACGGAAGTTAACCATTTTTACTCATTTTTTAGTTTTGAGTCATGGATTTGGGCGATTCCAAAGGGAATTTTCACGACTTCGACTAGGGTAAGTGTTCTATATCCGAAAGTGATTATATTTCATAAATTCATGTCCATATTAATCAATTATTTCGGATTTAGGTGGAAGAAATTGGGATTTTTGTAAAATATTCCCAAAACAAAAATTTAAGATTTGAAAGCCAACCCAATGTCAGAATTCGATAATTTTTGTATGGTTGAACTCGTATCGGAATGTGAGTTCGGATTTCGTGAGTTTTTTCGGGATTTGAGACACGAGTCCCACTATTAATTTTTTAATGAATTTCAGATTTTAATCCGGAAAATTCGTAAATTCATATGGAATAAAATCCTACTATTTGTATTGAGTATATTGAATTGTTTATGACTAGATTTGTGTCTTTCGGACACGAATTCACGAAGCAAAGGTTTATTGGAATCTTAAGTTTGGTTGCAGAGTGAGGTAAGTCTCTTTTCTAACCTTGTAAGAGGGAATTAACCCCATAGGTGAACTAAATTAATATATGCTTCTATTTGTGAGAGCTATGTACACCGAGGTGACGAGAGTCCGTACGTAGCTACTAGTTATGCCTATGTCCAGGTAGTTTTACGTTTATACCATGCCTTGTTGATATTATTATTCGATTTATGTTTATTATTTGCCTTGAGAAGAAGCGAGATTGAGTTTGCTTATTAATTGCCTTGAAAAGAGTAGGAGTGGAGGAATTTGAGATTTTAAAAGCTTTCATTTGAATTTCGTATTTTTTTGAAAAAGAATTGAGAAATATTATAATAACTTGAGAAAATCTATGTTCAACCGAGTCGCAACTATATTCCGCGAGTGGGGTAAATTTTCACTATTCTCATGGAAGCGGGCCATTCGCCTTGGCAGGTTAAATAGATGCATCTATGGTTCGTGCGTTCGACCCTCGGTAGTGCACAATTTATATTTATATGTTGGTTCTTGCCATTCGACCCTCAGCAGTGCACAATTTAAATATTTATGTTGGATCGGGTTTTACAACCTCGACATGATTTGCGCATGATTGAATTAGTTGCTTGGGAATTTATAATAATTAATATTGCTTCATTTGCCCGAGATATAAATTGTTAAATGATGTGAAATAAATTTGAAAATTTCTTATTAATAAAAGAATTGTTTCCTTACTTCATGATATTGAGCTTACAGCCGTTCTATGTAATCCATGCTTAATTATATCATTGATATTTTATTTATAGCCTATAATAAGTGTCGGAGTCGACCTCTCGTCACTACTTCTTTGAGGTTAGACTGGATACATGCTGGGTATGTGTTGTTTTTGTACTCATACTACACTTGCTGTACATTTTATTGTACAAGCACATGTATGACTAGTGGCCTAATAGGCGCAGCGGCGCGGTTGATACGGGGACTTAGGTGAGCTGCACCTTATGTTACAATCTGCATACAGCAGAGTCTCCTTTAGATTATTTGTATTTTCTTTTCTTTGTAAACTTATATTCCGGACAGTTACTGTATTTTATGTTATTTCCTAATTAATGCTCATGCACTTGCGACACCGGGTTCTAGGATGATTAAGGGATATTCAGTATTGAAATTGAAAAATATTATTATTTATTGTATAAAGTTCATCTGTTACTAGTTAAATTAAAGGAAATTTATGATTTCAAAAATATTGAAATGAGAATTTAATTAACTATTTAGTGTTGGCTAGTCTGACAGTGGTGTCCAGCGCCATCACGACCTTTAACGGATTTTGGATCATGACAGATCACATCTGGTCCCTGCCTGGTTCCTCGAGAATGTTTGCCAAATCATCAAAATATGAAATAGCGTAACTTAGAGCAATTTTTCTCTTTTTGATGATGACAAACCCAAAATTATTGCAAGTAGGTGAAAGATTAAGAGTTTAATTCTTAGGTTATAATAGGTTGTAATCTAAAGTTGCTCAGTTAGTGAAGTTGAAATCCTACGAGTGCAGGTCGTAATTTTTAATCCCGTGAGCTGGGAGTTTTTCACATAAAATATTGTTGTAATATTTACTTACCGCTGTGTGTGTGTGATCTATGGGAACTGATAGAGCAACAAACCTTGACTAACTCTAGTCAAAGAATTAAACCAAACAGTGGTTTAAATCTGTCCTACAAAGACACTTCTTGAAAGTAGTGTAGGATTACAAATGAAGAACAAATAACAAAGACTCAATAAACCTAAGGACTTAAGATACCTTCAATCTTTGGATCTGGTCCTTGAGGTTGCAATAACTTTTGTTCTTGAGAGAGGTGGTGGTTAGCACTAGAGAGAATATGATTTTTGGATTTGCAAGTGTTGGACAAATGAAATCCCTTGCCTCGTGTTGATAATATGTGTGTGTTAGGTTATAAAGGATGATGCAATAAATTGTCCTTTAGTTTGGCCTTAACAAACTATAATTGTGCTGCTGTACTATTTCCAAATGGTACAGTGCAGCAGCTTTTACAGCTGTAGAGTTGACTACATGATGATCTGGGGAACTGATCCCCATTTGTTCCCTATGTTGTTCCCTTATGTGATTTCATTGAGAATTGAACTAGATATCTTACTAGTTACTCTGAACGCAAGGGAACTAATTATATCAGGTTCCTTATCTAGTTCTCTCATGAAATTTGTCAAATCATCAAAACAAAAGACGCATAACTTATCAATTTTTCCCTTTTTTATAATGGCATACTTAGAATTGATATCCCTCCTGAGAACCAGATCTCCACATTGTTCCCCCTACGAATCAGCCATATTCCCCATGAGAATCAGACCAAAGGAACTTATCACAATTGTTTCTTCATGACTATTTAGCAAATCATCAAAAAGGACAAAATAGCATAACTTATCAATTTCCCCCCTTTTCATGATGAGAAACCCAGAATTGATATTCCCCCTAAGAATCAGATTCCTTACATGTACTGATCACATCTGGTCCCTACCTAGTTCCTCAAAAACCTGGCCAAATCATCAAAACGTGAAATAGCGTAATTTAGAGCAATTTTCCCCTTTTTTTTTATGACAAACCCAAAATTGGTGTTCCCCATGAGAACCAGATTCCTCACATGTTCCCCTGCGGATCAGACCTATAATCAATATGTTATCAGCAACGTTCCTCCTGCAAAGCAGATCTATCTTTCATGCACAACAACATATCAATTCGATTTTGTTCCTCCCCCATGTTGACACCTATGTAACTTTCCCCTTTTGCCATAATAACAGAAGAAGCACAACTAAAAAGAAGTTTAGCAATATTAACTCATGTCACTTGGGCAATACAACATAAACAATAATAAGAACAACAAGTGAATATCATTGCACAAAATAGAGTAATTGCGCATAGTAGGAGTAATTATAACAAAAGTACAGTAGTTTCAACAATACAGAATATGACAATTTAAACAACTAAAATACCAATATCATCAAACATAGGGATCAAAAGAAGAGATAAATTCGAGGGAATTTGGACTGAGTGAAAGACATGGATCACTGGGCAGGAATGAAAGTAAAGGGCTAAGGCCTTGATGAGCATGTCCATTTTTTCATTCACAACCTTTGATAAATGATCATATGCTCTCTCAGGTCCTCCATCTATTTCCTCAATCTTTCATTCTCACCCTTCAATTGAGCATTCTATTCTACCAAGGGTCCAAGGGGATCTAGTTCTCTACCTATGGTTGAACCATCAATCATATCACCAAGAATCTCCGCAAAATTCTCCTTAACAAGAACAAACTCAGTCCCAGTTTTTACTTCTTCATCATAAACATTGGGATTTGGAGGAACAAATAGGCGATTATATTTTTGGAACTCAACAATATCAAGAATTTCTTCCATTTTTCAGCAATATCAAAGTCAACACTCTGCCTAACAACACTTTTTGAGACTTCAGAGTCTTCTACCTCTCCAAACCCGATAACTCAACATTTTGCTTCTATAAGGAACCAGGTTCCTCACTCACACTACCTTTTATTTTTCCTAAGCGGCCATGTCTCTTTCTTCTTCTTATCAATTTGTTCACTCTTATCATCTCTTGCATCTTTCTCAGCCGACTGTTTTTTCTCCATTTTGATCTTTTTTGAATTCTTTCTTACGCGTGAGGATTTTTCGTCTTCATTCTCTCTTCTATATTCACCATATCAGCAGGTCACGCCACTTCATCATCAATCAATATACTTTTTATCAATCCTTTCTATTGGATCAGAAGTTCATTTAAACATAGAGCTAAAAAAGAAGTCATCATCAGAATTAATGTCCTAAGACAGACTAGAGGAATCAGGTCCCTCATTCAGTTCCCCTTTTTCTAGCACATTCATCAATTCCTCCATCCTTCAAGGCTTCTATAAACCCAGCAATAATTTTCGCCTTACTCTACAGAATATTAGATCTACCCTGTTCCTTTTTAGTTGAATTCCAATAAAAATCTACCAAAGCCTTATTGGGATTTTGATTCAGATGGAGTTAGGATTTTGGAAGATGGCAGAGTTGGGTTCAATTCTGATATATTTAGAGAGAAGGATTCTTTCTAAGACAAGGTTGATTTTAGTTTTGAATAAAAGAATCGATTTTGGTTTGGTGTGAGAGAAGGAAATGGTTTTTTGGGGGCAACGGGCCACTTCAGAAATAGTTTAACATTTTGGACTTCAAAAATTTGGAGAGAGGCAGGAATATATTAATGATATGACACTTCAGCAGTTTAAAAAGGCATATAAGTATTGAAGACACTACTAACCTGAGTCACAAGAACTAGGTTTCTTGATAGTTTTTGAAAATTTAAGCGAAAACTTCTAGAAGTGCAACATCACTCTTACTTGTTTTGTCCTGAAACTGTCATGTATGTATACTTGTAACAATATAGATTAAGTTAGATATCACAAAAAACCACTTTTAGCATTGTACCTTTCCTTCTTAACATAGCCAATCATTGAGGGACCAGGTCCTTAGTTAAGCTTGATCAATCCCAACTCCAGACGATATTTTTCAAAGTATTCACTGCTCAGCGCCTTGGTGAAGATGTCTGCTACCTAGTCCTCCATCTTCCAGAACCTCATACAAATCAGACCTTTTTCAACATTATCCCTTAAAAAGTGATGTCACACATCAATATGTTTTGTCCTTTTGTGTTGTACTGGGTTCAAGCTATAAATGCACCAAAGTCTTCCAATCGTTGCTTGATCCACAGTAGTTGGGCACAACAGGAGGCAGCTGCCACAAATTCAGCTTTTGTAGTAGATAGGGCCACAAAACTTTGTTTCTTTGTATCTCATGAAATCAAGCAAGATCCCAAAAAGTGTGTCATGCTAGATATGTTCTTTCTATCCACCAGATAACCAGCATAATCAACATTAGTATACCCAATAAAGTAAGAATTATCTCCTGAGAGATAATAGAGGACCAAGTCCTGCGTTCTTTTGAAATACCTCAGAATTCTTTTGGCAGCTTCCACATGAGATTCTTTAGGACTTGATCGGAATCTAGCATACAACCCAAAACTAAACACAATGTTAGGTCTACTGCTATTAGGTACAACAGATATCCAATGATACCCCAATACATAGTTTCATTTACAGGGGAACCAGGTTCGTCCATGTCTAGACAAGTGGTGGTAGCAATGAGAGTATCAATGGTCTTTGCGCTTTCCATCTCAAACCTTTTCAGAAGTTCCTTAATGTATTTCTCATCACTTATCATTGTTCCCTTAGAAGTTTGCTTCATTTGTAGCCCTTGGAAAAAGTTCGGTTCCCCCGTCACTCATCTTAAACTCGCTTCCCATAATGTATTTCTCATCACTTATCATTGTTCCTTTAGAGGTTTTCTTCACTTGTAGCCCTAGTAAGAAGTTTAGTTCCCCCATAAATCATCTCAAACTCGATTTCCATAAGCTTTGCAAACACCTCAAATAGGGAATCATCTGTTGTACCAAAAATGATGTCATCGACATAGATCTGCACAATCAGCAGGTTCCTCGCTCTTTTCTTGAGAAAGAGAGTGTTGTAGATTTTCCCATTAGTGAAAATCATTCTCCAGCAGGAACCTAGACAATCTTTCATACCATACACGAGGGACCTGCTTCAATCCATATAGAGCCTTGTCATGCTTGAAGACTTGTTAAGGATGTTCATGGCATTCAAAACCAGGTGGTTGTTTGACAAAAACTTCCTCCTTCAAATATCCATTCAGAAATCCGCTCTTAGCATCCATTTGGAATAGTTTGAATTCCATATGAGAGACAAAAGCAATGAGAATTCTGATGGCTTCCATTCTTGCAACTGGAGCAAAAGTTTCATCATAATCAACTCATTCTTCTTGATTAAGGCCTTGGACCACCAACCTGGCTTTATTTCTTGTTGTATTGCCAAATTCATCAAGCTTTTTTTTTGAATGCCCACCTAGTTTCAATAACAGTTCTATCTGAAGGTCGAGGAGCCAGGTGCCACATGTTGTTCCTCTCAAATTAATAGAGCTTCTCTTGCGTGGCAACAATCCAGTCAGCATCTTTCTATACTTTCTTGATGTTTTTCATTTCAATTTGAGACAAGGAAGCTGAGAAAGCATACATGTTTCTTGTCTTTGATCTAATCTGAATTCCTGAATCTAGAGGAGTGATTATATTTTAGAGAGGATGTAAGCTTTTGTGCTTCCAGTTAAACACCTGAGTCTCAGGGTGAGAAGGACCAGGTTCTGCCGTGTGAGACCCATCATTGACATCCATGGAAGTGTGAGTACCACTTCTCTGCTCAGTATTAAGTGTGCCTTGCACAACATCATCAACTCTATTTTCTACTTCAGTTGTTGTGATGGAGGGACCAGGTTCCTCTGAATCAGCTGGAGGTTCTACTATATCTTCTTCACTAGACTCATTAACCTGACTCATTAGATCTACCTTCCCGCTTTCCATATCAGTGACTTCTTTATACCTTTAATAACTCTTTATCTTGATCATTCTTATCATGTGAATCTTTGAGCAGTCATTAGCAATAACAAAGATGTATTCCTTTCCTCTCTGATGGGCATCCTCATAGGTCCACATATATCCATATGAAGAGGATCCAGTGGTCTGGAGGTGCTCACTTCCTTCTTTGGGTTGAATGAGGACCAGACTTGCTTCCCTTTCATACATTCATCACACACTTTGTGATATTTGAACTTTGACTTCAGCAGCCCACGAACCAGGTCCTTCTTGATCAACTTGTTCAACAAAATGAAGCTTGCATGTCCCAATCTTCTATGCCATAGTTCATCATCATCATCGGCATTGAGACAGTTATAAGATCGGTGACAGTGCAAGACTTTGACAAGAATTCCACTTTGTTTCCTTTCTCGCATATTTAAGAGACACTCAATAGGATATATTTCAAGCCATTCACATAAAACACTTTCAATTGAGTGAGTGAGTGTTTTTCTAATTTTTTTCAACTCCTACAATGGATTATTTTTTGCTATTTTCAAAGGACACACTCTCACTTTGCAGGGTTTTGAGTGAAAGGAAATCATCCATACTTCCAGTCATGTGTTTTAAAGCAGCCACTATCCATGTACCATCTACTTCCTTTTACTACTGCATGCACAAGGGAATCATAGATTAGTCTTAGGAACCCAAACAAGTTTTGGTCCCTTTTAATTAGGGTAGGGCGAATCAGATTTTTTTTGTCCATGCAAGCAACACATATTTCTTTTTCAGAGAATCAGGTTCCTTAGAAGTAGAAACTTTTTCGACAAAAACTTTTTTTTTCTGTTGGTACTGAAACTTTGCTTTACAAAAATCTTTGTAATGACCAATCTTACCATAGTGAGTACAAAGCCAATTATCAAGCACAGTAACATACTTGCTATGTGGGTTATATGGGGATGTTTCCTTGTGGAACCTGATTCCTGCATGTTTCCCCCATTACTTTTATACATGAAAGTGGTTGTATCAGAAGACCAGGTCCACTTCAGAGATTTATCTAGATCATTTTTAACCCTTCTTAAATCTTCCTGAAGTTATCTTTTCTTTTCAAGTTCAGTAGCAAGACTCAAGTTTATATCTTTGAGTTTATTTTCAAACTTAAGATGTGTCTCACTTTCCACTTCCTTTCCTTTAGAGGAGTTCATGCATTTTTCCATTGAATTTTTAAAGAGGATATTTTTTCTTTGTTTCCTCCACTGTTTCTTTTCAAACCTATAACTACAACCACCAAATCATCTCTCTCTTGTTCTAACTCTCAGATTTCCTTAGTTAAAATATTTTTTATCACAAATAAGGTGGCACGACCCCAGTTCGCCCTCCGTGAACCATCGTGATGGCACCTAGTCTCTACGACTAGGTAAGCCTAATTTGCGGAAGAAAAACCAAAATTTGCGGAAGTAAACAATTTAAGACAAAAATAAAGTAGTAACAGTGTTTAAATATGTCGCTCGGCTTACACCATGTTTAACCCTCAATACCAATACATAAATCCAAGACCCGGAAACCCACGAATCACAAACTAAGATCAATACTACATAGCTCTAACTCCGGAATGTCTAATAAGAACAGAAAAGTACAGAAGGGCTAAATACTAAATGCAGAAATAGAACGGGACTTCTCAGTCTGCGTACACGGTAGATGTACCTCGAAGTCTCTAGAGCAGTAGCCTCCCTCAAGGATGGTAGGCCTGAGTAGCGGTACTTGGATCTGCATATAAAAAACATGCGCAGAAGGGGCATCAGTACACCACAGCGGTACTCAATAAGTGCCAAGCCTAACCTCGGTTAGGTAGTGACGAGGAAGGTCATGGCCCTACTGAGGTTAATTAAAATATAAAGATCAACAGTAAAGAACATAACAATATAAATAAGTACGGCAGTAAAATAACACAGGATGTACCAGACAGCAACAACTACATGGAAATAATGTAAACATGGAAAGGAAATACCACTCACCACCAATAATAACAACCGGGGATTTTCCAGGATACCGTCCTGTAGTCCCATATGTACATATCCAGTGGAGCTCCCAGGATCCCGTCCCGTAGTCCAACTTATAGTGCGCGAGGATCTAACGGAATCCCGTTCCGTAGTCCCAAATGTAATTACCCAGTACTGGGGAATCTACCAGGTGCATTGCCATAGTTCCATATAACTGTATAGGGGGATCTACCGAAATACTACATCCATAGTCCCAAAATAAACAGACAAGGGGGAGCTACCGGAATCCCACATCCGTAATCCCAAAATAAATACACAGCAGCAATAGGCAAATATACAAAAATGACAAGACTTCATATTAAGGCAACAAGTGATTCTAGCCTAGCATGCTGCACAGAATTCAAGTAAGGCAGGTTGACCAAATAAAGTAATTAAGTCACTTAGACATGCTTTCCTAAGCTAACAACAGGCTTAATAGTGCAAGTAATAGAGACAGAAAGGAAACATACTTGTAATTACTTAAAGAAAATCGGATTTCCAACAATTAGCACAAGTACGCACTCATCACCTCATGTACAAGGCATTTCCATTACCAAATATACCAATCCTAAGGGTAAGGTCCCCCACACAAGGTTAGACAAGCCACTTACCTCGAACCGGCTCAAAAATCAATCTGAAACCCCGCCCTTACCACGAATACTCGACTCTAAATGGCCCAAATATATTCAATTCAATTTTATAATGTAAATAACACTTCAAGTAACTGATTCTACAATTAAAGTCTAAGCTAATACGCGAAATTATGTAAAATGACCAAAATGCCCCTCAGACCCATGTCTCGGAATCGGGTAAAATTTATAGTTTCAGAATCCTCAAACTCTCACGAGTCTAACCATACCAAAATTATCCAAATCTGATGTCAAATCCCAAATCAAAACTCAATTTCTTGGTTCAAGAACTTTTCCCCAATTTTCATACAAATTTCGAAATTAAAGGATGAATTCTGTTTAGATTAATGGGTTACAAGCAAAAAGGAGTCTAGAATCGTTACCCAATCGATATTTATGAAAATCCCTCAAAATCTCGCTCAAATCCGAGCTCCCAAGCTTAAGTTTTGAAAAAAATGGCTAAACCCTCGATTTTGAAATCTTATATCTGCCCAGGTAATTCCTTCATCGCGAACGCGAGGCTACTATCGCGAACGCGATGCACAAAAGTCCTACTGGCCAATTCCTCTTTCGTGAACGCGATTTCCACTCGCGAATGCGTAGCTTACATGGGCAGACCCAACGCGAACGCGAGGACCATGTCGCGAATGCGAAGACCAACGGGTCCTTACCTTCGCGAATGCGAAGCACATTTCAGATGCTTCACCCAGATGCTCTACGCGAACGTGAGACCCCCTCACGAATGCGATGAAGGTTTTCTCTGCAACACAACAGCAAAAAATCTACAATCTTTCCAAGTCCAAAAATGATTCGTTGAGCATCCGAAACACACCCGGGGCCCCTGGGACGTCAACCAAACCTGCCAACCTATCCTAAAACATTATTCAAACTTGTTCCAACCTTCGGAACGCTCAAAAACATCAAAACACCTATTTTTCATCTGATTCAAGCCTAAGAATTCCAAAAACTCTAAAAACACGCTTTCGATCCCAAATAACCTAAAATTTTGCACACACGTCACATTCAACACTATGGAGCTACTATAATTTCTGAAATTCCATTCCGACCTTCGGATCAAAATCTCACTATCGGACAGGAAACTTCAAAAATTCAACTTTCGGCATTTCAAGCCTAAATTATCTACGGACCTCCAAAACACAATCCGAACACGCCCCTAAGACCGAAATCACCCAATAGAGCTAATGGAACCATCAGATTTCCATTCCGAGGCTGTATTCACACTGCTCCAGCTACGGTCAACTCTCCAACACTTAAGCTCTCATTTAGGGACTAAGTGTCCCAAAACTCTCTGAAACTCAAAACCGAACATCCCGGCAAATCAAAATAGAATAAATAAATTGGGGAAAGCAGTTAATAGGGGATCGGGGCTTTAATTCTTAAGACTACCGGTCGGGTCATCACATCCTCCTACACTTAAACATTCGTTCGTCCTCGAACAAGAATAGAGACATACCTGAAGTAGTGAAAAGATGAGGGTAATGGCTGCGCATATCCTGCTCGGCCTCCTAGGTAGCCTCCTCGACCGGCTGACCCCTCCATTGAACCTTCACTGATGCAATGTTCTTTGACCTCAGCTTTCTGACCTTCCTGTCCAATATTGCCACTGGATCCTCAACATAAGATAGATCTTTGTCCAACTGGACTGAATTGAAATCCAGCACGTGCGATGGATCGCCGTGATACCTCCGAAGCATCGAAACATGAAATATCGGATGAACTCCTGCCAAGCTGGGATGTAAAGCATGCTCATAAGCAACCTCCCCAACACGCCTCAATATCTCAAAAGGGCCAATAAACCTCGGACACAACTTCCCTTTCTTCCCAAATCTCATAATGCCCTTCATAGGCAAAACCCGAAGTAGAACCCGCTCTCCAACCATATAGGAAACATCACGAACCTTCTGGTCTGTGTAACTCTTCTGTCTGGACTAGACAGTGCAGAGTCTATATTAAATCACCTTAACCTTCTCCAAAGCATCATGAACTAAGTTTGTGCCCAACAATCCGGCCTCACCCGGCTCAAACCAACCCACCGGGGATCTATATCGTCTTCTATATAAAGCCTCATACGGTGCCATCTGAATGCTGGGTTGATAGCTGTTGTTATAAGCAAACTCCACCAATGGCAAGAACTGATCCCAAGACCCTCCTAACTCAATCACACATGCACAGAGCATATCCTCAAGAATCTAAATAGTGCGCTCGGACTATCCGTCTGTCTGAGGGTGAAATGCTATACTTAACTCTACCCGAGTACCTAACTCATGCTGAACGGTCCTCCAGAACTGTGATGTGAACTGGGTACCTCTATCTGAAATGATAGAAACCGGAATACCATGCAGACGAACAATCTCCCGAATATAGATCTCCGCCAGCCGCTCCGAGGAATAAGTAGTACACATAGGAATAAAGTGAGCGGACTTGGTCAGCCGATCCACAATCACCCAAATGGCATCAAACTTCCTCAAAGTCCGTGGGAGCCCAATTACAAAGTCCATGGTGATCTGCTCCCACTTCCACTCCGGAATCTCTATCTGTTAAAGCAACCCACCCGGTCTCTGGTTCTCATACTTCACCTATTGACAATTGAGGCACTGAGCTACAAATCCAACTATATCATTCTTCATCCGCCTCCACCAATAATGCTGCCTCAAATCCTGATACATCTTCGCGGCACCCGGATGGATGGAATACCGCGAACTATGGGCCTCCTCTAGAATCAACTCTCGCAGCCCATCAACATTGGGTACACAAATCCGACCCTGCATCCTCAATACCCCATCATCACCAATAGTCACATCCCTAGCATCACTGTGCTGAACCTTGTCCTTGAGGACAACCAAATGGGGGTTATCATATTGCCTCTCCCTGATACGGTAAAATAAGGAAGACCGAGAAACCACGCAAGCTAGAACCCGGCTAGGCTCCAAAAGATCCAATCTCACAAACTGGCTAGCTAAGGCCTGAATATCCATCGCCATAGGCCTCTCCGATGCTGGTAAATAAGCCAAACTCCCCAAACTCTCCGCCCGATGACTCAAAGCATCGGCCACCACATTGGCCTTGCCTGGGTGATAGAGAATAGTGATATCATAGTCCTTCAGCAACTCTAACAACCTCCTCTAGCGCAAATTTAGATCCTTTTGCTTGAACAAGTGCTGCAAGCTCCGATGGTCAGTATAAATCTCACAAGGCACACCGTATAAGTAATGGTGCCAAATCTTCAGAGTGTGAACAATGGCAGCTAAATCAAGGTCGTGAATAGGGTAGTTCTTCTCATGTATCTTCAACTGTCTGGACGCGTAGGCAATCACCCTACTGCCCTACATCAACATCACTTCGAGGCCAATTCTTGAGGCATCACAATAGACTTTATATGACCCCGAACCTGTAGGCAATATCAAAATTGGGGTTGTGGTCAAAGCTGTCTTGAGCTTCTGAAAGCTCGCCTCACACTCCTCTGTCCACTGGAACAGAGCACCCTTTTAGGTCAACCTGGTCATAGGGGCCGTAATCGATGAAAACCCCTCCTCCACAAAATGACGGTAGTAGCCCGCCAAACCAAGGAAACTGCGGATTTTGGTAGCCGAGGATGGTCTGGGCCAACTCTGCACAACCTCTATCTTCTTCGGATCCACCTAAATACCCTCGCTCGATACCATATGGCCTAAGAACGCCACTGAATCCAATGACAACTCACATTTTGAGAACTTAGCATATAACTTCTTCTCTCTTAAAGTATGAAACACATTCCTCAGGCGCTGCTCATGATCTTCCCGACTCCGGGAATACACCATAATATCATCAATAAAGATAATGACGAACGAGTCAAGATACTTCCGGAACACACTGTGCATCAAATGCATAAAGGTTGTTGGGGCATTGGTCAACCCAAATGATATAACAAGGAACTCGTAATGACCATACTGAGTCCTGAAAGCAGTCTTCGGGATATCTGGGTCCTGAATCTTCAACTAATGGTAACCTGAGCGCAAATCAATCTTAGAAAACACTCGTGCACCCTAAAGCTGGTCAAATAGATCATCAATATGAGGGAAAGGATAACGGTTCTTCACTATAACCTTGTTCAATTAGCGATAATCAATGCACATACGCATGGAACCATCCTTTTTCTTCACAAACAAGACAGGAGCACCCCAAGGTGATACACTGGGCCAAATAAAACCCTTATCAAGCAATTCCTGTAACTGATCCTTCAACTCCTTCAACAAAGGAGGATCCATATGATGCGCAGGAATAGAAATGGGCTGAGTGTCCGGCAACATATCAATGCCAAAATCAATATCTCTATCAAGCGGCATGCCTGGAAGATTAGTTGGAAACACATCGGGAAAATCCTGTACTACTGGAATTGAATCAACTGAAGGGGTATCAATACTGACATCTCTCACATAAGCTAAATACGCGTCACACCCCTTCTCAACCATACGCTGAGCATTAAGAAAAGAAATAACTCTACTAGGAGTGTGATCTAAAGTACCCCTCCACTCAACACACGGTACACCTGGCATAGCCAGCGTCATGGTTTTGGCATGACAATCAGGAATAACATAATGGGGCGACAACTAGTTCATGCCCAAGATAATGTCAAAATCTACCATGTTGAGCAACAATAGATCAGCTCTGGTCTCAAAATCACAAAGAGCAATCAAACACGACCGATAAATGCGGTCCACAATAAGAGAAGCTCCCACAAGAGTAGAAACATAAACAGGGTAACTCAAAGAATCCCGAGATACACCCAAATATGGAGCAAAATAAGAAGACACATAAGAGTAAGTAGAGCCTGGATCGAATAGAACTGATGCATCTTTGTGGCAAACCAATATAATACCTGTGATGATAGAATCGGAGGCAACAACCTCGGTACGAGCAGGAAGGGCATAGTATCTAGCCTGACCTCCCCCTCTAGGGCGACCTCTACCTCCTCGACCTCCACCTCTAGCTGGCTGAGCAGGTGGTGTAGCAACTGGAGTTGTAACCATAGCCTGAGAACTCTGCAGGGCACGCTGTGGCTGAGAAGTCCATGGAGGTTCACCCCTCCCAAGTCTGGGGCAATCCCTCACCATATGACGTGTGTCACCACACTCAAAACAAGCTCTGGAAGGGCGTGGTGGCTATGACTGGCTCGGGCCAGGCCTGCTGGACTGACCTCTGAAAGCACCCCGTGCAGGAGGCGCGCTAGAAACCGAAGGTGCATAATAAGGCTCCTGAGGCCTAGGAGGAGCTAGAGCACTACTGGCTGCTGGAAGAGCTGAATGAACAGGGCGACTCATATAACCCCTACCATGACGACCTGCAGCTCGGGTACGGGCACCAAAATAATGTCCCGACTCTCGAGACCTCTTGGCCTCCCTCTCCTCTCTCACCCTAGCATGCATACCCTCAATCCTCCTAGCAATGCTCACCACCTACTAATAAGAAATATCTATCTCCAACTTCACGAACGGGAGACTATTATCGTGAACGCGATGCACAAAAGTCCTGCTGGCCAAATTCCTCTTTTGCGGACTCGAGGTCCACTCGTGAACACGTAGCTTACACAGGCAGACCCTACGCGAACGCGAGGACCATGTCGCGAATGCGAAGACCAACGGGTCCTTACCTTCGTGTATGCGGGACATCATCACGAACGCGAAGAACATTTCAGCTGCTTCGCCCAGATGCTTTACGCGAACGCGATACCCCCTCGCGAACGTGATGAAGGTTTTCTCTACAACACAACAGCAGAAAATCTGCAATTTTTCCAAGTCCAAAAATGGTACGTTGAGCACTTGGAACACACCCGAGGCCCCCGGGACATCAACCAAACCTGCTAACTAATCCTAAAATATCATTTAAACTTGTTCCAACCTTCGGAACGCTCAAAATAACATCAAAACACCTATTTTTCATCGGATTCAAGCCTAAGAATTCCAAAAACTCTAAAAACACACTTTTGATCAGAAAGTGTATCAAACCTCGCCCAAATGACCTGAAATTTTACACACACGTCACATTCAACACTATGGAACTACTACAACTTCCGGAATTCCATTCCGACCCTTGGATCAAAATCTCACTATCGGACCGGAAACTTCAAAAATTCAACTTTCGGCAGCCTAAATTAGCTACGGACCTCCAAAACACAATCCGAACACGCCCCTAAGCCCGAAATCACCCAACGGAGCTAACGGAACCATCAGATTTCTATTTGAGGCCGTCTTCACACTGCTCCAGCTACGGTCAACTCTCCAACACTTAAGCGCTCATTTAGGGACTAAGTGTCCCAAAACTCTTCGAAACTCAAAACCAATCATCCCTGCAAATCAAAATAGCAGAAATAAACTCGGGGAAAGAAATTAATAGGGGATCGGCGTGTTAATTCTTAAGACAACCGGCCGGGTCGTCACATAAGGTTGTGATAAGCATCAATTAAGACATTAGCTAAAGATACAAGCTTCCTTTTAGAATAAGACTTCAAATTTCCTTGAACACCCAGAAAGTTTACCTAATCGTCATCATATTCTTCATCCTCATCAAATTTTGCCATCAATTCAAATATGGAATCATATTCTGCAGCTTTGCTTTCAACGGCCATCATGGAGGTGTTTCCCTGTTCATCATCACCCTCAGATTGACTAGAGGAATCTCCCCGGGCAGCCAGAGCTTTCTTTACAATATTATCAAGGACAACTATTTTCTTGAACTTCTTGTTGGGGATCAGATTCCTATTAACCATCTTGCCAGCATTGTGTTTGTAATGGTCTTTCTTGTGGAGAGGACAATCTTTGATGAAATATCTTGACTTACCGCACTTGTGACAACAATCGTATCCTTTAGTGTTTCTGCTAGAGCTACCCTTCTTGGGAATGTCTCAGTTTTTACGAATTATTTTTTGAAATATTGGTGGTCTGTATATTGTTTGACCTTATTCAAAATTTGGTAGAGCAGCCATGTAGATCCTTTCTAGGCGTTAGCCTTATAGAAAGAACCTGCTCTGATACCAATTAATGTAAATTAAGAGTCCACCAAATTATATAGAGAACCTGGTTCTCTATTAGTTCCCACAGAACACACACACAACGGTAAGTAAATAATACAATAATATTTTATGTGAAAAACTCCCAGCTCACGGGATTAAAAATTACGACCTGCACTCGTAGGTTCTCAACTTCACTAACCGATCAACTTAAGACTACAACCTATTATAACCTAGGAATTAAACTCTTAATCCTTCTCCTACTTGTAATAACTACATTGCAAGCCTCTTTGTAATAACTCTATTACAAAGCAACAAACCTTGACTAACTTTAGTCAAGAAACTAAACCAAAAAGTGATTTGAATATGTCCTACAAAGACACTTCTTGAAAGTAGAGGATTTCTTACTATCTTCAGTACTGCTTTTGTTTTGAGAAGAATGAATCTCAAGTTTCATCCTCGGGTTCGGTAGGGGGCATAGGAACGGATAACACTCTTAGTTCTTAGGCCTATTCTCACTCCTTCAACTAAAAAATTCAAATCAGCACTTGAAGCAGGAGTCTAGCTAGGGCTAGTGGCCTATCAATTATTGGTTGACCTTCCCTTGAACCAGTCACGGAGCTCTCAACTGAGTTGTTTAGGTTCTGGAATTCTATCTCTAGTTGGGGGTTTCGATTCGAAAAAATGTGGTGCGGGTTCATCTCTCTCGACCAGGATTACAAATGAAGAATAAATAACAAAGACTCAACAAACCTAAGGACTTAAGATATCTTCAACTTTTGGATCTGGTCCTTGAGGTTATAACAGCTTTTCTTCTTGAGAGATGTGGTGGTTAGCACTTGAGAGAATATGATTTTTGAATTTGCAATTGTTGGACAAATGAAATCCCTTGCCTCATGTTGATAATATGTGTGTGAGAGGTCATCAAGGATGATGCAATAAAGTCTCCTTTAGTTTGGCTTTAGCAAGCTACAGTTGTGCTGCTGTACTACTTCCAGACGGTACAGTGCAGTAGATTTTACAGTTGTAGAGTTGACTGCACGACGACCAGGGGAATTGATCCCTATCTGTTTCCTCTATTGTTCCCTTATCTGATTTCATTGAGAATTGAACCAGACATCTGATTAGTTACTCTGAACGCAAGGGAACTAATTGTATCAGGTTCCTTGTCTGATTCTCTCATGAAGTTTGTCAAATCATCAAAACAAAAGATGCATAACTTATCAAATTGTTTCGTGAGTGCTATAATCTTTTACTTTTATTTTGAGACAATTGTTTATATTCAGCACTTTAGAGTTATAGTCCATATACTTACAGACAGATTCAAGTTACGCAAGAGTATGAATTTGGAATATATATTAAGTTTCCTTTTATTTCCATTGAGTTACAGTCCATGTGCCTTTTATTTTCATTGTCTATTTGATTTAGCCAATAACCCATCCGATAACTGTTCGATAAGCAGCCTTATCTATAAGCTGATAATCGATAAGTCGAATCGTTAAATATAAATATTTCCCTGATCTACCCGATAAGCAGCCCTACCGTTAAATCAACCCAATATTCGAATTTCTGCTCCTTGCCTATTTGTATTTCAGCTGCTTTGATTGATGAAACTAGATAATATTTCGTTAAAGAAAGCTTGATGCACAAAGAATCATATATTTACGCAGGGCCGGGGAAAGGGTTGTACTCCAATAAATGTGATGCAGACAACATATCCTAATACAAATATTAATGGATGATTCTACGGTTCGAACTCATGACCTATATATCACACGAAAACAACTATATATATTGTTGCTCCCAAGCTTCCCTTAAGATTTTTTTCGTGCAACGAAAGAACAAATAAGAGGAAGAGAAAAAAAATTCAACCGTGACAATTAGATTATAAGGAAAATAGAATGATAATCAGCCGCAAAGAAAAGAGAAGCTAGAGTGCATGATTAGTTTTCAATTTTTGTTTTACTTCTTTTAAATAGAAAAAAGAAAAATATGTACTTCTCTCCTTTTACGTTCACTTCACCAATCCTCTTTATCATCTCGACGGAACATAAGATAATCTATAATAATATTATCTTTTTGGATAATTTTTTGATTGGTATAGACAATGGCTATTATATACCTATAATAATATTTGACGTTTAAATTTTATTTAAACGTTATAAGTAAAAATTATGCAAAACATTATTTTTCAAACTTTATGTTATAAAAGAACAATATATTTAAATTATAAAATCTCATAAGATATTTATATTTTATTCATGAATACTTTAAAAATACTAATATATTATTAATAAATTCATAAATAGTTAGATTGTACCTGCAAAGAACTAAATTCTCTAAAGCATTTATGTATTGTAAAACAAATTGAAAATTCAAAAACTTCAAATCTCTAATGATTGGCATAGGTACTTTATTCTACACATGTATCTTAATTTTAGAAAATATTATTACAGAATTTCTTAGATATTTTATTGTATATTTGTCTTTTTTTGTATAATCGTTTTTATGAAAGTAAATGTAGCTAGTGCTTTAAATATAAAACAAAAGACTAAAAATGGGAGCGGTAAATTTAGTAAAATTAATTAAAATTAGTATCATTATAGTGAATGACAAACTCAACCAATGTTTTGCGTAGAGTTGTCATAAAAATGTAGTCTTACAAAGAGTTGTGGTACAATGATAAGTGCTGCTATTATAGGTAAAATGCTGTTATAAAGAGGCAAAATATAATATGAAAAAATAATTTCAAAGAAACGTAGTTGTTATAGTGAAATATTTCTTTCTTATAGAGGATATCTGTTAGAAAAAGATTTGACTGTAGTTATTAGTAGAAAAAAGGTTAAAAGAATTAACCTAAATTGACGTCCATGCCAACTGCTTAAACTAAAAATAGCTAGAGAATATACATATATATATATATATATATATATATATATAATTATATTAATCATGTGTAATCTATATATACCGATTAGGAAAAGTAAACAATAACTCATCGGCTATTTATGTAAAGATCCCAAAGTTATTGGTGGATTTTGGACCCTTGGGCCTCCGTATGGATCTTTACTTGGGCCATCATCAATGCTCTATTGTAAGGCCGGGGGACAATAAGTAAACGAAAAGGGAAAACTACCCTATATACCTACCTAATCAAAAGTAATTATCTGTAATTACCCATTTTAAATGTAATTACATCAATACCTATTCTATTACAACTAACTACCCGCCCAACTATTCTCGCGTGCGATGGACATATCTAATTTAAGCAGCAAAGTGTGAATCCAAAAAAGAAGCCAAAGAATATTTAGCTTTTCTCAATAGTGGACAGTGTTGTTGGTATTGTACCTTTTTCTGCTATCATCACCCCTTTTTTTGTGCTCCATAGTTTATTTTATCTTTTAAAAGTTTTTTTTAAAAAAGGGTACTATCTAACTAAAATTTGAATTTTCATGTGTGTTGAAGTATTTGGTGTTGGAATTTATTAGGTATTGTTCTTTGATTATGATGTTAATGCTAATTTTCAAAGATTTTATTGTGAGAAAATTAAATCTATCATTGAAGGATCTTGAAACTTGAAACTCATAACTTGGTTTGTTTGAGTTTTTAATTGTTTTGATCTGATCCTGGATGAGTTTGTTTGGAAAGTTGATTGAAGGTTGTAGCTAAAGTTTTAGTCAATTTGATGGAGATTTTGTAGTAGATTTTACAAATTTGGGTTGAAATATAGTTGAACTAAAGTAGATGACGAATTTGTATTGTATACCCAAATAGTATACAAATATACCATTTGGGTATACAATTCATTCCAACTATATACCCTATTAGTATAGTTATATACTATATTGGTATCATATGCTAGTTGAATCATTTTTTGGTTGTATTAGCTGCATTTAATTGATACAATATTTGATTTTCTTTTAATAATAGTAATATAGTACAATTTCTTGAAATACTTTATTATATTAATATGTGGTACACTATTTTTTTATTTTTCTCTTTATGCATGTGTGTTATGTAATAGTAGTATAGTCATATAGTTGCCGGAAATTAACCAGTAAAGATGTATACCATGTTGGTATAGTTATATTTCATATTGGTATCATATGGTAGTTTGTTTTGATTGTTTTAGCTGCATTTTAAGTGAATTCTATTATGAAATTATTTATATGAACATGATTTGCAGTGCTAGAATTTTTGTGTGACGATGGACATAAATTATGTGTATTATGTAATAGTTTTATAATTATAGGCAATTGTTGGAACGACCTCATACAACTATATACCATGTTAGTATATGGAGTGAGCAAGTTGTTTTGCGAATATTTAGCTTGCAACATGAGTATGTAATTTTCTCATACTTTTATTGCATCCTTTAATGTTTTGGTACAGTAGTATAGTTGCAGGTAGTTGTAGCAATATTCTAGAGCAATCATATGCTCTGTTGGTATACATATATACTATACTGGTATCATATGTTAGTTAATATTTTTTTGATTGTATTAGCTACATTTAATTGGTATACAATTTGATTTTTTCTTTAGTAATAATATATAAAAAAAATAGTGAAAACAGTAAATGAAATTAGATTATGAAGAGAAAAAGAATATAAAAAAAGAAATTAAATGAAATTAGAAAAGGAAAAAAAGGAAAAAAGAAAAAAATAAGAAGAAAACGAGAAAAAAGAAAAGGAGAAAAGAAAAAAAAAGAAAAAAGAAAAGAAAAGAAGCATAGAAATAAAAAAGAGTTGGAGAATAAAGAAAAAACTCCTCACGAAACTTATTATGGGTAGGAAATATAATTAGTTTATGGGTAGGAAAACAAATGGGTAGACAAGGATAAATAGTTTTGTTTTTGTGGGTAACTGTGTCAAAACCCCAAAGGAAAACCTAAGAAAAGAAAGATAATCTTATCTTTGTCAAATTTTTTAATGTGAATTTTACTTAATTTACTTAACCTTTGGAATTTTAAAAACAATATTCTCTTTCACTTTTTTAAGGGGACAAATATGCCTCTTGCCTCAAAATTAACTGTTAAAATGAAATAGTCATGTTTGGTAGATCAAACATTTCCTTTAATTAGTATGTATCGGATACCAAAAGTTTCAATAAGTAAAGAAAAATACGCAATTTATTGTGTTATGCAAATATGGGACTTCTATAGCTCTTTTTTTCTTTTTTAGTTTTCTTTTGAAGTTCAAAACCTCATTTTTCTTTATGATATTTTTTCTTTAAAGCTTCAATATTTTGAATATACTTGATATTTACTTTTTTGAAATACTGGAACCTGCTAACTAACTGGAAGGATAGAACTGGCTAGCAGATCAATGTTCATCATTCATCAGTCTCCAGAAATGGAAGATCTGGTTAGAAAAAATGTAAAAGCAAAATGGTTCAGACCTTTTACCCCCATATATTTTAGAAAGTATTTTCAATTTCATCGGATTTCTGTCTGGGATTTTAAAAAGAAGAATTAACTCAAATAGCCGTTCACATAATCTCGTAACTAAAAATAGCCGGTGGATATATAATATATGTATAATATGTGTATAATCATTGTTTAATATATGTATGCCGACTAGAAAAAGTAAACAATGTGGTCTATTTGTGTAACAATCCCAGTTAAAAAATGAAAGAAAAGACCGAGATTGTGAAAATTTCTTCTGTGCAATTTTATTCACAGTAGTCTGCTTATATACAAATCTATGTTCTAGATACGAAAGAATGTAAATAAATATTCCTATACACTTGTACTATTTTCTATTGGCTAATTGTGTAACTAACTAATAGAAATTATTCTTCACAATGTGTGTACATGTGCTATTCACGCATGGAAGTTTCTGGTCCCTTTCCTCATCTGAAATGGGAGCCATTAAATGAATGGCTATGATCTAGCCTTCTCTTCTCAAACCAACGTGCCAGATTTGATCTTAAGATTTTAGCATCAAGCTCATGATGTTGACACATGCCACTCCTCAAAATAAGATTAGTATCTCAACAAAGCTTGTTCAGACATAAGCTCAAATCTTTCTTTGTAAACTCTGAAAACTTTTCTTCTTCTTCTTCTCACTTCTCCTTCTCTCTATCTTCTTCATCATTCTTTGAATTAACATGGGGGTTCTGATCTACAACATCCCCCCTCAAGATGGAGGGGAGAGAATGGACCCCCAACTTGCTCAAAATATGGCGATGAGGACCCCCAGATAAGGGTTTGGTAAACAAATCGGCGAGCTGACAGTCGGATGGGACAAAAGAAAGAGATATTAAACCAGAGAGAAATTGTTGACGAACAAAATGGCAATCCAGTTCCATATGTTTGGTGTGTTCATGAAAGACTGAGTTGTAAGTTATGTGAATCGTCGCCTGGCTATCGGAATGGATAGGCACTGGTAAGGTAGGCTGGACTGTGAGATCGCCCAAAAAAAGAAAGAGCCAAGTGATCTCTGCCGTTACTCGACGCATGGAGCGATATTCAGCTTCGACAGATGATAAAGAAATGGAAGCCTGCTTCTTGAATTTCCAGGAAATAGGTGCATCTCCAAGGGTAATGAAGAACCCACTCACTGATCGTCTAGAATCGCGACAGGCTGCCTAATCAGTATCGCAAAAAGCTAGCAAATCAAAAGAATGGTGTGAAGACAAAACAATTTCTTGTGAGGGATCTATGTAGAGATATCTTAACACACGTTGAGGAGTAGAAAAATGAGAAAGGCAAGGCCTTTGCATGTACTGGCTCAGAGATAGAACAACAAATGAGATGCCAAGTCTGGTGTTTGTCAAATAGTTAAGCTTACGAGCTAGATAGCGATAAAAGCTTGGGTTGTCCATTGGTTGGTCCAAATCTTCTTGAAGCTTAGTGGAAGGGTCAAGAGGTGAAGAAATCTGACCTCCTAAACAATCGAAATCCTGTAGCAACTCTAAGGTAAATTTTCTTTGGCTGATAATGCACCCCTGTTTTTCTCTGAGTATTTCCATGCCTAGGAAGTAATGAATATAACCTAAGTGTTTCACGTTAAATTCTGAATTGAGAAAACCAGTGATTTGTTCAATCTATGTTGCATCATCCCCCTTGAGTAGGATATCGTCGACATAGACTGCTAGGATAGAAACAAGAGCTCCATTGTGTTTGTAGAAAAGAAAATAATCATTGAGTGAACTAGAATAACCTTTAAAACTCAAAGCTCCTACAAGTCTGGCATACCACTATCTAGATACCTGTTTTAACCTATAAAGTGACTTCTTCAAGAGACATACTTGAATTGGTTTGGGTGGAAGCACGCCTGCAGGAAATTTCATATAAACTTCTTCTTGCAATTCCCCATGTAGAAATACGTTGTTCACATCAAGTTGTGACACTCTCCAATCTTTCTTCACAGCCATAGTCAAAAGACACCTTATGGTGGTCATTTTTACTACTGGTAAAAATATTTGGAAATAGTCAATCCCTTCTCTTTGAATGTACCCCCTGACTACTAACCTAGTTTTTAATCTTTCCACAGTTTCATCTGGGTAATGCTTTACCTTGTATACCCAATTACAAGGTAAAGCCTTTTTCCATGGAGGCAAATCTACCACATCCCAAAGTGTGGTTTAATTGTAATGCTGTAATTCTGCTTCTATGGCTGCTTTCCATCCTAGGTGTATGGAAGCTTGGGCATAGATACTAGGTTCAGAAATAATAGATAGTGATTGAACAAGATATTGATTGGTAGTGGAGAGAGCTCCAAACGAGAAAACATTAGGTGTAGCAGGCTGAGTGAAGCAAGAATCAGTGAGATTAGAGAGAATAATAGCATTGCACACATAGTCCTTCAAATAGGTAGGCCTTTGAGAAACTCTGTCAAACTTTCTGATATGTGGTGGAGGTGTAGGAGTCACATTTTTGGATATTGTGTGAACAGGTGAGTAGGAAGGAGTGCAAGACTCACCTGGGATTGGTGTAAGGTCAGCTGCAGGATGTGGTGAAGAATGTGGAACTCTAAGTAAGAGAGGGCTAGAATCAGATGTCTTAATAGGTGTAGAAAGAGTGTCCAAACGAGGTGAATTTGGTGAGGAAACAAGTTGTAGTTGATGTAGAGGAGGTTTATCACTAGGAACTGGTGAGGAGGTATTGGTAGTTGGTATATCTGGTGCAAGGGTATGGTTAGTAGGATTAGAACAAAAAGAAAAATAAGTGGAGGAGTATGCTTAGTGAAAAGGGAATAATTCTTCATGAAATCTGACATCCCCGGAAACAAATACCCTTTCTGTATCTATGTCCATTACTTTGTATCCCTTTTGACCTTGTGCATATCCTAAGAATACATAAGACGTAGCTCTTGGTTCAAAATTTCCTCTGTTCTGAGATAAAGTGGACACATAGCTCAAACAACCAAAACTTCTTAGAACCTCATATATAGGTTCTTTCCCAAACAAAACTATATACGGTGTCTTCCCTTTCAACACCTTGGATGGGAACCTGTTTATCAAAAATATGGCAGTTAAAACACATTCTCCCCAATATTGAAGAGGAACCCTGGATTGAAATAGTAATCCTCTTGCAATTTCTAGAAGGTACCTATATTTCCTCTCAATTATACCATTCTGTTGAGGTGTAGCTACACAAGAGGTTTCATGAAGAATCCCTTCTTCTTGAAAGAATCTAGATTCTCGTGTTCTCTTTCCCAATTCCTAAGCATTGTCTAATCTAACCCTTTTTTTACTTTCTTGTTAAACTGTCTTTCAACTATAGAAAGAAAAGATTTTAAAACTAGAGAAGTATTGCTTTTGGTACTTAATAAAAAGGTCCAAGTTGTCCTACTAAAATCATCAACTATGTTCAAAAAATACTTGTAACCATTGTATGTAGTCCTAAAAGGACTCCAAGTATCTATGTGAATAAGGTCAAATGGAGATGTTGTTCTGATTTGACTAATGGGAAAAGGAAGCCTAGTTTGCCTTGCCTTAGCACAAATTTCACACACATTATTAACATCTGAAGGAAAATGAACAAAACTGAACCTCTTCATTACTGAAAAGGGCAAATGCCCCAACCTTACATGCCACTGAGTTACATCTGAAACAGCATTCGCAAAAACTGAAACTAAAAAGGAAACTTCACTAGGTACTAGACTGAAATCACTTCCTTTTGGAATAGAAATTACATTTGACTAAATAGAATTCTAGACTCTGAACTTCTAGGCTGGAGTAGATATAATCCATATCTTACTTCATCAAAAACTTGTCCCCTCCTTATTAAAAGGACCTACAATAGACATTCACTAGAAGTAAGGTTGATGCATTTGAATTGAGTGCATAACTTATGAATAGATAACAAGTTATACTTAAAAGATGAAACATAAAGAACTCTTTCTAGAATCATATTAGGCTGAATACAAACCTGTCTTATGTGTGTGACAAATAGCTGAAAAGAATTAGGCAAACTTATATGTAAAGGCACAGGTAAAGGTTACAGACTTAGGAAAGAGTTGGAATCAAAACACATATTTTTTGAGGCACCTGAATCAATTATACAGGTTTTAGTATTAAAAACAGCATGACATATCCTTGAATATTATAGAATAGTACCAGCAACGTATTTGCACTAATCTTTGAGGTTGCATTTCTTGTACTTCCAACTTGTACCTATCTGATTATGTTTGCCAGTTCAGAGATGTGTTCTTTACTGAAAAATTATGTCTGATTGTTTGGATTTCCTTCATTGTTGTCACCAGACTTTCCATCACCCTGCTGATTTGATACTACAACATTTGATCTTATTATTGCTCCTTGAAAGTCTACACCCTTGGTGAATTGGAATTCATCAGGGAATCCTATAAGTCTATATCAATCAGCCCTTACATGTCCTATTGAGTAATGGCTGCAAGTAACATTAGTATTAAACTTAGACTTTTTTGACTTGGACTTATATTGTGTGTTTCCTGATTTTTGTTGAGAATTCCACCCTTTTTACACTTGGTTGTTTTTTGTGAGAATTTGTTCTGTGTTCCTACCATGAAGGAAGCCCCATCAGTAGGATACTGTGGGATCATATATATCTCCCTTTGGCTCTCATCTTGTAGTAAGAGTGAGTAAATTTGATCCGTGCTAGGAATAGGACTAAGCATGAGAATGTTTCCCCTTGCTTGTGCATAAGCATCATTCAGCCCCATTAGGAATGGAATGACCCTTTGGCCTTCCATGAACTTAGACATCTTCTTCTTACCATCACAATTACATGCACAAGTGCACCCTAAGTATGAGTTAATAGAGTCTAGTTCATCCTATAGTCTCTTAAGAGTAGTGAAATAACCTGATATGCTGTTGTTTCCCTAAATTATGTTTGAAATTTCCTTTTGTAGATGGTATAGATTTGCTCCACTTAACTGCCCAAACCTATGTTACAGGTTGCTCCAAAGGTCCTTAGCTGTTCTTGAGTAAATGACACTATCACCTATCTCTTTGGTCAAAGAGTTGAGCAATCAAGAGGTGACCATGTCATTGCACCTACTCTATAATGGATAATCTTTGTCATCCATTATTGGTTCAGCACAAGATCCATTGATGAAACCAAATTTGCTATTGGCTGAGATTGCAATAAGGATAGATCTTTTCCATCCTGGGAATCCTCTTCCATCCAATGTTGAGCTCACCAAACCCATTCCTGGAGTATCAGAAGAGTGCAAGTGATAAGGGTGATTGGAGTCATTGGTCACTATACTGCTTGTAGATCCAGAAACGGAAATATCAGTCGCAGCTTCTGTACCTGTCATGATTGAATCCATAAATATATATAGAAAAAGAAATTTGATAGAGATTTGAGATAATTTGTGAATGGATCGACCTAAACCTGCTCTGATACTATGAAAGAAAAGATTGAGACTGTGAACATTTCTTCTGTGTAATTTTATTCACAGTAGTCTGTTTACATACAAATTTATGTTGTAGATACAAAAGAATATAAATAAATATTATTATACATTTGTACTATTTCCTATTAGCTAACTGTGTAACTAACTAACAGAAATTATTCTTTATAATGTGTGTACATGTGCTATTCACATGTGAAAGTTTCTGGTCCCTTTCCACATCTGAAATGGAAGCCATTAAATGAATGAGTATGATTTAGCCTTCTCTTCTCAAACCAACGTGCCAGGTTTGATCTTAAGATTTTAGAATCAAGCTCATGATGTTGACATACGTCACTCCTCAAAATAAGATTAGTATCTCAACAAAGCTTCTTCAGACATAAGCTCAAATCTTTCTTTATAAAACAAACCTTTCTTCTTCGTCTCACTTCTTCTTCTCTCTACCTTCTTCATCATTCTTTGAATTAACATGGGAGTTCTGATCTTCAACAAAAAATCATAAAAGCATGAACCATCAAACTTGTTTCTTAATGCTGGACTACAAGTTTAAGCATATACAATTTATAGTTCCCAATGTCCAAATTCCAGTCATGGCTATTTATTCCATCTCTTTTTTCATTCTCTATTTCTTGTTCTTTTTTCTAAACTATATGAACTACGATCTCTAGGAATGACAGATCTTTAAATAAACTAGTTTTCTTCCTTAGAGAAAAGAATACCTTTTACTAGTTTTTCCAGCATCTTTCCATCATATACAAGAGAAGTAATTGGCAAAAGCTTTTTCCGGATATGATTGTGACTATATACTGCTACAACAAACTATGTTGCTTGGACTCTCCATAAATATTACTTATGTGGGATCCTCAAAAAATGCACCACAATTTGAAGGATCCAACATTTTTAAAGGGTTCGAGCAATATATAAACAACAACTGTGCATTACGTCAATCTATATGAATCTTTAATTGCTTCTCTTCAATTCCAAGACAAAGAAGGTTGGATAAGATTGGACAACACTTATGATGAATGTAGGAAACTTGTCGATCATCATGTACAGAACAAATGCTAGCTATGAGAGAATGTATAGTTTCAAATATACACATCAAATTTCATTATTATTTCGAAAGAGCAAACTCTCAAATTTGGCTCCATATATATTGAATGTAAGATTTTCTTACAATTAATTTATTGGTGGCCCATAATTAATATTTAATTAATGAGCAAATCTCACACGTCCGATCGGTTACTTGATGGACGTACCGAATTAAATGAGAACCTTTATAAATTGGTCGTCTCCCCACCCATTAGGGTTGTGAGCACATGAATTTTTCCTGACCCAAAATACTCTTACAAAATCACGAAATAGAATTTTGTAGTTTATTTTAATTTTATAAAATTTCTAGGAATATTTGCTTAATTGTTTGCATTTTTAGTTGAATTTTACATATATTAAAAGCATAGAAAATACCCCAAAAAAATATCAAAATTTCATGCATTTCATATAAGGTTTTGTGTTCGTAAGTTAGGATTATTAATTATTCATTAAAATGAAAATCACAAATATTGTTCATCTTTAGCTTTTAACATTAGATGAGTAATTTTTCTCTTTAGTAATTTAGGATTAATTAATTTTGTAAACATTGAAAATAGATAATTCGCTTGATTTTATAATTTAGACTAATTTAGGATTTAATTGATTTAGTTAGGATTTTTTGATTAAAATTAAAAAAAAGAAAAGAAAAGAAAGGAAACAAAAAGAGAGAGAAATATGCTGGTTTTGATTTGGGCCACTCAAAAGACTAAAAATCAGTGGCCCAAACCGTTTATCCATTCAAATCAACCCAGCCCAATCCCTTACCCGGTCCAGCTCGCCCCTTAAACCCTAAAACGACGCCGTTTGAGTAACGGCCATCTCGGCCGTTGATCTCCGTTGATCAAACGGCTGGGAACTCACCACCCGCCCACTATATAATTGTCCTAACACCCCCATACCCTAGAGATCCATTCACTTCACCCTCCCCGTCTCTAACCTATAAACCCTAGCCGCCCTATTTTTCTCTCTAACTCCCACGGCTCAAACCCTAGCCGTCGCCCGCCAAAAATCGTTTCACGGCGCCTGCCAGTCTTTAAGCCCACCCAAATTCACACCTCATAACCTCCACTCCCTCCTAAACTCAAATCCCTTGTTGATTTCCCCAAATAACCCTATAAATTCCCCGAAATCCAGATCTGAAATTCGAAGAAAATCTAGATTTGCATGTTTATAGGGATTTCGCCAGAATATTTGTTCGTTTAGTTTAAAGCTCACCCCCAAATAGATTTTTCTTGCCAAGAAAAATTATTTGGAGTTAGTTTCAAGCCAATTCGAAATCTGTCCAAGTTCAGGCTTCACCTCGCTCTTCTCCTTGGGTATTTTCCTATCCTTTCCTTTGTTTGTTTTGCTTTTGCGTTTTGTTTGGTTCTAAGAGAATTAAAAGTAGTTATAGGGTTTTGTTTTTGGTTTTGTTTGATTTGTGCAAGTACTGTGTGGATTAGATTTTCTTTTTTCTTTGATTAATTAACAAATATGATTTACAGTTCATTAACATTAGTTCAACTGTTTAGGCTGAATTCTTTGTAGTATTTTTCTTTTCTTGTTTTTGTTCTCCCTCTCTGTTCTCTTCATAATTGTTGTTTAGTTTGCATTGACAGTGTTTTGTTTGTTGTTATTTGTTTAACTCGTCTACCTATGCTAGTCATCAAATATGTTCGTTTCTGAAGAGTCCTTATGGAGTTCATCATGAACTTGGTTCATTTTTAGGGTCTAGGTTTTATTTTAAGATTTCAGATGTTTATAATTTAATTATACTATCTACCTTTGTTATTTGTTGTTTCATTTGTCTATTGATATTTGCTTGTTTGCTTCTGTCTGCCATAATTTGTAAGTCGTTAAGAACTTGTAGGGGTTAATTGAACAAGAAAGAAAACTTAAAGGGGTTTGTTTGAAGGGTGGGTAAATAAGGAATTCAGATAAGTCCATTTTGGAAGCATCCAGAATATGGGCAGCTGACCCTATTTGGCCAGCACAAAATACTGAAGCCAATGAAGGATAACCAGTTGTCCAATTCTGTTAAAAGATGCCTGTTGTGGCTGAAGGGAATAATTCTCTTATCCTTTTCAACACATGGCATTTTGGATGCCCATATATAGAACATTTCTCATTCATTAGAGAGGATGAAGAAACCTAAAAAAGCACTAAAAGGTTCAGTCACTATTCCATTAGTGGTTGGTTATACTTTCCTTTGATTTTTAGCAAAAACTTAGAAAAATTCTCCTGAAATTTCTGGTTTGAGTGTAGATTAAGTTGAAGCTGCTACTGTTGTTGACTGGCTGTTGATCTCCATTTATTTTTCTTGCTGAAGTCCTCACCTTATTCTGTTCATTGCTATCTCCAGGTATTCTCATGAGCTTTAACAAAGACGAAGTTGTAACATGTTGTCTTTGAATAGAACTTCAGATTTTCTTCTTTGTTTGATATCTTCTATTTTGGTTTCGTAGTTTCTTTCCAGATTTTGTTTATGCTTGCTGAAATTGATGTTCTATTCTATAATTTAGTCACAATATTTAGGTTTGAAGGATTAAATTAATGTAGTTGTTTCTTGTATGGTTTGACAGTCTACAATGTCTAACGGTTATAATTTATTAGGACTTTGCTAAGAACTATTGAAAGTATATTGTATGTATGTTATTGAATGGTAGAGTATACTCAGTTAAATTATTTTGAAGTTCAATGTTATTAACATGATTGCATGTTTAGGTCTAGGATAATTCATGAACGAATTTTGGACTTGATCTTTTGTTGATTGATATTAGCAGCATGTTTGAATAAATTAACTTATAATGGTTGATTAGTACTCTGCATTTTTAGTAATTAGGTAATGAATTTCTGTGCACAAATGAAATCAGGCCCAATTGAGGCTTGGACACCAACAGGCCCTTTGTTTAGGACAATTGGGCCCGGTGTTTGGCCATGTGAGGCAGCCTGCTAAAATCAGGCCCAAGGCGATTGGATCTTGGCTCCTCTCGCTTTTGAGGTTCCATTTCAAGCCCAAGTATCTTCAGCATCTTTTAAAAAAATTCTGTTAATATAATGAAAAATGGAAATAAATGTTGAAGTTTTTTTTTTCTGTTAGACTGTTGGGCCTGATGCTAGCCCATAATAAGATAGCCCTAATCAGATTAAGCCTGGCAAGGTTTTTTTTTTGAAGTTACGTTACTTCTGGACTCAATTTCGAGCCCAAGCAGCTTCAATGCTGTATTTCTCTGATCAAATAACTTAGGGGGCTTACTTGTAACGACCCAACTGGTCGTTTTGAGTAATCGCGTCCGGTTCGGCAGTTTAAGGTTACGAGCAACTTCATATTATGTGTATTGACTTGCGTGTCCGGGCGTGAAACCGGAAAGCTTTTATGTGAAAATATGAAAATATAGTAATTTCTAGAGTTAAAATTTAGTTTTTAGTTGACTTTGGTCAATATTTTTGGTAAACAGACCCGGATCTATATACCGATGATCCTGGGAGGTCCACAGTAAAATATGGGACTTGGTCGTATGCCCAGAATTGAATTCCGAGGTCCCTAGCCTTAGAAAATAATTTTTGAAGAAAACTATTGCGTTGGTTTTTAAAGGAAATAAAGAAATGAATTAATGTTTGAACTCGTTGGTATCGGGCCCGTATTTTGGTTCCGTAGCCCTGTACAAGTTTGTTATGATAGATATTTAAGTCCTATCTGTAAAATTTGGTGAGAACCAGAATTGATTTGACGTGATTTGGACGTCCGGTTGAAAAATTAGAAAATTTGAGTGTCCTAGAGAAAATCATGAGTTTTGAGGTTAAATTCGTAGTTTTTGATGTTATTTTGATAATTTGATCACACATTCAAGTCTGTATGATGTTTTTAGACTTGCGTGCATGTTTTGTTTGGAGCCCTGAGGGCTTGGGTGAGTTTCGGATAGGTTTAGGCTATGTTGCGCTTGTTCTTGGATGCTTCATCGTTGTTTCTTCAAGCAACAATAATACCACATTGAGAAAATGAGATTCAAATTCAGTTTTGTTTGAACCATTAGATCCATATTAAAATTACGTAGTCATATAAAAAATAATCATCAAATTTGGACATCGTATGAGGAAGTTATGCTCATTTTCGTGTCATGAAAAATTGCTGGTTTCTGGTATGTTCGCAAATACAAACTTTTTCATCGCATTTGCGATCCCCAGTTCGCAAATGTGAACTTTTTGTCGCAAATGGTACTTCTGCCAGTCCTGCTTTGTTTGCAATTTGTGAGGGTTCGCAATGGGTCGCAAATGCGAACCCTGGGTCGCAAATGCGACATCTGAGACTTGTTAAGTGAGGTTTTTGACGAGATTTTCACCCATTTTTCAATTTTTTCAAACCCTAAACCTCCATGGGCGATTTTCCAAGACCCAAACTTCTCCAAATCATTGGCTAAGTGTCTCTAATCAATTTCCAACTATATTTTGTGATTATATCTTAGATTTAACATCAAGTTCATGAGAATCTAAAGGAAAATTTGGGGAAAACTATGAAATCTTTCAAAAATGTAAAATGATGATTTGAATGACCAAATGGTATCGGAATTAGATAATTTTTGTATGGGTAAACTCATAGTGGAATGGGTGTTTGATTTTTTAAATTTTGTTGGGTTCCGAGGTGCGGGCCCGGGGAGTTGACTTTTGTTTACTTTTTGAAAATTGTATAAGAATCATAGTTTTGTTAATTGAAATTGTTTTCTCTTGCATTGTTTGATGTATTTAAGTCGTATTTGGCTAGATTGAGCTGAGTGTTATTGAATTGGTAAAGGAAAAGCTAAATTGAGTATTGAATTGGCCGGATTGAGGTAAGTATCTTGCCTAACCTTGTGTGGGGGACTTCCCATTAGGATTTGAGTCTTTTATGCTAATTGTAGTCCGTGCATGCGAGGTGACGAGTGTCTGCTCGGATTTATTTGTGAAAAATTTGCCTCTAGGGTTCTTAGGTCCTTATGTCCATTATGTGGAAAGTATCATGTTATGATTGGGTTTAATAATTGCTTGAATTACCTCTATATGCTTCATATGATGTTGTTAACTTTCCTCTAATTCCTACATGTTACAGTGACCCTTAATTGTCTTAATTGAAGTGATTGCCTCCCTTATTATTTTGGATACTTCTTTATTGTGAGTTCTTCTATGACTTCATGAAAATATGTTACATGTCCAATTATTGTGGTTACCGGTGTAGTATCATGTCCTTATTATGTCTTGTTGTTTTGTTGAGGTTATCGTGCTTCTTGGTTTCTTTTCTCTGACCCTTTTGATGTACTTGTTAATTCTCTTGCCGGGATGTTATTGTTTATAATATTGTCTCCCTTGCCGGGATGTTGGTTTTATACTTTTGTTCCCTTGCCGGGATTCTTTTATGCTTGATGTTGAATTGTATTTAGGGATCGGATTGCACGCCGCAACGGTATTATATAAAATGGGATCGGGTTGCACGCCGCAATGGTATTATGTGAAATGGGATCGGGTTGCATGCAACAATGGTATTATGTGAAATGGGATCAGGTTGCACGCCGCAAGGGTATTATGTGAAATGTGATTGGGTTGCATGCCACAACGGTATTTTATTAAATGGGATCAGGTTGCACGCCGCAAGGGTATTATGTGAAATGGGATCGGGTTGCACACCGCAACGGTATTATATGATTTGGGATCGGGTTGCTCGCCACATCAAGAAAGAATAAAAGTGAATATTGTTGATACCCAATTTTTCCCTATATATTTTTTAATATGCAAGATACTTTCAAAACAACATGTGTATGCATGTATAAGTGTGTCCAAATATTTTATTATTTTTTTAAAGGTTTTTTAACCAATTTATTCCCCTATTTTTATTCATAAACCCAATAATAATTCCCAAAATTATTATTTTTGGTGATTTATTTATTGAATTCTCATATTTATACTAAAATATAGCTAAGATATTTTTACAAATTTATTTAGTATTTTTAAAACTAAATTGCATACAATGGCAATATTAGCCCCTTTTAAGATTTAATTGTGTTTACATTTATAAAAAAATTAAGTCCAGTATTTTTAAATTGATAATTATGTGTTATAAATAATTTTAGTACCTTTAATTTATTTCCAGAAATCAATTTGCTATTTTTTATAATTTTAAAAGAGGAAATTGACTATTTAAATACTAGCCCAAATTCATTTCAATCATAGCCCAAATCCTACCCCAATTTTAACCCGATTCTCGACCCAATTGAACTCATTGGACCAGGCCCAAACCCAATTTCATAAACCACCCCACTTACCCATTTTAATCCAGGCCGTTGTTCACTCAGATCAACGGCCAATAGTCGCCCTTGCCTTAATTAATTCCAAACGACCCCAAAATCCTATCATATATCACTTACCGCTGCCTTAGAATCCCCTTCCTCTCAAACACTCTTTTCAACACCACTTAAACCCTAGCCGCCGCCACCCTAATCCGCCCTAATCCATGGCCTTCCGAGGTCATCGGAGACCTGTACCAGCCTTCCCTGGCTCCTATGTGTTTGTCCTTATGGTTTCAAGGCCAGACTATGAAGAACTCTGGTCCAGTCTTCGTTCGATTTTAGTTCATGGCCCTTCTCCGGTCATCTTTGACCTTTCTCCGACCGGCCATGGTCATTCAAGTCAGACCTTTGACTTTCCTGGGTAAATCGGTAACTTTCGAAGACTTTCTCATCTTTTCTGGGTTTTTTGAAACCCTAATATCTAAGATCTTTTGATTTCTTTCAGATCTACTTTAGATTTATGCTTGTTGTGAACATTTAAGCATCTTCTCGAAGTTTCTTCAATTTTGCTTTCAAAAATGACTTTTTGTCTTTTTCCTATTAGGGTTTTTTCATGTTAAGTTATTTCAAAATTTTTTCTCTGACTTTTAATATGTTTAAGATGTGTGTTTTTTTGTTTAAAATCTTGCTTGACGCGTCTATTTACCATCTTTCGAACTCGTTGTTGTTGAAAACCCTAAATTATTGTAGGTCTCAATTGAGTTCTAAAAGCTGTTTGTTAGATGAGTGTTTGTTTGGTTAAGTTTTGTTTGATCTATTTTTAGGGCTCGACTATTGTTGGAAACCCTGTGGTCTTGGGTCTGAAACTGTTCGTTTAAATGCCTAACTCGATTTGAAGTTCCTTATTTCAGAATCCCTTTTCCTTTATGTGATTCCTCTGACTCTGGGTTTCTACTATCTTTAAAACTTGACTATGCTTGAAACCCTAACTTTTTAAAAGGTTTCTCATTTGTTACTGTGAGACCTTTGCATGCTTCTAATACTCTATTTTTTCTTCACTATTTATTCAATGTGACTTGACCTACTTGATTAATATGCTTCGAATATTTGCTTTACTACTAGCTTATTTCTGCCACTATTGCATGTTTGTGATTATCTCTTTTGTTTGGCCTCGCATGTCTGATGACCCTATTCACTTTATTTATATGCTAAAATTTCTTCCTCGATTAATCTTCACCTTGTGACTGATTTCTAAAGTTTTCCTTTTATGAACCATGATTTCACTCGCTCGTTGAAAATTGATTGATTCTTTTCCCTTTATTGTAATATTTACCTTATTGAATCTATTTCCAAAATAAGTATATTCTATATTTAGACTTGATTACTTACTGAATGCTTGTACCACTTCTTTAATGGCAATAATCAGTCTGTATCTAAACTGATCTCTTTCTTTATTTGAATCTGTTAAACAATGATTCCTTAATTAAAGGGAATCACCCATGTAATTGATTTTGACCTATGATTGTTTCCATGTTTGTATCTTATTACTTTTCCTTCACTCATTTTCAAAAAACTATAAATACCCTGCACCCCCTCCTTTCAAAGACACGAACCATTTGAGTTCAAAAACATACACTTCACTCAAACTCTCTCTCTCTCTCTTCTCTATTACTACTTGTGTTGCTACCTTGTCTAGCCGGTTGAAAGCCAATGCTAGGCTGTGGGAAACTTGCCTACTTTTTCTTTCTGTATTTGCTTTCTTTACTGGTATGTCCTAATTACTCTTCCAGCATCAACAACAACATGTTTCTTTACTACTTCCTTCACTCATACATGTTTCCTGCTTATGTTTAATCGAGTTTCATTATCAATCATGCTATGATCTGCCCTTTCCTTTTTCTGAAATAATGTTTTCTCATGTATGAACCCCAATACCCCATACCCCCTATGTGTTTGTATATTGGTTTGAGGGCATGCCAGCATCATACATTGTTGTGCATGACCTAAACCTGACCCTCCCTGGGTCATATGTTCCACATCCCCTATGTGTTTGGTATCTTTGGTTGGTTTGGGGCATGACAACATTGAACATTGTTGTGCATGACCCAAACCTGATTCCCTAGGATCATAAGCTCCATATCCCCTCTATATGTTGTGTGTTCTGGTTGGTTTATAGGCATGAAAACACCATCTATTATTGTGCGTGCCCAAACCTGGTCCTTGCCTAAGGATATATGCTCCTTGCAATGTATTTCCCAAACCCTGACCCTTTTGTGCAATTGCTGATTCTGTGATTTTACCTTTACTATTACTGTTTTCAACTTTCCCCTCTCCCCTCTCCATTCTCCACTCAGTTCTAAATCTCTACTCCTGCACTTCCACCATATTCTTAGACTTAAGTTCTGCCCCTCTCGTGTGAGCCTTGCCTTGAGACCCGTGAGCTCCCTCTGAACTTGGACACATAAGGGATGACCCTTCCATACTGCACTCATCTCTATTTGGTTATGCAACTTGGGTGTGAGCACTGTCGGGGTCCTCTTGAGACCCTTAGGGAACTTTAACACACTCAAGTCTGAGAAAGGCTTTGAAACAACAACATTTGAGGTGGTTTATTCCATAACTCAGAGAGGAAGTCAAGAATCACGCTTCCTCTGGTTGTAACTTTTCTTTTATGTTTCCTTGATGTAGTACATTATCTAGTCTGTAATAATTTTGTAATAAACATTTGGGGGCTTGGCTAGTGAAAAGGGATGGGTAATTATGCATGCTCAAGGGTAGATATCACGTCTATATGATCTAAAATTCTACATGTTCAATTCTGCAATTTAGATATCATCTGTTGTTCTGCATGTTTAATTCTGCATCTAGATACCATGCCTATAAGATCCAATTTCATTAAATTCCTGAATGTTCTAAATTTAGAGAATATGCCTATAGGACCTAAATTCTGCATATTGAATTCCACATTTAGAGAACCTGTCTATAGGACTTGTCTTAATTTCTACATTACCACACTTAAACACCATGCTTAGGAACTAACGGGCTAAAAAATAGATATCATTTTCAGTACCCCCTTTCGTAGAAATCATGCCTATAGGGACACTACATGCTTCAATTCATGCTCGACTAGATATCATGTCTATAGGAATTAAAATGGGAAACACTAGATATCCTGCCTATAGGATCTGAAACCAATTTAAGATCAGTTTTAATCTGAATCAGTTTTAAACAACCTTACTCTTTACTTTAATGTGGTTTAGAAAGCATGTCTATAGGATCCAAATCGTTTGTCTTCAATTATTACTGTTTCGCTTCATTCTGAATAGATACCATGTCTATAGGATCTCTCCTAAACGCTTAGGAAAGCCTTAGGTGATAAAAACCAAAGAATTGAATCCGCCTTTGTTAATTGCTACAACTAGCAGGCAGGCCAGATTCGGACTTCTTATCTGAGTTATGTAATAAACTAGTCTGCCTCAACAATTGAAATTTCCCTTACCTTAGTATGTTAAATTCAAACCATAAATGTATGTTTAAGTTATGCTATCTATGTGCTTTGTTTGAGGAGGTATACATGAGCCTCTTATTTGTTTTATGTTTCCCCTAATGTACAGGCCCTATATGTTTTGTATGTCGCCTTAGCTTTTTCATCTTTAAAACCTAAAATCAGCCTACTATCCCTCCCCTTTAGGAATAGTAGTCCTAAAAATCCTCTGAGACTGCTAGGAAGGGATGGATAGTAGCATGCAATAGACATCGAGACCAATCCGCGCTTTAATACCTTAATGGGGTGGGAAGGGTAGATATGGATATGATGACCGGTGCGCTAATGCCACGTGTATCCCCTCTTCTGAGGAGTGTCATACCAAGTATCACATTGATGTGATCCATATTATAAATAAACCTAGGACCCCTCCCCCCTCCTTTTCCTCTTTTATATTTTCAAGTATTTGTAGAAATTATAACTCTCTCTTCTCAAAATTAGCCTTTAATTGTTTTCAAACTCTTATGTGTTTAAACATAAATCCCCTACTAAATGAGCCTATATTTGTCTATTTGCTAAATTGCACAAATTCATAAAACCTGTCTGGTCGGGAACCACACTAGTGGATCTTGAGAGGTGCCTAACACCTTCCCCTTAGGATAATTTCAAGCCCTTACCCGATCTCTGGTTATCAAACAAGCTTAGGAGTAGATCTTATATGTGTCCTAATGCACCTTAAATCATTAGGTGACGACTCTTCAAAATTGCAACACCCAGTTCCCAAAAGGAATGAGTTGTTCCATACCAAATGTCACAAACCCGATCTTCCAATTGCATAAGAGGGAAAAAAAGGGGCACGACAAATATTGATTTTTATGGTAAGAACGAGAGTAAAAGCACGAAGGGTGATGTCGTGCGCTTTCTGTTGCTGTGTTTATTTGTTGTTATCAATTAAAGTGCTTTAACTATTTAAATCCCTTTATTGTTGTGATCCTTTATTTTAGAACCTACAGTATTTTCAATACCTCGCCGTATTTATATATATACATTCCAATACTTCAAACTTCAATAATTGTTACATCTTTAATTCAATTAGTTTCTCAATTATATCCCCTTAAACCGCCTAAGGATGTATTTTACTTAAAAAAAGAATTTCTACTAAGCCTTAAGTTATTAACTCACATGTTAAAGGTAATAATCCATTTGATATTGTATTTTAATTGAAAGGGGTACCTTCTTTACTCAAATGATTTCAAAAGAAACAACATCATCTTTTCTCGCTGGCTTACCTAATTAGTTTAGAAATTGTAATTTACTTATATTAGGTAAATGAGACTTCTTGAACATCTTAAGTGTATTTGTACGGACATTATGTATTGTATAGAATGTGGATTTTGTTGTTAGAAATGAGATGGAAATTATGGGGGCACAAGATGCCATGTGTGCTGAAGGTTCGGAAGTTGGAATTATGATATGAGAAACCGCGAATTGAGATGGTTGGGATTGTGTATTAGATATGATGTGATTGATTGAGTTAGTATTGCTTTCTTTATTTGAATACATTCTTACTTGTCTTTGTTCCTGTTATGTTGGTGTTGATTTACTTGGTTATCTAATTTACTTTGTTATCTGACTTACTTGGTTATCTGATTTACCTAGTTATTTGATTTACTTGGTTATCGTTCGTTACTACTCGTGTTCTCCCTTTATTGTTCCTACTGTTTGTATTTTGATTTCTCTCCACTGTTGATATTATCTCGCTATCTTTATCTCGATATTTCACTATCATATCTTGTTCATTTCATTTGACCAGTATATGTCTTGAATGTTCCTCATCACTACCCCACCGAGGTTAGTCTTGATACTTACTAGGCACCGCCGTGGTGTGCTCATACTACACTTCTATACATTTTGTGTATAGATCCAGGTATTGATCGATAGTAGTTGTGCAGATGGTCGCGGTGGAGACTCACGGTAACCTGTTTCTGCGTTCGCAGGTCTTGGAGTCACCTTCGTTTGTATTTACGTTCCGTTGATTCCTTCTTGTTCTGGAACAGTATTGTATTTATTTTATATAAGTACTCTTAGAAAGGCTTATGACTTGTACCACCAATTTTGGGGAATTGTGATTTATTGAGAGTTATTTAATATGAAGTCAGTAAATGCTAATGTTATTTCAGTAAATGCTAAGCTTACATAGTTTAGAGACTAGGTGCCATCACGACTCCTTCGGAGGGATTTTGGGTCGTGACATTACTACTGACCCAGAATTCTTTTAAATAATTAAGGGCCTGGTTTATATCACTAACCATTCTCATAATTCGTATCACTTTGAATTGAATTCTCAAACTTAGTTTAAACATGAACATTCGTAGAAGCCTTTAGGTGCGTTATAATAAATTATCATAGGTACGGGTACGGTTCCCGTGACGTAGTTGTGATACATAATTTTCCAAATCCGGGGGTATATTTATGTTACCCGGCCACAACTTCTAAAAATGTTAATAAAATTAAACATGTCATAGATTGTGGGTACGGTTTCTGTGACACGATTCACAATGTGTACCAAAAAAACGAGCGTACGACAATTGTAACTTGTTCCAGAATAATTTCATAATTAATTAAAAGCGGTTAAAGGTGAAAAATGCACAATAGGTATAAAAGATATGTAATTAATCAAATAAATAGGCCAATAATAATAGTTGAGCGACCGTGCTAAAACCACGGAACCAGAGAATGCCTAACACCTTCTCCCGGGTTAATAGAATTCCTTACTCGAATTTCTGTGTTTCGCGGCATGTAAAACAGAGTCAAACTTCCTCGATTTGGGATTTTAAACCGGTAACTTGGGACACCATAAATTATCCCAAGTGGTGACTCTTAACTTAAATGAATAATCTCGTTTTGATTACTGTCACTTTAATTGAAAAAACTCTCTTATACCCTTTTCGGGGTAGACAAAAGAGGTGTGACAGCTCTGGCGACTCTGTTGGGGAACCGAACCCAAAATCTTTGGTTCAGGGTTCATGAATTCGAGCTTAGAATAATTGTTATATTTGGCTTTTGTTTATTATCTGATTCTTATTACATGCTTGGGCCTAATGTCCTAAATGTCGCTTTTTACCGCTTTGATATTATTTGAACTGTATATAAACTGCTGTGAAACCCCTCTCTTCTAATCTTCTAGGAAGTGCATATTGGCATGACTTCTTTTCTGCTAGTGTCACACCCTAATTTAGAACGTAGATCGGATCAGTTACAAAGCCGGATGGCCTTTTGGTTCCCGGTACGTAGCCCCCTGGTTCGAGTTGTCCGCTCGGGTAAGCCAGGTCTAGAACAATACACCCAGATTTTTAACCTAGAATAACAAAGCCAAATGCCGGATCCCTAGTAGGAACGCTTATTTGCATCATGTGCATTTGACTTTGAGGACTCAACACAGGGGCTGGGTCCGTCTAGGACAGGTGTACCCGAAAATAAAAAGACCAACCTGATGCATTTTTACATGCTACCTGTGCATTTATTTATTTCGGCTTGCATGTTGACCGGCTTCTAGATTAGGTAAGGAAAATCAAAAGAAAAATCTAGTTCGGGGTATGAGAGAGAATTTCATCCGTATCCCAAAAACTGGTATCCAAAATATCCTGAAACTCTACCAAATTTTTTTGAAAAAAGAGGAAAAAAGGAGAAAAGTTATTTCAAAGTGTTTATATTTTTCTATTGCATCAAAACTGGCCGAACTACGCGGGTTTGATTCTCACCGGATGTGGGATACGTAGGCAACCCTCATAGGGTCCAGCCCCATTTTTTGCAAAAATAACCAAAAATTTGAAAGTGTCATCACTATTATCATAAATAAAGTGGGTGATGTCATTTTGTCTAAATAGCGTCCCTCCCCCGGCGCCGAAAGGCCGTTTTTACTAGAATAGCCCCCCGACGGTTTCTTTGACAATTTTGGGCCACCTAGCAAACACATCCCTAAAATCTTCCCTTTCGAAGTGCTGAAGGGCCTTAAATACAAAAGTAGCCTTGATTTATTTGATTTTTGCAAAATAAACCCTTTTTATCAGTTTTCAAATAAGATTCACTTTGTCTTTAAACCAATCACCTTAATCTAAATATGCAGAATGAGCACGAGTCAAAATTTACCAATGAAGGTTATGGCCAAGATTGTTGGAACTACACATGTGGTGGGAATATTTGGGTGGGCAAGGACGAGACATGGTCAACCATTACTTGTGGCCTTGTGGGCGCTCACCGGATTAATAAAGATCAGGCCTAGGGGAGACATAATAAAAGTACTGGTGATATTTTGGGATTCAGCTCACAATGTTCGACATTTCTCGGACTTCGAACTCACATCTACTTTGGAAGAGATAGCGGGTTATGTTGGGAGTACCGAGGGTCTAAGACATAAATACATGGTCTCTCCAAGGGCCGTCACCCCTCACAAGTTTCTGGATTTGCTAAAAATAAGCAGGTAGGTCCAGTATGCAGATTTGGCGGGTGGGTTTTCCACTCTACACTTCATATACCAGCGATACGGGCATATAGGGGGATTTGAAAATCCGGAAAGCAGAATCTGTAGCAAAAGGAACCAACAAAAGTGGAAAAAGCATAGATACTTCGCTTTCATGGTGGCATTCTTAGGTCTGCTAGTGTTTCCCAGGAAGGATGGGAATATTGATCTACGGGTAGCCGGAGTCGTCAATATTTTGATCATCAATGCCAAGAGCACCCTTGCACCTATGATAGTATCTGAAATATTCTGAGCTCTCACAGCTTGCAAAGCTGGAGTAGATTTTTTTGAAGGGTGCAATTTGTTACTACAAATGTGGATGATTGAGCACCTGTGTCATCATCCTCGGTACATGAACTATAGATCTACAAGAAAAACTACATAGAGGATTTTGGTACAAGGGTCAATGGGTTCGAAATGCTAGAGGGGGTCGTAGATTGGATATATCGCCTTCGTTCTATAACAGCAAAGCAGATAGAGAGGACGTTGGGTTGGCTTCCTGTTAATGAGATTATATACATGCCTGCCACCGATTATCACTTCCTCTTAATGGGTCTCAAAAGTATCCAACCTTATGCCCCATGCCGGGTTTTGAGATAGCTAGGAAGATGCCAAATAATCCATAAGGACGAAGACCTTAGCATTCATGCAGTCGAGATCCGCTCTGACGGCCAATTTCATAAAGCAGTGGTTCGCCAGATCTGGAGTGAGTGCCAATACTTGACGGCGAACACCCGAGTACCATAAGCAAGTTGGAAGGGCAAATTAGAGATCTTAAATTTGATAATGGTGTGCAAGCCGCTGCGGGTGAGGGTGAAAAGAAAAGGTTATCCCAAGAAAATGAATCCCTCCGAGTACAAATCCAGAAGATGAAAATAGTAGCTGAGAACCCTGCCAGAAGTTGAAAAGATAAGAAGCTCATCAACAGCCTAAGACGGAAAGTGTGCGATTCTGGGGTTGATTTGGAAAAGGCTAGCAAAAGCCCGGCAAAGTTTGCTAAGAATGTAGAAGAGTGGGCAAGTTTCATTCAGCAGTTGATGGAAAGGTATGACAAAGGAATCACGGGTCTGAAGAAAAAGATCAATACCCTTGAGAATGAAATGACCAAACAAGCAAAGAACTTCAAAGCAGAAAGAGAGCACTGCTATGCATTGATGTCGAAACTAGAAGAGGACTTGCAACAATTGCAAGAGCAAAATCATACGGCCAAACAAGTTTTGGAGGCCAGATTGCAATAAATTGGACATCTGCTATAAGAGAATGGCGTCATCAGGGAGAGGATTAGGAGAATTGTTGACTATATTGTGATGAAGTGCAACGAATGCGAGGACATACTAGGTCCATGTTTTTCATTGCAGTAATAATTTTTGTCCGTCAGATAATAGACGACCTATATCGCCTCCAAGAAGATATGGCACGCAAGCCCGCAGCGAGACCGACTGATGTCCCGCGGACCCATGGAGCAGTATTGGAGGCACTTATGTATTCTTGATTTTATTTTTCGAGTCTGTATTGTAGTTTTTTTAGAGTCTGTTAGTCCACTTTGAGTCTTGTTTTGTTTTTTTAGTGCTTAAGTCTGTAGGAGGGAGTCGTTGTAATAGAGGAAAATCAGAATGTTTTTATTTTATGAAATATTGAAAACCCAAAAGTATTTCTTTCTTTTATTATTTTGCATTTATATCCTAAACTACATAATAATCTGATTCATGTGATGTCATGATACGTAGGCAATCCCCATAGGATTTGATCATAACCATAAAATGAAAAGGAGAATAGAAAAAGAGAAGAAAGAAAAATACGGAGTGGAAAGAAAGAATGGCAAAACAAGAGAACAAAAGCGAGTGCAAAAAAATAAAATAAAGGGGAGCAACAAGAACCAAGTGGGAAAATCAAAAGTGATTAAAAAAGGTAAGAGTGAAAAAGAAAAGAAAAAGAGAGAGGATAAAGTGCAAAGTGAAAAAAAATTAAGTAAGGCCGGGATTAAAAATGCAACCGTTCAAATACATAGTAGAAACTTTTAATTGTTCAGGTGCATTGCATCCCAAACGTGTGGTTGCCTACCTTTTAAACCCTTAAACACTAACAAATTTGTTGTTGTCATTGAGCACAGGAAGGTGGTTAGTTTGTTTGGCATTCTGGAAAGCCACCCCTAAAATACCAGGTTTAAACACAAGGTGATCATGGCTGGCAAAGAATTGGACGCAAGTGTTATTGACCCGCCGAGAGAGCAGGAGGAATCTGAGCCTGGTTTGAAAGAGGAGTTACATAAGTTGAAGCACCAGATGGCCGAAATGTACCATGCATGGATGAAAGGGCATCCTCCACCCTAATACCCCGCCAACCCTGCTTTCGTCCCACTACTGGCTCAATCTCAAGAGACCCCATTGTTGATCTATCCCCACAACACGCACCAAGCTTCACCCCTTACCACTACTATCATGGCACCACTTCCCAAACCATCCAAGCTCTGTCAGCCAAAGCAACCACATACCCCACTCTGCCAGCTACCCCTGTCTTCATAGCACCTCCATCGGCTACACTCCATCGATCTTCCAGTGAGCCGATATTACAAGCCCAAGATAACAAGTACTACGCCCCAGAGCCCACCTTCAAAGTCCTAGATCATTACTCCTACACTCCCCACTTTGAACTTCTTGTCGAAACTGAGAAGCCACCTAAAAACACGGAGCAAGAGGAGATATTTAGGAAGGTAAAAAGCTTGGAACAGTCGCTGAGAAATATGCAAGGGTTAGGGGTCCAAGTGAGTGTGGCTTATAAGGATATGTGTTTGTTTCCTGATGTCCAACTACCCGTCGGATTCAAAATGCCCAAGTTTGACTTGTATGATGGGCACAGAGATCCCGTGGCCCACTTGAGAGGATTTTGCAGCAAAATAAGGGGAGCCGGTGGGAAAGATAAACTGTTGATGGCATATTTTAGCCAAAGTCTGAGTGGTGCAGCATTGGAGTGGTACACCCGCCAGGACAACAACAAGTGGTACACCTGGGATGATCTAGCCTAGGCTTTCGCTCGGCATTTCCAGTACAACGTAGAGATTGTCCCAGATCGCTTGTCTTTGACTAAGATAGAGAAAAAGCCTAGTGAGAGTTTAAGGGAGTATGGTTTCCGATGGAGAGAACAGGTGGCACGAGTCAACTCTCCAATGGAGGAAGATGAAATGGTACAGTACTTTCTTTAGGCCTTGGAGCCTACTTGCTTTGGTCATCTGATCTCGACTATATGTAAGTCTTTCAATGAAGTGGTAAAAATGGGAGGAATGATAGAGGAAGGACTCAAATCAAGCAAGATCATGAGTTACTCTACCATCAAAGCAACTACACAAGTGATCCAGAATGGCACCGAGGGCGTGTTAGGGAAAAAGAAGAAAGAAGATGTTGCTATGGTCGTCTTAGGATCATGGCATGGCCTAAGGGGCTCACCTCATCATTACACCCAACCTCAACCCCAGCCTCAAACCTACACCCACACTCCATATAATCCACCACAACACTACTTCCCACCACCAGACCCTCAGTATTTAGTCAAGCCACCCTAATACCATGTCCACCACGCACAGGCATATGCTCAACCCCCTCCTTACCCGCAATGGCATGCCCCAGCTCCACAAAATCCTTACCCATCTCCACAAACATATCGAAACCCTACTAGTCCCAGCTTTCGACCCAGGCTGGAGTACACTGCGGAACCAAACTTTCACCTCGCTTGGAGAATCTTACGCCAGTCTGTTTCATAGGTTGAGGCAATTGGATGTTCTAAGGCTGATTGATTCAAAATTACCGAATCCCCCTTCAAAAAACCTGGATTATTCCCTCAGATGTGCATATTGTTCTGATGCTCTAGGGCAGGACATAGGAAAGTGTTGGCATTTGAAGAGCGCCATCCAGGAGCTTATTGACACAAACCAAATTGTTGTCCAGAGCCCAGAAGCGCCAAATATCAATCAAAATCTATTGTCAACCCATGCTGAAACGCACATGATTGAGATAGTACATAAGTATGGGGAGCCCAAAAAGCCTTCAAAGTCTGTTATGATGATGTGTGCTAGTGAAAATAAGCCAGTCAAAACTCCAATTGTTACAAAGGCAACATCTTCGATAGTTGAAGGGCTGACAGACAAGCTGAGCACGCCCAATGATAAGCCGTGTGAGGTAGTCGCGAAGAAAGTCCCAGATGATGTTGAAACAAAGCAAGGAAAGCCAAAGTTGTTGTGCCAGGGGTAGAAAGTAAGCATGTCATTATCGTGGAAGGGGATCACATTGCCCTTGTTATTATTAAACATGTGACCCAGCTGCCGATAGATGAGACCAAGGTTGTTCCATGAAATTACAAGCGAGTGATAGTAAGTTATAAAGGGAAAAAAGTGGAAGAGTAAGTTAATGAGACCCAGGATTTGACTCATTCGGGGAGATGCTTTTCCCTAGAGGAATTAAGGAAATCCAATCAACTCAAAGATAATCGGTGAAGAAACCAGTCACCGAAAAGCAGACAGAAGAATTCTTGAGAAAAATAAAGGTGCAGGATTACTCCATCGTGGAACAGTTGAAGAAGACGCCCGCTCATATTTCTCTTCTGTCATTGTTGATACACTCAGACGAGCACCACCGAGCCCTCATGAAAATTTTGAATGAGGCTCATGTCCCTGATAAGATTACAGTGAACCATTTGGAGAAGATTTCCAACAAGAGAGTCAAAGTGAACAGGATCACCTTCTCGGATGAAGAGTTGCCTTTGGAGGATACAGAACACAATCGGGCTCTCTATCTCACAGTGAAATGCGAAGATTCTATGGTCACGAGGGTACTAGTTGGCAATGGTTCTAGTGCGAACATTTGCCCTCTCTCCACTCTACACAAGTTGAAAATTGATACTGAAAGGATCCACAAGAACAATATATGTGTCCGAGATTTTGACGGAGGGGGAAAAGATTCTGTTGAAGATATCATGCTCGAAATAACAATAGGACCAGTTGAATTTACCATAGAGTTCCAGGTACTGGATGGGGCCGTCTCTTACAATTTGTTGTTGGGTAGGCCCTGGATACATGTTGCCAAAGTAGTCCCGTCTTCTTTGCACCAGATGGTGAAGTTCGAGTAGGACAGACAAGAAATCGTTATGCATGGTGATCAGAACTTATGTGCTTACAATGATACATACATCTCGTTTATTGATGAAGAAGATGATAAGGGGCCTTGGGTTTACCAAGTTTCTGAAACAGTGTCAGTTGAGAAGGTTCCAGAAGGGGAATATATTCCAAGTCCAAAGCTAGCTTCTGCGGCCGTCATGGTAGCAAATGAAATGTTAAAAAATGGTTTTGTGCTGGGCAAAGGTCTGGGCGCATCTTTGCAAGGTATCTTGCAGCCAGTGTCTCTACGTGACAATCTGGGTACATTTGGTCTAGGGTTCAAGCCCATAGGGGATGATGTGAAGAAGGCTAAAAAGTTGAAAAAGAAGGCATGGTCGCTCCCTAAGCCTATCCCACGCCTCTCCAGGTCTTTCATCAAGTCAAGGGTCGTGAAGCGTCCGGTGTCAGCAGTTCCAAAGCATGTGGTTGACTTTGATGAAGAGTTGGTTGAAAGGTTCTAGAGTCTATTTGATGAGGTGAACATGGTAGAAATTGGGGAAGGTTCCAGCAAGGCAGACGTGCAGTTTATTGGGCCAAAAGTGAAGCTGAACAATTGGAATGCTACTCCTCTCCCTACTAAGAAGGAGTTTTGGTAGTTTGCTTTGTTTTCCTTTCTGTTATTTGGATTATTCCAGGGTTGTGATCTAGATTTTTATTTTTCGTTTGTTTTGAAGTACAAACCTTCTATCCTTTATTTTCAATGAATGCAATTTCCCTTTTCCATTACTCCTGATAGTGTCATTTTTGTCTTTCTTTGTACAGTTCTTTTTATGCTGGTTTCAATGACATGACATGCATGAGGAATCTTCGGCCAAGTCTTAAAAGCCAATCTAACACTGAAATAATAATCCAAGAAATAGAGTGTAATGATAAAACAAAAATACGATGAAGAGGAGGCATTCGAGAAATTAGTAAAGAATTAAAGCCTAATTTGAATGAAACTGAAGCATAATTTGAAAGAAACTGAAGCAATCAATTTAGTAGATCCAGATAATATCAGGGAAACCAAGATAAGTATACATTTGGAACCACAAATCAAAGAAGAAATAATCAAAGCATTGTTTAAATATAAAGACATTTTTGCATGGTCATATGACGACATGCTGTGTTTGAGTACTGACGAGGTAGTTCACAAATTGCCAACTGATCTGGCATTCCCTCCCGTCAAGCAGAGGTTAAGGAAGTTCAAGACTGATATAAGTGCGAAGATCAAGGAAGAAATAACAAAATAGTTGGATGGAAAGGTCATTCGAGTCACGCGATACCCCACTTGGTTAGCTAATATTGTGCCAGTACCAAAGAAGGATGGTAAGACCAGGGTGTGCATTGATTACCGCAAGTCCAAAGGATAACTTCCCATTGCCAAATATCCACATTTTGATTGATAACTGTGCCAAACATGAGATCGGGTCTTTTGTAGATTGCTATGCGGGTACCACCAGATCTTGATGGATGAGGAAGATGCAGAAAAGACAACGTTCATCACGCCATGGGGAATGTATTACTACCGGGTAATGCCATTTGGTTTGAAAAACACTGGGGCAACCTACATGAGGGCAATGACTACCGTATTTCATGACATAATACATAAGGAAATTGATGTCTATGTGGATGATGTGATCATCAAGTCAAGAAAGCAATCTGACCATGTCGGAGACTTTAGAAAGGTTTTTCAGAGGCTCCGCAACTATAACCTTAAGCTTAACCCTGCAAAATGTGCATTTGGTGTTCCGTTTGGAAAGTTGTTGGGGTTTATAGACAGTCGGCGAGGTATTGAGTTAGATCCATCAAAGATCAAAGCCATCCAAGAATTGTCACCGCCAAGGAATAAGACTGAGGTTATGAGTTTGCTCAGGCATTTAAACTACATCAGCAGGTTTATTTCTCAACTCACGACAACCTGTGAGCCCTTTTTAAGTTGCTAAAGAAGGATTCCGCAGTCAAATGGACTGATGAGTGCTAGGAGGCATTTGATAAGATCAAGGGGTACCTGTCAAACGCACATTAGAGCCTGGGAGACCTTTAATTCTCTATTTGACAGTCCTGGATAATTCATTCGGTTGTGTGCTGGGTCAACATGACATCACTGGCAGGAAGGAGCAAGCCATCTATTATCTAAGTAAGAAATTCATATCTTATGAGATTAAGTATACTCCCCTTGAAAGGACATGTTGCGCCCTGACCTGGGTGGCATAAAAGTTGAAGCATTATTTGTTGTCCTACACTACTTACCTCATTTCTTGTCTGGATCCTCTAAAGTATATCTTTCAGAAGCCTATACCCACAGGAAGACTCGCAAAGTGGCAGATTTTTCTCATAGAGTTTGACATCATCTATGTGACTCGGACCGCGATAAAAGCCCAAGCATTGGCCGATCATTTGGCCAAGAACCCGGTGGATGAAGAGTATGAGCCATTGAGGACTTATTTTCCTGATGAAGAGGTGATGCATATTGACAAGGTGGAGCAGGATGAAAATCCAGGTTGGAAACTTTTCTTTGATAGAGACGCTAACATGAAAAGTGTCGGAATAGGGGTTGTGCTCATTTCTGAAGTAGGGCATCACTACCCTGTTACGGCCCAACTTCATTTCTATTGTACTAACAATATGACTGAGTACGAGGCATGCATTCTGGGTTTGAGGTTAACTGTAGACATGGGAGTCCAAGAAGTCTTGGTCTTGGGAGATTCGGACCTTTTGGTGTACCAGATTCAGGGAGAAAAGGAGACTCGGGATTTAAAGCTCATACCGTACTAACAATGTTTGCATGGACTTTGTCAACGATTCAGATCAGTTGATTTCAGGCTTATTCCTAGGATCCATAATGAGGTTGTCGATGCCATGGCTACCTTGGCGTCAATGTTACACCATCCAGATAAGGCTTATGTTGACCCCCTACATATTCAAGTTCATGATCAGCACGCCTACTGTAATGTGGTTGAGGAGGAACTTGATGGTGAACCTTGGTTCCATGATATTCAGGGATACATCAAAATGGGGGTGTATCTGGTACAGGGCTACGGGAGATCAAAAGAGAACAATTTGAAGTTTGGCTAGTGGATTTTTCTTGAGCAGGGGAATTTTGTACAAGAGAACTCTAGATCTTGGACGGCTGAGGTGCATAGATGCTAAACAAGCCACGACTATCATGACTGAAGTGCATTCCGGAGTTCACGGGCCGCATATGAGTGGGTATGTTTTGGCAAAATTCTTCGAGCAATGTATTATTGGCTCACCATGGAATGATATTGCATCAGCTTTGTGCGAAAGTGTCATCAATGCTAGGTACACGGGGATTTGATTCATTTTCCGCAATCTGAGTTGCATACAATGTCTGCACCTTGGCCTTTTATTACTTGGGGCATGGATGTCATTGGACCAATTGAGCCAGCGGTATCAATGGGCACATGTTTATTATAGTGGCCATCGATTATTTCACTAAGTTGGTTGAAGCTATGACTTTCAAATCTGTGACCAAGAAGGCAATGGTAGATTTTGTCCATTCAAACATCATTTGCCGATTCAAAATCCCCAAGGTAATCATCATGGACAATGGTGCTAATCTTAGCAACCATTTGATGAAAGAGGTATGACAATAGTTCAAGATTACGCATCAAAATTCCACTCTGTATCGCCCCAAGGCAAATGGAGTTTTTGCGGCGGCCAACAAGAACATAAAGAAGATACTTCGAAAGATGGTGCAAGGTTCTAGGCAATGGCATGAAAAGTCGCCTTTTGTTTTACTGGGTTATCGCACTACTGTTTGCACTTCAGTAGGTGCAACTCCTTATTTGTTGGTATATGGTACTGAAGCAGTTATACTCGCGGAAGTTGAAATTCTATCCCTTCAGATTGTTGCTGAAGCCGAAATTGATGACAATGAGTGGGTCAAAACCCGTTTGGAGCAGTTAAGTCTAATCGATGAGAAAATACTGGCGGCAGTATGTCATGGTCAACTGTATCAAAAGAGAATGGCAAGAGCATAAAATAAAAAGGTGCATCCCCAGAAATTTGAAGTGGGTCAGCAAGTATTGAAACACATCCTTCCACATCAGGCTAAAGCTAAAGGCATGTTTTCCCCAAATTGGTAGGTGTCGTTCGTTGTAACAAGAGTGTTGTCTAATGGCGCTTTGTATTTAACAAATATAGAAGGTAAATGTGTAGATGTGGCTATCAATTCTGATGCAGTCAAAAGATATTATGTATGATTTCTTTGGTTTGTTTAATTGTGTTGTTGTACTTTGCATGTTTTGAAGATTGGAATGACGAAGGCATTTTATTCTACTATCTAAACACTTTATCCTTTGTTACTCCTTTTGAGCCTTATTTATTTTCTTTCATACCCCTCTTTTGGAATCAAAAGCTGAGTTTAGAAATACAGATACAGAAAATATAAATAAAAACAGAAAAGTGAAAAAGAGAAGAGAAAAAACGAAAAAGAAAAATGAAGAAAAAGTAAAGCCAAAGAAAGAAAAGAAAAAGAAAAGAAAAGAAAAGAAAAGAAAAGGAAAGAGAAAAGTAACTAAACAAAGTAATTCCTATGTCATGAACTACGTTCGACCTAATTCCTTTTAAGGATACGTAGGCAGCCTCACGATTCGGTCCCATCAAAATAAAAAACCAAAATTCTCCAAACTCAAAGAAACTGGGGCAGAAGTTGTGGTTTTGTAAAAGATCTGATTCCAAAAGTTGTAATTCTGAACCCTTTCATTTTAAGTTGTTTTGAGCTTGATGTCGCCTTTTCTTTCTAACTCTATCCAAAAGCCTACATTACGGTCCAAAGAAAGACCTTCCAATCAATCTTCGAAGAATTCCAAGTCAAGCGAGATAGAGGTCTGATTCACATCATGGGCAACACTCCGTTCTACACAAGGAAAAGTGAATAAATGAGAGAGTCTATTGGTGAAAACCCTTACGGGCACCGTAAGGCGATGGAAAGATGAGAGAAAGCTAAAATGAGAGAGTCTTATTGGTGGGAAACGTCGTAGGCACTGTAAGGCGATAGTGAGTGAGAGATGAGCGAATGAGAGAGGTTTGTAGGTGAAAACCCATCAGGGCACTACAAGCTGAATGAGGATCGCGACTTTGTAGAGAGATTGGATATGGAAAACCCCGATTTCGAAGTATGAAGACAAGGAACAAAACAAAATATGATTAGGTGAAAGGTCTGGGATGATTAATCTGAAATGCATGTCATGATCATTAGAGCCAGTTGATTCATTCAGACAAGTCTCTTTTCCACTCTTCCTCAAATAGTCATCTCTGTCTAAAGTTCCCTCTTTGTCTTTGTTTCTCGTAGTCATTTTGCTTCGTTTTCTTTTGGGTCTACCTCTCTAAGTCTTTTTCAATATTAGCTTTGTTAAGCAAGCAAGAAAGGATTTCAAAGCTTATTACCAACTTTCAATTGCGTAAAGCAAAGTGTGGCCAAAGCATACCAGAAATAACATAATTCAAGATGAGAAATAAAGCGTTAGTGGGAGTTCAAGTGCTCAAGTTGTTTGGTGAATTTTGAGGAAATATAGAGGTTCAAATTGGAAGGACAGAAATGTAAAACAGCAGGATAAGTGTGGGGCACTCGGGTCATTCAGGGTTCTGTGGTTGAGGTTCGGTCAAAAGGTCAAACAATTCTTTGCTAGCCCAAAGCAGCTAATCGGAACAAATCATGGCGGTAGAAAGGCCACTTTCAGCAAGAATGCCACAAACTAACCACCACATTTTCAAATTGATAAGATTTTCTTTGATTGAAACAGATACAGGAAATTTCATGTTCTGGAGGAACCCTCCGAGAGGAGAGCGCCAGATAGGTTCAACTGTAAGTTCTCAGGACCCTCTTGGATAATGGGATTTAATTTAAAATTTTCAGGACCCTCCTAGATAATGGGATTTAGTTTTGAGTTTTCAGGACCCTCCTGCATAATGGGATTTAGTTGTAAGTTTTCAGGACCCTCCTGGATAATGGGATTTAGTTCCAAGCTGTTAGGACCCTCCTGGAAAATGGAATTTAATTTTAGAGTTTTCAGGACCCCCCTAGATAATGGGATTTAGTTCCAAGCTGTCAGGACCCTCCTGGATAATGCGATTTAGTTTTAGAGTTTTCAGGACCCTTCTGGATAATGGGATATTGTTTAAGTGGTCAGGGCCCTCCTGGATAATGGGATTTAGCTTTTAAATTATTAGAGTTTTTTTGGATAACATGATTTGATTAACACTCATAGATGTTCCCGGTACCAAACTGTGGCAGAAAAGTTCTTTTGTTTGTTGGTTTTGTCACAATAGCAGTCGCCCACTTGGAGAACAAGGGAATTCATTTTTAGTTTCAGCATCAGGCGCCCATCTGGAGAACAAGGGAATTCATTTTTAGTTTCAGCATCAGGCGCCCACCTGGAGAACAAGGGAATTCATTTCAGTATTAGCAGCAGGCACCCACCTAGATAACAAGGGAATTCATTTTAGTTTCCGTATCAGGCGCCCACCTGGATAACAAGGGAATTCATTTTTAGTTTAAGCATCAGACACCCACCTGGATAACAAGGAAAATCATTTTAGTTTCTGCATCATACGCCAACTTGGATAACAAGGGAATTCATTTTTAGTCTCAGCATCAGGCGTCCACCTGGATAACAAGGGAATTCATTTTTAGTTTTAGCATGAGGCGCCCACTAGGAGAACAAGGGAATTCATTTCAGTTTCAGCATCAGGCGCCCACCTGGACAACAAGGGAATTTATTTTTAGTTGTAGCATCAGGCGCCCACCTGGAGAACAAAGGAATTCATTTTAGTTTCAACATCAGGCGCCCACCTGGAGAACAATGGAATCCATTCAAATATTAGGTCAAATAGCACGCACCACCTAGGAAATGAGGGAACACATTTTAGAGTTAAGTCCAAGACAACAACAGCAACCCGCCTGGAGAATGGGGTCAATTCAAGTTAGAGATAACAGAAACTCGCCTCGAGAATGCGAGTCAACAGTTCAGGATATGCGACAGAACTACAAAAGTTTCAAGATCAAGATTGGAGACATGTAGATAGAAATCTTGTAACTCATAGATCATATATTTGCCTAGCTTCTTTTTATTTTGGTTTCGGTGTAATCAGGAGTTCAGCAAGCAGTAACAATAGCAGCAGCGGTGAAATCACAGCTTCACGGTAGTCTCAGCTATCAAAAACTTCCAGAACTACACTGACCTGATTCCTTTATCGCCAAGGATATGTAGGCAACTTCAAAAGAAAGGTTCGGTTAGACTTTTCAAAAATGCTTCCCACGGAGTATCCAAACGAGCAAAAATCGCTCGTATTCGCTCACTTTATATTTGCCAAAAAACTCTTTGTGTTTTCGAGCAAAGAGGGGTAGTTGTGAGCACGTGATTTTTGCCCAACCCAAAATACTCCTACAAAATCACGAAATAGATTTTTGTAGTTTATTTTAAATTTATAGAATTTCTAGGAATATTTGCTTAATTATTTGCATTTTTAGTTGCATTTTACATATATTAAAAGCATAGAAAATACCCCCAAAAATATCAAAATTTTATGCATTACATATTAGATTTTGTGTTCATATTTTAGCATTAATTGGTTAATTAATTATTTATTAAAATAAAAATCACAAATATTGTTCATCTTTAGCTTTTAATATTAGATGAGTAATTTTTCTCTTCAGTAATTTAGGATTAATTAATTTTTAAAAATGCCAAATAGATAATTAGCTTGATTTTATAATTTAGACTAATTTAAGATTAAATTTAGGATTTAATTAATTTAGTTAGGATTTTTTGTTTAAAATTAAAGAAAAGAGAGAAAAAGAAAGGAAACAAAAAAAGAGAGAAATAGGCTGGTTTTGATTTGGGCCACTCAAAAGACCAAAAATCAGTGGCCCAAACCGTTTTTCCTTCCCAAATTAACCTAGCCCAATCTCTTACCATGTCCAGCTCGCCTCCAAACCTAAAATGACGCCGTTTGAGTAACGGCCATCTCGGTCATTGATCTCCCTTGATCAAACGGCTGGGAACACACCACCCGTCCACTATATAACTATCCTAACACCTCCCACCCATACCTTAGAGGCCCATTCACTTCACTTTCCCCATCTTTAACCTGTAAACCCTAGCGCCCTATTTTTTTTGTCCAACTTCCATGGCCCAAACCCTAGCCGCCGCCCGCCGGAAATAATTTTACGGCGGCTGCCAGTCTCCAAACCCACCCAAATTCACACCCAATAACCTTCACACCCCCCCAAAACTCAAATCCCTTGTTGATTTCCCCAAACAACCCCACAAATTCCCCGAAATTCAGATCTAAAATTCGAAGAAAACCTAGCTTTGCATGTTTATGGGAATTTCGCCAGATTATTTGTTTGTTTGGTTAAAAGCTCACCCCAAATAGATTGTTCTTGCCAAGAACAATCATTTGGGGTTAGTTTCAAGCCAGTTCGAAATCTGTCCAAGTTCAGGCTTTACCCCGCCCTTCTCCTTGGGTATTTTCTTATCTTTTCCTTTGTTGTTTTGCTTTTGCATTTTGTTTCTAAGAGAATTAAAAGAAGTTAAAGGGTTTTGTTTTCAATTTTGTTTTATTTGTTCAAGTGCTATGTGGATTAGATTTTATTTTTTCTTTGATTAATTAACAAATAGGATTTGCAGTTCATTAGCATTAGTTCAACTCTTTAGGCCGAATTCTTTGTAGTATTTTTCTTTTCTTGTTTTGTTCTTCCTCTCTGTTCTCTTCATAATTGTTGTTTAATTTGCATTTACAGTGATTTGTTTGTTGTTATTTTTTAAACTTGTCTGCCTATGCTAGTCATCAAACATGTTCGTTTTTGAAGAGTCCTTGTGGAGTTCATCATGAACTTGGTTCATTTTTAGGGTCTAGGTTTTATTTTAAGTTTCCAAATGTTTACAATTTAGTTACACTGTCTAGCTTTGTTATTTGTTGTTTGATTCGTCTATTGATATTTGCTTGTTTGCTTCTGTTTGCCATAATTTGTAAGTCATTAAGAAATTGTAGGTGTTAATTGAACAAGAAAGAAACTTAAAGGGGTTTGTTTGAAGGGTGGGTAAATAAGGAATTTAGATAAGGCCATTTAGGAAGCTTCTAGAATATGGGCAACTGGCCCTATTTGGCCAGCACAAAATGATGAAGCCAATGAGGGACAACCAGCTGCCCAATTCTGTTAAAAGATGTATTTTGTGGCTAAAGAGAATAATTCCCTTATCCTTTTCAGCACACGGCATTTTGGATGCCCATATATAGAACCTTTCTCATTCATTAGAGAGGATGGAGAACCCTAAAAAAGAACTAAAAGGTTCAGCTACTATTCCATTAGCGGCTGGTTCTACTTTCCTTTGATTTTTGCAAAAACTTAGAAAAATTCTCCTGAAATTTCTGGTTTGAGTGTGGACTAAGTTGAAGCTGCTACTGTTGTTGACTGGTTGTTGATCTCCATTTATTTTTCTTTCTGAAGTCCTCACCTCATTCTGTTCTTTGCTGTATCCAGGTATTCTCATGAGCTTTGAAATGAACAAAGATGAAGTTATAACATGTTGGCTTTGAATAGAACTTTAGATTTTCTTATTTGTTTGATATCTTCTATTTTGGTTTCGTAGTTGTAAGCACGTGATTTTTGACCTATATGAGAATTACTCCCAAAAATTCAAAATAAAATGATTTTACTTGGTGTACAATTTTGAGATTTTTGTGATATTTTGGATAATTATTTGTATTTGTCTGTGCATGTTTATTTGTTAAATAAATAAAAAATACAAAAATATGTCGCATTTGCATTTAGAATTTAATCCTACAATTGTTAGTAATTAAGTTTGTTTCTAAAAAATTAAAAAATACAAAAAAGGCATCTTTTGCATTTTTAGCATTTAATGTCCAATTATACAATTTTATGCTTAATTATTACTTAATTATGCATTAATTATTATTGGGAGTTAATTTGCGTTTTTATAACTTAATTTAGTTCTTAATAATAATTTAAGTATTTTTATAATTTAGTTTTAGAGATAAAAAAGAAGAAAAGAGAGCGAAAATATAAAAAAAGTCGGAATTGGGCCTCTTCTTCGATTTCAAGCCACAGGCCCAAAAAATGGCCCAATCTTCCCAAACGACCCAGTCCATTTCGAACTGGGTCGACCCAATCCATACCAAAAGACCCCAAACCCCATTTTCTTTCATTTTTCATAAAAAAACAAAACAAAACAAAACAAAAAAAAATAAACCAAAAAAACCGAAGACTACCCGCACCCCCCCTCTTCTTCTTCCTCTCTTTCTCTCTTCTTCTCCAAAGAGCTCAAAGCCCCTCCCATGGCTGCCCCTCTCCCGTTCCCTTCATCCCCACGCCACACACACAACCACGTCGACAACACACATACACACAACCACGGCGACGTAACACACACACACACACCCGCTGCCCGTGTTTCTTCTTCTTCAAGATCGTGATGGTTTCTTCTTCTTCAAGTTCATGTCGCTTGTTGTTTCTTCTTCCTCGACACATGTTGCCCGCCATGGCTGCGTCTACTGCTCTTTAAAATGATCAAAAGATCCCATCACTGCTGTTCGCCATGGCTGCGTCTCCAAGCTCTTCAAACGAGCACAAGATCCCATCGTATTGTTGCCCGTTGTTTCTTCTTCTTCGCTCGTCGCTACTGCTGCTTCTCCTTCTTCATCCGTCGAGTTGTTCCAGCCATGGCTGCTGCCCAGTGCTACTATTTCTCCTCCATGTTTCACGTCGTCGCTGGCCTTCTCCGCTCGTCGTTGCTACTGTCTTCTTCTTCAGATCGTCACCTGTTTGTTGCTTCTTCCTCTTTGACGCTGCTGCTGCGTTTCTCCATTGTCTAGCGCTGCTGCCATGCTTCCTTCTTCGTCCTCTTCCAAACAACCAAACTACTTTCCGTTCGAGTTCGTCGTCGCTTCGATCCGGTTAGTAGATTTGAGTTTCATGTTGCCCGTAGTTTTGTTTTGATATTCTCGGATCTAAAATCGATAAATGTTTGATTCTTGTTTTATTCGTGTCTATCGTTGAATTAATTTTCTAGTTTGATCATATGTTTTGTTGATTTAATTTTCAGATTTAAATGGAACTTTGATTTATTAGTTTTTCAGTTTATTTCATGTGCTTTTATTTATTTTTTGTAAAAGAAATTGTTAGTTTAATTTTAATGTTGTTAGATTCAAAAAGAAAATTGTTAGTTTAATTCTAATGTTGTTAAATTCAAGTTGAAATTGTTAGTATGTAAAAGAATTTGTTAGCTTAATTTTAGTTTAATTTGTAAAAGAAATTGTTAGTTTAATTTTAATATTGTTAGATTCAAATTGGTTGTTAGTTTAAGTTTAATGTAAAAGAAATTGTTAGTTTAATTTTAGTTTAGTTTGTAAAAGAAATTGTTAGTTTAATTTTAATGTGGTTAAATTCAAGTTGAAATTCAATCAATTATTTCTTCTTTGGTTTATTTTATTCATTTAAAAGAATTAAGTTGGAATATAGAAATATGTTAGTTTAATCGCTTGAATCATCCGTCTTTGTTGAGTAGCTTAGATTAAATTCGTGCTCATCTTTTGGTTGAAGTTCGTTCTTAATCCGGTGATTTAATGTGAAATATATGTGTTGTTAAAAATATCGTTCAGTCAAAATTATTCCGATTGTTGATTTGTTGTTCATAGTCTAAGTTTGAATTTGTTGATTGAACCGGATTAAGGATTGGTTATAGCTGGTAATTTAATTTTAGGTTCTTAGATAATTTTGAAGTTAATAGATTTTTGAATCGGGGCCTAACAGTAGTTTTAGGGGTAAAACGGGAATTAACCAATTACAGATTAATTAATTATGGTGGGGACCAGACATAATGATAAAAGCAAAAAGGAAAAGGTGGGTAATGATGTCTTCTTTTCAAAAAGAGGGAACATGGGGGCCCACTTTGACTGCTTTTCAAAAAGAGGGAACACGGGGGGTCCACATTGACTACTTTTACTTTAGTAAAAGTGTGGGTAATTATAAAAGTTAAAGAGTGCACATAGTGGAAGATTTGGGTCTTGCTTTGGTATATAAGAGACTCATTTGACACTTAAAAGGGGGGAGAATTTTTAGAGAGAGTTTTTTGGAAAAAAGATTTCTGAAAAACGAATTTTAGAAGAGAAGAAAATTGAGAACTAGAGAGGAAATAAGAACAGACTTTTAATCGGAAGGATGGGTATTTCTTAATATCCAAATACTATTTCCTTGTATTACTGAGTGTGATCTCTGCCTCTTTTTTAATTTTCTATTGGACTTCGATTATTACTCTATTAAGTGGTTGCTGGGATTTATATATGGCTTTCAAGTCTACTGCTGGGTTTTTCGACTACTGGTTGTTTGTTGCTGTTGCGCTGTTTCTACTGCTGCTGATCCTATTCTTCCTTTCTTTGTATTCAAATACCAGGTACACTACTCTGAATCATTTCAACATATGTATTGAAGATGAAATGAAATGACCGGAAGATTTAAGTTTTTTTTTAATTATAGAATATTCGCATTTTAATTAAATATTCATTATGTGTCTCATGTTATGTAAATGGTAGAATTATTTATTATGTGAAGTATTAAACTGCGAGACTAGTAGATGGGTGTCAGTATGTACACCATAAGTATTAGTTTCGGCTTTGTTAATTTTTTTTTTAGCTTAAAATCGCATTCAAATCGTTAGTAAATATTCAATACGGGAAACCGACTTAATTTGAGGGAAGGTTAGTAAACTCTAGATTTGAATTTGCAAATTTTGAAATAGAAGCAATTTGAGTTTTTTGTTCTATCTTTAAATTTTGTTAATAACAAAGGCCCGCAAATATTAGGCAAACATAATAGGCCAATATTTTTGTAGAATCTGCAGGCTTACAAAATATTTTCGTTTTTTTATTATTATTTTATTTTATTTTCGTCATTTATTCAGTTTTCTTTTTTCTTTTTCTTTTGAAAAAAAAAATTGAAAAAGAAATTTGTAAAAAAAAAAATACAAAAATATTTTCATTTTTTTAAGAAAAAAAAAACTGAAATGATGTTTTAATAGGTGATTCAACGTTGCAAGGCTAAGAGCATTAATCCATTAGGTGCGAGTTTGAGCAAGATGAGTCAACGTTTAAGTTTAATAAACTTTTTAATAAGCTTTAGTAATTATGGTTAAATCTAGTTTTAAATGGTTTTGAATAACTAATTTCAATAGTTTTTTTTATAACAATGTAAGCTTTAAGTTAGCTATAATCAGGATCTTTTGATTTTTAATTGTCGAACTCCGTAAATTTTTTACAATTTCGATTTTTTTTATTTTTTTTATTTTTAGTAAAATTCCTTTCTATTAAGATTTGTCTTAATCTAGAAATTAGTATGTTATGTGTTATTATTTTTAAGCTCGTAATTAATTAGGATTTTCTTTCTTTATTTTAGAGACTAATTTTAATAGAAAAATGTAGTCTCTTTAGGATTTGTCCACTTAAAATAAATGAGATGAGCCTCGCCTAGTAAAATGTATAGATTGCGGGGCCCTCACAAATGTATGCATTAAATACTTAGAACATCGGAGTTGGCCGTCTAGAGAAATTTTACGGCCTTTCCCAAAACAACAATACGCTAGTCGTTCTAGGCGCGTCTTTAACAAATCATTTTCTTAAATATGGGTGTGCATTTATGTAACCCAAATCCAAATCTCAATGGAGTCGAAATGTGTCGATAACCATGGGTGCATTGATTGCGACGTGGTCTGAAATACGTTTTCACAATGTTGCAATTCTCCGTAAAATAATAACAATAAATAAATAATAATAAAAGCAGCTAAGGGTTAAAATTTGCACATAAGTTCATAATTGTATAAAATCAGATAATCAAGTCGAATATGACAGTTGAGCGACCGTGCTAGAACCACGGAACCCGGGAACGCCTAACACCTTCTCCCAGGTTAACAGAATTCCTTATCCGGATTTCTGGTGCGCAGACTGTTAAATAGAGTCATTCTTTTCCTCGATTCGGGATTAAATTGGTGACTTGGGACACCCTAAATCTCCCAAGTGGCGACTCTGAAATAAATAAATAAATCCCGTTTTGATTGTCCTTTAATTGGAAAAAACTCTCTACGTACCCCCGCGGGGTCGTTAAAAAGAGGTGTGACAGCTCTGACGACTCTGCTGAGGACCCGAACCCAGAATCTCTGGTTCAGGGTTCAGAATTCGAGCTTAGATAAATTGTTGTATTTAATTGTATCTGATTTTCCTACATGTTTTATGCTAAATGTGCTAAATGTTACCGCTTTTATATTATCTGAACTATATATAAACTGTGTCGACACCCTTCTCTCTTTACCTCCGGGGATGTGCTTACTGGTTGAGACTCCCTATTCTGTTAGTGTCATACCCTGAAATAAGAAAGAGGTCGGACAAGTTACGAAGCCGGATGGCCTTTTGGTTCCCGGTAAGTTGCCCCCTCCTCGACTCGAGTTGTCCGCTCGGGTACACAGTCTAGTACACTGACCCAGGTTTTGAATATAGAATAACGTGACTTCATGCCGGATCCCTAGTAGGAACGCTTATTTGCATCACGTTGCATTTGACATAGGGGACTCAACACAGGGGTTGGGTCCGTCTAGGACTAGCAACCTGAAATGAAAAGACCATTCTGATGCATCCTACTTGCTTTGTACATATATTTGTTTCGAACTTGCATGTTGACCGGTTTCTGAATCTCGGGAATGTTGGAAAATTGAAGAAAAAAAAGAGAGAAAAAAAGGAAAAAGAATATATCAGTTAGGGAGTTAATTGATTATTTTAGAAAAATCAATGACCAATTACTGGCGAAACTCTGCCGAAATTTTGAAAAAAAAAGGAAAATATTTTATTTTGTTTTACTAAAAAATATAGAAAAAAAGAGTCTTTTATTTTTGGAAAAATAGATTGTTTTATTGTTTGTTGAAAATGAAAAAAAAATCGTTATTTTGTCTTTTTCAAAAAATAGAAAAGGAAAATAGATTGTCTTGCCAGGAAAAAATAAAAATGGAAAAGAGTCATGTTTTAATAGTTCGGTTAATTTGCCCGAACTACGCATGGTTTGATTCTCACAGGGTGTGAGATACGTAGGCAACCCTCATCGGGTCCAACCTCCCCTTTGCAAAGACAACCAAAAAATATCAAAATTTTAATTTTTGTCATAAATAAACCAGGTGATGCTGTTTTTGTCAAAAAATAGCCAAATATTCCCAAACGGGGCACCGGAGTGCTGACTTTGCATAAACAGCCACCTTTGGTCTTATTTGGATTTTTGACCCTCACAGCCTTAAAATTTTCGCCCCTGAGGCGCAGGAAGGCCGTGTCGCAATATCGGGTCTTTTATCTAAAAATATTAGAATTAAGAATTGAGTTCTTCATTTGAAATATAGGGTTAATTTTGAGTCGATAATATAGATAGTAGTTTTTGGAGTTAAATAAAAGTTTTCTTTTGCTTAAACGCTTTAATAAATGTGCAGTATGAGCACGACAATATATGAGCCTTTTTCAATAATGATCAAAATCCCTTTTGAGCTGCAATTGTGGTGGAATGATTTGGGCAAAGAAGGGCAAGACGAAGTGAGAAAATATTTGAAAGACCTTCCGGATTTATTAGACATTCAGCCTCAGGGGGGTATCATCAGGGCATTGGTCGCCCATTGGGATTCGGCACATAATGTGTTTCATTTTTCAGACTTTGAACTCACCCCAACAATAGAAGAAATAGCGGGGTACATTGAAAGTGACCAAGCTCCATTGAGATTCAAATACTTGATTGCTCCTAGGGCCATTACCATACATCGATTTCTGGATTCCTTGAAAGTACCCCGGACAGTTCATCACTCAGATTTTGCAAAGGGTTTCTGCAGTTTCCGCTTCGTGTATGATAGATATGGTCATGTGGGCGGGTTCAATAATCCAGACTTTAAGCTTTGCAGCAGAAATAGCCGACAAAAATGGGAGGAACATAGGCGAGTGGTATTTATGGTAGCTTTTTTGGGTCTCGTATCATTCCCAAGGAAAGATGGTAATATTGATTTGAAAGTAGCAGGCGTCGTCAGTACTTTGCAAACAATGGGGAAAAGCACTTTAGCACCTATAATTGTGGCTGATATCTTCAGAGCTCTCACTGCGTGCAAAGCTGGGGGCAAATTTTTTGAGGGATGTAACTTATTGTTACAAATGTGGATGATGGAGCATTTGTGCCCGCGCCCTCAGTTATTGAGTTATGGCTTTGTTGAGAAAACTTGTATAGGGGAATTTTGTACGAGAATCAAAGGGGCTAGTCTACCGGAAGGAGTCACGGCTTGGGCATTATTATTTCGGAACCTCAAGGCTAGCCAGATACAGTGGGTGCTTGGATGGTTATCTGTCGAGGAAGTCATATATATGCCAGCAGCCCGACCGCATTTTTTGTTAATGGGACTCAAAAGCATACAACCTTATGCACCGTATCGGGTTCTGAGGCAACTCAGTAGATATCAAGTAATACCGAGAGATGAAGATTTGAGTACCCAAGTGGTCGAAATTAGTCCTGATGGTCGATTCCCCGAGGAAGAGGTTCGTCAAATTTGGAGTGAGTGTCAATATCTGATGGCAAACACTTGTGTGTCTGATAGGGTCAGAGGGGAAATTGATCCAGGGTATCACGAATGGTTCAGAGGTGACGTGGCATATGGGAGACCGGCTAAAAGACCTCATCTCGAAGATTTCGCCAAGTCGTCCCAAGAGCAGTGGGATTGGTTAGCCAAGGAAGAAAGCTATCGAGTTGAGATTGGTAAATTAAAGCAACAAGTCGAGAGTCTGAAATTCAAGAACAGTGTACAGGTTGCCGAGGATCAAGGTGAAAAGAATAGACTAGCCAGAGAAAATGACGCTCTTAAGGCCCAAATCCGACAGTTGAAGATAACCATCGATAAGCAACCGAGGAGCCGATCCGGTGAACAATTGGTAAAAAGATTGGAAGGCGAAGTCAGAGAATGGCGGGACGAGCTAGGAAAAGCTGAAAATGTCATGGCAGAACTTAAAGCACAGTGGGCGACAAAAACCGAAGAGCGTCGCCAATACTTGAATCAGTTGAAAAGGGACCATGAGAAAATTGTTGCCAATTTAAAGAGAAAAGTAGTTTCCCTTGAAGGTAAAGCGGTTAGGCAGGCTAGAGACTTTGAAACTGAAAGCGGACATTTTTACAACTTGTTAGCCCAAATGGAGGCAGAAGTGCAACAGCTGCAAGACCAGCACTTGCAAGACTCTCGAGCTTTAAAGACGTGCAGCGATCAGATAAGACGTTTGCTCATAGAAAAGAAGCAAACAAAAGACATGATTAGAGCCATTGCTCATGCTATTGTCAGGAGATGCCGGGTTTGTGAAGACATGACCCGTACTAATTTTATCTCAGCAGTGATGATCTATGTGAAGCAAACCATGAATGAGTTAGAGCAGCTTGAAAGGGATTTGTATCCTAGACCCGCGGCGAGGCCGAATGACGCCCCGCGGATACCTAAGTTTGAAGCACTAGAATATGCATAGTCCGTGTCTGTGAATGTCTACCATTTCGAGTCAGTCTTTTGTACGTCCGTTATCTTTCTGGATTGAGTATGTTTGCAAGCTTAGAGTTTTTTGTTTGCTTTCAGATTGCGTTTGGTAGTTTCTTTCCAAAACAAAAGTTGTCGAGTTTGTAAGAGTCTGTTTATTAATGAAAGTTGAGCATTTTATTTCCACCCTTATTTTTACATTTATCTTCACGAACTACGCTTGGTTTGATTCGTGCGGGGTCACGATACGTAGGCAATCTCCATAGGATTCGACCATAACCGAAAAGAAAACAAAAGGAATGAAAAGGAAAATATAAGGAAAACCAAGAAAAATAGAAAGAAAGAAAAGAGCGGAAAAACAAGAGAGAGAAAAGAAAAAGCACAAGAGAGGGATAAGGCGAGGAGAAGAAAAACGAAACAAGGAATGAAATGCCGGGATGACGCATGCAATCGGGCAAATGCATAATAGAAAGGAATAACTGTATAAGTGCATTCATGCCAACGCGTGATTGTTAAATCTGTTAAGACCTAATCGCTAACAAAGTGTTGTCTAAATGTGTGATATTAGGCAGGTGGTTGATTGATTGGCAATTCTGGCAACTCATCCATACAACACCCGGTCGAAAGATCAAGTAAAAATGACAGGGCAGGATTCGGAAATCAGCATCATAGACCCTTCGAATGAGGTTGAGGTAACAGATGTGGGTGCTATGAAAGAAGAGATGAGGAAATTAAAAGCACAAATGGCTGAAATGCATCAGGCATGGTCGCAGGGACACCCAGCACCACTATATCCTGCCAACCCATCTTACATCCCACCCTTGGCTCAAGATCAGGAGCCTACCACTCCCCACGCATCTTTAGCTTTCCCTTATCAGGCCCAGGGTTATGGTACCACGTCATATGCTCCCCCAGCTCCACCCTCCAAACAAAACCCTCCACCACCCATGGTTCCCGTCTTTGTGGCACCTCCCCCCGCACCACTACATAGATCATCCAGTGAGCCGCTATTCCAAGCTCACGACACCTAATATTACCCTCTCAAACCTACTTTCAAAGCGCCTGAGCCATATGTCTACTCTCCCCATTTTGAAATCCCGGGAGAAGTTGAGAAAGCGGTTAAGAATGTAGAATAAGAGGAGGTGATTCGTAAAGTCAAAAGCCTGGAGCAATCCTTCAGGAACATGCATGGTTTAGGAAACCAAGTTAGTGTCGCATACAAAGATTTGTGCCCTTTTCCTGATGTACAGTTGCCTGCGGGGTTTAAAATGCCGAAGTTTGACTTATATGAGGGGCATGGTGACCCAGTAGCCCATCTGCATGGTTTCTGTAGCAAAATGAGAGGGGCCGGGGGAAAGGATGAGTTGTTGATAGCATATTTCGGGCAAAGCCTGAGCGGGTCAGTGCTAGAATGGTACACGAGGCAAGACCCCGGCCGATGGTATACATGGGATGATTTGGCCCAGGCATTCATTGGCCATTTTCAATATAACCTCGAAATAGTCCCTGATCGTCTGTCATTGTTGAAACTAGAAAAGAAGCCTGGGGAAAGTTTTAGAGAGTTTGGTTTCCGCTGGAGGGAACAAGCTGCAAGGGTTGATCCTCCCATGCGGGAGAGTGAGATGGTAGATTACTTCTTGCAAACATTGGAACCTACCTATTTTGGTCATCTAGTGACATCTGTCGGGAAGTAGTTTAATGAAGTGGTAAAGATGGGAGCCATGATTGAAGAAGGATTGAAATCTAACAAGATATTGAGCTACTCGGCGTTGAAAGCAACCACCCAGGCCATCCAAAATGGTACTGGTGGTGTGCTTGGGAAGAAGAAGAAAGAAGAAGTTGCTGCAGTTGAAGCTAGTGCTTGGTCCAGGACCAATAACCCTCCACTCTACTACAACCAACCCAGACCCCACCACCCAAACTATCAATATACCCCATATGGCCCACCGCAACACTATTATCCACCACCAGAACCACACTTTTCTATTCACCACGCCCAGACCTACACTCAACCCCCAGTGCACTCGCAATGGCGTACACCAAGTCCCCAAAATACACAGCCACACCCACAAAACACCTATCCACCTCCCAGGGCTAACAGACCAGGAACCAACTTCCGCCCAAACCAAGCTTTTAGAAATGAGAAGGCCCCAAACAGAAAAACATTTACTCCGCTGGGAGAATCTTACACTTCTCTCTTCCACAGGTTGAAACAGTTGGGGATGCTGACCCCAGTTGAATCCAAAGCACCAAATCCTCTTCCCAGAAACCTGGACCACTCTGTTAGCTGCGATTATTGCTCAGGGATGCCGGGGCACGATACTGAAAAATGTTGGAAGTTGAAAAACGCAATCCAAGAGCTCATTGATAATCTTCGTATTGAGGTACAGGCTCCAGAGGCCCCGAACATCAATCAAAATCCGTTACCAGTGCATTATGAGGCCAACATGATCGAACTGATACATAAGGGGGCAGATCCTAAGAAACCTTCGTAGGTGGTTATGGTGATTCGTTCTACGGAAACCAAAGAAAAGACAGTGAGTGCAAGGCCAGTGGTTCAGTTAAAAGCAATAAAAGACAAGCCAGTGCTAGTAATGGGAGAGGGACCATTTGCGGCCGAGAAAAAGCAGGAGCCAGTCAAGATAGTGGTACCAAGGTCAGTATCCGCGCCCGTGGTGGTTGTGAAGGGAGCCTATGTAGAACCGGTTGTCATAAAACCGGTATTCCAATTACCCATGGTTGATAGCAAAGTCGTACCCTGGAAATATAACAAGGTAGTGGTGACATACAAAGGAAAGGAAATTGAGGAAGAAAGTTGTGAAGCACAGGGACTGACCCGGTCGGGACGTTGTTTCGCCCCCGAAGAGTTGAGAAAAGCTAAAGGCGCAAAAGACAATCCAGTACCAGTTAAAAAAGCTGTAACGGAAGAAGAGGCAGAAGAGTTTCTGAAAAAGATGAAAGGACAAGATTATTCCATTGTTGAGCAACTGAGAAAAACACCGGCCCAAATCTCGTTGTTATCATTATTAATTCACTCTGATGAGCATTGCCGAGCTTTAATAAAGATATTGAATGAGGCTCATGTGCCTGACAAAATTTCAGTTAACCATTTAGAGACAATTGCCAACAAGATCTTTGAAGTGAACAGGGTGGCATTTTCTGATGATGAATTGCCTATGGAAGGCACAGAACACAACAAGGCTCTCTATTTGACAGTCAAATGTGAAGGTTCAATGGTTACTCGAGCACTAATCGATAACGGGTCGAGCGCTAATATTTGCACGTTATCCACATTGAACAAGTTAAAGATTGATGAGGATAGAATCCGCAAAAATAGCATTTGTGTTCGAGGGTTCGATGGAGGGGGAACAAACACGGTAGGGGATATTGTACTCGAATTGACTATTGGCCCAGTCGAGTTCACGATGGAATTTCAGGTGTTGGATGTTGCAGTATCCTATAATCTTTTGTTGGGTCGACCGTGGATTCATGCGGCAAAAGTCGTGCCCTCCACACTGCACCAAATGATCAAATTCGAGTGGGACAGACAAGAAATTGTGTTACATGGGGAAGATCCCACGTGCGCCATGAATGATGCCATTGTACCCTTTATAGAGACCGAAGATGATAAGGGGTCATGGGTATATCAGATCCTCGACACGGTTTCGGTGAGCAGGGTGCCTGAGGGTAAAAGCATGCCATGTCCCAGGGTGTCAGCTGCGACCGTCATGGTAGTATCAGAAATGTTGAATAACGGGTTCGTGCCCGGGAAGGGTTTGGGGGTTGAACTGCAGGGCATTACTCAACCTGTGTCTTTGCCCAAAAATCTGGACACCTTCGGGTTAGGGTTCAAACCAACAGTGGCAGATATTAGAAAGGCCCGTAAATTGAAGAAGAAAGCTTGGGTGCTCCCTAAACCAATTCCTCGATTGTCCAGGTCCTTCGTCAGACCGAGTATTAAGAAACAGTCATTGGCAAAGATGTCAGGTTCGTTAATTGAGGTGGATGGGAATTTGGATAAGGTGTTTGAGAAAGTATTTGCTGAAGTAAACATGGTTGAGGCCGGGGAAGGGTCAAGCAGAGCAGACATACAGTACATCGGACCACGTGCTAACATCAACAATTGGGAAGCTACTCCTCTTCCAGTTCGGATGGAGTCGTGGTAGTGGGTTTTGTTTTCCTTTTTGTCACCTGGATTATTCCAGGGTTTGTAATCCAGTTGTTATGTTCCGTCCGTTTGGATGAGTTAAAACCTTGTTATCTTTACATTTAATGAAATGCAATTTTCTTCGTCCCTAATTCTCTTTCCATTTTCTTTTCTTTTCTTTGTACAGTTCTTTTTATGCTGATATCAATGACATGACATGCATGAGGAATCTTCGGCCCAGTTTTAAAATCCAATCTAGTTCAGAAGTAATAATACAAGAGATCGAGTGTGATGATGGGGTGGATTGTAACAATGATGAAGCTTATGAGGAAATTAGTAAAGAATTAAGTCACTTTGAAGAAAAACCCAAACCTAACCTAAATGACACAGAAGCAGTTAATCTAGGGGACCAAGAGAATGTACGGGAAACTAAAATAAGTGTTCATTTGGAGCCACAACTCAAGGAGGAGATAATTAAAGTATTGCATGAGTACAAAGACGTTTTTGCATGGTCATATGATGATATGCCGGGTCTAAGCACCGATTTGGTGGTTCATAAATTGCCCACTGATCCAGCACTCCTCCCTGTCAAGCAGAAGTTGAGAAAGTTCAAAACAGACATAAGTGTGAAGATCAAAGAAGAGATCACCAAGCAGTTTGAAGGCAAGGGTCATTCAGGTTACACGGTACCCCACTTGGTTAGCCAATGTCGTGCCTGTGCCAAAGAAAGATGGCAAGACCAGGGTGTGCGTCGATTATCAAGACCTTAACAAGGCAAGCCCAAAAGATAATTTCCCACTGCCCAACATCCATATACTGATCGACAATTGTGCCAAACATGATATTGGCTCTTTTGTGGATTGTTATGCGGGTTATCATCAGATTCTAATGGACAAGGAAGATGCAGAAAAGACAGCATTCATCACACCGTGGGGAACGTATTGTTATCGGGTCATGCCGTTTGGTTTAAAAAATGCTGGGGCAACTTATATGAGGGCCATGACAAATATCTTCCATGATATGATACATAAAAAAATCGAGGAATATGTGGATGATGTGATCATGAAGTCTAGACAGCAATCCGACCATGTCAGAGATTTGAGAAAATTCTTTCAAAGGCTTCGCAGGTACAATCTTAAGCTCAATCCTGCGAAATGTGCTTTCGGGGTGCCATCTGGGAAGTTGTTGGGATTTATAGTCAGCCGGAGGGGTATTGAATTAGACCCGTCAAAGATCAAAGCTATTCAGGAGTTGCCACCTCCAAGAAACAAAACCGAGGTGATGAGCTTGTTGGGAAGACTGAACTATATCAGCAGGTTCATTGCTCAGCTCACGGCAACGTGTGAACCAATTTTCAGATTGTTAAAGAAAGATGTCGCGGTCAAATGGACTGATGAATGTCAGGAGGCTTTTGATAAGATAAAGGAGTATTTGTCAAACCCACCCGTGTTGGTCCCACCAGAACAAGGGAGACCTTTGATTCTGTATCTGACAGTTGTGGACAGTTCATTAGGCTGTGTACTGGGGCAGCATGATGTTACGGGCAGAAAGGAGCAGGCTATCTACTATCTCAGTAAGAAGTTCACATCTTACGAGGTCAAGTATACTCATCTGGAAAGGACATGTTGTGCCCTAACTTGGGTGGCACAGAAATTGAAATATTACTTGTCATCTTACACCACTTACCTTATATCTCGCTTGGACCCGTTGAAGTATATTTTTCAGAAACCCATGCCCACAGGAAGGCTTGCAAAGTGGCAGATCTTACTTACAGAGTTCGACATCGTCTATGTGACACGGACTGCCATGAAAGCACAGGCACTAGCCGATCACTTGGCTGAGAACCCCGTTGATGAAGATTATGAGCCTTTGAAGACTTATTTCCCTGATGAAGAGGTAATGCACATTGATGAATTAGAACAAGCTGAGAAGTTGGGATGGAAACTTTTCTTTGATGGGGCCGCCAATATGAAAGGCGTAGGAATAGGTGCGGTACTTATTTCGGAAACAGGTCAGCATTACCCTGTTACAGCTCGGCTTCATTTTTACTGTACAAACAACATGGCAGAATATGAGGCGTGTATATTGGGATTGAGATTAGCTGTGGATATGGGTATACGGGAAGTCTTGGTCATGGGTGACTCGGACTTACTGGTACACCAGATTCAAGGGGAATGGGAAACACGGGACTTGAAGCTTATACTGTATCAGCAGTGTCTGCATGAGCTTTGCCAGTGTTTTCAGGCCATAGAATTCAGACACATTCCAAGGATTCATAATGTGGTTGCTGACGCTTTGGCTACTTTGGCGTCAATGTTGCACCATCCAGATAAGGCCTATGTTGATCCATTGCAGATTCAAGTCCGTGATCAACATGCTTACTGTAATATGATAGAAGAGGAAATCGATGGAGAGCCGTGGTTCTATGATATCAAAGAGTACATCAAAGCGGGAGTATATCCAACGCAGGCCACCGGTGATCAGAAAAGAACAATTCGACGGTTGGCAAGTGGGTTTTTCCTTAGTGGAGGAGTACTGTACAAAAGAACGCCAGAGCTCGGTTTGTTGAGATGTATAGATGCACGGCAGGCCACAACTATCATGACTGAGGTGCATTCCGGAGTTTGCGGACCGCATATGAGTGGGTATGTTCTAGCAAAGAAGATTCTCCGAGCAGGTTATTATTGGCTCACGATGGAGCGAGATTGTATCAGTTTTGTGCGTAAGTGTCATCAATGCCAAATACATGGAGATTTGATTCATGCTCCACCATCAGAATTACATACGATGTTCGCGCCATGGCCTTTTGTTGCATGGGGCATGGATGTTATTAGGCCATTTGATCCAGCAGCATCAAATGGGCACAGGTTTATCTTGGTAGCTATAGATTATTTTACCAAATGGGTGGAAGCGAAGACATTCAAGTCTGTGACCAAGAAGGCTGTAGTTGACTTCGTGCATGCAAATATCATCTGTCGGTTTGGGATCCCAAAGGTAATCATCACAGATAATGGGGCTAATCTTAATAGTCATTTAATGAAGGAGACATGTCAGCAGTTTAAGATTGCTCACATGCACTCTACTCCGTACCGTCCCAAGGCAAATGGTGCGGTTGAAGCGGCCAATAAGAACATAAAGAAAATACTCCGGAAGATGGTTGAAGGATCTAGACAATGGCACGAGAAATTGCCTTTTGGATTGTTAGGATATCGCACCACCGTGCGTACCTCGGTAGGGGCGACTCCTTACTCATTGGTATACGGTACCGAGGCAGTAATACCCGCAGAAGTGGAAATCCCATATCTGCGAATCATTGCAAAGGTTGAGATCGATGATGATGAATGGGTGAAAAGCCGTCTTGAGCAGTTGAGTTTGATCGATGAGAAAAGATTGGCATCAGTATGTCATGGCCAACTGTACCAACGAAGAATAGCAAGAGCATACAACAAAAAAGTACGTCAAAGGAAATTTGAAGTCGGGCAATTAGTACTGAGGCGGATCTTGCCTCATTGGGCTGAGGCAAAAGGAAAATTTGCCCCAAACTGGCAGGGACCATTTGTAGTAACCAGAGTGTTGTCTAACGAAGCATTGTATTTGACAGATGTGGAAGGAAAATGTGTAGAAATGACCATCAATTCCGATGCGGTCAAGAGATATTATGTATGATTTCTTTATTTTCTGAATGTATCTATTCGTATTTGGCATATCTTAAAGATTGAAATGATGAAGGCATTTTGTTCTGCTATCCAAACACTCCTATCCCTTATTATCCCCTTCGAGCCTTACTTATTTTTCATACACCTCTTTCGGAATCAGCGGCACTATCAGAGAACACAGGTGCCGAACATAAAGAAAAGAAGGAAAGAAAAGAAAAGAAAAGAAAAAAAAAAGGAAAAAAAAGGAAAAGAAAAAGAAAAGAAGAAAAGGAAAAGAAAGAAAAGTGAAAGAAAAGGAAAGGAAGAAAATCACAACAACAAAGTTAAATACAGTGAACTACGTTTGACTTGATCCCGAAAGGGTACGTAGGTAGCCTTACTCCGAGGTTCAGTCATACCAAATAGAAATCCAAAAATCCCCAAGCAAGAAACTGAGGCAGAAGTGGTGATTGTTATGAAAGTTGGATTCCGAAAGTTGTAATTTGAACCCATTTGAATTGTTTTGAGCCTTTTATACCTTTCTTTCTAACTCAATCCAAAAGCCTACATTACGGTCCAAAGAAAGACCTTATGATCAGTTTTGAGAAATACCAAGATGAACAGGTAGGAATAACCCCCGACAGGGGCAACACTCTGGTTCGAGCAAGAAGAACAAAAATAAATGAGAGAGTCTTATGGGTGAAAACCCTCACGGACACCGTAAGATGACGGGAGCTGAGAGAAAAATAAATGAGAGAGTCTTGTTGGTGAAAACCTTTACGGGCACCTCAAGGCGAAGGTGAGATAAGAAATGGAAAACTGAGAAAGGTCTGTTGATAGAAATCGTTTCGCGGTACTGCAGGGAAACAAGGTTAAGGTCTGGATAAATCAAACAAGTGATGGAAGTTCTGGGCAATAAGGTACGGCAATTGAGAGTTGTTTGGTTGGACAGATTAGGCTGATTAATCCAAAATGCATGTCATGACCATTGGTACTAGTTGTCTCGCTCAGATAAGTTTCTTTTCCTTCTCTTTTCAAACAGTCATCTGGTTTTGGATTCTTCTTATCCTTAACTCAATAATCATTGCATTTCATTTTCTTTGAGGGTTTTATCTAGCTGAGATGTTTCAGTGCCAGTTTTGTTCAATGCAAGTAGAAAGGACTTCAAAGTTCACTACCAGCTTCTAGAATTGTAAAGCACAACGTGGTCAGAGCAGGTCAAAAACAACTTGATGTCATGTAGAATACAGGGAATTAACGGAAGTTTCATCGGTGAAATGATTGGGGAATGTCGTGGGAAAGGTGAAAGCTCAAACAAAAAGGTCAAAAAGTGAAATAACAGCATGGGTGTAAAACATTTAGGTCGCCAGAGGTTGGGAAATTTAAAAGTTGGTCAGAAAGTCAAGCGGTTCAGGGTCAGTGCGTGGAAATTAGTCAACACAAAGCAAGGCAGTGGAAGGATTTTTCAGCAAGAATGCCATCAACTAACCACCGTTTTAAACTGACAAAATTTTCTTTGATTGAGCAGGGGGAGAAAAGTTAGTTGTTGAAGAGGAATTCTCCAGGAGGGAAAAACAAGCAATACTCAGGTTTGACCGGAAAGTACGGTTCGATTAAATACAAGATAATCATGAATAGCATAGGGGAATATAATTTGGTTTCAAAGTTTGCATGTTTAGGATAAATGCAAGTTGTCAGGAGTCCGCCTGGAGAACAGAGACACACTTTTCAAGTTTGATGTCAGGAGTCCGCCTAAAGAACGGAGACATACAGTTTAAATTTTAAAAGTCAGGAGTCCGCCTAGAGAATAGAGACATTCAAATTTCAAATTTAGCAGTCAGGAGTCCGCCTGGAGAACAGAGACATACTTTTCAAGTTTGATGTCAGGAGTCCGCCTAAAGAACGGAGACATACAGTTTAAATTTTAAAAGTCAGGAGTCCTCCTGGAGAATAGAGACATTCAAATTTCAAATTTAGCAGTCAGGAGTCCGCCTTGAGAACAGAGACATACTTTTCAAGTAATGAAGTTGGGAGCCCGCTCAGATAACAGAGGCATACATTTCAGTCTTTACATTTCAAGTGTTGAAGTTGGGAGCCCGCCCAGATAACAGAGGCATACATTTAAGTCTTTACATTTCAAGCGTTGAAGTTGGGAGCCCGCTCATATAACAGAGGCATACATTTCAGTCTTTATATTTCAAGCATTGAAGTTGGGAGCCCGCCAAGATAACAGAGGCATACATTTCAGTCTTTACATTTCAAACATTGAAGTTGGGAGCCCGCCCAGATAACAGAGGCATACATTTCAGTCTTTACATTTCAAGCGTTGAAGTTGGGAGCCTGCTCAGATAACAAAGGCATACATTTCAGTCTTTACATTTCAAGCATTGAAGTTGGGAGCCCGCCCAGATAACAGAGGCATACATTTCAGTCTTTACATCTCAAGCGTTGAAGTTGGGAGCCCGCCCAGATAACAGAGGCATACATTTCAGTCTTTACATTTCAAGAGTTGAAGTTGGGAGCCCGCCCATAGAACAGAGGCATACATTTCAATCTTTTCATTTCAAGCGTTGAAGTTGGGAGCCCGCCCATACAACAGAGGCATACATTTTAAGATCAAGTCAGAGGACAATAAAACAGAGGGTTACAATAGGAATCCCCAGCAGGAAACAATAAAAATCCCCAGCACCGGGAAGCAGAAGGTTGCAACAAGAGGTCACAGCACAAACTCAAGTGCATGTGTCAAAAAGAAGAAAAGCAACAGAAAAAATGCAAGCAGACGAGAAAGCAAGGCAACAAGAAAAATTGCAGTATAGCCTAGCTTCTTGTTTTCTTTTAAGCACGGTGTAACAAGGAGATCGGTAAGCAGTAGTAATAGCATGCAACAACAGTAACATTGCAGTCCCACGGTAGTCCCAGCTACCAAAACTTCCCGAACTACATTGACCTGATTCCTGTTTAGCCCAGGATATGTAGGAAACCTTTGAAGCAAAGGTTCGGTCAAATCTTTTTCAAAAAATGCTTCACACGGAGTACTCGGATGGGCAAAAATCGCTCACTTTATCTTTGCACGAAAACCCTTCATGTCTTCGGGCAAAGAGGGGCAGCTGTAAGCACGTGATTTTTGACCTATATGAGAATTACTCCCAAAAATTCAAAATAAAATTATTTTCCTTGGTGTACAATTTTGAGATTTTTTGTGACATTTTTGGATAATTATTTGTATTTGTCTGTGCATGTTTATTTGTTAAATAAATAAAAAATACAAAAATATGTCGCATTTGCATTTAGAATTTAATCCTACAATTGTTAGTAATTAAGTTTGTTTTACAAAAATTAAAAATTACAAAAAAGGCATCTTTTGCATTTTTAGCATTTAATGTCCAATTATACAATTTTATGCTTAATTATTACTTAATTGTGCGTTAATTGTTATTGGGAGTTAATTTGCGCTTTTACAACTTAATTTAGTTTTATAGATATAAAAGAAGAAAAGAGAGCGAAAATATAAAAAAAGTCGGAATTGGGCCTCTTCTTCGATTTCAAGCCACAGGCCCAAAAAATGGCCCAATCTTCCCAAACGACCCAGTCCATTTCGAACTGGGTCGACCCAATCCATACCTAAAGACCCCAAACCCCCTTTTCTTTCATTTTTCATAAAAAAAACAAAACAAAACAAAACAAAACAAAAATAAACCAAAAAAACCTAAGACTACCCGCACCCGCACCCCCCTCTTCTTCTTCCTCTCTTTCTCTCTTCTTCTCCAAAGAGCTCAAAGCCCCTCCCATGGCTGCCCCTCTCCCGTTCCCTTCATCCCCACGCCACACACACAACCACGTCGACAACACACACACACACAACCACAGCGACGTAACACACACACACACTCGCTTCCCGTGTTTCTTCTTCTTCAAGATCGCGATGGTTTCTTCTTCTTCAAGTTCATGTCGCTTGTTGTTTCTTCTTCGTCGACACATGCTGCCCTCCATGGCTGCGTCTACTGCTCTTCAAAATGATCAAAAGATCCCATCACTACTGTCTGCCATGGCTGCGTCTCCAAGCTCTTCAAACGAGCACAAGATCCCGTCGTATTGTTGCCCGTTGTTTCTTCTTCTTCGCTCGTCGCTACTGCTGCTTCTCCTTATTCATCCGTCGAGTTGTTCCAGCCATGGCTGCTGCCCAGTGCTACTATTTCTCCTCCATGTTTCATGTCGTCGCTGGCCTTCTCCGCTCGTCGTTGCTACTGTCTTCTTCTTCAGATCGTCACCTGTTTGTTGCTTCTTCTTCTCCGACGCTGCTGCTGCGTTTCTCCATTGTCTCGCGCTACTGCCATTCTTCCTTCTTCGTCCTCTTCCAAACAACCAAACTACTTTCCGTTCGAGTTCGTCGTCACTTCGATCCGGTTAGTAGATTTGAGTTTCATGTTGCCCGTAGTTTTGTTTTGATATTCTCGGATCTAAAATCGATAAATGTTCGATTCTTGTTTTGTTCGTGTCTATCGTTGAATTAATTTTCTAGTTTGATCATATGTTTTGTTGATTTAATTTTCATATTTAAATGGAACTTTGATTTATTAGTTTTTCAGTTTATTTCATGTGCTTTTATTTATTTTTTGTAAAAGAAATTGTTAGTTTAATTTTAATGTTGTTAGATTCAAAAAAGAAAATTGTTAGTTTAATTCTAATGTTGTTAAATTCAAGTTGAAATTGTTAGTATGTAAAAGAATTTGTTAGCTTAATTTTAGTTTAATTTGTAAAAGAAATTGTTAGTTTAATTTTAATATTGTTAGATTCAAATTGGTTGTTAGTTTAAGTTTAATGTAAAAGAAATTGTTAGTTTAATTTTAGTTTAGTTTGTAAAAGAAATTGTTAGTTTAATTTTAATGTGGTTAAATTCAAGTTGAAATTCAATCAATTATTTCTTCTTCGGTTTATTTTATTCGTTTAAAAGAATTAAGTTGGAATATAGAAATATGTTAGTTTAATCGCTTGAATCATCCGTCTTTGTTGAGTAGCTTAGATTAAATTCGTGCTCATCTTTTGGTTGAAGTTCGTTCTTAATCCGGTGATTTAATGTGAAATATATGTGTTGTTAAAAATATCGTTCAGTCAAAATAATTCTGATTGTTGATTTGTTGTTCATAGTCTAAGTTTGAATTTGTTGATTGAACCGGATTAAGGATTGGTTATAGCTGGTAATTTAATTTTAGGTTCTTAGATAATTTTGAAGTTAATAGATTTTTGAATCGGGGCCTAACAGTAGTTTAAGGGGTAAAACGGGAATTAACCAATTACAGATTAATTAATTATGGTGGGGACCAGACATAATGATAAAAGCAAAAAGGAAAAGGTGGGTAATGATGTCTTCTTTTCAAAAAGAGGGAACATGGGGGCCCACTTTGACTGCTTTTCAAAAAGAGGGAACACGGGGGGGCCCACATTGACTACTTTTACTAAAGTAAAAGTGTGGGTAATTATAAAAGTTAAAGAGTGCACATAGTGGAAGATTTGGGTCTTGCTTTGGTATATAAGAGACTCATTTGACACTTAAAAGGGGGGAGAATTTTTAGAGAGAGTTTTTTGGAAAAAGATTTCTGAAAAAAGAATTTTAGAAGAGAAGAAAATTGAGAACTAGAGAGGAAATAAGAACAGACTTTTAATCGGAAGGATGGGTATTTCTTAATATCCGAATACTATTTCCTTGTATTACTGAGTGTGATCTCTGCCTCTTTTTTAATTTTCTATTGGACTTCGATTATTACTCTATTAAGTGGTTGCTGGGATTTATATTTGGCTTTCAAGTCTACTGCTGGGTTTTTCGACTACTGGTTGTTTGTTGCTGTTGCGCTGTTTCTACTGCTGCTGATCCTATTCTTCCTTTCTTTGTATTCAAATACCAGGTACACTACTCTGAATCATTTCAACATATGTATTGAATATGAAATGAAATGACCGGAAGATTTAAGTTTTTTTTTAATTATATAATATTCGCATTTTAGTTAAATATTCATTATGTGTCTCATGTTATGTAAATGGTAGAAGTATTTAATATGTGAAGTATTAAACTGCGGGACTAGTAGGTGTGTGTCAGTATGAACACCATAAGTATTAGTTTCGGCTTTGTTAATTTTTTTAGCTTAAAATCGCATTCAAATCGTTAGTAAATATTCAATACGGGAAACCGACTTAATTTGAGGGAAGGTTAGTAAACTCTAGATTTGAATTTGCAAATTTTGAAATAGAAGCAATTTGAGTTTTTTTTTCTATCTTTAAATTTTGTTAATAACAAAGGCCCGCAAATATTAGGCAAACATAATAGGCCAATAATTTTGTAGAATCTGCAGGCTTACAAAATATTTTCGTTTTTTTTATTATTATTTTATTTTATTTTCGTTTTTTGAAAAAAAAACTTGATAAAGAAATTTGTAAAAAATAAAAATAAAAAATATTTTTTTTACAAAATATTTTCATTTTTTAAGAAAAAAAACTGAAATGATGTTTTAATGGGTGATTCAACGTTGCAAGGCTAAGAGCATTAATCCATTAGGTGCGAGTTTGAGCAAGATGAGTCAACGTTTAAGTTTAATAAACTTTTTAATAAGCTTTAGTAATTATGGTTAAATCTAGTTTTAAATGGTTTTGAATAACTAATTTCAATAGTTTTTTTTTATAACAATGTAAGCTTTAAGTTAGCTATAATCAGGATCTTTTGATTTTTAATTGTCGAACTTCGTAAATTTTTTACAATTTCGAATTTTTTTTTTTTAGTAAAATTCCTTTCTATTAATATTTGTCTTAATCTAGCAATTAGTATGTTATGTGTTATTATTTTTAAGCTCGTAATTAATTAGGATTTTCTTTCTTTATTTTAGAGACTAATTTTAATAGAAAAATGTAGTCGCTTTAGGATTTGTCCACTTAAAATAAATGAGATGAGCCTCGCCTAGTAAAATGTATAGATTGCGGGGCCCTCACAAATGTATGCATTAAATACTTAGAATATCGGAGTTGGCCGTCTAGAGAAATTTTACGGCCTTTCCCAAAACAACAATACGCTAGTCGTTCTAGGCGCGTCTTTAACAAATCCTTTTCTTAAATATGGGTGTGCATTTATGTAACCCAAATCCAAATCTCAACGGAGTCGAAATGTGTCGATAGCCATGGATGCATTGATTGCGACGTGGTCTGAAATACGTTTTCACAATGTTGCAATTCTCCGTAAAATAATAACAATAAATAAATAATAATAAAAGCGGCTAAGGGTTAAAATTTGCACATAAGTTCATAATTGTATAAAATCAGATAATCAAGTCGAATATGACAGTTGAGCGACCGTGCTAGAACCACGGAACCCGGGAATGCCTAACACCTTCTCCCAGGTTAACAGAATTCCTTATCCGGATTTCTGGTGCGCAGACTGTTAAATAGAGTCATTCTTTTCCTCGATTCGGGATTAAATTGGTGACTTGGGACACCCTAAATCTCCCAAGTGGCGACTCTGAAATAAATAAATAAATCCCGTTTCGATTGTCCTTTAATTGGAAAAAACTCCCTACGTACCCTCGCGGGGGCGTTAAAAGGAGGTGTGACAGTAGTTTCTTTCCAGATTTTGTTTATGGTTGCTGAAATTGATGTTCTATTCTATAATTTAGTCACAATATTTAGGTTTGAAGGATTGAATTAGTTTCGTTGTTTCTTGTATGGTTTGACAGTCTACAATGCCTAGCGGTTGTAATTTATTTGGACTTTGCTAAGAACCATTGAAAGTATATTGTATGTATGTGATTGAATGGCAGATTATCCTCGATTAAATTGTTTTGAAGCTCAATGTTATTAACATGATTGCATGTTTAGGTCTAGGATAATTCATGAACGAGTTTAGGACTTGATCTTTTGTTGATTGATATTAGCAGCATGTTTGAATAAATTAACTTATAATGGTTGATTAGTACTCTGCATTTTTAGTAATTAGGTAATGAATTTCTGTGCACAAATGAAATCAGGCCCAATTGAGGCTTGGACACCAAAAGGCCCTTTGTTTAAGGCAATTGGGCCCGGTTTTTGGCCATGTGAGGCAGCCTGCTAAAATCAGCCCCAAGGCGATTATATCTTGGCTCCTCTAGCTTTTGGGGCTCCATTTCGAGCCCAAGTATCTTCAGCATCTTTTTAAAAATTTCTGTTAATATAATGAAAAATGGAATTTAATATTGAAGTTTGGTTTTTTCTGTTAGACTGCTAGCCCTGATGCTAGCCCATAATAAGACAACCCTGGTTAGATTAAGGAATTTAATATTGAAGTTTTTTTTTTGAAGTTTCGTTACTTTTGGGCTCAGTTTCGAGCCCAAGCAGCTTCAATTTTGTATTTGTTTTATCAAATAACTTAGGGGGCTTCCTACTGGCCCAGAATTCTTATAAATAATTAAGGGCCTGGTTTATATCACTAACCATTCTCATAATTCGTATCCCTTTAAACTGAATTCCCAAACTTACTTTAAACATGAACATTTGTAGTTTGCTTTAGGCGCGTTATAATAAATTATCATAGCTACGGGTACGGTTTCCGTGACATAGTTGTGATACGTAATTTTTCAAATTCGGGGGTACATTTATGTGACCCGGCCACAACTTCTAATAATGTTAATAAAATTAAATATGTTGTAGATCGTGGGTACGGTTCCCGTGATACGATTCACAATGTGTACCAAACAAACGAGTGTACGACAATCGTAACTTGTTCCAGAATAATTTCATAAATAATTAAAAGTGGTCAAAGGCTAAAATGCACAATAAGTATAAAAAAATATGTAATTAATCAGATAAATAGGCCAATAATAGTAGTTGAGTGTCCGTGCTAAAACCACGGTACCCGGGAATGCCTAACACCTTCTCCCCGATTAATAGAATTCCTTACCCGGATTTTTGTGTTTCGCGGACTGTAAAACAGAGTCAAATTTCCTCGATTCAGCATTTTAAATTGGTGACTTGGGACCCCATAAATTATCTCAAGTGGCGACTTTGAACTTAAATGAATAATCCCGTTTCAATTATTGTCATTTAAATTGGAAAAACACCACTATACCCTTTTCAGGGTAGAAAAAGGAGGTGTGACAAGGGTTAGCATATTGTTTTATCTCTTCCATCACTAAAGTCGGCAGTAACGAAAGCTAGGGCAAGGAGCGAGAAACCAATTTTGAATTAACGCTTCCGCTTCACGATAATGGCTTACGATCCAGGTATATTTCTGTAATGATTTTGTATAAGATTATCATGTTCAAGATTCTGGTATGCAATTAAAATTTATGTTTACATGTGGTATCATGAGCCTGGAACTTGAATCGGTAATCTTTGTGTGTGAAAGCTTAGATGAATTAAACACCAAAGTAATAACTCCTTTTGTTTCTTCCTGGGATGCTGCCAATATTACGATTTTATGGTTATAATGAAATAATTGAATAATGAATCATGTTTGGTTGAATTAGTAGTTGCAAATTAAAGAAGCTGGTGATGAACCCCAATAAATGGCATTAGCAGAAAGTCCATGCCGACTTGATTCTGTTAGGGTTGCTTTATATTTATTTATTTAATAAACTAAATAAATAAATAATGAAGAATGAATATATTGGATATATGCCGCTGCATGTTCTGTTTTATAAGCGCCGCTGCATCTGGGATTGAAATTTTAGGTATTGATATTGTTACTAAGTTATCCCATTATGTTTCTGTTTTATAATTATGGTCATGAAATTATGTTTGTTTCTTTAGGCTACTATTTTAATATCAGGGCCATTGATTATTTCATGTATGTGATTAATGTTTATATAGCTTTTTAGTCACCAAAGTGATCAAACTAGATTGTTTAAAGTATTCACATGCATAAAATCTTCAGATATTTATTTTTATGTGTGCATTTATGTTTATATAGTTTGTTAGTCACCAAAGTAGCCAAACTAGTATGTTCATGAAAATATGCATACATAAAATTATAAATTATCCATGAAATTAATGAAATGCCAATAATTAAAAATTAGTGGATAAATTAATTTTCACTATTGCTAAAACTTAAGGATTTACCCAAAGGTGAATCAATTATTCTATGAATAATGAATATGATGAGGTAAAATTAATATTCTTTAGTCAAATATATATTTTTTATCCAAAGATGGCATATATATTTGGTTAAAAATATTTATTACCTAGTAAAGACTAAATGGCATTTAAATTATGATAGTGTGTCGTAGTATTTATCCAAAGGAGAATTGCGATATGCTTTAACTATTTTGTTGAATCCATATTGATTTGTGAGCATGTATTATCTATTTTGCAGCTATTCCTTTTCATTCGCATGTTTCGTCTGTTACTGTGTTCAACAGATTGAACTTCTCTAAATGGTGTGAACAAGTCCAGTTCCACTTAGGTGTGATGAATCTTGACTTGGCTCTGCTGAATGATAAGCCTGCTGCCAGTACTGATTCGAGCAGTGCGGATGAGAAGTCTTTCCATAAAGCATGGGAACTCTCTAATAGGTTAAGTCTTATGTTTATGTGAATGAATATTGCCAACAACATTAAGAGTGCTACTCCACAAACAGAAAGTGTCAGGGAATACCTGAAGTTTGTGGAAGAACGTTTTCGTTCTACAGATAAGTCTCTCACTGGTACACTAATGGCTGAACTCACGACCATGAAGTTTGATGGGTCGCGTAGTATGCAAAACCATATCATCAAGATGACTAACATTGCAATAAGACTTCAGACGATGGGGATGAAAGTGGATGACTCCTTCTTGGTTTAGTTTATTCTGAACTTGTTACCTCCTGAGTATGGACCTTTTCAAATAAACTATAACACTATTAAGGATAAGTAGAATGTTAGTGAATTGTCCAGTATGCTTACTTAGGAGGAGTCAAAACTTAAGAAACAAGGGAGTCATTCAATAAACCTCATGGGTCAAGGAGCTGGTAAAGGACTTAAAGTAAAGGCCAACAAGTTCAAGAAGAAGAAAGCACCTGCTAAAGCTCCACAAGATGCTAAGAAGGAACATAAGGCAGATATGTGTCGTTTCTGTAACAAGGAAGGACACTATCAGAAAGAATTCCTAAAACGTAAAGCTTGGTTCGAAAAGAAAGGTAAAATTAGTACTTTTGTATGTTTCGATTCAAATTTAATAGAAGTTCCTAATAATACTTGGTGACTTGATTCTGGTGCAACTGCTCATGTATCTACTACGTTGCATGGATTCCTTACGATCCAAACTACAAATCCAAATAAGGATTTCTTGTTCATGGAAAATCGTATGAAGGCTCCAATTGAAGGCATATGGACTTATCATTTGATCATGGAGACTGGATGTCACCTTGATCTATTACAAACTCTTTATGTACCTTTAGTTTCTAGGAATTTGATTTCTCTTTCAAGACTTGATATTTCTAGATTTGATTTAAAGTATGTTTCAATTTATATAAGAATGCTATTTTTATGGTGTTGGTTTTTTTAGTGATGGTTTATATAAGTTGAAACTCGATATTGGTTTTTCTGAATCCCTTCTTACTGTTCAACATAATGTTAGAATTAAATGTAGTTCACTAGATGAAAGTTCTGCTTACTTGTAGCATAGAAGTTTGGGTCATATATCCAAAGAAAGGTTAGAAAGACTAGTAAAGAATGAGATTCTTCCGAATCTAAATTTTACAGACCTTACTATATGTTTGGATTGCATTAAGGGAAAGTAAACCAAGCATAGTAAGAAAGGTGCCACAAGAAGCACCCAGCTTCTTGAAATTATACACACCGATATTTGTGGACCGTATGATGTTCCATCTTTTGGTGGAGAGAAATATTTTATCACTTGTATAGATGATTTTTCACGTTATGGATACAACTATTTGCTGAAAGAAAAATCTCAAGCAACAGATGTTCTCAAGGTGTTTGTTAATGAGGTTGAAAGGCAATTAGATAGAAAGGTGAAAATCATTAGGTCAGATAGAGGTGGTGAATATTATGGAAAATATAATGAATCAGAACAATGTCCAGGTCCATTTGCAAAGTTCCTCGAGGATCATGGCATATGTGCACAATATACTATGCCAGGAACACATCAACAAAATGGTATTGCAGAAAGGTGTAATCGAACACTTATAGATATGGTTAGGAGCATGATGAATGATTCCTCATTACCCAAATCATTGTGGATGTATTCTCTTAAAACTGTTGTATATTTATTAAACAGGGTTCCTAGTAAGGCAGTTCCAAAGACCCCTTTTGTACTGTAGACGGGAAGGAAACCTAGTTTAAGGCACCTGTATGTTTGGGGTTGCCCAGCGGAAGCTAGAGTTTATAATTGTGACGACCAGACCGGTTGTCTTAAGAATTAGCGCCCCTATCCCCTATTAACTGTTTTCCCCAAGTGTATTTCTGCTATTTTGATTTGTTAGGATGTTCGGTTTCGAGTTTCGGAGAGTTTTGCGAAACTTAGTCCCTAAATGAGAGCTCAAGCGTTAGAAAGTTGACCGTAGTCGGAACAATGTGAAGACGGCCTCAGAATGGAAATCTGATGGTTCTGTTAGCTCTGTTAGGTGATTTCGGGCTTAGGAGCATGTTCGGATTGTATTTTGGAGGTGCGTAGCTAATTTAGCCTTGAAATGCCGAAAGTTGAATTTTTTGAAGTTTCCGGTCCGATAGTGAGATTTTGATCCGAGGGTCGGAATGGAATTCCAGAAGTTGGAGTAGCTCCATAGTGTTGAATGTGACGTGTGTGCAAAATTTCAGGTTTTCGGACAAGGTTTTATAGACTTTTTGATCAAAAGCGTATTTTTAGAGTTTTTGGAATTCTTAGGCTTGAATCCGATGAAAAATAGGTGTTTTGATGTTGTTTTGACCGTTCCGAAGTTTGGAACAAGTTTGAGTGATATTTTAGGATTGGTTGGCATGTTTGGTTGAGGTCCTGAGTGCCTCGGGTGTGTTTCGGATGCTCAACGGACCAATTTTGGACTTGGAAAGGTTGCAGATTTTCTGCTATTGTGTTGCAGAGAAAACATTCATCGCGTTTGCGGGGGGGGGGGGGGGAGGGGGTCTCCCGTTCGCGTAGAGCATTTGGGAGAAACAACTGAAATGTGCTTCGCGTTCGCGATGATGTCCCGCGTTCGCGAAGGAAGGGACCCGTTGGTCTTCGCGTTCGCGACATGGTCCTCGCGTTCGCGTAGAGTCTGCTAGTGTAAGCTACGCATTCGCGAGTGGACCTCGCATTCGTGAAATAGGAAATTGTCCAGCAGGACTTTTGTGAATCACGGTCATGATAGTAGCCTCGCGTTCGCGAAGAAGAATGCGCCTGGGCAGATATAAGATTTCAAAATTGAGGGATTAGCCATTTTTATCAAAACTTAAGCTTGGAAGCTCGGATTTGAGCGAGATTTTGAGGGATTTTTAGAAATATTGATTGGGTAACGATTCTAGACTCCTTTTTTCTTGTAACCCATTAATCTAAACATAAATCCATCCTTTAATTTCGAAATTTTTATTAAAATTGGGGAAAAGTTCTTAGACCAAGAAATTGAGTTTTGATTGGGGATCTGACATTGGATTTGGATAATTTTGGTATGGTTAGACTCGTGAGAGTACGAGGTTTCTGAAAATGTAAATTTCACCCGATTCCGAGATGTGGGCTCGAGGGGCGTTTTGGTCATTTTACCTAATTTCGTGTATTAGCTTAGAATTTAATTGTAGAATCAGTTACTTGAAGTGTTATTTACATTATGAAATTAAATTGAATAGATTTGGGCCATTTGGAGTTGAGTACTCGTGGCAAGAGCGTGGTTTCGGATTGATTTTTGAGCTGGTTCGAGGTAAGTGGTTTGTTTAACCTTGTGTGGGGGACCTTCCCCTTATGATATGATATATTTGGTATTTGAAATGCCTTGTACATGAGGTGATGAGTTCTTATTTGAGCTAAGTTTTGAAAATCCGATTTTACTTTAAGTATTTTAATTGAGTTCCTTTTTCCTGCTTTATTCTACTTGCGAATTTAGCCTGTTGTAGTTTAGAAAAGCATGTTTAGTTGACTTAATTACCTATTTGCTTAAACTGCTTTAATTGCATTACGTGAAGCATGTTAGGCTAGAATTAATTGTTTACTTAGTACGAAATTTGCATTAAATTGAGTATTCTTGTGTTGCTTCGATGTGTTTTTAATTTGGGACTACGGGACGGCATCCCGGAAGATCCCCTGTACGTATTTATGATCTGGACTGAGGTGCGGGATACCAAGAGATCCCTGGCATGTATATTGAGGACACCAAGAGATCCTCGAGATCCCAAGAGATCCTTAGCGGATCCTCGGGATACCAAGAGATCCCTAGTATATATTGAGGATACCGAGAGATCCTCGGGATACCAAGAGATCCCTGGCATATATTGAGGGTACTAAGAGATCCTCGGGATACTGAAAGATCCCTGGTTACTTCCTTGTGGTTTGCCTTCATCTTTGTTTCTGTTATTGTACTCTTATTATCATGTGTATATTCTTACTGTAGATTCTCAATTGTACTACTTATCTTATCGTGTCATCTTTATAATTATTTAATCTTAGTAGGGCCCTGACCTTCCTCACCACTACCCAACCGAGGTTAGGCTTGGCACTTACTGAGTACCGTTGTGGTATACTCATTCCTTTTCTGCGCATGTTTTTCATGTGCAGATCCAGGTACCGCTACTCAGGCCTATTATCTTTGAGGAGGCGACTGCTCTAAAGACTTCGAGGTACATCTGCCGCATCCGCAGACCGAGAAGTCCCTTTCTATTCCTGCTTTTAGTATTTAGCCCTTCAGTACTTTTCTGTTCTTATTAGACATTCCGGAGTTAGAGCTATGTAGTATTGATCTTAGCTTGTGATTCGTGGGTTTTCTGGGTCTTTGATTTAAATATTGGTTTTTGATACTTATATATGGTGTATGCCGAGTGGCACATTTAAACATTATTATTGTTTTATTTCTATTTTTAAATTGTTTTACTTTGGCAAGTTTGGTTATCATTCGCAATTTAGGCTTACCTAGTCGTAGAAACTAGGTGCCGTCACGATGGTTCACGAAGGGCGAACCGGGGTCGTGACAATAATCCACAAGAAAAGAAATTAGATTCTTGAACAGTAAGTGATTACTTTATTGGTTACCCAAATAAATCTAAACGGTATGTGTTTTACTATCCAAACCATAGTTCAAGAATTGTTGAAACCTGTAATGCAAGATTCATTGAGAATGGTGAAGTTAGTGGGAGTGTTGAAAAGCAAAGTGTGAAAATAAAAGAGGTGAGGGTCAATATTCTATTACCCACGAATGTGCCTACTTCCACAAAAATACCAAATATTGTTCCAGTTGTTGAAGAACATTTTGACAACACCGAGCAACATTTGGATAAAACACTTCATGAAAAAACTAACTCACAAATATTTGACACAAATGAACCCCAAGAAATGCCATTAAAAAAATCTCAAAGAGTTAGAAAATCAGCTATTTCGGATGATTACGTGGTTTATTTGCAAGAGTTAGATTTTGACATTGGTCTTAATAAGGATCCAGTTTCATTTTCACAAGCCATAAAAACTAATAAGTCTGACAAATGGATTGATTCCATGGAGGAAGAGTTAAAATCCATGGAATACAATAAAGTCTGGGATCTTTTGAATTGCCAGAAAGTTCTAAAAGAATCAGGTGTAGATGGGTCTTTAAGACGAAATGCGATTCAAATGGAAATATTGAACGATACAAAGCCAGACTTGTTGCCAAAGGTTATACTCAGAAAGGAGGCATTGATTATAAGGATGTCACGACCCCGGTTCGCCCTTCGTGAACCATCGTGACAGCACCTAGTCTCTACGACTAGGTAAGCCTAAACTTGCGGAAGATAACCGAAACTTGCGGAAGTAAAACAATTTAAAAACATAAATAAGGCAATAACAGTGTTAAATGTGCCGCTCGGCATACACCATATTTATATAGATCTCAAAACCAATATCTAAATCCAAGACCCGAAAACCCACGAATCACAAGCTAAGAAAAAAGAAATACTACATAGCTCTAAATCCGGAATTTGTCTAATAAGAACAGAAAGTACAGAAGGGCTAAATACAAAAAGGCAGGAATAGAAAGGGACTCCTCGGTCTGTGGACGCGGCAGATGTACCTCTAAGTCTCTAAGTAGTCACCTCCCTCAAGGATTGTAGGCCTGAGTAAAAGTACCTGGATCTGCACATGAAAAACATGCACAGAAGGGGCATGAGTACACTACAGCGGTACTCAGTAAATACCAAGCCTAAACTCGGTTGGGTAGTGACGAGGAAGGTCAGGCCCTACTGAGGCTAATTACAATATAAGGGTTAACAGTGTAGAATAAAACAGTATAAATAAGTGCAACAGTAAGAAATAACATAGAATTGACAGAACAACAACAACTAGAACAGAGACAAAGCAAACCACGGAAATAAATACAGCTCAACATAGAGACAACAACCGGGGCACCTTCCAGGATGTAGTCCCAATTACAACTGTCCAGTGGATCTTCTGAGATACCGTCCTGTAGTCCATCATATATATGTCCGAAGGATCTCCCGGGATCCCGTCCCGTAGTCCAACTATCAATGCGCGGGGATCTACCAGAAACCCGATCCGTAGTCCCAAATGTAAATATCCAGTACTGGGAATCTACCAGGTGCATTCCCGTAGTTCCATATAACTGTGCAGAGGTATCTACCGGGAATCTAACCCATAGTCCCAAAGTAAACAAACAAGGGGGAGCTACCGGATCCCACATCCGTAGTCCCAAAATAAATACATAGCAGCAGCAGGAAGATAAACAAAAATGGAAAAATTTCATATTAAGGAAATAAGTGATTCTAGCCTAGCATGCTACACAGAATTCAAGTAAGGTAGGTTGAATCAAATAAAGCAATTAAGTCACTTAGACATGCTTTCCTAAGCTAACAACAAGCTTAATAGTGCAAGAAATAGAAACAGGAAAGGAAACATACTAGTATTTACTTAAAGAAAACTGGATTTCCAACAATTAGTACCAGTATGCACTCATCACCTCACGTACAAGGCATTTCAATTACCAAATATACCAATCCTAAGGGGAAGGTCCCCCACACAAGGTTAGACAAGCCACTTACCTCGAACCGACTCAAAATCAACCCAACACCACGTCTTTGCCACGAGTACTCAACTCCAAATGGCCCAAATCTATTCAATTCAATTACATAATATAAATAACACTTTAAGTAACTGATTCTACAATTAAATTCTAAGCTAATACACGAAATTATGTAAAATGACCAAAATGCCCCTCGGGCCCATGTCTCGGAATCGGGTAAAATTCATATTTTCAGAATCCTCATACCCTCATGAGTCTAACCATACCAAAATTATCCAATTCTGATACCATTTGGTCCTTCAAATCATCATTTTACATTTTTAAAAGATTTCACAAGTTTTCTTCCCAAATTCCATCCCAAATCACGAATTAAATGATGAATTCAATGATGGATTCATGTACTCTAGCCAAATCTGAGTTAGAATCACTTAGCCCGATGAATTTCTTGAAAAACCTTCGAAAACGCGCCAAAATCCGAGCTCTCTAGGTCAAAATATGAAATAAAACCCAAAACCTCGTATTTGTAGGGCACCCCCCGGATTTCCACCACTGCGGACCGCACAAAAACGAGTGTTGTCCGCACAAAACCAGTGCTATCCACACAAGTTTTGACTGCAGTGACAAGCTTTAGTATTTTGGCCATAATTTCTCAACAGATGTCCAAATTGTGATTTCTTTACCTTTCTAGAAACTAGACACGGAGGGTTATAACTTTCGTTTTTGAATCATCCCAAAATTCCTTGTAGATAAAAAGATATGAGCTTCCGAAGTAGGACCAGTGAAATTTTCCTCACCGCGGACCGCACTACATTTTGTGCGGCCACACAGGCCCCACTGCGGACGCACTGGACTTTGTGCGGATCGCACTGGTGAGTTCCGAGGCCTGCAACTCTTCTGGACCTGCAACAGCTATGATTTTCAGCCTAAAACATCCCAAAACCTACCCGGAACTCACCCGAGTCCCTTGGGCTTCAAACCAAGTGTACCAACACATCCCATGACATCGTTCAAACTTGTTCAAAACTTCAGAATGCTCACAACAACATCAAATCACCAATTTAACATAGGATTCAAGCCCAAGAATTCTTAACTTATGCTTTCGATCAAAAGGTCTATCAAATCTCGTCCGAATGACCTGAAATTTTGCAAGCACGTCACATTCAACACTACATAGCTACTCCAATTTTCGGAATTCCATTCCGACCCTTAGATCAAAATCTCACTATCGGATCGAAAACTTCAAAAATTTGACTCTCGCCATTTCAAGCCTAAATTAGCTACGGACCTCCAAAACAATCCGATCATGCCCCTAAACCCGAAATCACCTAACAGAGCTATAGGAACCGTCGGATTTCCATTCCGAGCTCGTCTTCACACTGTTCCGACTACGATCAACTTTCCAATACTTAAGCTCTCATTCTGGAACTAAGTGTCCCAAAACTCCCCAAAACTCAAAACCGAACATCGCGGCAAATCAAAATAGCAGAAATAAACTAGGGAAAAGAAATTAATAGGGGATCAGGGCATTAATTCTTAAGACGATCGGCTGGGTCGTCACATCCTCTTACACTTAAACATTCGTTCGTCCTCGAACGAGCATAGAGACATATCTGAAGTAGTGAAAAGATGAGGGTAGCGGCTGCGCATATCTTGCTCGGTCTCCCAGGTCGCCTCCTCGACCGGCTAGGCCCGCCATTGAACCTTCACCGATGTAATGTTCTTTGACCTCAGTTTTCTGACCTGCCTGTCCAATATTGCCACTGGCTCCTCAACAAAAGATAGATCCTTGTCCAACTGGACTGAACTGAAATCCAACATGTGCGACGGATCGCCGTGATACCTCCAGAGCATCGAAACATGAAATACCAGATGAACTCCTGCCAAGCTGGGAGGTAAGGCAAGCTCATAAGCAACCTCCCCAACACGCTTCAATATCTCAAAAGGGCTAATAAACCTCAGACTCAACTTCCCTTTCTTCTCAAATCTCATAATGCCCTTCATAGGCGAAACCTGAAGCAGAACCCGCTCTCCAACCATATAGGAAACATCACGAACCTTTCAGTCCGCGTAACTCTTCTGTCTGGATAGGGTTGTACGGAGTCTATCCTGAATTACCATAACTTTCTCCAAAGCATCCTAAACCAGGTCTGTGCCCAACAATCTGGCCTCACCCAGCTCAAACCAACCCATCGGGGATCTACACTGCCTCCCATATAAAGCCTCATATGGTGCCATCTGAACGACTCTCCAGAATCGTGATGTGAACTAAGTGCCTCTATATGAAATGATGGACACTAGAATACCATGCAGACGAACAATCTCCCGAATATAGATCTCCGCCAGCCGCTCCGAGGATAAGTAGTACACACTGGAATAAAATGAGCGGACTTGGTCAGCGATCCACAATCACCCAAATAACATCGAACTTTCTCAAGTCCGTGGGAGCCCAACTATGAAGTCCATGGTGATCCGCTCCCACTTCCATTCTAGAATCTCTATCTGCTGAAGCAACCCACCTGGTTTGTGGTGCTCATACTTCACCTGCTGATAGTTGAGACACCGAGCTACGAATCCAACTATATCTTTATTCATCCGCCTCCACCAATAGTGATGTTTTACATCGTGATACAACTTCATGGAACCTGGATGGCTGGAATACCGCGAGCTATGGGGCTCCTCTAGAATCAACTCTCGAAGCCCATTGACATTGGGTACACAAATCCGACCTTGCATCCTCAATACCCCATCATCACCAATAGTCACATCCCTAGCATCACAGTGCTGAACCTTGTCGTTGAGGACAAGTAAATAAGGGTCATCATATTGCCGCTTCCTAATACAATCAAATAAGGAAGACTGAGAAACCACGCAAGCTAGAACCCGACTGGGCTCCGAAAGATCCAATCTCACAAACTGGCTGGCTAAGGCATGAACATCCATCGCTAGAGGCCTCTCCGATACTGGTGAATAAGCCAAACTCTCCAAACTCTCTGCTCGGTGACTCAAAGCATCGGCCACCACATTCGTCTTGCCCGGGTGATACAAAATAGTGATATCATAGTCCTTTAGCAACTCCAACCACCTCCTTTGGTGCAAATTTAGATCATTTTGCTTGAACAAGTGCTGCAAGCTCCGATGGTCAGTGTAAATCTCACAGGGAACACCGTATAAGTAACGACGCCAAATCTTTAGGGCGTGAACAATGGCAGCTAACTCAAGGTCGTGAACAGGGTAGTTCTTCTCATGTATCTTCAATTGTCTGGATACATAGGCAATCACCCTACCGTCTTGCATCAACACCGCTCCGAGGCCAACCCTCGAGGCATCACAATAGACCATATAGGACCCCGAACCTGTAGGTAGTATCAAAATTGGGGCTGTGGTCAAAGCTATATTGAGCTTCTAAAAGATCGCCTCACACTTCTCCGTCCACTGAAATGGAGCACCCTTTTGGGTCAACCTGGTCATGGGGGCTGCAATCGACGAAAACCCCTCCACAAAACAACGGTAGTAACCCGCCAAACCAAGAAAACTGCGGATCTCTGTAGCTGAGGATAGTCTGGGCCAACTCTGCACGGCCTCTATCTTATTCGGATCCACCTGAATACCCTCACTCGATACCACGTGGCCTAGGAATGCCACTGAATCCAACCAAAGCTCACATTTCGAGAACTTAGCATATAACTTCTTCTCTCTCAGAGTCTGAAGCACATTCCTCAGGTGCTTCTCATGATCTTCCCAACTCTGGGAATACACCAGAATATCATCAATAAAGACAAGAACGAATGAGTCAAGATACGGCTGGAACACATTGTGCATCAAATGCATAAAGGCTGCTGGGCATTGGTCAGCCTAAATGACATAACAAGGAACTCCTAATGACCATACCGAGTCCTGAAAGCAGTCTTCAAGATATATGGCTTCCAAATCTTCAACTGATGGTAACCTGAGCACAAATCAATCTTAGAAAGCACCCGTGCGCCCTGAAGCTGGTCAAACAGATCATCAATACGAGGCAAAGGATAACGGTTCTTAATTGTAACCTTGTTCAACTGGCGATAATCAATACACATATGCATAGAACCATTCTTTTTCTTCACGAACAAGATAGGAGCACCCCAAGGTGAAACACTGGGTTGAAAAAAAACCATTATCAAGCAATTCCTGTAACTAATCCTTCAACTCCTTCAACTCAGGAGGAGCCATACAATACGGAGGAATAGAAATGGGTTGAGTGCCCGGCAATAGATCAATGCCAAAATCAATATCTCTATTAGGCGGCATGCCTGGAAGGTTAGCTGGAAACACATCAGAAAAATCTTGTACTACTGGAGCTGAATCAACTGAAGGGGTATCAATACTGACATCTCTCACATAAGCTAAATACGCATCACACCCCTTCTCAACCATACGCTGAGATTTAAAAAAAGAAATAACTCTACTGGGAGTGTGATATAAAGTATCCCTCCACTCAACACGCGGTACACCTGGCATAGCCAGCATCACGGTTTTGGCATGACAATCAAGAATAGCATAATGGGGCGACAACCAGTCCATGCCAAAGATAATATCAAAATCAACCATGCTGAGTAATAATAGATCAGCTCTGGTCTCAAAACCACTAAGAGCAACCAAATACGACCAATAAACGCGGTCCACAACAAGAGAATCTCCCACAGTAGTAGAAACATAAATAGGGGAACTCAAAGAATCCCGAGATACACCTAAGTGTGGAGCAAAATAAGAAGAGACATAAGAATAAGTAGAGCTTGGATCGAATAGAACCGATGCATCTCTGCCACAAATCAGTATAATACCTGTGATGACAGAATCAGAGGCAATAACCTCGGTACGGGCATGAAGGGCATAGTATCTGGCCTGGCCTCCCCTCTAGGGCGACCTCTACCTCCCCGACCTCCACCTCTAGCTGGCTGAGCAGGTGGGGTAGCAACCGGAGCTGTAACCATAGCCTGAGAACTCTGTGGGGCACGCTATGGCTAAAAAGTCTATAGAGGTGCACCCCTCCCAAGTCTGGGGCAATCCCTCACCATATGACGTGTGTCACCATACTCAAAACAAGCTCTGGGAGGACGTGGTGGTTGTGACTGGCTCGGGCCAGGTCTGCTGGACTAACCTCTGAAAGCACCCCGCGCAGGAGGCGCGCTAGAAACCGACAGTGCATAATAAGGCTCCTGAGGCCTAGGAGGAGCTGGAGCACTACTGGCTGCTGGAAGAGCTGAATGAACAGGGTGACTCATATAACCCCTACCATGACGACCCCTACTAAGAGCAACCAAACACGACCAATAAACGCGGTCCACAAAAAGAGAATCTCCCACAGGAGTAGAAACATAAATAGGGGAACTCAAAGAATCCCGAGATGCACCCAAGTGTGGAGCAAATAGAACCGATGCATCTCTATGGCAAACTAGTATAAAACCTATGATGACAGAATCAGAAAAAATAGCCTCGGTACGGGCAGGAAGGGCATAGTATCTGGCCTAGCCTCCCCCTCTAAGGCGACCTCTACCTCCCCAACCTCCACCTCTAGCTAGCTGAGCAGGTGGGGTAGCAACTGGAGCTGTAACCATAGCCTGAGAACTCTGCGGGGCGCGCTGTGGCTGAAAAGTCTGTGGAGGTGCACCCCTCCCAAGTCTGGGGCAATCCCTCACCATATGAAGTGTGTCACCACACTCAAAACAAGCTCTGGGAGGACGTGGTGGCTGTGACTAGCTTGGGCTAGGTCTGCTGGACTGACTTCTGAAAGCACCCCGCACAAGAGGCGCGCTAGAAACCGGAGGTGCATAATAATGCTCCTGAGGCCTAGGAGGAGCTGGAGCACTACTAGCTGCTAGAAAAGCTGAATGAATAGGGCGACTCATATAACCCCTACCATGACGACCTGTAGCTAGGGTACGGGCACCAGAATAATGGCCCGATTCTCGAGACCTCTTGGCCTCCCCCTCCTCTCTCTCTAGCATGCATACCCTCAATCCTCCTAGCGATGCTCACCACCTACTGATCAGAAATATCCATCTCCATCTCACGAGCTATTCTAGACCTGATATTGGGAATAAGGCCCTCAATAAACTAGTAAACCCTCTCGCGGACAGTAGAAACCAAGGCTAGTGCATGCCTAGCCAAACTGGTGTAACAGACAGCATACCCTGAGACAGTCATAGCGCTCTGGCACAAATGCTCAAACTCTGCGTGCCATGCGTCCCTAAGGCTCTAAGGAACATACTATCTCAGGAACAGATCTGAAAACTGAGTCCAAGTCAGTAAAGCAGCCTCATTTGGACGGTCTTACTCATAGGTGCGCCACCACTCATAGGCGGCTCCTCGAAGCTGGAAGGTATTGAAAGAAACCCCACTTGATCTTGAGATACCCATGGTACGGAGAATGCGGTAACACTCATCAAGAAATCCCAGAGCATCCTCCGATGCTAGACCACTAAATACAGGAGGCTTGTACTTCTTGAGCCTCTCAAGCCTCAACTACTCATCCTCGGAAGCAGCTGCCCTGTCCTCAGGCTGAGCTGACACTGCAGACGGTACATGAATAATCTCAGGGACCTGCTCAAGAGTGCAGGCGGTGGGAGTCTGTGCTCCTCCCTGTGCCTGAGATGTAGCTGTAGCAAGGGGAAACAACTCTGCCTGAGCCAAAGTGGTGTACATGTTCATAAACTGTGCCAGAGTCTCCTGAAGTGCTGGCGTGGTAGTAGCAGTAGGTGTGTCAGGTGCCTGGACTCCGGCTAGATCCGCGGGTGGTACCTCGGCGGCAGCTCGCGCAGGTGCTTTGGTTGCACCACTTGCATGTCCTCGGCCTCTACCCAGGCCACGGCTTCTGACGGTTGCAGTAGGGGGCGCGGGTGCCTGATCATCTCGGGTAGCACGTGTCCTCACCATCTGTAAGAGAATAGAAGACAGAAGTTTAGAATAGTGATGTCAAATAGAAATAAGGCAATAAAAGTGTTAAATGTGCCGCTCAGCATACACCATATTTATATAGATCTCAAAACCAATATCTAAATTCAAGACCCGGAAACCCACGAATCACAAGCTAAGAAAAAAAAATACTACATAGCTCTAACTCCGGAATTTGTCTAATAAGAATAGAAAGTACAAAAGGGCTAAATACAAAAAGGCAGGAATAGAAAGGGACTTCACGGTCTGCGGATGCGACAGATGTACCTCGAAGTCTCTAAGTAGTTGCCTCCCTCAAGGATGGTAGGCCTGAGTAGAAGTACCTGGATCGGTACATGAAAAACATGCATAGAAGGGGCATGAGTACACCACAGCGGTACTCAGTAAGTGCCAAGCCTAACCTCGGTTGGGTAGTGACGAGGAAGGTCAGGGCCCTACTGAGGTTAATTACAATATAAGTGTTAACAGTGTGGAATAAAACAGTATAAATAAGTGCAACAGTAAGAAATAACATAGAATTGACAGAACAACAACAACTAGAACAGAGACAAAACAAACCACAAAAGAAATACAGCTCAACACAGAGACAACAACCGGGGCACCTTCCAGGATACCGTCCTATAGTCCCAATTACAACTGTCTAGTGGATCTCCCGGGATACCGTCCCATAGTCCATCATATATATGTCCGAAGGATCTTCCGGGATCCCGTCCCGTAGTCCAACTATCAATGCGCGGGGATCTACCGGAAACCCGATCCGTAGTCCCAAATGTAAATGCCCAGTACTGGGGATTCTACCGGGTGCATTCTCGTAGTTCCATATAACTGTGCAGGGGGATCTACCGGGAATCTAACCCGTAGTCCCAAAGTAAATGTACAGCGGGATCTACTAGAAATCTAACCCGTAGTCCCAAAGTAAATAGACAAGGGGGAGCTACCAGAATCCCACATCTGTAGTCCCAAAATAAATACACAGCAGCAGAAGGAAGATAAAAAGAAATGGCAAAATTTCATATTAAGGAAATAAGTGATTCTAGCCTAGCATGCTGCATAGAATTCATGTAAGGCGGGTTGAATCAAGTAAAGCAATTAAGTCACTTAGACATGCTTTCCTAAGCTAACAACGGGCTTAATAGTGCAAGAAATAGAAACATAAAAGGAAACATACTAGTATTTACTTAAAGAAAACTGGATTTCCAACAACAAGAACAAGTACGCACTCGTCACCTCATGTACAAGGCATTTCAATTACCAAATATACCAATCCTAAGGGGAAGGTGCCCCACACAAGGTTAGACAAGCCACTTACCTCGAACCGGCTCAAAATCAACCCAACACCACGTCTTTGCCACGAGTACTCGACTCCAAATGGCCCAAATCTATTCGATTCAATTGCATAATGTAAATAACACTTCAAGTAACTGATTCTACAATTAAATTCTAAGCTAATATGCAAAATTATGTAAAATGACAAAAATGCCCCTCGGGCCCATGTCTCCGAATCGGGTAAAATTCATATTTTCAGAATCCTCATACCCTCACGAGTCTAACCATACCAAAATTATCCAATTCTGATACCATTTGGTCCTTCAAATCATCATTTTACATTTTTGAAAGATTTCACAAGTTTTCTTCCCAAATTTCATCCCAAAACACGAATTAAATGATGAATTCAATGATGGATTCATGTACTCTAGCCAAATCTGAGTTAGAATCACTTATCCCGATGAATTTCTTGAAAAACCTTCGAAAAATTGCCAAATTCGAGCTCTCTAGGTCAAAATATGAAATAAAACCCAAAACCTCGTATTTATAGGGCACCACCCGGACCACTGCGAACCGCACAAAATGAGTGTTGTCCGCACAAAACCAGTGCTGTCCGCACAGGTTTTGACTACAGTGATAGGTGTTAGTATTTTGGCCATAACTTTCTCTACAAATGTCCAAATTGTGATTTCTTTACCTTTCCGGAAATTAGACACGAAGGCCTATAACTTTCGTTTTTGAATAATCCCAAAATTCCTTGTAGATCAAATGATATGAGCTTCTGAAGTAGGACCAGTGAAATTTTCCTCACCACGGACTGCACTCCATTTTGTGCGACCGCACAGCCCCCACCACGGACGCACTGGACTTTGTGCGGACCGCACTGGTGGGTTCTGAGGCCTGTAACTCTTCTGGACCTGCAACAACTATGATTTTCGGCCTAAAACATCCCGAAACCTACCCGGAACTCACCCGAGTCCCCGGGGCTTCAAACCAATTGTACCAACACATCCCATGACATCGTTCAAACATGTTCAAAACTTCGGAACGCTCACAACAACATCAAATCACCAATTTAACATAGAATTCAAGCCTAAGAACTCCAAGAACTCTTAACTTATGCTTTCGATCAAAAAGACTATCAAATCTCATCCGAATGACCTGAAATTTTGCAAGTACATCACATTCAACACTACAGAGCTACTCCAATTTTCGAAATTCCATTCCGACCCTTAGATCAAAATCTCACTATCGGACCGGAAACTTCAAAAATTCGACTCTCGCCATTTCAAGCCTGAATTAGCTACGGACCTCCAAAACACAATCTGATCACGCCCCTAAGCCCGAAATCACCCAACGGAGCTAATGGAACCATCGGATTTCCATTCCGAGGCCGTCTTTATACTATTCCAACTATGGTCAACTTTTCAACACTTAAGCTCTCATTCTGGTACTAAGTGTCCCAAAACTCCCCGAAACTCAAAACCGAACATTCCGACAAATCAAAATAGCAGAAATAAACTCGGAAAAATAATTAATAGGGGATCGAGGTGTTAATTCTTAAGACGATCGGCCGGGTCATCACAAAAGAGACCTTTTCACCGGTCACAAAGAAAGACTCGTTAAGAATTATTATGGTTTTGGTAGCTCATTATGATTTAGAGTTACACCAAATGGATGTGAAAACTGCCTTTCTTAATGTAGATCTCGAGGAGGAAGTTTATATGGACCAACCAAAGGGTTTTGAAAACTGAAGATGTCAATATATGAACTTAAACAAGTCTCACGACAATGGTATATATAGTTTAATGATGCCATAACATATTTTAGATTTGTGGAACATACCGTTGATCGATGTATATACCAAAACATTAGTGGGAGCAAGTTTATATTTTTAATCCTATATGTTGATGATATTCTACTTGCTGCTAATAATTTAGACATATTGCGTGAGACTAAAAAAATTTCTCAAAGAATTTTGAAATGAAACATATGGGTGAGGCATCCTATGTGATAGGAACAGAAATATTCTGTGATAGATCATAAGGATTATTGGGATTGTCTCAGAAAGGTTATATCCAAAGAGTTCTAAAGAGATTTAACATGAATAACTATTCAGGAGGAATTGTTCCAATGCAAAAAAGGGACAAATTTAGTCTCATGCAATGCCCTAAGAGTGATGTACAACGAAAGGAAATGGAATCAATTCCTTACTCTTCTATTGTTGGTAGTCTGATATATGCTCAGACTTGCACATGACTGGATATTAGTTTTGCGGTTGGAACGCTGAGAAGATATTAGAGTAACCTAGGAATTGATCACTGAAAATCTGCAAAGAAAGTCTTGAGGTACCTGAAAGGAACAAATGATTACATGCTCATGTATAGGATATCCAAGAATTTGGAAGTTGTTGGATACTCAGATTCAAATTTTGCTGTATGTATTGACACTAGAAAATTCACGTTTGGCTATTTGTTCCAATTAGCTGAAGGAGCCATATCGTGGAAGAGTGCCAAACAGTCTATCATTTCTACATCCACGATGGAAGCAGAATTTGTAGCATGTTTTGAAGCCACAATTCATGCCCGCATTATGGTTGTGAAACTTTATTTCAGGACTTGGGGTTGTCGACACTATTACCAAGCCACTGAAAATTTACTGTGATAATTCTCCAGCAGTATTCTTCTCTAAGAATGATAAGTACTCCAAAGGTTCCAAACATATGGAATTAAAGTACTTTACCGTCAAGGAGGAAGTTCAGAAACAAAGAGTGTCACTTGAGCATATTAGAACAGATCTCATGATTGCAGATGTTAACGAAAGGTTTACAGCCAAAGATATTTAAAGAACATGTACATAGAATGGGTCTTGGTTGTATTTATGACTGATGTATTTATGATATTTCGACACTTTGAGCTCATTTATGTGTTTTTGATATACATTAGTGATTTTAAATTTCTCATAATGGTGTACACATTATTGTTTTGGGATGTTACAGGATAAGTCTCAATGAGACATTATTGTGGACCATAATATTTTATAGCTTATGAACCTGATACGATAAATTACTAATGTTGTAGTATATGGAAGGGAGTATGTAGACAAATTATATATAACCGCCATAACTCACATTTACTAGTTTATCGTATTGTGGTATTTATGATGGACATTATAAAAGAGATTTGTTTATGCGCAACTAATGTTCCTACATTAAATATTAATATTATGTGATTATTGGGCCAAGTGGGAGAATGTAAGATTTTCTTACGTTAATTTATTGGTGGCCCGATAAGTTTAAATCCCATAATTAATATTTAATTAATGAGCAAATCTCATCCGTCCGATCAGTTACTTGATTACGTACCTGATTAAATGAGAAACTGTATAAATTGGTCATCTCCCCACCCATTAGAGTTACCGTATTTTTTTCTCTTTTCCATCACTAAATCAACGGTAACGAAAGTTAGGGCAAGGAGCGAGAAACCAATTTTGAATTAACGTTTCCGCTTCACGATGATGGCTTACGATTCATGTATATTTTCTGCAACGATTTTGTGTAAGATTATCATGTTCAAGATCCTGATATGCAATTAACGTTCATGTTTACAATGAATTCCTTATTTAATGTTCCAACGGCTTGTGGAGTTCTCAAGCTACTAATACCACTTTAAAACATGATTCTAAAAGAACAAGAATTAAACAAATATGCAAGCATGTAAGAGTCATGCAATCCTACTAATTCTTGCATACTGAAGAGATCGTTAATCACTCTTTTAACAAATCCTGCTGGCATTTGAAGGTGAGCACTACATTGAAGCTTATTTTACTTGACTGGAAAACCTTGAAGAAGAGCGAGACCTTGAGGGAAAAAAAATTTTTAATAGGATATCCAGCCAATTTAAACAAGGGTGAGGAACGAAAATAAAGACAAGAATAAAAGGAACCAAGCTAACATTTCTCGCTAGAGTGATCAATCAACAGTCAACATATACCAAAGGTTCTGGGTTCGAACCCTAGGAGTAAAAAAATCATGATGGGGAGCGCTTTCCTTTTTAATGAGCTTTACACAGCGCGACCTCAAATTAATCGGGGATTCCAAAATGGATACTGAACACCATGAGGAAAACCAAAAAAAAAAAAAATCAACTTATAGGAGTAACTTTTTTTTTAATAGTATTTCACAATTCATGCTGCCAACAATCTCCAACAACTAAACAGAACTTTTAACAAAAAGCACAGTGGAGTTGAATGCGGCTACAATTATTTTGAATCTAAACGACGAACAACGAGCGCTCAGAAATCACAATATTAAAACAGCTTTTGCATTTTTCCACCCTTGCAGTTTATAGTACGTTCACAAAAAAAAAAAAAAAAAAAAAAAAAAAAAACAAGACTTGGAGGAAATGAGAAGCCTCCTTTGGTTACAAGAATAAGCGAGATTCATAGTCAGTGGAAAATTTAATTTACCTTTAAAAATATGAAAAATCCATCAATCAGTAATGCGACTTGTAGAAGACTACCTGGCTACCTATATGGGAGTTGTGGTAATAGATAAAGGGGGTTCGGCAAAGGTGAAAAGAAGGGGAATTCTTGTATTAAACAAATACCAGTACATGATAAATCTCACCTTAGAGTGCACGCTCGCCTTTTACACGGGACTCCTGGATCACTATGGTGGGCATGGATTTTAGGTTTAGAGCCAGTAATATGGAGAAATCCGAAGAGATCGCATGATCCCATTGGACTCAAATTGGGACACAGGATCAATGCGATCCCTTTGGAATACTCCACCAGCGCTATGAAATTGCATATATATTCACGTTAAAAGCTGGCCAACTATAATTTATCGGGCACTTCAGTGGGAGTACTGATATATGATTCCATCTGGTGAGGTTTTATATTTATAGGATTTTTGGAAACAAAGGAGAATGCACGAACCTCGTGCAACCCTTTTGTTTGAATGTTACTGTTCATGCAATTTTTGTGTGTTGTGGAATCTAAGGTTGTTAGGCTATTTTGGTATCAACCCATGTTCCTCTTCATCTAATCTGCTGCCTGTTACCTATTTGGCCCTTGTGGAACAACCCAAACAGACAGGGCAGAGTCACCATTTAAAGTTTATGGGTTATAAACTTGTCATTAAATTCATAATTAGTTGTAGTTATTAAATTTGCAATTAAATAGTTTTGTACATATATATCTAATGAATTTTCTAATAAAAATATAGAGTCTAAAAAAAACTATTAGGTTCGTCCGAACCTATTACTAGTATTATAGCTCCGCACCTTTCAACATACATGTCCTTGATCAATGCTCAAGAAATATAATTTATATTGTAGTGTTACAAGTTCTAATCTCCATTTTTTTTAAAACATGGGCCAATTAACTACTTTGCCCTAACGTATTTCTTGTCTTTATTTATTCTTTCATTTATCTTGTTTTTTGTAAAGTCTGTGATTATTGTAATTTTAAAGCTTCTTTATTAAATGTAGCGTATTAAACGCACTACTATAGAAAATTAGTCTTATATATGATGTAGTGAGTAGTCGATGATTAATTTAATGCCATTAAGAGCCTCTAGTGAATTTCCTTCTCTACTCTGTGAATATTTCTTAAACTAAGTTGATAACTTAACTGATTTCGTGGAATTCTTGTTCATTACGAGAAATTAAAGGCTATTTTGCGTAATCTGGTTCCATCGAATTAACACTTATTCCATCCATTTTATCTCTCACAAGTGGAAAAATCACTCAATGTAGTAATAATCATCAATATATATATATTCATAATTAATTTTTATAATGAAAACTAAAGAGAAGTTACACATTTGGACGATCGATTACATCCCCTAGCCAACTATACAAAAAATATATATTATACATTAATATATACAAAAAACATATATTTTGACAGGTATTATTTTTCTCATTCAATCTGGCTCTATATATATATATATATATATATATATATATATATATATATATATATATAACACCAAGTCCAAGTATAATGACAATGAGGGGGTGAGTGTGCCTGGGGAGGAGGGGGGGAGTATATGTTATTTATTCTGAAAAAGAAAAGAGAAAAGAAAAAGGTTTTCTTGGTTCTAACTTGTACGTACAATATAAAGAGAAGAAAATAAATGGTGCAGCAAGAGCTGCTATCGAACAGCTAAGGTGGGTTGAAGAAAAGAGCACCTGTTAATTCATATAACGATGTGGCTCTTTAATTTCCACTTCTTCATGTGGAGTTCTTTACTGTCCACCCACAACATTCAGAAGAAACCTTACTGTACGTATAACGACAGAAATCATGATGAATATGAAATGGAAAACAATGGCTCCACTTTTAGCCTTTTGCATTTTGCATTAATTTCAATTATTCAATTAAGGATTTGCTTGAATGAATTAACAGATTTGCGTGCCCTCCTTCCCCTTAATTACAAGAAATTTAAACAATTAGGTATATGTAGATAGTGGTGTACAAAATAAACCGACAAACCGCACCAACCCGATAATCCGAGCCAAATCGAGAAAAAAACACGACTATGGTTCGGTTTGATTTGGTTTGGTATTGGAGAAAAAAACCCGACCATAATTGGTTTGGTTTTAACTAAAGAAAGTCAAACCGAAACCAAATCAACCCGACATTATATATATAGAAATTTTAGATATATTTAATATATAAATATATTTATTGTGATGTAATTTATAAATATTTCTTAAAAAATTTCATAAATTTATCTTTTAAGGTATTATTTTAAGGTTGGACTTCCAATAAGTTTTATAGCCATTAATATTAGTAAATTAAATAACGCTAACAAAAGCTCAAACCAAAATCAAATCAATACTAATGCTAACAAAAGACATTCAATTCAATAGTCAATACTACGAACGGAATGTATTGAATATCTATTTTTTATTTTGCAATAATTTAGATAAAAATGCATAACCTATTTTTATCTTTTCTTTAGCGTTTAGTCATGTAATTAATACTCCATTATTAGTCTACATACTTTAGCATGACTTAGCACTTTTAGATTATTTTTATTTTTATTATGTTTTTTAGTTAGTAATATTTATGTCACATAATTTTATTATCTTTATTGTTGAATATTTTAGGATAATGCCATGACCGATCTCATATTTATATTATTTACTTAAAAAATACTTTATATAGTTGTATCTTACTAGGATTAAAGAAATATTTTGAGCACAAGTTATATATTTTGTTCTACGAATATTTTACCAGGGGAAAAACCCGAAAACCCGAAAAAATCTGAGAAAAATTGAGATTGAAAAACCCAAATTTTATTGGTTTGGTTTGGTCTTTAGATTTAATAACCTGACATAATTAGTTTGATTTGGTAATCGTAAAATCAAATCGGAAACAACCATATGTTAAATTCGTTTTGTAGGGCCACTACCCCACGTGAGGTGTAATCTGTAAACATATTTCTCTCTGAGATTGTTTAGATTTGTATTTACCCGAGGTTGTTTAATTTACTGATTAGACTCGGTTGGAGAGGTTTGAACTTGCCCTCTATTTGCATGAAAAAATAATAAATGAATAATCACTCATAATAAAATTATTTATTTGGATATCTAATTTCTTATCAGATTAAGTATAGAAATACAATCACTAGGATTATTAACTAGTAAGAACTGTGAGTATTGAGAAAAAATTTCTGAATCTGGGAAAACATTTCACTATGTTTAACTAAGAGAGTTCGTGCATGGAACGAACAAGTTGAAAATCACAATCAATTTTTCAAATCCTGCTGCAACTATGTACGACCTTTTTGCATTCCACAAATGACCTAGGAAGAAAAAGAATTCTAAAACAAAGTGAGAGGTAGCTAACCAACTTTTAGAGAGATATAATTGACTGCATTGATCTCGGTATCTACACGACCACAAAATTATAAGAAATTTCAAATAATGTTGAGTCGATAACGTCACATCCCTAGGAAAAAAACATATCTTCCGTGATCTTTTCGCTAATATGCTCACACTACATGTCTCCTTAAGTTAGGGCAAATGGGGTCTTTATGTTCTCACTTTGGGTTACGAGAATAGTAAAAGCTAAGTAGAGAAATACCGATTTTCTCCAACTACTTCGTACTCCCACCGTTCACTTTTGTTTGTCCATTATTAATTTTACACACCCTTTTAAAAAATAATATATAAAGTACATAATTTACCATGATACTTATATTAATTGGTGTATAGTCTTAATGGATTTAAAAATTAATTTGGAATGAGTAATTAATGCTAAAGACAAAACTAAAAAAATAAATTATTTTTCTCTAAATATGTAAAAGTGAACAAGTAAAAGTAAAAATTTATTTTTAAAATAATAGACAAGTAAAAATGAATGAAGAGAATATTACGTTGAGGGTAGCTTGGAGAAAAAATTTCACACAATTCATCAAATCAATTATCTTGTCAATAACTTCTCCGACCACTAGTAGAAGTTTAAGGAAAGAATCACGTGAAAAGAGGTAAAATTTGACCTAAGCTACACCTTCCTTATTCGGATTGAATTTAATTACTGGGTAGAATATTGTATTTGATAAAACTATTCACTAAAAATTTATATGAGCAGTTTGAAAAGAATCAGATGAAAACGGCCATTAAAAAACTTGGTATATGTCCACTCTGTGTGCGGGCACACCCTCTCTTACCATACTTCAATTCATTTTTTCCTATAATTAAAGGATTTATTACTAACTTGAAGAATTTATAGCTAAAAAAAGGTCAAAATTGAACACTAACACTGGATTTAGAACACTAATTGAGCATAGCACAAGGAATTCAAACTAAAATGACTATTTACCGTGAAAATAGTAATAACAATTAAATTTGTTTATGAGACTCTAAAAATACGTGATCTATTTTTATGCTAGTTTGTTAAGCAGTTGATGCTATGTGTAAAGTTTAGAAACGAGATAAGAGCAAGGAGCGAAGTTATAACCAAACCGATAGGCGAATTATCGGGGCCTCGAGCTTGTCGATTCGGGGGCCTTGAGGTCGATTCCGGAGCTCGACTATGAGCTATTGAAGGCAATCGAAGTGTGGCTAACAGTTATAATAAAATTAACGGAGGCTCTTTATGGCCAATGATGAGCAAATATGAAGATAATAAATGAAGGCGATAATATAAGAGAGTATGTTAGAGAGCAAATGGAATGTTCTTGTATATTTTCGTATGGAGCAACTGAAGCAACAGAGGGTTACAAAATGACCAGGATCCCCTTTATATAGGAGGGGAATCCTAACATAGTACAAAATACATTAATTACAAAGAAGCGGAGATGAGACAGCTAGAAGACATCCTGATTAAGGGTTAGGGTAGTCCACTAGGCCCTGTCAGTCCTAGCCACGTGCCTTGGGAACTCCCCATTTCTACCGTGGTCGCAGTCAACGTTGTCCCAAGATCGGGTGTCGACGAACCTCAAGGGAGGAAAACTCGACCATAACCTTGTAGCCTTGAGACTTCGAGTTAGTCTTCTGAGGTGCCTCGATGACGAGAAATTGGATTCTCCGATTTCACCGTATATAGATAGTCACCGCGTTTCTTAGAGAGGAATGATAAGAAACGATTATGAGCTCTTAATTCGAGGGCATCATCGTTGTGACGTCAGACTATCAGAGCATTAAATGCCATGCACAAAAAACTGCACAAGGGTCGCAGTCAAATGCGACTATCGAGAAGCCCATGAACCGCTACTAGTTCATCCCTTCCGCTTCCCACACGGCTCCTATAAAGTCACCAATTGTTGGATAATTCTTACTTTCCTAACTACTTCAGATTTGCAAAGCCAGACCATCCCTACTTGCATCCTTTCTTCTTATTTCCTTAGAGAAATTTCACCATCATCATGGCAAGAACTTCCAAGACGGTTCCTCGGAAATACGAGGCTGCCTCTTCATCTCGAACCTCTAAAGGGAAAACCAAAGTGATACCTACCTTGGGACAATGTACTCCCACCAAGCTTGACAAGTCAAAGGACTTTAGCATCGATAACACTTCATCCACACCGGGCCGATGCAAACACATGTCCCAATACATTAGTGTTGTGACCAACGTAGGGACGGTGAAGACAGACTGCCGATGGAGTAAGATAGTGGAGGTGGAGATTCCCGGCCCTGATGAGAATATAACGGATCACAAGGATGGCTTCCTTCATGTAAACACTTACCCGTTCACTTTGGGTCTTGTCGATTCCTCTAAATCCCCTCCCTCAGAGATAGATTCGGTTATCCTCGATTTTTGTGACAAATATCAAGTGATGCTTGGTCAAATCTATCCTTCTTTCTGGAGGATAGTCTTGATGCTCCGCCATTTCTCCGATGGGGTTACGGGCGAGACTTTTACCCTCAACCATTTGATTAGGTTGTATAGCCCTCGATTTTATCGAGGTTTGATCAGGCTTCACCACCGATCCATAAAATCATTTTTCTCGAGCACCGACGAGGAGAAGGATCGAGGGTGGATGGGTAGGTTCGTCCGGGTTAGGACCTCGAACATTATTCCTGCCAGAAGGATGCCTTTCTCGGAGAAGTGGAACACACATCGTAAGCATTTTTTCCCTCGGGCATGTTTTGTGATTTCTTTCTTTTCTTCCCGAAAAATGACCTCTTTTTGGTTTTTGCAGCTACCGCTTGGTACCCCTGAAGCGGTCTCGAATTTGCCGGGATGGATCGAACAGTTGGACACCGTGTTCCCACATCTTGTTCGGTCTTGGCCCAACCTAGCTAAGAAGTGATGGGTAGCCAAGAATCATGGTAAAGCTTCCTTACCACCTATGCCTTAGATTTATGTTCCTCCCCGTACCCTATATGCTAATAAATTACGCTTTTGCGCTCGTGCAGGCCTTGGTGAGAATATGCGGATGAGGCCGTCTCCTGGTGGCGAGACGGAGGCTTCGGAGCCCGCCAAGGGCAAGAAAATGAGAGGTAAGGTGGTTATCGATCCTCTCGTGACAAAGAAACATAAGTCACGCAAGCCTCGAGCCGTTACTAGCGCCTCGGCTTCAACTTCCGGAGCAAGCCCCGGTATCGAGGATGAGGATGATGATGATGATGAGGGCGAGTGCCAGTTGGCATGGAGGACGAGGTCGGGAACGAGGGCCTCGCAAATGCCTCAACCAGAGGCTGCTGAATCGGGAACGACCGACTCGGGTCGGTCTCATGAATCGAAAACCCTCGAAGAGGGTGTCAATGTGACCTCGAATCCCATGACTGGAATATGTGCAGTTTCTGCTAGGGGGACCATTGCCGCTGATCTTGAAAGGTCGGGACCGGAGCTTTTCAGGGGCAGGAGTTGCCCATCAAAGACATCGATGACATAGATGGTCTCAGTTTGGGCCCTCAGTTCTCGGCAGGAGAGTTAAGGGATGCTCAAGATGCGAATACCGCCAAAGCCGGGGGTCATCTCAAGGGGGAGGCGCGCTTGGACACATACTTTACGATGTCAGCGAGAACGTTGATCTCGACGCTCCCGGCTCTGTCAAGGCGGCGGAGAGGTTCCTCCAACAGGTGATAGCTGTTTTACGTATATTTCCTTTAGCCTCGAACATTTTCTTCATTCTTCTAGCTCTTTTGTTTTGTTGTAGTGTAAGGAGATGTATGATCATGACCTCTTCAAGCTTAATGAGGAGCTTTCGTGCCGTGAAAAGGAGCTTGAGAGGCTGACCTTGGGACTGCCAGAGTCGAAGGCTTGCTCTGCCTGAAAGGAGAAAGAGTCAGGCGAGCTCCGGGCTGCTTTGGAGAGAGCACTCCGAGAGAAGGCTGCTATTGCTGAAGAGGTATTTTGTTATGCATGAGTCCTTTCTTCGCTCCTATAATTCGATACTAACTGGTTTACCTTTCCCTTTGCAGATTGTTCAAAGGGATTCGCTGATTGGGCAAAAGGATGTGGAGATCCTCGGGCTGAAGGAACGAAATAAGGTGGCTGCCTTGGAGTTGGCATCGACCCATGATCTTCTCCGAAATGTTCAAAAGGAGGTTGCTGCACTGACTACGGCCAAGTTCGAGGTCAAAGGGAAGGTTGCCACTTATCTGTAGGACGCAGCCACGACGAATCAAATAGCCCGTAAGATATTGATAGGGTCCAAGTAGAAACTGGACCCGGCTATCGAGCATGCTAGAGCGAAGGTGAGGAGGGAAGCCTTGGAGGGGGTCGGAACCAGAGGTATCGATCTTTCGATCGAGATTGAGGAGGCCCGAGAATTAGAGAGAAAGTCGGCATTTTTGATCGCTCCAGATGAGAAACCTAGAGATGGTTCGGAGGATAGTAGTAATGAAGAGTAGGACTTGTGTCACTTTTCCTTTTTTCCTTTTTTCTTTCTGTGCATGTACTCCCGGGGGAGTGAGTCTTGAAAAGATGTCCCTTGTAAATATATTTTTGGCAATGCAAAAGGGTTTTTCTACCCCGAGTCTTTCCATTCTTTATATCTTGCTACTCTTGCGGAGCTAATCTTTGAATTGTAATAATAATCCTTTGGAGCCTATTGTTGGAGTAATCAGGACCCCTTAAATCGGGTCCTATATTGAAGTTATGTTGATACTTCTTTGGGGTCGATGCTTGTGATGGCAAGAAGCCCCCGAGGTTTCGATACCTCTCGACTCTCGTGGGGTAGTAGCATTCATGCGATTTGAAAAAGAGCGCCCCGGGGTGATCCGGGGTGGTCCTGCCAGTATATTTCCCAAGGAAAAAGTGATGTTACCATGGCCAGGATTAATTGGTCCTCTGGGTAAGCGAGCAGCCGCTGTTTTGCCCCTATATATTCATTTACTTGCTTCCTCAGTGGAGATTCTGCTACTCTGAGTAACTATTTCTCCCATAGAACTTGGTGTTTTGCGCTAGTTCTCTCATTGCTTCAACTCAAAATCTTTGCCTAGATCTTTATCTTCCACCTCTTATTTTATCATAGCCATGACTGCTACGTCAATATCCGCCTATCAAGAAGAGGGGAGTTCTGTTTCTGTTACACGTCCGGTTGGTAGTACACCGTCGGTGCCCGATGAACGGGCCTCAAGATGCTTTGTCTCGAGGAAAGACTTTATGTTGGAGAGACCTCCCAACGTTCAAAGACATCGAGAGCACGTGTCGAGGTTTATCTCATCAATAGGGGAGGAGCACCTCGAAATGATGAGAAAAGACTATGGATGGGGAGAAGGGGTGGCGCTACAAGTACCTTCCACTGAGGAGAGCATCATGACCTACGTCGAGGGGTTTTTGAGCGTGTATATGCACACTTTTACATCGGGTCCCCCCGACCGAGTCGTGCTTGAGTTCTATCGGAGATATCAAGTTACCTTGGTACAGGATCACCCATCCCTTTGGAAGATAGTGCAGACGATAAGATACTTTGCAGAGAAGGCCGGGCTCGACTTTACCCTTAGTCATCTCGTGAGGTTATATTGGCCGCTGCGTTATTGGGGTTTGATTACTCTGCAGCGTCGATCCGCCCGGTCTCCTGCCATTGACGGTGAATAGAACGAAGATCGAGGATGGATGAGCCGATTCATTCGAGCTCGGATGATCGATATCATTCCTACAGAGTTTCTGCCCTTTCGTGAGAAATGGAATTTCACACGTAAGTGTCATACCTATATTTTTATCACTTTGTCTGGAGGCGGGGTCCATAACGACATTTTTCTGTTTCATATTTTTTTGTGGCGACTCCTTGGTTGCTGAACGAGGTCCCGAATTTGGCCGAGTGGTCTCGTAAACTGGCCGCTTGTTTGACCTATGATAAGCGCAGGTGGCGAGACCTATCCAAGGGGAGATGGAAGGCAAAGCATCATGGTAGGCGCTTGGTGGCTTATTTCCCCAGAATGGTACCTTTCTTTTTAGCGTACAAGTATTGGAGATTTTTCCCAGATGAGGGCATGTCCTCTAGGGGAGGAGGAGAGACTGCCGACCTCAGGGTCGAGGATCGATGATAAACAAAAAGAATCTCCGGGGTGTGAGGAAGCTCGTAGTGGGTTTAGTCCTTCACAACGGTTCAAGAGAGGTGATGCGACCGATCATTTGGTTTCGGAGGCTTCCGTTCTCGAAAGAACATTCCCCGTTTCTCCTGATGGTGCTTCAAAGAGTGTGGTGCATGTGGTGACTTCTTCTTCTCCTGACAAAGGTGCTTCGGGGGATACTAAGCTATCAGACATTATCTCGGCCTTTGGTGAGGCTCAACGGCTCGACTTTATGGTAAGTTTGGTAACCGGCATAGGATTATTCCGATTTCATACTCTTCCTTTCTCATTGAATTTTCTTTAGCATGCCTTTGACAGGCTCAAATCCGAGCTACTTCGCTATCAGGCTCAATTGCAGAAAGCTTCAGATAGGGAGAAATCCCTTAAGCTTCTTTGTGCAAAAAATGAAATCGAGTTGGTATCTCTGCGGTATGAGGCACATCGAAGTCGGAGCCGCGAGAGCTGCCTCGAGAGACAGGTATCTTGTATTTCATGCTGACGTATACTCCTCCTTTCATTTTTGGAGATTAATGTTTTGATATTTCAGTTGGAGAGCAAAACAGAGGAGCTGGAACGACTGTGGGGCGAAGTTGGCAGGGTCAAACGTGAGTTCAACGAGCTGCAGGTTTATGTAGATGCCCAAGTTGCGGCCAAGGAGAGTGCTTTGGCTAAAGTTTCCATCCTGGAGATGCAAATCCGGACCGCTCGTCCGAGTAATTCTGCGCGAGTGAACATGATCGCAAGGCTCGAGTATGATCTTTCAAAGGCGAAAGTCGAGGTGGTGAATGCTCGGGCTGAGGTTGTGATGAGCAGCACTAGGGCGGATCAGAAAGTGGCAGCCTATTTGAAGAGCGCTACCACTGCTAGAGCTGAGCTAAGGAGAACTCTTGGTCTTGCGAGCAGCAGTAAGGAGTACGCAAAGTGCAAATCTCGGAGGGAAACTCTCGAGGAAGTTCACACCAGGGGTTTCGATATTTCGGAGGAGATCGAGCAAGCCAAGGCAGAGGAGTATGACGCCAAGTTCCTTCTGTCCAATGCCGAAGATGGCAAGGACGGGGCCGTCGGGCCATAGTCCCTAAGGGGGGCATTTATTTTCTTTCTTTGTCTTTGTATATAGTGCTTTCACAGTATGCTGTAAATGGAGCTTGTATTTTATTACATGTATGTATGTATAAGGGGAAACCTCGCAATTTTTGTATCTTTTGGGTTTCTCTTTGCCTAGATTTTGGCCAGGTCCATCGACATTTGAGTTGGTAGGAATCCTTAGATTCGTGATATGTCCCTGGAGCTCGTTAGGCTGGCCCATAGGCTCTTACGCGCTTGGTCGATGTGACCTTTTATGCGGGCTGGTGACAATGGATCTTACGCCTTGGCCCGATGCGGCCTTTTTTAGTGTGTGCTAGAGACAATGGGTCTTACACCTTGGGCCAATGCGGTTCTTTTTAGTGTGGGCTGGCAACAATGCTTCTTAAGCCTTGGGCTGATGCGGGCTTTTTTAGTGTGGGCTGGCGACAATGGCTTTTACGCCTTACAATTTCGGAGATCCCGACCTTGAGGTCATGCATTTTTTGAGATTATGATGCCAGTCCCCGAGTATGCGGGACACTTTTGGCCTTAGAGACATTTCATGATTTTCATGTTGCCTCATTGATGGCTTATGAGCTTGGAGTCCTGACCCAGAGGTCGTTCAGGTGCTAAATTGTTGATGCCAATCCCCGAGTGTTCGAGACATTTTCGGCGGAGAAGTCATTTTGCGGAGGTGTCGAGCTCCTTTTGGAGTGTAAGATGCTTTGATAAAAGATATTCTTCAATTATTTGGTACAAGTGTACATGTTTTCGCTGTCAGGGGCCCGGCTATACGGACGCGGTTCGTTCGACTGTTTGGCTCGGTACATCATTTTCCTATTAGGATCCCATTTGGCATTTCTTGGATTTTCTGAGTGGATGGCCTCCCGGGGGGATGCCCCCCAGTGTTCGAGGTTGATTGCATAAGAAGCCTTGAATACTTGTTTGATCTTTCTTAGGTAGCATATAGACGTTGCCTCGTTAAAAACCTTGCCGGTAAAACCATTCTTGGGATGAAAACTCGGCCAAAGGAAAAGAGTATAATGCATACTTTTTAAACCTAAGGCCTTCGGGCTGGGAAGAGCTTCGGTTGTTACGACCGGATACCTGCATTTCGGTTAGTATAAAATGCAACTGAAAAAAGGAGACAGTCATACCTTAGTGCAAATGGCGCTTCAGATCTCGGTGTGACTCAATCATTTATTACGATGACTAGGTACAGTCCTTCATTTCGTTAAGTCAGGCGTAGCCGAGAATGTAGCTTGTCATCGCTATTTTATCGTTTACTTATCCTTTGGCTCCTTCGGTGGAGGTATTGGCGCCGGCGCTACGTCATGCACCGCGAACATTTCATTTGTCGCATGCTGCTCCCTGTAGACGGTTTTTATCCCATCCTTTGTCGAGAATTTCATCATTTGATGGAGGGTGGATGGTACTGTCTCATGCAGTGTATCCATGGTCTTCTGAGCAAGGCATTGTATCTCATGTCTCCATCAATGACATGGAATTTGGCATTTTGGGTTGTGCCGGCCACATTGACTGGGAGGGTAATTTCTCCTTTCGTTGTTCCACTTGCCATGTTGAATCCATTGAAGACTCGAGTGGTGGGCACAATTTGGTCAAGCAGTCCGAGCTGCTTTACCACCCTCGACTTGATAATGTTGGTCGAGCCACCTGGATCCACAAGTACACGTTTAATTTGAAGCGTATTTACAAGGAAAGAGATTACTAGTGTATCGTTGTGAGGCTGAGACAAGGTCTTAATGTCCTCGTCGCTGAATGTAAGAGCATCCTCAGGTATGTAACCCCGAGTTTGCTTTTCCCTGACGATAGATATTTTTGTTTTTCTCATCACCGGCCCCATTGGGGCATCGATGCCTCCCAAGATCATGTGGATGACATGTTGTGGCTCATTTGTTTCGTTTTCCTGGTTGCCTCTCTTTCTAGGAACTAATTTTTGGCTCGGTCGCTGAGGAATTCCCGGAGGTGACCTTTTTTAAGTAGTAGGCCTCCCTCTTCTCGGAGTTGGTGGAAATCCTCGGTCCTGTGGCCATGTGTGTAGGCCTTGGCCGTCTGTCATCTCTGATTTTACTGATGGCGAACACGATGTCCGATACATCGACGTTGAAGTTATATTCCGATAAGTGATGTATGATTTTTGGCTCATCATCAGAATCTGGCTCTAATGATGAGTCCCCGAGGATTCTGTCCTTGGTCTATCCTTCGATCGGTGCGAGGTGGGTTGCGCCTCGGAGCGTTCCTTCTGACTTCAGAGTACGACTGATACCTTTCTTTGTTTGATTTTGGCTCCTTCGCCAAAAGCCTGTTTGGGTATACTAAGCCCGAGGGGGCTCCTAGCTGGTCATCTTTGACCCTGATCTTTGATTGGTATCGGTTGTGGACGTCCGACCAGGTCGCAGCGGGATACTCGACAAAATTTTGTTTCAACTGTTTTGAAGCTACTGAGCTTTGTTCATTCAGACCTTGAGTGAAGGCCTGCACTGCCCAGTCGTCGGAGACTGCCGGTAGTTCCATTCGTTTTGTTTGAAATCGAGATACGAATTCTCGTAGCATTTCGCTCTCCCTCTGCTTGATCTTGAACACGTCAGATTTCCTTGTTGCCATTTTGATGGCACCGACATGTGCCCTTATGAAGGAGTCTGCTAGCATGGCAAATGAGTCTATGGAGTTAGGAGCTAGGTTGTGGTACCACATCATGGCCCTTTCGAGAGTGTTTCACCAAACTTCTTTAGTAAGACGAACACGATCTCGTCGTCCTTTATGTCATTGCCCTTCACTGCGCAAGTGTAAGCAGTAATGTGCTCATTGGGGCTTGAGGTCCCATTGTATTTTGGGAGTTCTGGCATTCTGAACTTCTTTGGAATGGGTTTTGGGGCCGCTTCCTCTAGGAATGGCCTTTGTATGAATTTCTTCGAATCCACGCCTTTCAGGACCAGGGGTGAGCCCCGAATTTGATCGACCCTGGAGTTTAGGTCTAGACCTTCTTATCGTTGGCTTCTATCATTTTCTCGCCCGATTCGATCCTTCTAGTGAGGTCCTCGAGCATTTTTACGATGATAGGATCATTCATCGATCCGTTATTGCTCGATCTCTCGGGTACTTGTCCGGCCGGGGATGGGGGTGTCCCCGGTGCTACCGTGCTAGAAGTTTTCTGGTGACTTTTCAGATGAGCAATAACCAGTTGTTGTGCCTGTAACATTTCAAAAATAACATGAAGGCTAACCTCACGTTCTTCCCTGGTCGGGATTTTTTGAGCTTCTTGTTGTCCCCCTTAGTGCATGCTCCTATCAGTGTTGGAGCTTATGTCGATGTGCTGGGCGTCGCGTGAGACCTTATCCACGGGGATTGGTTCTGGCGCATTCCCAGGTTTTTGTGGCGGCACACCAACACCTGGAACACCCATACCGTTTCTCCGTGGTTCTCAAGATAGTCGTTTTCACCTCCATTCACTGAGTTATACATTTTGACCTGAAATCGAAGATCTTGGACAAGAAAAGGCATGAAGGATAACTTGCGTTGTGTGACGAAACCAACAAGAAAATAATCACTATTATTTTTAGCCCCACGGTGGGCGCCAAACTATTTACCGTGAAAATGGTTATAACAATTAAATTTGTTTATGGGACTCTAAAAATACGTGATCTATTTTTATGCTAGTTTGTTAAGCAGTTGATACTATGTGTAAAGTTTAGAAATGTGATAAGAGCAAGGAGCTAAGTGATAACCAAATCAATAGGCCAATTATCGGGGCCTCGAGCTTATCGATTCGGGGGCCTTGAGGTCGATTCTGGAGCTCGACTATGGGCTATTGAAGGCAATCGAAGTGTGGCTAACAGTTATAATAAAATTAACGGAGGCTCTTTAGGGCCAATGATGAGCAAATATGAAGATAATAAATGAAGGCGATAATATCAAGAGAGTATGTTAGGGAGCAAATGGAATGTTCTTGTATATTTTTGTGTGGAGCAACTGAAGCAACAGAGGGTTACAAAATGACAAGGATCCCCTTTATATAGGAGGGGAATCTCAACATAGTACAAAATACATTAATTACAAAGAAGCGGAGATGGGACAACTAGAAGACATCCTAATTAAGGGTTAGGGTAGTCCACTAGGCCCTGTCAGTCCCAGCCACATGCCTTGGGAACTCCCCATTTCTACCGTGGACGCGGTCAACATTGTCCCAAGATCGGGTGTCAACGAACTTCGAGGGAGGAAAACTCGACCATAACCTTGTAGCCTCGAGACTTCGAGTTGGTCTTCTGAGGTACCTCGATGGCGAGAAATTGGACTCTCCGATTTCACCGTATACAATGACATACTCTGCTTGAATACACAAAATTAAATAGTCACAACAACGTCAAAGAAAGAAGAAAAATTAAAATATGAGAAAGTGAATCAATGCCAAGGAATTGCAAGACGCCCAAAAACTAAACATAACATTGCACAAATGATTAGGGACCAACCAGGTTCGAATGCTCTACAACGTCAAATGCTCTACCACTGAGCTATGGACCCTGGCTTATCAGTCGTTGAAATTTTACCATAATGTAGTTAATTCGGCTTCGTGATGACCTATTCCACGATTCCTTATGTTAGGAACTGTCTACTTGTACTGTAAATCCACGACAATTGCATTCAAGCCTTAGTGGTTCAACAAGAACGTAGTGAGATTAGTGCCTATTTAATTTTAAACGAGATATTATTTCTGAATATGTGACTTGGCAAAGGACATTAGACATGTGATAATTGATATATATGTGGTGCATTTGGAGCAGGCATCAAAAGTTATTACGCATTACAAGTCAGTAGGTTTCCCTAAGTTTATAGACATTGTATACGAGCTTGGGAAAGAAGCGAGTTCTTTTGTGTGAAACTTCATGTTTCCTTCTCAATGTTTGAGCTTCTTTAATTTTAAGTTATTATGAAGGATTTCGTAGGTAAACATACGGGTGTCAATGGATATTTAAAAACCGATTAAACCGACTGAATCGTACCGTACCGAATCGATTTTTAGGTTTTTTTTTAATAAAACCATATGTTTTTATATAAATCTATAACTATACCGATAATTAAGGTAGGTTTTTTATTTTATGAAAATAAATCAAAAAAATACCGAACCGTACCGAATAAATTTACATATAGAAAATATATTTATATATTAAGTTTAAAAATAATAAAGCAATAAAAAAAATTGGGTCTTGAAATTATGAAATGATTACAAGCCAACAAGTAGTTAAAATCACAATTCTAATTCCCAAACCGATTATACTATTCCTACTGAAACTAAATTATTTCCAGCATATTCACTAGCAAGACACAAAGTAATCTAGCGATTATGAGTAGCAAACTACAATGTATTGAATATGTCTCCTTTCGTATGATTTAGATTTATCTTTTTGAATATTTAATCTTCTATAGACTTTATTCTTGAATCCCAACTTGGTTAATATCTTTCTACTCGTGTGATTTATCTTTTCTTTGTCTTTGCTTAGTTTCTTTTGCGCAACTATAAAGTAGTTGATGGATCTATACTCTGACCATCTTTCATGTTTTCTTAGTTCATCATCACATAAACAGTAAAATTGTCTATAGAGTTTTGCTAAGTCCTATAAAAGTATGTTTGTTATTGTATTCTACTTTTATTAGTGACTTTTACATGACATTTAAAAAAATACCTTAAATTTACCGAATCGTACCGATACCGAAGAGAAACGGACATGATTTGGATGATTTCAAGAAGTTTGGTTTTAGATATACATAATAGAATAACCAAAAATTTGGTATGGCACAAATTTTATAAAATAACCGGCTAAACCAAACTATTGACACCCATAGTTAAACATGGCACACTTTCGCTCGATTAAGTTATGGAATGATCCAAGCAAATATGAAATCAAAGTGATATTGTTGGGTATTGAATCCGGATACTGGACCATTTTATGTGGGCTGATACAATCCATGTAAAAGGGGTAAAATTCAAAAATAGCCAGATTTACAAGTGATAACTGAAAAATAGTCACAATTTTAAAAATAATTGAAATTTAGCCACTTTTCATGTAAAGATAAATCTGAACAAAAATAATGTTCAAAATCCAGAAAATATTCCAGCATAATATGTTGGAGTTCGAATTTTTTACATGTGATCTTCTAGCATAACATGCTGGAATTTCATAATGCGCTGGAGTTCCAACATAATATGCTGGAAGTTCATACATAGGTGCTCCAATCTCCAGTATATTATGCTGGAACTTTCCGTGTGCTGGAGTTCCAACATAATATGCTGGAAGTTCATACACATGTGCTCCAATCTCCAATATATTATGCTGGAACTTTCTGCGTGCTGGAGTTCTAGCATAATAAGGTAGAAGTTCATGCACATGTGCTCTAATCTCCAGTATATTATACTAGAACTTTTCGTGTTGCAGCAAAATAATGGCTATTTTTCAATGACTTTGTAAATGCTTTCTATTTTTTAATTACCAGTCCGAAAACTAGCTAGCCGTGCTATTTATTTATGTAAAAGATATAGGAAAAATGGCATGGTATAATAACACATAAAAAAGAAGAGATTTTTCCCTAGCTATACTATATTAGAAACTTATTTACCAATATTCTCTATGTTTTGTAATTTTAAATAAGTATCTAGGTTTTTCTTACAAATTGTATAAATTTCTCCTTAAAAGGCTCTCATCTCATTATTAGTGCCTTCAATTAAGGGATTCAATTATATCCTTTCCTTTTTTCCCTTTCCTCTTCTCTCTCCTTTTTTATATCAAAATCTCTTAATCTACACCCAGAATCTCTATCTTCTCTCTTCTCACTATTGGCGACAACTTTATATTATTAAATCATCAATTGCATCGTTCTTTTTGTTGGGAGACCGAACAACACTGAAAATGAAAAAAATATTAGGGATTGTATGATAACTGTATCATAATTGCATTTGAATTGTATAAGATATATCAATGCGTAAAACATAATTGTATCATACTTGTATCACAATTGTATCTACCTTGTAGATGGTACATTAATATCTAAAATAATACCTGATACAATACTAATAAATTAATATATAATTATCATATATTTGTGATATAAACTGTGAAATTCGTTATGAACTCACAACTACTCATTATTCAGATATAAATTTGATACAATCCCGAAAGTATTTGTCACGACCCCTAACCAACATGTCGTGATAGCGCCTATCACAGTACTAGGCAAGCCGATTCAACACTAACAACGTAAAGGTATTTTGTAAATTAATTTCCAAATCAATTATGATCACAAGTCTTTCATTTTAATATAACAAAATATGCGGAAAAACAGTTACGCAAATACATCCCCACTGCCCGATCCTGGTGTCACTAGTCATGAGCCACTACAATACAACCCAATACTGTCTACTTAATACAAAATAAGGCTGAAATATAAAATGCTAAGGATAGGAAGGAGAAAGGCAGGGCTGCGGACGCCGAGCAGCTACCTTGCGATCTCCGGAAAATACTCTGAAGGCAAAGATCAGCTCTCACTCGGAGGCTCTGGCACCTGGACTTGCACACAAGGTGTAGGGAGTAATGTGAGTGCGCCAACTCAGTAAGTAACCAAATAAATACAGGCTGAGTGCAGTGACGAGCATTTAAAATCATATGAATAGTCTAACATAGAATCTCAATAAAAATAACAAAGTCAAATCCATAGTTCAATTTCCGAACATCCTGTAAAAACTCCAGTTTCAATGAAAGTAGTTTAAAATAGTTGTTCAACGTTTTCAATAGAGGCTTGGTATAAAAGAAGAGTGAAAATAGTAATTTTATAAACAAGCCCCTCGCGCAAAGTATCACTCATAAAGATAGCCCTTCAAGAAAGCCTCTCAGTCACTCGTGACTCGGCTCTCGTCAATCAGTACTCACACTCAGCACTCCCGCTCAATAGATATCTTATAATAATTACCGCTGCGGCGTGCAGCCTGATCCGTAAATATATATAGTCGACTACGCTTACTGGGGGTGTACAGAGTCCGAAGGGGCTCCTACAACCCAAGCGTCATATCTCTGCGGCGTGCATCCCGATCCATATATATATATATATATATATATATATATATATATATATATATATATATATATATATCACTGCGGCGTGCAGCCCGATCCATATATATATATATAATCCTCACCATCATGTCCTCGACCTCTGTCAGTCATTAATCTCACAGCCACTCGGACATTTCAGTGGAAAATCAAGGAACTCAACCGAAACAGTTTTCATATATTTGAAAATAGAGTAATGAAACTGAATCAAACAATAAACAGGTAAAAATCATGACTGAGGATATGCTTTCAAAATAAAACAGTGTGACGATAGTAGTAAAATGCCCCTGAGGGTCCAAACAATTCGGAACAAGACCCCAAACATGGCATTCAGCCCAAGTTGACAGACTCATTTCTAAAACACATGGATATCTTATAGAGTTTATAAAAAAATGCAACTTTACAGTCGCCACAGGACGGACCAAGTCGCAATCCCTACCGGTGCATGCCCACACGCCCATCACCTAGCAGGTGCGTCACATCATTTATCAAAAATAATACAAATTCCGGGGTTTCATACCCTCAGGTCTAGATTTACAATCGTTACTTACCTCAAACCGGACGAAAATCTACTCTGCAATTCCTTTGCCTCTCGACTCAGCCTCAAATCGCCCAAATCTATCCAAAATATGAATCATAACATCAATACAAGCCAAAGGGACAAAGCCCATGCAAAAATTATCAAATTAAACTCAAAATCCCAAAATTGGTCAAACCCGACCACCGGGCGTACATCTCGGAATCTGATAAAAATCACAACACTCGAATCCTTATCCTCTCACGAGTCTATACATACCATAATCATCAAAATCGGACCTCAAATGGCCCCTAAAATCCCCAATGTAAACTCTCCAATTTCCAGCCCTAATTTCCCAATTTTCACCCCTAATCTCTTAAATTTCCATGTTTAATCAACTGAAATTCACCATAGATACGAGTATTAAGTTCAAAAATCTTACCTCAACAAGAATCCCCTTGATTTCTTCTTCAAAACCCTCCAAAACCTCCAATCCCGTTCAAAAATGGTGGAAATGGGCAAAAATTCGCGAAGGGATGCTTATATAGTTTCTGCCCAGGGATTCCGCATCTGCAGTCCATTACACGCTCTTGTGGTACCGCTTCTACGGTCAAACCAACCGCATCTGCGGCCTAATAGTCACATTTGCGGTCATGCAGGTGCGCTCCTCCCCTTGCATATGCGGGTCCTGGCCTCCTTGGCCCTAACCGCTTCTGCGGTTGCTCTAACAGTTCTTTTGACCTCGCACCTGCAGTCCCTAATATGCAGGTGTGGTTATGACAGGACCAGTAGCTGAAACTGCTAAATTTCAAAACCAAACCTTCCGACAACCTTCCAGATTAATCCCGAGGCCCCCGGGACCTCAACCAAAAATACGAACAAGTCACATATCATTATTCAAACTCATACCAACCCTCGGAACACTCAAAACAACATCGAAACACCAAATCACCCTCGGATTCAAGCCTAAGGATTTCCAAACTTTTGAATTCCGCAACCGATCCAAAAACCTATCAAACCTCATCCGAATGATCTAAATTTTGCACACACGTCACAAATGAAACAACAGACCTACTCAAATTTTCAGAATTCCATTCCGACCCCAATATCAAGATTTCCACTGCCGACCGGAAAGCGCCAAATTTCTAATTTTGCCAATTCAAGCCTAAATCTACCACGTACTTCCAAAATACATTCTGAACACGCTCTTAAGTCCCAAATCACGTAACGAAGCTATCTGAACCATGGAAACTAAATTCTGAGATCATTTACTCACAAGTCAACTTCCGGTTGACTTTTCCAATTAAAGCTTCCAAATAAGAGACTAAGTGTCTCATTTCACTCCATCACCAATCCGAACACAGAACAACCAACACGATATGATGAAATATAACTGAACAACACATAAAGAAGCATAAATGGGGAGAATGAGACTGTGACTCATGAAACGACCGGTCGGGTCGTTATATCCTTCCCCTCTTAAACAAACGTTTGTCCTCGAACGAGTAAAGAAACATACCGAAGCCTCAAATAAGTGAGGATATCTGCTCCACATCTCCTGCTCAGTCTCCCAGGTAGCCTCCGCCATGGGCCGACCTCTCTACTGCACTTTCAGTGAAGCTATATCTTTCGATCTCAACATTCGGACTTGATGCTCCAAAATAGCCACTAGCTCCACATCATAAGTCAAATCACCGTCTAACTGAACCGTGCTGAAATCCAAAATATGGGATGGATCACCAATATACTTCCTGTGTATAGAAACATGAAATATCGGATGCACACTCGATAAGCTGGGTGGCAAAGCAAGCTCATAAGCCATCCCCAATCCTCCGAAGCACCTCTAAAGGCCCAATGAATCAAGGACTCAATTTACCCTTCTTCCAAAATCTCATAACACCCTTCATGGGTGAAACCTTCAGTAGAACTTTCTCTCCAACCATATAAGAGACATCACGAACCTTCCTGTCAGCATAAATCTTTTGCCTTGACTGTGCTGTACGAAGCTGCTCTTGAATCACTTTCACCTTGTCCAAAGCATCCTGCACCAAGTCTGTACCCAAAAGCCTGGCCTCACCCAGCTCAAACCATCCTACTAGAGATCTACACCATCTCACATATAAAGCCTCATATGGAGCCATCTTAATACTTGATTAATAACTCTTGTTATATGAAAACTCCGCGAGCGATAGCAACTGATCCCATGAACCCCCAAAATCAATGACACAGGCGTGCAACATGTCCTTCAATATCTAAATAGTGCGCTCGGACTACCCATCCGTCTGAGGGTGAAAAGCTGTACTCAACTCAACCTGAGTACCCAACTCTCTCTGCACGGCTCTCCAAAACTGAGATGTGAACTGAGTACCTCTATATGAAATGATGTAAACTGGAACCCCATGGAAGCGAACTATCTCTCGGATATAAATCCCACTTAACCGCACCGAAGAATAGGTAGTACACATAGGAATGAAGTGCACGGACTTGGTCAGCCAATCCACAATCACCCAAATAGCATCAAACTTCTTCAAAGTCCGTGGGAGTCCAACTACAAAATCCATGGTGATCAGCTCCTACTTCCACTCTGGAATATCTAACCGTTGAAGCAAGCCACCCGGTCTCTGATGCTCATATTTTACCTGCTGACAATTGAGACACCGAGCTACAAATCCCACAATATCCTTCTTCATTCTCCTCAACCAATAGTGTTGTCTCAAATCCTGATACATCTTTGCGGCACCTGGATGGATGGAATACCGCGAGCTATGAGCCTCTTATAGAATCAACTCCCGAAGCCTATCTACATTGGGCACACATCTCCAGCTCTGCATCCTCAATACTCCATCATCACCAATAGTCACATCTCTAGCATCGTCGTGCTAAACTCTGTCCTTGAGGACATGTAAATAGGATCATCATACTGGCGCTCATTGATACGATCAAATAAGAAAGACCGAGAAACCACGCAACCTAAGATTCGAGTGGGCTCCGAAGTATCCAACCTCACGAACCGATTGTCCAAGGCCTAAACATCAACTGCAAGAGGTCTCTCCCCAACAGGAATATATGCCAAACTGTCCATACTCACCGCCTTCCTACTCAAGGCATCGGCCACTACATTGGCCTTTCCCGGATAGTATAAGATAGTGATATCATAATCCTTTAGCAGCTCCAACCATCTCTGCTACCTCAAATTGAGATCGTTCTGCTTGAACAAGTGCTGGAGGCTACTATAATCAGTAAACACCTCACAAGATACACCATAGAGATAATGCCTCCAAATCTTTAACGAGTGAACAATGGAAGCAAACTCCAAATCATGGACAGGGTAGTTCTTCTCATAGGACTTCAACTGACGAGAAACATAAGCAATCACCCTACCCTCCTACATCAACACACACCCAATACCAACTCTAAAAGCATCGCAATATGCTGTATATGAACTTGAAGCTGATGGCAAAACTAATACTAGAGCTATGGTCAAGGCAGTCTTGAGCTTCTGAAAGCTCACCTCACACTCATCCGACCACCTGAATAAATCACCCTTTTGGGTCAATTTGGTCAAAGGTGATGCAATAGATGAAAATCCCTGAACGAACCGATGATAATAACCCGTCAAACAAAGAAAGTTGCGAATCTCTGTGGTTGAGGAGAGTCTGGGCGAACTCTGAACCGCCTCTATCTTCTTCGGGTCAACCTTAATACCCTTACTGGACACCACGTGCCCCAAGAAAGCCATTGTATTGAGCCAAAACTCACACTTGGATAACTTTGCATAAAGCTTCTCCTCCCTCAACTGCAGTAATACAACTCTTAAAAGCTCCACGTGCTCCTCCTGACTTTGCGAGTACACCAGAATATCATCAATGAATACACTAACAAACGAGTCGAGATAAGGCCAAAATACATTGTTCATCAAATGCATGAATGCTACTGGGCATTGGTCTGCCCAAAAGACATCACAAGGAACTTATAATGACCATGTCGGGTCTTAAAAGCCGTCTTAAGAATATTCAAGTCCCTGATCTTCAACTGGTGATACCCTGACCAAAGATCAATCTTGGAGAACACTTTCGCTCCCTGAAGCTGGTCAAATAAATCATCAATACGAGGCAAGAGATACTTGTTCTTGATTGTAACTTTGTTCAACTGCCTGTAATCAATGCACACCCTCATTGTGACATCCTTCTTCTTGTTCACAAATAGAATAGGCGCACCCCAAGGCGATACACTAGGCTGAATAAACCCCTTATCAAGGAGTTCCTGAAGCTACTTCTTCAACTCTTTCAATTTCGTTAGTGCCATATGATACGGTGGAATAGAAATGGGCTAAGTGCCCAACACCAAATCAATACCAAAGTCAATATCACTATCCGGTGGCATGCCCGGCAGGTCTGCAGGAAACACATCCATAAAGTCCCTCACTACTGGAACAAAATCAATGGTAGAAGTCTCTGCACTGACATCCCTCACAAAGGCTAAGTATGAAAGACAACATTTCCCAACCATCCGTTGGGCCTTCAAAAATGATATCACCCTATTGGGGACAAAATCAGTCAAACCTTGCCACTCAATCCGTGCCACACCCGGCATAGCCAACGTCATTATCTTAGCATGATAGTCCAATATAGCATGACACGAAGATATCTAATCCATGACTAATATCATATCAAAGTCCACCATATAAAGCAATAAAAGGTCCACTCGGGTCTCCAGACCCCCAATAGTCACCACGCACAACCGGTATATACGGTCCACAATAATATTATCGCCCACCGGAGTATATACACGAACAGATAAAACAAGAGACTCACAGGGCATACCCAAATAACGAGCAAAATATGATGACACATATGAAAAGGTGGAACCATGACCAAATAACACAGATGCATCTCTGTGGCAAACTGAGACAATACATGTAATCACGACATCTAAAGCAATAACATCTGGTCTAGCTGGGAGTGCACAGAAATGAGCCAGACCACCACCAGATCGACCTCCCCCTCTGGGGCGACCCCTAGCTGACTGACCCCCTACCCTTGGTTGCCTGAGCGGGTGGTGAAGTAGCTAGAGCTGAAGTCGAGGGCTGACTCCTCTACTGAGATGGACCCCCAAGAAGATGAGGACACTGCCTCCTTATATTTCCAAACTCTCCGCACTCATAACAACTCCCTGGTGCGGGGGACGGGGACTGAAGGGAACCCCTAGTACCGGGATGACTAGTAGAAGAACCTGGTATGGAAGATCCCTGAACTGATGGAGCGCGGGACGAAATCTGGGCTAGAAGGGCACTGAGTGATGAATGGACCTGATGAGAATTGTGAGAACCATGTCCCGATGATGCCCCACGATGAACTGGGCGAGCTTACTGAGCATGTCTAAATGGACGGTCTCTGCCGTGCTGAAACTAGCCTTTCGAAGGAGCACCACCATAACTACCAGATCCTCGAGACCTCTTGGACTTCCTCTCATCTCACTCCTAGTGACAAACTGACTCTCGAGAAATAACAACAACCTATTCAAAAGTAGCACCTGACACCATCTCTCTGGTTATGAGAATTTGAAGCTAATATGTGAGGCCATCCACGAACCTCCTGATCCTCTCTCTATCCGTACGGACCAACCAAATTGCATGATGAGCTAGCTCTGAAAAACTCATCTCATACTGCATCACAATCATATCATCCTGACGCAACTACTCGAACTGCCTGCATAACTCCTCTCCGCGAGCTTATGGCACAAACTTCTCCAAAAAGAGAGTGGAGAACTGCTACCAAGTAAGAGGCTCTGCATCAACAGGCCTACGCCTCTCATAAGCCTCCCACCAAGTAAAGGCAGCTCCTGAAAACTGGAAAGTAATGAATGAGACCCCACTGGTCTCCAAAATACCCGTAGTCCGAAGCATCCTCTAACAATTGTCCAAGAAACCCTGGAAATCCTTGCCCTCTGAACCACTGAAAGTCGGAGGCTAAAGTCTACCAAACCTCTCCAATCGACGCTACTCGTCGTCAGGCATAACTGGTACCACATAATCCTGAGCGGATGCAACCAGCTAGGCTAGAGGTGCTGCTGGTGTTTGAAGTCCCTGCACAACCTGCTAAGGTGTGCGGGCGGTGGGAGTCTGGGTGCCTCCCCCGGCCTAAGAAGTAGCTACGACCGTAGTAACTGAGACTGTCTGAGCCAGGCCAGTACACACTGATAGAATTTGTGCTAGGGCCTCCTGAAGGCCTGGGATAACAATCGGCACAGCCGATGCCTAAGCTGGTCCCGCTAAGCATCCGCAACTGGGACTTGATCGTGAACTAGGGCGGCTGGTGGATCTGCAGGTGCTGCCCTAGCTACTGTGCGGGCTACACCCCTACCCCTACCATGTCCTCGACCGCGACCTCAAACTCTAGTGGCCTCAATTGGTGGTACTGGTAGTCGTCTGTCCTGACCAGTAGCACGTGTCCTGACCATCTATGAGAGAATAGAATAACAAAAGTTTAGTACTAGAATTAACAGATCCACACGACAGGAATTTCAAGAATGTGAAGCTTTTCCTAAAGGTTCTATAGCCTCCCAGGGATAAGCACAGACGTCTTCGTATTGATCTGTGAGACTCTACTAAATCGGCTCTTGACCCGTGAGACCTATGTAACCTAGGCTCTGATACCAACTTGTCACGACCCAAAACCACCCCGGTCGTGATGGCGCCTATCACAATACTAGGCAAGACCGATTCATCACTAATAACGTAAAGGTCTTTTGTAAATTCATTTCTAAATCAATTATGATCACAAGTCTTTTATTTTAATATAATAAAATATGCGGTAAAATAATTACGCAAATACATCCCCACTGCCCGATCCTGGTATCACTAGTCATGAGCCGCTACAATACAACCCAATACTGTCTACTTAATACAAAATAAGGATGAAATATAAAATAATAAGGATAGGAAGGAGAAAGGCAGGACTGCGGACGCCATGCAGCTACATTACGATCTCCGGAAAATACTCTGAAGGAAAAGATCAGCTCTCACTCGGAGGCTCTGACACCTGGATCTACACACAAGGTGCAGGGAGTAACGTGAGTGCGCCAACTCAGTAAGTAACCAAAGTAAATAAAGGCTGAGTGTAGTGAAGAGCATTTAAAATCATATACATAGTCTAACATAGAATCTCAATAAAAATAACAAATTCAAATCCGTAGTTCAATTTCCGAACATCCTGTAAAAACTCCAGTTTCAATGAAAGTTGTTTAAAATATTTGTTCAACATTTTTCAATAGAGGCTTGGTATAAAAGAAAAGTGAAAACAGTAATTTTATAAACAAGCCCCTCGAGCAAAGTATCACTCATAAAGATAGCTCTTCAGGAAATCCTCTCAGTCACTCGTGACTCAGCTCTCGTCAATCAGTACTCACACTCAGCACTCCTGCTCAATAGATATCTCATAATAGTAACCGCTACAGCATGCAGCCCGATCCATATATATATATATATATAGTCGACTATGCTCACTAGGGGTGTACAGACTCCGGAGGGGCTCCTACAACCCAAGCGCTATATCGCTGCAGCGTGCAGCCCGATCCATATATATATATTGCTACGGCGTGTAGCCCGATCTAATACATATTGCTGCGACATGCAGCCCGATCCTTATATATATCGTTGTGGCGTGCAGCCTGATCCATAAATATATAAAATCCTCACCATCAGGTCCTCGACCTCTCTCAGTCATTAAACTCACAGCCACTCGGGCATTTCAGTAAAAACTCAGGGAACTCAACCCAAACAATTTTCATATATTTGAAAGTAGAGTAATGAAACTGAATCAAACAATAAACAGGTAAAAATCATGACTGAGGATATGTTTTCAAATCAAAATAGTATGAGGATATTAGTAAAATAAACCTGAGAGTCCAAACAATTCGGCACAAGGCCCCAAACATGGCATTCGACCCAAGTTGACAGATTCATTTCTAAAACACATTGATATCATATTGAGTTTATCAAAAAAATGCAACTCTACAGTTGCCACGGGACGGACCAAGTCACAATCCCTACCGGTGCACACCTACACGCCCATTACCTAGCATATATGTCACCTCATTTATCAAATATAATACAAATTTCGGGGTTTCATACCGTCAGGTCTAGATTTACAATCGTTACTTGCCTCAAAGCGGACAAAAATCTACTCCGCAATGCCCTTGCCTCTCGATTCGGCCTAAAATCATCCCGAATCTATCCAAAATCAGAATCATAACATCAATACAAGACAAAGGGACAAAGTCCACGCGAAAATTATCAAATTAAACTCAAAATCTTGAAATTGGTTAAACCTGACACCCGGGCCACATCTTGGAATCCGATAAAATCACAATACTCGAATCATTATCCTCTCACGAGTCTATACATACCAAAATCATCAAAATTGGACATCAAATCCCCAATTTAAACTCTCCAATTTCCAGCCCTAATTTTCCAAATTTTCACCCTTAATCTCTTCAATTTCCGTGTTTAATCAACTGAAATTCACCATAGATACGAGTATTAAGTTCAAAAATCTTACCTCAATAAGAATCCCCTTCCTTTTCAAAACCCTCCGAAAGCTCCAATCCCGTCCCAAAAATAGTGGAAATGGGCAAAAATTCGCGAAGGGATGCTTATATAGTTTCTGCCCAGGGATTCCGCATCTGTGGTCCATTATACTCTCCTACGGTACCGCCTCCGCGGTCAAACCAACCGCATATGCGGTTTTCACTTATACGATCATAGCTGCATCTACGACCAAATACTCACACCTGCGGTTACGCAGGTACGCTCCTCCCCTCGCATATGTGGGTCCTGGCCTCCTTAGCTCTTGTAGACATGTAAATTTTGACCCTCTCCAAGATTTTACACATTTTAGCGTAAATGTTTAGTTTAGGTATAATATCGCTATTTTAACTAGGTTTGTCTCTTTTACTTTATTTTATCACAAAAATAAAAATACCAGAAATAGTTTTGTTTTAACAGTTAGTTTTATTTTTAATAGTCATTTCTACTTAAGTAGGATTATTTAGTAAATGGTGTAGTATTTTTAGTCTTATTTTAGAAGAAAGATTATGAAATTTGAGGAAAATTTTGTTTGGTCTTAATTAAAGAGGTCCAAAGAGTTGACCCAATTTTAAAGCCCAGACCCTAAGACCCACTTGTCACACCTCCTTTTTCCGCCCCCGCAAGGGGTGAAGGAGTTTTTCCAATTAAAGGACAATCGAAACGGGATTTGTTTATTTATTTCAGAGTCGCCACTTGGGAGATTTAGGGTGTCCTAAGTCACCAATTTAATCCTGAATCGAGGAAAAGAATGACTCTGTATTACAGTCCGCGAACCAGAAATCCGGATAAGGAATTCTGTTAACCCGGGAGAAGGTGTTAGGCATTCCCGAGTTCCGTGGTTCTAGCACGGTCGCTCAATTGTCATATTCAGATTGTTTATCTGATTTTATACAATTATGAGCTCATGTGCAAGTTTTAACTTTTAACCGCTTTCATAATTATTATTATTATTTTTACAAGAATGTGAACATCGCTTAAAGCACGTCTTTGGACTGCGTCACATGAAATGCACCCACAATCCGGAACATATTTTATTTGATGTTTTGGGATTTGGATTTGGGTCGCATGAAATGCACACCCGTGTTTAGGAATGTATTATTATTAAAATCGTGCCTAAAGCGATTAGCGTATTATTATTTCTGGGTAAGACCGTGGAATTCACTAAACAGTCCATCCCGAATTCTAAATATTCAATTAAACATTTATTGAGGGCCCCGCATTTGGTGCATTTTATTGGGCGAGGCTCATCTCATTTTTATTTTTAAAAGACAGTCCTAAAATGCCTACATTTTTCTCTTATTAGATTTGTCTCTTACAAAATAAAAGAGAAACTATCTTAATTTATTTACATGCTTGAGTTGTTATAGATGGATTTCGAATATGATTCATAAATCTGAAAATGATGCAAACCGGACAGTCTGTTGCCACTGCGGGCCCAGGCCCAACGTGTATGACATAAAACTAGACCTGGGCCATCTTATTCACATGTTATTACCTAGTTACATTATACTAGGCATGTTCTCAGTTTGTCAAATTAAAAAAAAACTTAGCAATCTAATTTTAATCCTAGACCATTTATATGCTGAAATTAACCAATATTATTTAACTAAACAATATTTTTACCAAGTTCCTAAATGGCATATTCGTTTGATTTTTTGACTAGGCGGAGTTAATACACCATTTATTTATTTTTAGGCAATATATAGATAGTTCATCTGTTAAGCTATCGTCGGATGTTCCACTATATATATTAAATAGCTACATGATTCTGATTTTTTGCAAGCTAAATAATTTATACATACAAATAAAATTCAGAATATAATTAAATTAAATTTAGAATTTCAACTCTTCATTTTCGTATTCATGCTTCATATTTCGGTTTACAATAACCAGCGTGTCAGTTGTGTACCTGATATTGGAAGCAAAAGAAGATGAAGATGAGAATCAGCAGCAGTAATAATAATACAACACAACAACAACCGCCCAGCAACAACAGCCCAGGAACAGATTTAAAAATCAAAATAAAATCCAGAAACACCGACAACAAACAACGGACAGAAACCAAGGAAATTTTCAGATTTGAAAGGCTAATTAATGTTTAACCCTTAATTTCTAAATCCGTATATCAGAATATTTATCAGGTGTGTACTACTCTCTCTTCTAATTTCCAGAACGTTTTTCTTTTTATTTTCTGAAGTCTTAGTATTTTTCGGAATTTCCTCTCTCTTAAATATTCAGCCCTTTTTTCTCTCTGTCCGTTCTTTTCTTCTTCTGTTATTCTCTTATTTCTGTCTTATTCTCCTATTCTCTCTTGTCTTTTTTCTTCTCCCCATATCTGATTCAAGACCTCTTCTTTATATCCCAACACAGAATCCTTTTATCAATTAAAATCAATCACTTTCTCCAACCAAACCCATTATCTTCTCATTCATCCCCCACTTTATTAAACTAATATATCAAACCAACCCATTACATTTTGTCCCCCATGCCTACCATAAACAATTACCATATTCCCCTCCACTACATTTTGTCTTGTCCCCCATTTATATTAAACAGCTATATCACCCACACCCCATTATATTTTGTCCCCCATGCTTAACATAAAGAATTTTTCAAAAATGTTCAATTACCAAACTACCCCTCCGACCTTATTGCAATTACCCTTTTACCCCGAATGTACTGATATTACCAAACTACCCCCATCAGCTATAACAAATCAATTAATCAAACTCAACCAGCTATAACAAATCAATTAATCAAACTCAACCAGCTATAACAAATCAATTAATCAAACTCAACCAAAATATAGCCAATATGACCAATTTCTACACAAATTCAAACAACAAATCATATGAACACAGATGAACAACACAACAACAATATCACATTAACACAAATTGAACAACAAAGAACAACTAAAATTTTGATTGAACAATATTTTTAGCAACAAACAAACCTACTTTCAGATTCAACAACAACAACAACAAACAAGTATATTCAAATTTCTAAATTCAATAATTATTTGAACTTAAAATCAACTCTAACAACATTACAACCAACAATTCCTATATTAAACTTAAACAAGATTATGAGACAAACTCAAGAAATAATCATAAATGATAAACAATAAACAAGAAAAATCAAACTTATACTAATTTCGGATTCAAGAACAATCAAACAAAGTATGGACATGAATTAAATCTATTTTAAACAAAAAAAAAACATGACGGATTCAAATGATTAAACCAACATACTTCCCTATTACAACTAAATTCTTTTAGGCAAATAACAAAACAAAACCTAAGAAGAAACAATTATGAATTTAAACTTGAACTTAACAATATTAACAATTTCTGAAAAATACATAGAACACATGAAACAAATTGAAGAAATAATTAATTAAACTTCAATTTGAATCTAACAAATATTAGCAATTTCACATGAACAACTGAAAAATTAACAAAACAATGAACATGAACAAACAAAAATCAAACATCTACCGATTTTAGATTCAAGAAATATCAAAACAAAATACGGACAAAAATAAAACTCAAAATCTACTAACCGGATCGAAACGACGAACAACGACTAACCAACGGCGACCTCGGACTATGTAGGGACTGTTTTGACGACCCCCAACCAAAGCTCGAACAGAAAACTTGATGTACCGGACCTCGACTCAACGAAAGACCCTCGAACTTTGACGAAACGAAGAAGATGAAGCAACAACAGAAGCAAAAACGTGAAGCAGAAGCAGCTGGCCATGGCGAAGAAGCAGTAAAATCATCAAAGTTTCCAGCAGGGCTGCCAGTTTTCTCAACAATAACCTTCTTTTTCTTTTCATCAATCTTGAATATCATATATCGATGAACCTTCTTCCTCTTCAGCTCCAAGAATGCATTTTTTCCGTGATCAGTTACACCCATACCAGAAGAGGCATTTTTTTTAACAAAGAAAATCTTGCTCTTTTGGCAATTCTCTGAAGTCACAAAATCAATGTCATACACTGCATATCGGCAATCATTTTCAGGCAAAGAAGCAGCAGCGGTCGCGAGAAACAACATTTTATGTCGGAGTAGCAGCAGCGGCGATGCAGCGGCAACGCAGCGGCAGCAGCAGCGGCGACACAGCAACGGCAGGCAGCAGCGAAACAGAAACAGGAGCAGCTTGGTCGGAGAAGAGAACGGAGCAGCAGCGCGACGGGTTGACAACGAAACACGAAGAAGAAGTAGCGGCTGGTCGTTTGGATGGAGAAGCTGCGGGCAGCAGCTATGGGAGCTGGAAACGCAGCATGAAGTGAGGAAGAAGAAGCAGCGACGTTCAACGTGAACTTGAAAAAGAAGAAACCCTCACGATCTTGAAGAAGAAGAAGAAACACGGGCAACATGTGTATGTGTGTGTGTATGTGAAAGAGAAGAGGCGGGGGAAGGGCAGCCATTGATGAAAGGGAGGGGAGCTTGAGGAAGAAGAAAGAAAATGAGGGGGGGTGGCGGATAGCTTAGTTTTAGGGTTTTCTTGTTTTTTTTTGTTTTGTTTTATGAAAAATGAAAGAAAAGGGGGTTTGGGACTCTTTGGGTTATGGACTGGGTCGACCCAGTTTGAAATGGACTGGGTCGTTTGGGAAGATTGGGTATTTTTTGGGCTTGTGGCTTGAATTTGAAGAAGATGCCCAATTTCGATTTTTTTTGTATTTTTTGCTCTCTTTTCTTTTACTTCCTAATTAATAAAACTAAAATTCAGAATTAAATTATAAACTAAACTATCTTTAAAAAAAACTAATTAACTCTAAAATAATTATTGCACATTTAAATAGCAAGTAACGACAAAAATCGCACAATTTAGACGTTTAAATGCTAAACATGCAACGCACATTTATTTTATGATTTTTTATTTTTTGTAAAACAAACTTAATTACTAACAATTGTAGAATTAAATCCTATATGCAAAATGCGACATATTTTTGTTTTTTTATTAATTTAACAAATAAACATGCACAGACAAATACAAATAATTATTCAAAAATATCACAAAATTGCACACCAAGGAAAATCATTTTATTTTTGAATTTTTTGGGAGTAATTCTCATATAGGGCAAAAATCACGTGCTTACAGCTGCCCCTCTTTGCCCGAAGACACTAAGAGTTTTCGTGCAAAGATAAAGCGAGCGATTTTTGCCCATCCGAGTAATCCGTATGAAGCATTTTTTGAAAAAGATTTGACCGAACCTTTGCTTCAGAGGTTTCCTACATATCCTCGGCTGAATAGGAATCAGGTCGATGTAGTTCGGGAAGTTTTGGTAGCTGGGACTACCGTGGGGCTGCAATGTTACTGTTGTTGCATGCTATTACCACTGCTTACCGATCTCCTTGTTACACCGTGCTTAAAAGAAAACAAGAAGCTAGGCTAGACTGCAATTTGTTCTTGTTGCCTTGCTTTCTTATCTGCTTGCGTTTCTTCCGATGCTTTTCTTCCGATGACTTCTGGCCCTTTGCTTTTCTGAATACCAGTTTTCATCATTTTGTTCGGCCCGATGGGGACATGGCTTTCTTCATTAAGCTTTTCGGCGGTTCTTCTGGGGATATGGTTTTCTTTATCAGATTTGTTATGCTGGGCATGATTTAATGTTCTCCAGCCACTTCTTTCAAGACGCGTCCTTTCTTCCTTTTGACTCAGGCGCTTAAATTTGTGCTGTGACCTCTTGTTGCATCCTTGTGCTTCCCGGTGCTGGGGAATTTTATTGTTTCCTGCTAGGGATTCCTGTTGTAACCCTCTGTTTTATTGTCCTCTGACTTGATCTTGAAATGTATTCCTCTGTTGTATGGGCGGGCTCCCAACTTCAATACTTGAAAAGTAATACTAAATGTATTCCTTTGTTATATGGGCGGGCTCCCAACTTCAACACTTGAAATGAAAAGACTGAAATGTATTCCTCTGTTATATGGGCGGGCTCCCAACTTCAACACTTGAAATGAAAAGACTGTAATGTATTCCTCTGTTCTATGGGCGGGCTCCCAACTTCAACACTTGAAATGAAAAGACTGAAATGTATTCCTCTATTATATGGGCGGGCTCCCAACTTCAACAACAACTTTAAAAACAAAATGCCATTCCTTTTTAGGTTGGCGAGATTTCAACAACTTTTAAAAATAAAACGCCTTTCCTTTCTTCAGGCGGGCTCCTGACTTCAACCAATAAATCGTCATTCTGTTCTTCAGGGAGGCTCCTGATTTCAACCAATAAATCGCCATTCTGTTCTTCAGGGGGCTCCTGACTTCAACAACTTTTCAAACATGCCATTCCTTTCTTTGGCTGGCGAGATTTTAACAACTTTTAAAAATAAAATGTCTTTCCTTTCTTCAGGCGGGCTCCTAACTTCAACCAATAAATCGCCATTCTATTCTTCAGGGGGGCTCCTGACTTCAACCAATAAATCGCCATTCTGTTCTTTAGGGGAGCTCCTAACTTCAACCAATAAATCGCCATTCCGTTCTTCAGGGGGGCTCCTGACTTCAACAACTTTTCAAAAATGTCATTCCTTTCTTTGGCTGGCGATATTTTAACAACTTTTAAAAATAAAATGCCTTTTCTTTCTTCAGGCGAGCTCCTGACTTCAACCAATAAATCGTCATTCTTTTCTTCAGGGGGGCTCCTGACTTTAACCAATAAATCGTCATTCTGTTCTTCAGGGGTGCTCCTGACTTCAACAACTTTTCAAAAATGTCATTCCTCTCTTTTGCTGGCGATATTTCAACGACTTTTAAAAATAAAACGCCTTTCCTTTCTTTAGGCGAGCTTCTGACTTCAAACAATACATCGCCATTCTATTCTTCAGGGGGGCTCCTGACTTCAACCAATAAATCGCCATTCTTTTCTTCAGGGGGGCTCCTGACTTCAACCAATAAATCGCCATTTTGTTCTTCAGGGGGGCTCCTAACTTCAACAACTTTTCAAAAATGCCATTCCTCTCTTTGGCTGGCGATATTTTAACAACTTTTAAAAATAAAACGCCTTTCCTTTCTTTAGGCGAGCTTCTGACTTCAAACAATAAATCACCATTCTGTTCTTCAGGGGGGCTCCTGACTTCAACCAATAAATCGCCATTCTGTTCTTCAGGGGGGTTCCTGACTTTTACAACTTTTCAGAAATGTCATTCCTTTCTTTGGATGGCGAGATTTTAACAACTTTTAAAAATAAAACGCCTTCCCTTTCTTCAGGGGGGCTCCTGACTTCAACCAATAAATCACCATTCTATTCTTCAGGGGGGCTCCTGACTTCAACCAATAAATCGCCATTCTTTTCTTCAGGGGGGCTCCTGACTTCAACCAATAAATCGCCATTCTGTTCTTCAGGGGGGCTCCTGATTACTTAAAATTTGAATTGTATTCCCTTATTCTCCATGTGGGCTCCTGATTGTTGATACTTCAACTGTTCTTCCTTGTTCTCCAGGTGGACGCCTGACTGCTGATACTTCAACTGTTCTTCCTTGTTCTCCAGGTGGACGCCTGATTGCTGAGGATAATACCACTAGGGGAGTCTCCTTTATTCCCCTCCTTCAAATTTTTTTTTATTTTTTTTCTTTTTTCTCAACACTGCTGGGGATAAAAGTGTTATCTTCTTGGGATAACGTTGTTGAGGATAACACTGCTGGAGAATTTTGTCCCTTCAAATCGATACTTCATTCTTCTGGAAGCTGTTGGGGATAACAATGGCTTTTGCTTTTTCTAAACACCAGTTTCATCTCTTTGGTTCTGTCTGCTGGGGATCAACTTCCTCCATTGAAACTTATTATGTTGGGGCAACACTGGTTCAAAGAGCACTTCCCTTGAGACTGGTGTTATCTTTATTCTTCCCCGAATGGGTACCTGACATCCAGAAAATTTTCTAAATGAAAGGAAAATTTTCTGCCCCAGTTTGATAGTCTTTCTTGTGGCATGCATTTTCTGTAATCAATGCCATTTCCTTTATCTGTTTCAAATCAAACAAAATTTGTTTGTTTAAAATGCGATGGTTGGTTGTGATACTCCTACTGGGATGGTTTTCCCTTTCTCCTTCCTTGATCTGCGTTCCACAACTTGTTGGGGATGATATTATTTGCTGGGGATAATCCCTTTCTGTTGGGGATATCCCTCTTCTTTTGTGGTATAGCTGGCATTTCCCCGACCTGTTAGTCTAGTATGAATTTCCCAAATCATGCACATTGCTCTCCTTGATTTGTCCACGGGCCTTGGCCTTGAGGTTTATAACCTTTGATTTCGGCAAGGGTATCCCTCTTGACACTCGTCAATCCTTTTGTCAATTCCCTTTTGCTGGGGATATATTTTTTTTGACACTGGCCTCGCGCTTGTTCCTTGCTGACTATACCATTTGGATGATCCCTTTCTGTTGGGGATATCCCTCTTCTTTTGTGGTATAGCTGGCATTTCCCCGACCTTTTAGTCTAGTATGAATTTCCCAAATCATGCACATTGCTCTCCTTGATTTGTCCACGGGCCTTGGCCTTGAGGTTTATAACCTTTGATTTCGGCAAGGGTATCCCTCTTGACACTCGTCAATCCTTTTGTCAATTCCCTTTTGCCGGGGATATCTTTTTTTTGACACTGGCCTCGCGCTTGTTCCTTGCTGACTATACCATTTGGATGTACTAGTTAGATCTCATCTTGCATGATTGGAAAGCTGATGGCCTATTTTGAAGTCAATTCTCACTTGTTCTGACCAAACAGACTCTACTGGGGAATTATTCTATGAAAGGAAAAGATAAACAAAAGGGGAACCGAATAAAAGACAAAGGAAAAAAATGACTCTGTAACAAAAGAAACTATAAATAAAAAAAACTATCAAACGCCGACATCGACTCTAATGGTCGTGAAATGCACATGTGGCCTATCCTCTGCTGTTAATCGTCTTTCAAGACCTTCAATTGGCAATTCCCCATCTGATTCCCAATCTTATTAGACTTGTAGTACCCGAAGGGTTTTCACTATCAAGCCTCTCTCATTTGGTTTTTCTCTCAGCTTTCATCGCCTTATGGTGTCCGAGAAGATTTTCACCGATAAGACTCTCTCATTTGTATCACTTTCCAGCTGGGGATTTTGGAGTGTTGCCGGTATGACTCTCTCTGCTGGAGATTAGAGTCCTTTCTGCTATGGAACAGAGTGTTATGTTCACCGGTAAGACTCTCATTTATCTGATTTGACATCTTTTGAAGACTTATCAGAAGGTCTTTCTTTGGACCGTAATGTGGGTTTTGGATAGGCTAGAAAGAAAGGGTATTAAAGGCTAAAAAAACAAATCAATTTGGGGTTCAAAATTACAACCTTCGGAACCATATTTGTTTACAACAAGCGCAACCCTTGCCCCAGTTTCTTGCTTGGGGATTATTTATTATTATTTTTAAAAAAAAAAAAAAATTATTACACCATGCACACTGTGACCCTTGTGGCCATTATGCATCCTATGACCGAGCCGTGAAGCGCCTACGTATCCTCTTTGAGGAATCAGGTCAAACGTAGTTCCCAATTCCTCCGTTTCTTCTGACTTTCTTTTGTTTTTTGTTATCATTGTTCTTTTCTTCTCTCTTTTTTTTTCTTTTTTTTTTCATTTTGTTGTTTTCTTTTTCTTACCTGCCATGCTTGCTTTTTCTAGTCGTTTCTACTGATTCCGAACGAGGGGTACGAAAGAAAAACAATAAGGCTCAAAAGGGGTTAACGAAGGATAAAGTGTTTAGGTAGCAGAACAAAATTCCTTCGTCATTCCAGTCTTCAAAACATGCCAAGTGCAAACAACATAATTGAACAAAGATTTGTAGCCTCTTCCGATGGTGCTGGACTTGACAATTATATTCATATATTTGCTTTTTCCTTTGTCATTTCTAAAGCACCGTTGGACGACACTCTCACTCTCGACCCTCATGCCAATTTGGCGAATCTTTCTTTTAGCGATTTTCTTTGTGTTTTACTTGCCCTAGTTCCGTATGACTCGAGCTCCAAATAATCCCAAACCGTCCTTATTTCTTTTAAATGTTCTGATCACCTTTCCGGGGTTTTATGATTATCTTTAAAGACTAGGCCCAAACTGTGTGCGCATGTCATGTCACTGGAATCGGTGCTGAACAAAAATGATAAAAGGACTAAACAAAAAGATGAATGGAAATAATAAAAGACCGGATTTTGCATTAGATTACCGGTGAAATGGTTTGAATAACAAAACAAACGAAACAAACTAGAATAAAATCCTAAAATAGCCTGGACAAAACTTAAACAAACCGCTATGACAAAATGGAAAGATAAGAAGGTTTGACACAAGACAATATCCGGACTACAACCCTAAGAATAATCCGGACAACAGAAATGACAACAAAATAAGCCACCAAAAGCTTCTTTCTTGCTAACCAAGGAACGGAGCGTCCTCCCATTTTATCAAACTGGCATCTCAGCCACTGAGCTTCACATTAGTATTGCCCAGACCATTGCCAACTTCAATATCATCAACCTTAGTCAACAAGTTCCCAATAGGACTCGAATGCTTCTGTCATCAGGCCTGATCCCCGCAAAGTGTGCTTTTGGATCTTGTATTTCCGGCTTACCACAAACCAAGCACCTTATCTTTCTTTGTGATTCAAAACAGAACAGGTTAGAATGGACTCAGTCGGTCCTCATTATTGACAACATCTTTTTTTTCCTTTTTTTTCATTTTTCTTTCTTCTTTTTTTCGCTTTTTTCATTTTTTTTTGTTTTTTTGTTGTGGTCGAATCTTATGGAGATTGCCTACGTATCATGACCCCGCATGAATCAGACCTTGCGTAGTTCGGACCAATGAAAGGTAACAACCATGAAACATTTTTTTATTTTTGGAATTATCAATTTTCATAATAAAACAAACTGGGTTTCAAAGGTTTAAAGATGACCTACAAACTTGAAAATCAAACGACCCACATATTCTAATCAAAAGTTTTACAAACTCAAAAACAAACGGCCAGCTCCCTTTCTCTGTTCGACAAATGCAACCAAACGGTTATTTTTGCAAATATGGCCCCTTCTAAATTTCACATGAATTTTGAGGCCGGGGAGGATTATTTTATGACACTTTACAAACTTGTCTGTTCTTTTACGAAAATAGCCTTTCGACAACTGAAAGATACTCTAAGGCTATTTCGGCAAGAACGGTTTAAGACACTGCCGAAGCTGGCTCGACTTATTTTGACTAAAAATCCAAACTGTATTCACCTGATTGCTGACTCTTTGTTTTTTTTCTCAAACTACAAAAAAAAACCTGGTGTTGCAAACACGGCCCTTCAGCGCCTCGAGGACGAAGATTTTTAAGGCTGTGTGGGTCAACTGGACCAAAATCCTAAACATGACCCAAAAGGTGGCAGTTTATGCAAAGTCAGCCTTCCGGCGTCCCTTTCGAGAACATTCAGCTATTTTTGACAAAAACAGCATCACCCGACTTATTTATGACTCTTTTTATCGTTTTTCAAAAATGGAAAACTCAATATTGCAAACACGGCCTCTCAATGCCTCAGGGACGAAGATTTTTAAGGTTGTGTGGGTCAACTGGACCAAATCTTAAAAAATGACCCAAAGGTGGCTGTTTATGCAAAGTCAGCCTTCCAGCGTCCCTTTCGGGAACATTCGGCTATGTTTTGACAAAACAGCGTCACCCGACTTCTTTATGACATGATTAAAATTTTGACAGGTTTTTATTTATTTATTTGTTTTTGGCTATTTTAGCAAAAAGGTGGGGTTGGACCCGATGAGGGTTGCCTACGTATCTCACATCCGGTGAGAATCAAACCCGCGTAGTTCGGGATGGATAAACTAACTTTTTTTTTTATATACTTATTTTTGAAGGAAAGACTTATAAAGAAGAAAAGAGCATTTCTAAAGAAAAAGATTTTAATTTTTTTTTTGAATTTTGAAAGAAAAACTTTTAAAGAAGAAAGAAAATATTTTTGGAATTTTACTTTCAATGAAAGAAATGCTAAAAAAAATATTTTTGAATTTTGAATTTCTTTTCAATTTTGAAAGAAAAATGAAAATATTTTCGGATTTTTTTTATTTATATTTTTTTTTGTAAAAGAAACAATTAAAAAGACTTTCTAAAGAAATCAAAAATGGAAAATATTTTTGGATTTTCTTTTTGAAAATTGGGGGTCTAAAAAACCTTTCTAGAAAGGAAATAAAGAAAAAATACTTTTTGGATTTATATATATATTGCTTCAACCTAAAAATAAGACTCTTTTCTATTTTTTCTTTTGTTTTTTTGAGTGAAACAAACTATATAATTTTATTATTTTTTCATTTTCCCCAAAATTTCGCCAGTATTTGGGGCATTATTTTTTTTTTTTAAAAAAAAGGCAATTAACTCTCTACACAGTTACTTCCTTCTTTTTCGCAATTTTCCAATATTCCCGATTTTTTGAAGTCGGTCAGCATGCAAGTCCGAAACAAGTAAATGCATAAAGCATACAGTATGTTGCAGGATGGTCTTTTCACTTCAGGTTGCTAGTCCTAGACGGACCCAATCCCTGTGTTGAATCCCGTAAGTCAAATGCGCATGATGCAAATAAGCGTTCCTACTAGGGATCCGGCATGTGGCTTTGTTATACTAGGTTCAGAACCTGGGTATTTGTTCTAGACCTGGCTTACCCGAGCGGACAGCTCGAGCCGAGTGGGGGCAGCGTACAGGGAATACAGAAGCTTCACCGGCTTAGCTACTTGTCCGAACCTCGTTCTAAATTGGGATTTGACACTATACAGAAAAGAAGTCGTACGAAGTACACCCTTCTTCATGTTTCAGAAGACTCAGAGAGGAGATGGGTTTCGGCACAGTTTATATACAGTTCACATAATATCAAAGCGGTAAAAGGCAACCAATTAGCACATTGAGCCCAAACATGTAACAAAATCAGATAAAACCAAATATAACAATTTATATAAGCTCGAATTTCTAACCCTAAACCAGTGGTTCTGGGTCTATTCCCCAGCAGAGTCGCCAGAGCTGTCACACCTCCTTTTTCCGCCCCCGCGAGGGGTGAAGGAGTTTTTCCAATTAAAGGACAATCGAAACGGGATTTGTTTATTTATTTCAGAGTCGCCACTTGGGAGATTTAGGGTGTCCTAAGTCACCAATTTAATCCTGAATCGAGGAAAAGAATGACTCTGTATTACAGTCCGCGAACCAGAAATCCGGATAAGGAATTCTGTTAACCCGGGAGAAGGTGTTAGGCATTCCCGAGTTCCGTGGTTCTAGCACGGTCGCTCAATTGTCATATTCAGATTGTTTATCTGATTTTATACAATTATGAGCTCATGTGCAAGTTTTAACTTTTAACCGCTTTCATAATTATTATTATTATTTTTACAAGAATGTGAACATCGCTTAAAGCACGTCTTTGGACTGCGTCACATGAAATGCACCCACAATCCGGAACATATTTTATTTGATGTTTTAAGATTTGGATTTGGGTCGCATGAAATGCACACCCGTATTTAGGAATGTATTATTATTAAAATCGTGCCTAAAGCGATTAGCGTATTATTATTTCTGGGTAAGACCGTGGAATTCACTAAACAGTCCATCCCGAATTCTAAATATTCAATTAAACATTTATTGAGGGCCCCGCAATTGGTGCATTTTATTGGGCGAGGCTCATCTCATTTTTATTTTAAAAAGACAGTCCTAAAATGCCTACATTTTTCTCTTATCAGATTTGTCTCTTACAAAATAAAAGAGAAACTATCTTAATTTATTTACATGCTTGAGTTGTTATAGATAGATTTCGAATATGATTCATAAATCTGAAAATGATGCAAACCGGACAGTCTGTTGCCACTGCGGGCCCAGGCCCAACGTGTATGACATAAAACTAGACCTGGGCCATCTTATTCACATGTTATTACCTAGTTACATTATACTAGGCATGTTCTCAGTTTGTCAAATTAAAAAAAAAACTTAGCAATTTAATTTTAATCCTAGACCATTTATATGCTGAAATTAACCAATATTATTTAACTAAACAATATTTTTACCAAGTTCCTAAATGGCCTATTCGTTTGATTTTTTGACTAGGCGGAGTTAATACACCATTTATTTATTTTTAGGCAATATATAGATAGTTCATCTGTTAAGCTATCGTCGGATGTTCCACTATATATATTAAATAGCTACATGATTCTGATTTTTTGCAAGCTAAATAATTTATACATACAAATAAAATTCAGAATATAATTAAATTAAATTTAGAATTTCAACTCTTCATTTTCGTATTCATGCTTCATATTTCGGTTTACAATAACCAGCGTGTCAGTTGTGTACCTGATATTGGAAGCAAAAGAAGATGAAGATGAGAATCAGCAGCAGTAATAACAATACAGCACAGCAACAACCGCCCAGCAACAACAACCCAGGAACAGATTTAAAAATCAAAATAAAATCCAGAAATACCGACAACAAACAACGGACAGAAACCAAGGGAATTTTCAGATTTGAAAGGCTAATTAATCTTTAACCCTTAATTTCTAAATCCGTATATCAGAATATTTATCAGGTGTGTACTACTCTCTCTTCTAATTTCCAGAACGTTTTTCTTTTTATTTTCTGAAGTCTTAGTATTTTTCGGAATTTCCTCTCTCTTAAATATTCAGCCCTTTTTTCTCTCTGTCCGTTCTTTTCTTCTTCTGTTATTCTCTTATTTCTGTCTTATTCTCCTATTCTCTCTTGTCTTTTTTCTTCTCCCCAAATCTGATTCAAGACCTCTTCTTTATATCCCAACCCAGAATCCTTTTATCAATTAAAATCAATCACTTTCTCCAACCAAACCCATTATCTTCCCACTCATCCCCCACTTTATTAAACTAATATATCAAACCAACCCATTACATTTTGTCCCCCATGCCTACCATAAACAATTACCATATTCCCCTCCACTACATTTTGTCTTGTCCCCCATTTATATTAAACAGCTATATCACCCACACCCCATTATATTTTGTCCCCCATGCTTAACATAAAGAATTTTTCAAAAATGTTCAATTACCAAACTACCCCTCCGACCTTATTGCAATTACCCTTTTACCCCGAATGTACTGCAATTTACCAAACTACCCCCATCAGCTATAACAAATCAATTAATCAAACTCAACCAGCTATAACAAATCAATTAATCAAACTCAACCAAAATATAGCCAATATGACCAATTTCTACACAAATTCAAACAACAAATCATATGAACATAGATGAACAACACAACAACAATATCACATTAACACAAATTGAACAATAAAGAACAGCTAAAATTTTGATTGAAGAATATTTTTAGCAACAAACAAACCTACTTTCAGATTCAACAACAACAACAACAACAAACAAGTATATTCAAATTTCTAAATTCAATAATTATTTGAACTTAAAATCAACTCTAACAACATTACAACCAACAATTCCTATATTAAACTTAAACAAGATTATGAGACAAACTCAAGAAATAATCATAAATGATAAACAATAAACAAGAAAAATCAAACTTATACTAATTTCGGATTCAAGAACAATCAAACAAAGTATGGACATGAATTAAATCTATTTTAAACAAAAAAAAACATGACGGATTCAAATGATTAAACCAACATACTTCCCTATTACAATTAAATTCTTTTAGGCAAATAACAAAACAAAACCTAAGAAGAAACAATTATGAATTTAAACTTGAACTTAACAATATTAACAATTTCTGAAAAATACATAGAACACATGAAACAAATTGAAGAAATAATTAATTAAACTTCAATTTGAATCTAACAAATATTAGCAATTTCACATGAACAACTGAAAAATTAACAAAACAATGAACATGAACAAACAAAAATCAAACATCTACCGATTTTAGATTCAAGAAATATCAAAACAAAATACGGACAAAAATAAAACTCAAAATCTACTAACCGGATCGAAACGACGAACAACGACTAACCAACGGCGACGTCGGACTATGTAGGGACTGTTTTGACGACCCCCAACCAAAGCTCGAACAGAAAACTCGATGTACCGGACCTCGACTCAACGAAAGACCCTCGAATTTTGACGAAATGAAGAAGATGAAGCAACAACAGAAGCAAAAACGTGAAGCAGAAGCAGCTGGCCATGGCGAAGAAGCAGTAAAATCATCAAAGTTTCCAGCAGGGCTGCCAGTTTTCTCAACAATAACCTATTTTTCTTTTCATCAATCTTGAATATCATATATCGATGAACCTTCTTCCTCTTCAGCTCCAAGAATGCATTTTTTCCGTGATCAGCTACACCCATACCAGAAGAGGCATTTTTTTAACAAAGAAAATCTTGCTCTTTTGGCAATTCTCTGAAGTCACAAAATCAAAGTCATACACTGCATATCGGCAATCGTTTTCAGGCAAAGAAGCAGCAACAGTCGCGAGCAACAACATTTTATGTCGGAGTAGCAGCAGCGGCGACGCAGCGGTAGCAGCAGCGGTGACACAGCAACGGTAGGCAGCAGCGAAACAGAAACAGGAGCAGCTTGGTCGGAGAAGAGAACGGAGCAGCAGCGCGACGGGTTGACGACGAAACACGAAGAAGAAGTAGCAGCTGGTCATTTGGATGGAGAAGCTGCGGGCAGCAGCTATGGGAGCTGGAAACGCAGCATGAAGTGAGGAAGAAGAAGCAGCGACGTTCAACGTGAACTTGAAAAAGAAGAAACCCTCACGATTTTGAAGAAGAAGAAGAAACACGGGCAACAGGTGTATGTGTGTGTGTATGTGAAAGAGAAGAGGCGGGGGAAGGGCAACCATTGATGCTAGGGAGGGGAGCTTGAGGAAGAAGAAAGAAAATGAGGGGGGTGGCGGATAGCTTAGTTTTAGGGTTTTCTTGTTTTTTTTTTGTTTTGTTTTATGAAAAATGAAAGAAAAGGGGGTTTGGGACTCTTTGGGTTATGGACTGGGTCGACCCAGTTTGAAATGGACTGGGTCGTTTGGGAAGATTGGGTATTTTTTGGGCTTGTGGCTTGAATTTGAAGAAGATGCCCAATTTCGATTTTTTTTGTATTTTTTGCTCTCTTTTCTTTTACTTCCTAATTAATAAAACTAAAATTCAGAATTAAATTATAAACTAAACTATCTTTAAAAAAAACTAATTAACTCTAAAATAATTATTGCACATTTAAATAGCAATTAACGACAAAAATCGCACAATTTAGACGTTTAAATGCTAAACATGCAACGTACATTTATTTTATGATTTTTTAATTTTTGTAAAACAAACTTAATTACTAACAATTGTAGAATTAAATCCTACATGTAAAATGCGACATATTTTTGTATTTTTATTAATTTAACAAATAAACATGCACAGACAAATACAAATAATTATTCAAAAATATCACAAAATTGTACACCAAGGAAAATCATTTTATTTTTGAATTTTTTGGGAGTAATTCTCATATAGGGCAAAAATCACGTGCTTACACCACTCGTCCTTATTCTTATACACCCTAACACACAAACCCTATAGGACCTAGATACAACCTAAAAAACCCTAGACACACAAAGAAGCTGTTTTCCATCAGAAAAGCTAAGCTTCTTCTTCTTTGTTAAGAGAAAAAAACCAACGACTGCTGAACTTCATCTTCTTTAACCTTCAGCATATCCATCAACTTCTTCTTCTTCAAAAGAACCTAGACCCTAACCGAGCACCCTCCTCACAAAAGCAGTCGCAACTACTGACCTCGAACCATCTGCCATATCCTTCACTCGAGCTGCTGCCTCGCCGGAATAGATCACCGGCGAGTGATGCCGCCGCCAGCAACAGGTCCACAATGGCCAACCCTAGCGAGCCACCAGCCCCCGGAAATCTGTCTATCACCATAACAACACCCCTCCCCTCATCTGCTGCTTCTTCACCTAGCCCCGAACGACCCTTCAACCTCTCTTTTCTCTAACCAAGAACACAACAACTCCATCATCATCACACCCCACTTCATCTCCTTCACTCGCCGGAACTAACACCAGCAGTCACCGAATCCGTCAGCTCCCTCTCATTTTCTGGCTGGTCATTCCCCACTTTTGTCAAGCTTTCATCATTATATCTTGATTTTTATTGGTAAAGGGAAGTCACACAGTCACACACTCAAACAGAGTAAGGGAATGAGCATAAGTTGGGTTTTGAATTCAGAAAAATCGAAAAAACAATACAAAATACTTCGTCTTCTTTATCCTCGATTTGATTCTTAGTTTCTGAAATATGGAGTTTAATTGATGTTTGGAGCCATTTTTGAGTTTGAGTCGTGTAGAGGTTGCCATTGAAAGTTTAAGTCCGAAATTCCTATTTGATTTGTGCTGATTCCGTTGAGTTCGTCGAGCCCCTATTTACTTTTCCGGTTAGTCATTTTCTGGTTTGGTTTTCTGAGTTGCAGTTTGAATTCATCAATAAAAAATCCATCTCTATCTGATAATGCTTGTTTTTTTCAGTGAGTTTCGCTTAAGTGAATGTCTGTTCACTATTGTTTTATTGCTTTAATTGAAATGATTTAGTTTGTCCCTATTAAGTTAATTTCTTGAATTCAATTTCATATGCCTTGTTGAACCAAAATGGAATTAGTTCAGTAATGATTTTTTGAAATTCATTGAACATAAAGGAGAAGAAAATGAAGGGATGATTGGACTATACATGGGGTTGCAGGACGGGAATCTGGTTAATTGGGTTTAAACGGATTTGAACTTTGGTCGTAATCTACACATGTGAATTAGATTTAATATTAATTTTACTGTTATATCATCATTTTGTCATCTCTAGTAGCATATTTTAGGACGTTAATATTCATAAATATCGTAGCTTTCTTTAGGCGCAATTAATAAATTATCGTGGCTATGGGTACGGTTCTCGTGACATAGTCATGATATGTATCCCCAGTATTCGAGTGCACACTGGTGTGACTCGACCCACAACTTTAAATAATAATAAAATAAAAATGTTTTAGATTGAGGGTATGGTTCCCGTGGTGTGATTCGTAATATGTACAAAAACAACGAGTGCATTACATCGTGACTCGTTAAAATAATTTCGATAAATCCTAAAAAGCGGTTAAATAATTAAAAGTGTCTAGAAAATTAAAAATGCACAATAGTTTTAAACATGTATTAAATCAGATAATTAGGCCAATATTAATAGTTGAGCGACTGTGCTAAAACCATGGAACCCGAAAATGCCTAACACCTTCTCTCGGGTTAACAGAATTCCTTACCCGGATTTCTGTGTTCGCGGACCATAAATAGAGTCAATCTTCCTTGATTCGGGATTTTAAACTGGTGACTTGGGACACCATAAATTATTCCAAGTGGCGACTCTAAATTTGACATAAATAATCTCGTTTCGATTATTGTCACTTTAATTAGAAAAACTCTCCTATACCCTTCCAGGTAGAAAAAAGGAGGTGTGACAGCTCTGACAACTCTACTGGGGATAAGAACCTTGAACTTCTGGTTCAGGGTTCAAAATTCAAGCTTAGAATAACTGTTATAATTGGATTTTGCTTATTATCTAATTTTTACGTGTTTGAGCCTAATATGCTAAATGCCGCTTTTTACCACCTTGATATTCTTTAAACTGTATATATACTGTTACGAAACCCTCTTCTCTCTGAGTCTTCTAAATCTTCTAGGAAGTGCACGTTGGCATGACTTCTTTTCTGTTAGTGTCATACCCTAATTTAGAACGAGGATCAGATAAGTTACAAAGTCGGATGGCCTTTTGGTTACCGATACATTGCCCCCCTCCCCAGCTCGAGTTGTCCGTTGGGGTAAGCCATGTCTAGATACAACCCCAGGTTTCAACCTAGAATGACATAACCTTATGCCAGATCTCTAGTAGGAATGCTTGTTTGCATCACATGCATCTTTCTTTGAGGACTCAACATAGGGGTTGGGTCCGTTTAGGACAGGTGTACCCAAAAAAAAGACCATCCTGATGCATCCTATGTGCTACATGTTGCAATCTTCAAGTTTAAAAGGGATCATTTGGCGGACCAATGAGACTTGAAGGTAAATAATAAAAAAGATGGTGAAGTGTAAAAAATAAAGCAAGTAGGGCCCAATTATGTTTTTCTTTCACATTTTTTAAGAAAAACACAACCAAAAAGAAAAAGAAAAAACATGAAAAATCCGATTTTTTTTCACTTTCCCATCATTTTCAAAAAAAAAATCAAAAAAAAGAAAAAAGAAAATCCAAAAAGAGTTTACATGTTTCATCATTTTTCAAAAAAATAAAAAGACAAAAAATATATGTTCTCTAAATTAGTTGTTTTTTATAATTCTCGCCCGTATCCAATCTTCCCAAACTACGCATACCTGATTCTCATCTTTCGGGGGAGGGGGGGGGTACGTAGGCATCCCACATAAGGTCCGGTCTTCCTAGTGCATCTTAGGTTCTCGGCTTCGAGGGTCATAGCCAAATCTTGCATGTCTAGTCACTATTGGCCACATCGGCTGTTCTTGCAAAATGAGGTCACTTTTGCAAAAGTGGTTCAATGACCCATGTCTTAGAGTCTTAAGTCCACAACAGGGTGTCCTCTCTGTTTAAGGTCCATTCTGTTGAATCTGCATGATTAGCCATTTCTTAGCCACATAGGCCATTTCTACAAAATGGGTCATTTTTGTAAAGAAAATTTTCCATGTCTTAGAGGTCACCTTTGTTGAGTTTGTATTTCTAGCAACTTTTTGGCCACATAGGCCATTTTGCAAAAATAGCTTCAATCATGTCTTGCATATGTCTGATAAGAAGTTTTATTGTCTCACATAGTGATCTAAATCTTTAACTCTATTTGGTTTTAGTTTTCTCATACAGGTGTGGATCTACTTACAGGAGTTTGAGCACGACATACACCCCGGGACCATCCAGTCAGGACCGCTGCATTCAGGAGCTGGCTAAAGAATAATTTTTTATGTTGGCTTGTACTTTATAGTCATGTTCAGTAGTACTGATTCTATTAGTTGGTGTCAGAGTTTGTCATAGTATAGTTGAGTTTGTCAAATATCCCGCTATCATATTTCCTGCTTTATATTTGAAAATAAAAAAAATTATAAATGAAAAATCCAAAAGATTTTTTTTTAGTTTATTTGTCCATTACTTTTCCAGAACTACACTTGATCTGATTCATGAGAGACATGATATGTAGGCAACCTACATAAGGTTCGATCGAATCATTTTTTTAAAATTAAAAGGAAAAGAAAAAAGAAAGAAACAAAAAACAAAGAGATGAAATTATGGGATGTGAGAAATGAGAGGAAAGAAGAGAGTGATAATTAGAAAAAAAGGAAGGAAAATGAGCAAGCTAAGAAGTGCTAGAAAAGAAAAGAAAAGTAAAGAGAAGATTGAAATGAATAAATTGGGATGATGCCAAGTGACCTTGTGACCCTCAAAGTCATTCTTGAACCGTTAATTGTTGCTAGGTGCATTGCATGCAATGTGATATTTTTAGCTGTTAAATGCCCTAAAGCTAACATGATGACTTCATTTTGTTCCTCTTTGTTATCTTCATTATAGCAGAAGTGTGGTTGGTTTGTGGTTCTTAAACTGGTAACTCTTCCATACAACACAAGGTCAAAGAGTGAGGTAGCCATGGCTAGCAAAGACTTGGACATAAGTGTTATTGATCCGTCTAAGGAGATTGTTGAATCAGAATCTGAGTTGAAAGAAGAGGTCTTAAGGTTGAAAGGACAGATGGCCGAAATATACCAAGCCTGGATTAGTGGGCATCCTCCACCATTAGTTCTCACTAACTACATTGAAATCCTCGTCACCATGCCGCCACTATCACAAATCCAGCTTCCTACTGCTATTGATATCTCCCCACAACGTTTTTACACTCCACCCGCCAAAACCAACTCATATCCCTCTCCTTTGACCACTCACGTTTTTGTAGCTCATCCATCAGCTACCTTTCCTCAATCCTCTAGCGAGACTATGTTCAAAGTCCCTGATGCCCAACACTATGCTCTAGAACCAACTTTCAAGGTCTTGGATCCATACTCTCACGCTCCTCATTTTGAGCCTCCCGGTGAAACTGAAAAGCTTGCTAAGACAGTGGAGCAAGATAAGATATCCAAGAAGGTGAAAATCTTAGAGTAGTCTTTAAGAAACATGCAAGGGATAGGGAGCCAGATGAGCGTGTCTTACAAAGACTTGTGCTTGTTTCCTGACATCCAACTGCATGTTGGGTTTAAGATGCCAAAGCTTGACTTGTATGATGGTCATGGAGATCCTATGGCCCATTTGAGAGGCTAATATAGTAAGATGAGAGGCGTCGGTGGGAAGGACAAATTATTGATAGCATATTTCAGTTAGAGTCTGAGTAGGGCAACTCTGGAGTGGTACACCCGCCAAGACGCTAGCAGGTGGTACACATGGGACGATATGGCTTAGGCCTTTGCCAGGCGCTTTTAGTACAATATAGAAATTATCTCGAATCGCATGTACCAAGATGGAAAAGAAGCCTAATGAAAGCTTTAGGGAATACAGGCTTAGATGGAGAGAGCAAGCTGCCCGAGTCAATCCCCCAATGGAAGAAGACGAGATGGTCGAGTACTTTCTTCAAGCTTAAGAGCCAACTTACTTTGGGCATTTGATCTTGGCTGCGGGTAAGCCTTTTAATGATGTGGTAAAAATGGGAGAAATGGCAGAAGATGGGCTGAAGTCGATAAAGATCATGAGCTATTTTGCTTTAAAAGCCAGAACACAAACAATTCAGAATGACACAGGAAGCTTGCTGGGTCAGAAGGAACATGATGATGTTGCCATGGTTATCTCAGGATCTCGACATGGTCCAACGGGTCTGCCCAACCAATATACTTAGCCTCAACCTAAACCCCAAACCTATCCCCTAGCTCCACATAATCCACCTCAGCATTATCCACTGAACAACGTTCGATCATCTGTCCAACCATTGGGTTACTCCTCATGACGAGCGCCAGCACCACACAATGCACTTTTGCCTTCACAACATTTTCGAGCATCCAACAGCCCTAGAAAACTGGGGCATGGAGGGGAACAAAGTCTAAGAAATAGTTTCACGCCAATCGGAGAATCCTACACAAGCCTGTTTGAAAAGTTAAAACATTCTGGCCTGATTGAGCCGCTCCTCGGCTATACTCCAGACCCATATGCAAAAGGTTTTGATCCTACTGTACGGTGCATGTACCACTCTAATGTCCAAGGGCATAGCATTGAATATTGTCGTGCTTTGAAAAGGAAAATAGAAAGAATGATTCAAGAAGGGATAATTGTGATCCAGGACAGTGACACCGAGAATATCGCACCGAATCCTTTACCTACACATGATGATGCACACTTTGTGGGGATGATGCGTGGTGACAGGGAGTATGACAATCCTCTTGGGAACTTCTTGACTGAATTTAATGATATTGAAGTTGGTAATGGTCTTTATAATATTGATGTGTAACTTAGCGGCTAGGATGTCGAGCTTGGTAATTGGAAAGACACTCCTTTCTTGGCTTGCCAGAAGGAGTCTTGGTGGTTTATTTTGTTGTCATTTCTGTTGTTCGGGTTATTTCAGGGTAGTAATCCAGATATTGTCTTGTGACTCAAACCCTTCTATTCTTTTATTTTTCCTAGTTCCTTTAGTTGTAGTAACTCATTTAGTATTATCTAGGTTTGTTCCAGGGTTGTAACCCCAATTTATTTTATTTATTTTGTTGTTCAAACCCTTTCATCATCTGTCTAATATAATTTTCTGTTTTCTATTATTTCTAGTTATTTTTTGTTTAGTTCTCTTTTCCTTTTATAGTTCATTTCATGCTAGCTCTAGTGATATGACATGCACACATAATTCTAGGTATGGTATTAAAAGTTAGTTTAATCATGAAGCAATGAAACAATTTTGAAGATGATAGGGACATTGGAGGGAAATAAGTACATATTTAGGCATTTTGAGATAATTTAAAGCCCGAATTATGTGAAACTGGGGTAGATAGTTTGGGAAGTTAATAGGACGAGAAGAATTTGTTACAAGAGAGTGTGCCCCAACAATTTGAAGCGAGCAACTTTGAGTTCGAGCGCATCTCAAGTAACAAGATAAAGCCAAGGGATTTTGGTCCAAACAGACGGAGGTATCCATTATGACGAAGAAATCACCCAATGAGATTTCTGTACTTGACAGGGCACTAAAAAAAGTGGAAGGCATATCGGTGATATCAATGCCGGAGCTGCAAAAGAAATGTTGTACTTGGAATTTTCAGGGATTGGGAGGCACTCTTTCAGCTACCCAAACACTTTATACCATTCGGTATCCCTTTTGAGCCTATGCTAATTTTCTTGACCTTCCCTCTTTTGGAATCGAGTTAGAGTCATTACATAATATAAAAAAAGAAAAAAGAAGAAAAGAAGAAAAAAAATCATGCCCCATAAGGTTTGTTTTTAAAACTTCATTCAAACAAAAAAAGAAAAATTCAAAAGAAAAGAAAAACAAAAAAAAAGACAAAAAAAAAACAAAAAGAAAAGGAAAATAGAAGCAACAAAGAGTAGTTTTTGAACTACGTTCGACCTGATTCTTGTCACCACAATATACGTAGGCAGTATTAAGGTTCGGTCGCACCAAATAAAATATTTCATGATCCCACGAAGTTGAGAGTGGGGCAGTCTTTCTTAAAAATTCCATCTCAACAAAAAAAGGAAAAAAAAAGAATCAAATTCCTTTGTTTTAAAAATTGGGGCAAAGCTTTTAGAATGGATTCCAAAAGTTGTAAATAAATTAACCCCATTGTATTAGTTATTTTGAGCTCTTATGATATCCTTTCTTTTTAACTCTGTCCAAAAGTCACATTACAGTCCAAAAAGACCTCCCAGATAATCTTTGAGAGTGCTGAGCTAGACATGCCAGAAGCATATGATGTTTTACTATGGTTAATGCCTTGTCCTCTACAAATCAGATGAAATAAAAAGAAAAAAGAACAAAATGAGAGAGTCTTATCGGTGAAAACCTTCACAGGCACCATAAGGCGAGGGGGAGTTGAGAGAGAGAAAAATGAGAGATGCTTGATGGTGAAAACCCTTCGGGCACTATAAGTCAAATAAGGATAGAGAGTCGGATAGGATAATCGGAGCATTGAAGCCCAGTTTCACGGCGAAGAGGAACAACAAGAGTTGAACATTAGACTTGCTTGACAGATTAGGCCACTTAATCCAAAGTTGCATGTCATGGTCATTAGAGTTGGTATCCACATCTGATAAGTTTCTACTTTGTAATTTTCTAGTTAGATATCATCCCTTTCCATTGTCCCTTACTTTTTTTCCTTTTGCTTTGTTCAAGTCCTCTTGAGTCTATTTTGTCAAAACAAGTAAGAAATAACTTCAAAATCTGCTACAAACTTTCTAATTGCACAAAGCATAGTTTGGCTAGCACGTCAAAGTGGTATAAGTCAGGAAAGAGTAGTATGCGCACTGAGTGGGTGGCAATTGATATGCTTTGGGATTCATGTGAAGTACAAAGGTTCTGTATATGTCAATTCATGAGCTCAATGCAACATATTGAGGGTATTGAGTTTGAATGAATCAGAGGTATTTTCTGTGCTAAGGGTGACAGAGAAAGTAATTAGTCAATAAACAAACAAGGTCTTTCAAGTTGAAATCAAAGTTATCACGGTAAGTGAAGGAGCAATCGCCTTCAAAGTCAAGGCCACAAACCAGCCACCATGTTTAAACTCACAAGTTTTCTTTGTCTGAAACAGGGATGAAAGCTATGTTCATATCAAAGTTTGGAAGCTTGAATTTTTCAGGTGTAACGCCCCAATTATGCTTACGCAGAGGCTATTAAGAAGATCACACATCACCCATAGGAGAAGCACTTCCTAGTCTGGGTCTTTCAAGTTACATTTTATTTTAGGAGACACACTTCCTAAATTGAAATTCCATCCCTAGGAGATGCACTTCCTAGTTTTGGTCATTTAAATTCATTCCTAAGAGATGCACGACCTAGTTGGAGTCATTGAAGTTTTACCTGTGAGGAGACGTACTTCCTAGTAGGGATCTTTCAAATTATACTTTTTAGAAGACGCACCTCCTAGCTTTGGTAATTTAAATTCATTCCTAGGAGACGCACTTCTTAGTTTGAGTCATTGAATTTTCACCCCT